>NC_030814.1:43977777-44626388 GCF_001704415.2 Capra hircus | reverse complement strand
TGCTCTGCCCAGGGGGCTCTGCTTTTACAGCTGGGAGTGAAGACTGGAAATGTGGCTTGAGCGTTCAAGGCGATGGTGTTAAGTCCTGGGGAAACTGAGAGGACATCCCAATGACCCCCTCAGTGGGCACTGGCTGGCCCTGTGTCTCAGCTCCCGGGTGCCAGGTCTGAGATCAGGACCAGACGTGGCTGGGACCGAATGTGAGGTTCCCAGCTGTCTTTTCCAAGAGGGTTTGCGCCCGGCAGGATGGGGTTTTCAGAGCAGGCTGCCGCGGTCGGTACCCCTCAGTACCCCGCTCTCCTTTCACTGGCCGGGGCTTCAAGAAAGCAGGACCGGGTGCGCATTCTTCCCGTGCCTGGGATACTTCATGGTGCTAAAAATAGTCGCGGGCGGGTGCTCTGTGTATAGCGAGTGGATGGTGGGTAAACTCAACTGGAGTCCTGGGTTCAAATCCAGAAAAGGTCTCCTCCGTGCCAGGGCACCTCCAATGGCTTGCTCCCCGAGTCCCAGTTTCCCTGTGCGTGCCTGGATTTCTAAGGCGCTTCCCAGCTCTCGGAAAGAAAATGAAAAAAAGAAAGCTCGATTTTTCTTTCCTGCTCCTCCCCGAGGAGCCTTGGGGCCTCCGGCCGGGTACCAGGGCCGCACAGCTCATTACCGCGAGGTGTTGCCCTAGTTAAATCGCGGGCCTGTTTGATCTGGCGGCGGGTGGCGAGAGGGAATAAAGAAAAAAGAAGCGGAGTCAGAGTAAAGAGAAGCTCACACCTCTGCCGCCGTTTCTTCGCGCCCATAAAACACCTTTTATTAACTCCTTCGCGTCCGGAAAGGCCCCCGTGGCCGCTCAGCCCTGCCACGGGTGTTTACAGCTCAAACTAATGGGGCCCCATATTCACCCCGGTGAGGGTACGAGGCGCCTGGGACACTCCTGGCCCCGGCGCTGCCCGAGTCTCCTTTCTGGGCCCCAAGCTCCGGCCTCCAGCTCTGGATGTGGAGCGGGAAAGCGTCGAGAGACCCGCGCACGGGGGTCCTGGCGCCTGGCTCGCAGAGCGCGTCGGAGACCTGCACGTACTGCAGAGTATGCGTTCCCTCCCGCGATCGTGAGATACAAAAGCACTTAGTATAGAGCCTCGCACACAGTTGGCACAAACCAAACTGATTGTCCGTACACTATTATTCAGGGGCAGAGACGCCAGCGTTTGCCCGCCGCAGTTCATCCCAGCACGCATCCGAGCCTTGACAAATGCAGCCACTTTTAACCCTCACATGTAGCCATGGATACACACGTGGAGGCTCAAAAACCGCTTCTCTCCTCCAAGGACCCGGTATGCGAATTAGCCACCACGCCCCTCGCCCCGTCCTTTACAAATCCATATACTCGCGCAAATACTTGTTGAGTGCTTTGTTGCTAGGGAGAAATGGCTCACTTTGACCATGAGCACTCACAAACTTCCTTCCCTCCCGTCTAAGATCATAGCTGCTCCGTCTTGTCGAGTCCTTACAGTGCGCTGGGTCTGTGTTCCACAGCCGTTTGTCGGCCCCACCTCAGCCACGGGGCTCCGTGTGAGTTCTTGCACCAAGGCACAAACTATTATTGTAGGTTCATAATTTCACATAAGTGAACGTATTCCGGAGGGCATTCCTCTCTTCCGAGCTATCCTGCCCTTGTGTAGCCTTCCGTTTGTGTGACAGGCCCCCTTCCCAATTGCCCCAAACCGCCGCCAATGGCAGACACCGGTGTGCAACACCCATCCACAGACAGGCCCAAATGCTGGCCCACAGAAATCCTAGCCTGTCTATCTCCGGGTCTAATTCATTCCCGGGTTTCCCTTCGGTAGGTTCATTATAGCTATCCTGTCTCCCCATCATCTTCTAAGGAGAACTTTGCTTTTTATACCAGGAGTAAATTCTGTATCTGCCCCCTACCCTTGATTTAATTTGCAGTTTGGTTCGACATTTATTTAAATAAAAAAAAAAGTAGGAACAGGAGGTTCTCCAACTAGCAGAAACGATGGAGCAGACCGGGGATAGCTGCCAATATATCACACAGACTTCTGCTGATTTCAAAAAATGTTTTATTAGTCAAGAGCATAGATACTGCTTTGGTAAAAGGAGGGGACGGTGAGTGGTCTTATAGATTTGAGGTAGAAAAAGGGTGGGGATGGGGGAATTAACAAACACCTGAGCAGAGCAGGCATGGTAGGTAGTTTAAATACATAAAAACTTTTCAACATAGGGAAAAGTTTTTACTCACAAAGGAAAGAAGGAAGGGAAAGGAAGAAAAGACAAGAAAGAACGGAAGAAGGAAGGAAAGAGCCGTTTTCCTTGAACTAAGTAGGAAGTGCAGTGACAAAAAACAAAATACAATAAAAACATCACTGTTTGAGGAAAAACAACAAAGGCAGCCCTTTCATCTTCCTGGTTTGGTTCTCTTTCCCTGGCAGAAAACTATTGATTCCTCTTATTGCATTTTAATTAGGGAGGAGAGCGCGCGCGGACGCGGAGGGTTTTGACGCAAAGCCGAGAGGGGCGCGAGAAAGAAAGGCAGATAGTGTAATGGGGAAGGCGTTAGGGGTGCTGATTTCGCCCCAGAAGGGTTGGAAGGTTACGTTTTAGCGTGCTTGGGTCCCACAGTCCTTCCTTCTCGAATCGTGCAGCCAAGAGCCGCCCTCTCGGTTGCCGTAGGGGTGGGGATGGTTTTATATATATATATATATATTTCTCTTTCTCTTCATGTATTAAAAACAATTTCAAATGACATTGCACGTGCGATTGAAGTGTGTAGTTGCAGCCGGCGACCTGCCAGCACGCAGCAGAGGCTAGGCGGGATGCTCCTATAAGACCCTGGCATCCAGAGCCGGGCATTGGCCTCCGCCTTCTCTCCTCCTGGGGCTCTGCGTCGGGCAGCTGTGGCGGGATCCTCGGCGCAGGCCTCGGCTCACTGGTTTAACTCCAGCGCCCAGACTTGCTGCGGCCAGCCTGTGCGCCCTTTAATCCTCTTCTCGCCTGGGCCCAGGGCAGGAGGAAAGCCTTCATGCTGCTGCTGCCAGAGGATACACACAAGAAAGGGGGCGAGAGAGACAGGTTTAAATGTTTCTGCTCCGCTCACCCAGGCGTAGAATAAAAGTAGGGAGGGGTGAAAGGTGTTGGAAGCAGTAACTGGGAACCTTTAAATAAGTGAAGAATTTTTGTTTGCAAATAGGCAAACAGGCTCATAAATTTGCCTTTATGCTCCGAGTTCCCGGGGGACCTGGATGGGCTGGGCAGCTTCTTGGGGGTTGGTAATGAGAATTTTCTGCGGCTGGTGAAACTGTTGCTCCTAGGTTTGGCTTTATGGCAGCGAAGGGGGACTGCAGGGTTTGCAATGGGAGGGGTGGCAATCAACAGTTTCCTCGCTCGCGGACCTGCACCGGCGACACATCCACCGGCTTTTCTCCTTTAGCGCCTGAGCATGGATACCGGGCTGGGTCCCTCCAACCGGCTCTGGGCGCCCAGAAGTCTCCTCGAATGAGGGAGGAAGTCGGTCTGGCCTAGCATCCTCCTTTCCCGGCTACTTGAAGAAGGCAGCAATATGCAGGGGGTGGGGATACGCCCAGTAACTACTTCCAACCAGGCATCCCGATCCCCGGGCCTGCATCTCTTCCAGCCCAAGGCAGTGGTTTAGAGATTCGCTGACCACAGTCTTTCCCAGTCTCCCGAGGTGCCTTCCCTAGATTAGCACAGCTCCTGCAGGTCAGAGAAAACCCAGGGGGGCTCTCTAGTCAACTCTAATGCACGATGGTCCCCAGTGAAACAATCTAGAGAAACTAGTTGGGCTCCCCAGGCTGGGAATCAGTCTTCAGAGGCCCCAGAGCCCTGGGCCACTGAAACCGACCTCCAGAAATTGTCACTGGAGAGAATCCAGAAAGGCCTAGTAGGGACTGGGATCTCCAAAGCCAAAAGAAGTCATCAAGGTGACTGAGGAACCAGTGGTGGGGAGTGGGGAGCAGAGAAACGTCCTCTGGACAGAGAATAAACTTATTCTACCGAAGTAATAAATTCCCTGGGTAGGTGGCCTGCACATCCTGTCCAGCTCTGGGCCTCAGTTTCCCTATGTACAATGATGAAAATAGACCAGCCTCTCCAGCAAAGATCTTTTGAAAACAACAACTGAGCCCATATGCATAAATTTACATTCAGGCAAAAATACAAGTAACAAACTCCTCCAGCATTCTTAACCTGGCTTCCAGGAGAACCCAAGGATGAATCAGGACCCCTCGAAAATGTAAGTGAAATATATGGTGTGTGCATTTTCTCGGGGTCTGAAGCTTCCAACGGATTCTTAAAAGGGACCCTATGATCCTGTCCGAAAAGGACGAGGTTCCGTCTAAATTCACAGTCTTACAAACACTATCCGCATTACAAATGAATTTAAACATGAATCTGCCTCCCTCCACGCAAACAATCCCACAGTTCGACCGTCTCAGAACTCCCCACAGCCTCTCAAAATCTCACGCAGGGCAAGGCAGACTCCTTGCACTGCATATTCGGCCTGCGGGTGCTCACCACGCCCGCGCCCTTGGCTAGAGCACGCAGGCCCCCAGGACTTACCAGCTCTCTTTTCCGCTTGCTTTCGCGGCCGCCATCCGCCTTCTTCAGTTCGGCCTTGAAGGCCTCGGGGTCGCCAGCCTGTGCGTCCTTGGCCAACACGTCCATCAGGTAGGCGATGTAGCTGGTGGCCAGGCGCAGAGTCTTGATCTTGGAGAGCTTGGTATCCGCCGGCACGTTGGGGATGCACTCGCGCAGCTCCGCGAAAGCGCTGTTAATGCTCTCTGTGCGTCTCCGCTCCTTCTTGGGTCCTGAGCCTTTCCGCCGGCCCAGGCGGCCGCCGAGCGCCTCCAGCCGCCCGGGGCTCTGGCTGGGCCTGGCGTCTGGACCATAGGAGGCGGCGGCTGCCGCGGCTGCGGGAGGTGGCCCGCCGGCGGGGAAGTCCGGGGCGGCGTCAGCGGGGCTCAGCAGCCAGCTCTGGAAGTAGGGCCGCTCCTGGTGACAGCGCGAGGCAGGGCCGAAGAGGAAGGGCTCGTGAAGCATGGGGTGCGCGGGATGCGGATGGTGATGGTGGTGATGATGGTGGTGATGATGTGCGTAGCTGCCCACGAGGTTCATGTTGGAGCGGCCCCTGGCCTGCGCCGCCAGCCTGATTAGCGCCGCCCCATGCGCCCCAGAGACTGCCGGGGCCACCCGTGGGCTCTGGGGCGGCGCTCTGGTAGGCACCGGCTTTGAGAGATTCTGGGGCAAGGCTGAGGATGACACGCGCAGCCGGCCGTCTGCTTGCCTGCTTCGGTCGCAGGCGAGGACGAGGATGCAGAGAGACCAGTTTAACCCTTCTGCAGCCTCCCCTTCAGAGTCTGGCTTATATAAGGCCGGGGCTTTGATGTCAACCTCTCCCCGGAGCCAATGGCAGGGGGCAGGGAGGGGGAAAGGGGGATGGCCGTCCCTGGTTTTAGGCTCTGCCACTCGACTCCAGCCGCGTGCGGGGACAGGGAGGCGCCCCGTCTCCGCCCCTCCCCCTTTCTCCCCCCTCCCCCGTCCCCAGTTCCCGAGTTGAGGCTTCGTGATTGAGGCACAGGCCTGTCAATGCCCAGGTCGCCGTCTGCCACCCCCTCCCCGTGTGCCCAAGGAAAGGAATCACGGAGCAAAAAGGCCTTTACCTAGATTTTACAGATAGGGAAACTGAGGCGCCGAAAAAAAGAAAGGTTCTCATTTCTAGACCTTCCAGAATCCAAAATAAGAATTCCAGAGGTTCCCAATCCTGAGCTCCATCTGCTCTACTTGCCCTCAGAGCCAGAAAATGAGATCGGGATGCTGGAGCAGGATAGGCCCCTAAGGTTCTCCCCTAAGCCGCCCCAGTCCTTAGTCGCCGGCCCATCCCGCCACACTGCAACAGGCCCTGCAGCTGGCAGAACAGCCGCCAACTTTGGTCAAGTCTTGTATCTACAGCGCAGGCGGCCACCCACCCGAGTAGAGGTCGGGGACAGGAGGTGGAAGCAGATGGGTGGCGAGTAGGGAGAGGAGGGCTCCGAGCCCACAGGCATTAACTAGTTTGTTCCGGGCTCCAGAGCTTGAGATCACTGTTCTGGCGTCGGGGCTCCTGATCTGGTCCAAAGACCGCCCGGCTGGCCAAGGAGCAGCCTCCTCTCCGCCGAACTCGAACGGAGGGCCCAGAGCTCAGCTACGTTGGGCCACTGCATGCAGGCCACCGCAGCTTTGGCGTTCGATTCTCGGCGCCAAAGCTCACACTGCGAGAAATCAGCGTTTGGCGGTGAATGTACACCGAGAAGACCACCACCTCCACACTCTCCGCGGGGCTCACGACGTGGGAGAAACTTACTACCCACTGGCGTAGAGACACGGTTCTGGCCGCACCTTAGCGATTTTACCTCCTGACTAGGGCTCTTCCGCTCGTCGGATTCTGTCCCCAGGGGCCTTTCTCTGGGCTGCAACCTGGACTTGGGAATTTAAGGGTGGCGGCGCTTGCAGCCGAAGCTCTCTGTCTTACCTCCCTGATGGGGAGCTTCCCAGCTGATGTCCTCATACCCTGGGTGCCTCCAGCCTCACCAGCCTTTCCCAGCCAAGCTCTTTCCCTAGGTGGGGTAGAGGAAGTGTACCCTTCTCTCAA
Organism: Capra hircus; assembly: GCF_001704415.2. Classification (NCBI taxonomy): domain Eukaryota; kingdom Metazoa; phylum Chordata; class Mammalia; order Artiodactyla; family Bovidae; genus Capra; species Capra hircus. The sequence continues at coordinate 44,619,736 of NC_030814.1, read as the reverse complement.
AAACAATGTGGAGGGGAGGGCGAGAGAAGAGAAATACATGTGTGCTCTTTTTAGATGTCAGATTTACTTCATCCATTTTTTCAGCAAGTATTTACGTGTACAGTAAATATTTGTATTGACCCCTGCTATGTTGCTATGTGCATTGCACAATTAGCAACCCAAAGGTAGAGGGAGAAAGGTCAACTAGCTCATTGCACAGATGGGAAAAGTGAGGCCCGGAAATGAACGATTTTCCTTGGGCTCGGGTAGCCAGTGGATACACTTTATTTTTCTTCTGTACAGTCGGAATGGGGACAGTGCAGGGAGAGAAGCGGACAAATGCTTTGTCCAGAGCCGGTTCCACTTGTGGGAGCTTGGCGGGGCTGCGGGCCCTGGAGGGGCATGGGGGAGGGAGGTCCTTGTTTCCTGCCTGAGGCGGCTGGAAACCCGCCGCTCTCCCGGGCGCCTGGCGCCAGCAGCGCTGGGGTTGGGCCGAGCGCGGAGCCGGAGGCTCGCACGGAGGGAGCACCCCCGCGCCCAGCTGAACCGCGGCTCCACAGAGTCCCGCGTCTCCGTGGCCTGAAGGCGCTCGGGAGTGCGGGTGTGGGGGCAGAGACAGTAACGACTCTGTGAAGGACCTCAGTCGACACACACCCAGCCTTGGTCCTAGTCCGGCACGATCTCTCAGGACCACCGTTACACACGTACATACAGACGCACGCAGCCTCACAAAAAATCACCAGCATACACCAAGGTCTAGGCATTCATGCAGACGCCACAAAACATGCATATTATCTCGGTAACCTATTTACACCCATGCGACACACAACAGCATTTAAATTTTCGTGCATTCCTAGGATTTTACAGGTTATCTCTTCGTCACCCATGGGGTGTGCATCTAGCCTCAGATGTGTGACAGCTCTGGGCCACTCCCAACCCTCTATGCAGGCACACTTACAGACACCATTACAGCAGACACATCAGCTCCACACAAATAGCACAGCTGAAGGGCTTGACATATACTCTTACTGTCACAGTTGTGCACAGGCCCAACCAGTTTGTATCCGTTTCTTTCTGTATTTCTTACTGTATACAGTATTTATAACACAAACTTCTGAAAACCCATCACACACTTCATGCATTCTCAGTTCTCACAAACACACACAGGTACACAGTCACAATTACTGCTATATATGCACAGGTGCTCAGAAAGTTTTCACATGTTCGTCCATTACACACAGGCACACAAATTTCAAACACTGAGACCAGCTGACATTCATTCTGTCATACCCACATAGCCACAGTCACAAGCTCTGGAGGTGAAGTTGAACAACAGTATGCACATTATCACAGCCCCCCCCCCCCCGCCCCGTGATAGGTAGGTACACACAGTGACCCACACACTCCCCGCTCCAGCACCCACCCTCATGTGTCCTGAGCATTTTCCAAGGTTACATAGGTCACTCAGGGTGACTTGAATACTCTCCAAATATATCCAGCCTGGTTAGTGTGGTAGGGAATGCATTATCAGTACTAAATGATGAATCCCAGTTTCATGATTCCCTGGCAGTCCCCTCTGGGTTGTTAAAGAGCAGGGTATGTGTAGTCACCTGGGCCCTAGAAAGCGCTGCTCTCCGCCCAGAGTCAAGAGGTCGAAGTAGTTCTCCAAGCAGAGCGGCTCCGGATCCAGGACCACAGCCCTCAGGGACCACTGGGGCTCAGACTGGGCAGCACCCAGCAGAATGGATGTCAGGGAGATGGCCCGTGGCCCCTAAGTTCAGACCCACCTTCTGGGAGACCCCAATGGGCTTTAAAGTCCAGCCTGGCTTAGGTGCGTGTGGATCAACAGTGGGGACGGGGTAAAGGTATTCTGTCTCTGCTTCCCAGGCTCCATGGTCCGCGAGGTCTGGGACCCAGGAGTTTAGCTGACATTTTTCTAAACTGAGACGCAAGAGATGAGCCTGGAGTTCTGGTTTTACCTAGCACCTCACTGTGTTCCTTTCCCTCTCTGAGCCTGTTTCCTCATTTTCAGAAAAGGGGGATAGGACTGATAGTCTGGAAGCGGGAAATTCCCAGTTCTGGGCTGTTTCCCGGACCCCGGCGGCTCTAATTCCTATCTGGGGGCTCTCGGACCTAGCTCTTGGTTTGGGGGCTCCGCTAACGAAAGGACTCTATCCCACCCCACCCCCCACCCCCCACAACCACAGACCAAAGGAGCGGGAGTCAGGGACTCGGGTCGGGTGGGAGGTCTGTCCGCCAGTCTCATATCCCCCCACCTCACCTCCCTTCCGCATCCTGCGGTGCACGCTCCGGTAGCGTCTTCAGGAGGTCTGGCACTTCCAGCATTTTTAAACGCTCACTTCTTTCTCCAATTATGCTAGTGAGGCCGTGCGAGAACCCTCATTCCATTTTATGGGATCTTAAGCACACAGAGGTTAAAAATGTGTATTAAGGGAGCGTTTAAGCGAGTCTCGCTGGAGAATCGTGCCCGCCCACCCAGACTGAAACTCCGCATGGGCATTCATCCCGTCCCGGTGTGAAACTTCGCATCCTCTGTAAACTGGGGTGCGGTTATACCCGCCGCAGAGGGCTGGTGTAAGATTAAGCGAAATTATATAGGTGAAGCGCCTAGCACCTGATAGTAAACCTGGATAAATGGTGGCTCTGTTTTTAGGAATACAATATTAATTCCACAGAGAAAGTAAGTTACCGCGTCACCACATAGCCCGGGTGAGGGAGGGCATCCACCATCCCCTCGCAAGGCTCTGTTCTGAGCTGACGGCTCCCGTTTCTGACCGCATCGAGTCCCGGTCTTTCCCCACCGACCCTCCAGAACTCTACTGTCAGGAGGGAGGCTAGAGATGGGGGACACCGAACATCACCAGGTGGGGGATAATGTTGCCAGAGTCCTGAATTCCAATCCCGGATCTCACCCACCCGCATTTCATTTGCTGAAGCGTTTGGCGGTGTAGTTCCCGCCTCCTCCAGGACTCAGTTCTCTCATCGTGCAGTGGACCGGCTGTACTCAAGCCTCAGACGCCTGGGTGTCCTTCTCCGGCCTGCCCTACTCCTCCCCTCGCTCCCGCCCCCGGGACTGGCAGGCCTGGAAGAGCCCGCGCCGCGGCGCCTACCGCAAAACCGTCTCCGGCTGCGTTCCGTGACCTTGACGCCACCAGCAATCCCCGCACCGGACCCCTTATCTAAATAGGGCCGTAAATCAAGGACCTGTCAGGGCCTGGGTAATTACAGGAACTCCATAAAAAGGACCCGGCCGGCCGCCTGTTTATATTAGCGCGGTGTAAAATATTCTCGCTGTCTTGGGGAATCGCGTCGCGCAGTAACGCACCATAAATCAGTCCGCGGGCCATTTACCCCGCAGCTTGAGTGCGCAAATCCCTTAAACATTTCTCTGCCGCATCTAGAACGTCTAGGACTTTCCACTCTGGCCCAACCTGCTCCCCAGGGCTAACCCTGGGGTGGGGTGGGTGTGGGGGGTTGGGGAACAATCGGCACAGGGAAGAGACAGAAAGGTGGGTCTATATCCCCGAGATGATCCTGGGGTGAGCTTCTTGCCTTCGCCAGTGTGTGAGCTTAGCAAGACTACTGAGATTTCGCGTTAAAACCTGCTGAGAAACCTGTCAACAGAAGGGAAGGGTATTCCCTAAGGACACACAGCCGATGGGTGGCAGAAACTTGCAGCTGAAGCCTAGACACCTAGGGGAGACCTGGGTTCCACGGCAGCCTCTGTCTCCTCTTCTGTCCCCCTTTCCTGGGATGAGGTGTGAACTGGCCAGAGAGGGTCCAAGCCACCAGCTGACATTCCACTGTCTATCGTTTAACTTCGAGAACCCCTGAGCTTCCTGCAAATGTGCACAAAATTATGTGCGAATGCTGTACTGTGGCGGGGTTGGAGGGGAGCTCTAATTCCTAGTCCTGTCCCCCTTGTTTTACAGGTGGCAGAACAGACCTGGAGGATGGGGAGGCACAGCTAGAAATCGGAGACCTTGCTGCTAAAATAATCTCTTCTGGTTTATCTCCCCCACACTCTTTCCTAAAGAAAAACTAAGATTGTGCGGTGTGTGTGTGTGCATGCGGTGTGGGGGGGGGGTGGGGGAATGAAACCCTGTCCATTCTTAGGTTTGTAACAGCCTCAAAATTACGGAATCTATTTAAGGTAAACCTGATGCTGCCCATTGTCCAATGCCCAACACAAATCAAGCTTATGAAAAAAGAATATTAAATTTTCCACGTTTTCCCTCGGGTCTGGAACCCCAGGATTCAAGGGAGAATTAAACATTTTCCTCTCCCATTCCCTTTCTCTTCCGAAGTCCGTAAATGACAACGTGTTTACACAAGTTTTTATGTCGTCTGAGCTTCGCCCGGGCCCGCTTCCTCCTCTGTGTATGTTCCGCGCAGAGAGATGTCTGCTTCAGGACGCGTTCAACCTAAACAGAACCCCGTCTGATTGGAAAATGTATTTATTTGAAAAATCGTAACTCACAGCTTTGGTGAAAACGGCCCCCAAATTTATGGGATGGCTTGGGGCGCGGCGGTCGTAAATTAAAAAGCACTGGACAACCCCCTCCCCCAATCCCCGCAGCGGCACCAGTCAGGTTCTCAGGAGCACCCAGAGACTAGCCCCCTCCCGGCTCCACCCCGCCGCACTCTTCAGCCTCTGCTCCAGTCTCTTGCTGTGGCTAAGTGGCTGTGTTAACAGGCAGGTGGATTTCATTCTGGTTCCTTTCACCCAGTCAGGTTAATTTCAGGGTAGCCTCTCTGCGAACGGTTTCAGGTGGTCGGTTAACAGTGAACAGTGTTCTGTTGTGCACCGGTCTGTTTTAGGCATCTCGGGTTTTCTCTTTAAGTACACGCTGGTAAGTTTCGTGGTGCTGGGCTGCTTGTCCCTGGTCCCCAACAGAATGATCACTGGTGTGTCAGGCTGTCTCATGCCAAGAGGTTTATCTCTGGTCAGTGTCATGAAGGTCAGTTTCATCGACAGACTGCTGCTGCCCAGGTTAGGGAAATTTTTTCCTTTCAGTCCAATCTGAATTCCCCTGGAGGATGGAGTCAACACACTCCGCCTAGTTGCGCGATCCTTCAACCAGCCTGCGCCAGCTGAGGACTAGGATTAGAGGCTGGAACTGCGAGCATGTCCTGGGGGACAGGAGCCGCGGCCGCCAGAGGTGGGGAGCCGCGTAGTCCAGGCGGAGCTTGACGCATGGGGCCTTCACCAGCAATCGTCTGCTTCCTCTTGCAAACGCCGGGCTGAGCCATATCACTCCGTCTTTTTTTTTTTTTCCCACTAACGATCAAGCGCCACTTTGGCAGCGTACCCACGGGGAGTAAGGCAAGCTCTCCGCTCCCAGCTTGTCTGTCTAAGCGCTGCTGCTCTCGGGGAGAGGAGTTTAGCTACTCAAAACTTATGCCTTTTGCGCTCATTTCAAAGGAGCGCTCTGGAACGATGCAGTTAAGCGCAGGAAGAGCCGCAAAGTAGTGCGGGAATCCCAGAATCCGAGGTGACATCCCAAACGGCTCTGCCGCGGCCGCCTGCCTCGCAGCAAGCCAGTCCGCTGGCACTGATGTATGCGCAGAAACGTTGGTTGGAAGAAATACAATACCTTTATTAGGCAGAGAAAACCCATTTGGATTAACCTAGTCTGTTTTGGGAGATTAAGAACTGGTGTGAGGTAACATGGGTTCGAAGTGGTGAGGGGACAGAGGGCTCCTCTTCCGCCAGGTTCCCTTAACACGGGGGGGGGGGGGCTGGAGTGGGTGAGGGGGGACAGCCCTCCTTCCTCAGGCCTGCTTCCTTCCAGTCTAAAATGGCCTTGCTCTAACGGGTGTTGGGATCTGCACATTCTCCTCCGCCCCGGACAGCACTAGAGCCAGAGATGGACTCAGAGCTGCTTGGAGTACGAGGTATTAATCTTGGAAAAATCTGTGCTAAGCCTTTCCGCACTGGGGTGGGAGGAAGAGATCAGCGGCTGGCTACACTTACTGGCGAACATTCCGGGCTCCTCAACTCTTCTTTCTGCGTATAGGCACTCAGAAACCGAGCCTGTGGGCAATAAACGGTATCATTATTAATCTTATTATTTTAAACCGGGCCAGACTACATCTGTCATCTTTCCCATAATGGTCAATTGTAAACACACTTTACAAGAGAAAAACAAAAAAAAGGATTTAATGCTGATGCTGGGAAAATGCTTAGCGCTGGCGTTGCTGGGGAATTGGCAGGCTCTCCAGTCCTTTGGGAGAGAATTTAAGTGCTTAGTAGTTTTTCTTTCTTTCTTTCTCCATTGAGTTTCTAAATCTCTCAGGGGTCTTTGTCTCTTTAGTTTATGGAGAGAAGTCCTTCCTTTAAAAGTCAGGGACGAATCATCCGGCCTTGCCTTGGAAATCAGGAGAGAGTGGAATAGGAACCTGCAAACTTGGCAGAGGGTCTTGATCATTTTCACTGTCACCGTCAGTCTTCTTACCAACCTGGTCCTCAGTTTCAGCCTCTTTCTGCCCTAGTGTTCCCCCTTGCTGCAGCAGAGCCTTGCTGTGGAGCAGGGAGATGAGAGATAAGTGAATGATAGGGAAAAAAAAAAAAAATCAGAAAAGAAAGGCAAGAGGCATGTGTGGTGACTGGTGAAAGGGGAAGGATGCTTTGGTTTTATCCCATTATCAAATATCAGAGCAGGTTTCCTTCCAGAAAGTCTGGCTTTGACTGCCTTTTCTTGGTATGAACATCTCTCTCTAGCCACATGGACACTCCTGTCCCCTCACACACACACAACTACCCACACACACACCCCCCGCAGGACACAAGATCGTCTTCATCAGCTTACCCAAACCATCCAAAGCATAGAGCAAAGAATAACAAAAAAAGTCACAGTGAAACCCAGCTCCCAAACTCAAACCAACTGCTGCTGGGTTTTAAATTCGTTTTCATCTGTGTAAGCAAGCCCCCAACCCTGCCAAAGTCTATTTTTTAAAACAACAACAAAGGTGGCAGGAGAAAGAGAGAACAGAGAGGAAAGCCTAGAAACCAGAGCAGAAATTAATTCAATTACCTCTTTTCCCCTGCCATAAATTCTGCAGAGGAAATCAAATCTTTCTGTGCATGTGTGCAAAACCCGATCAGTCTATGGAGCTTGCCAAAACCCATTATGTCTTAAACTGTGTATCCTAATTGGATGAATGTGAATATACCAGGCGACCAGGCATCAACTGAGCCAGGATTTTCCAATGGCATTCTCCCCGGAGCCAGAGAGGATAAACATCAGTTGGAACCACATGCTAATCAGTTTTCCCTCAGAGAAGGGGAACCTGGGCGCAGAGGCATCCTAACATTTTGCGTCAGATTGTAATGGAATATTTCTTGTAAACAGCCAAGTGTCTCTTCCAGGCACTCACCTGACATGTTTCTTGTTGTTTAAGTTCAGATCTGACAGATGATGATAACCTGGAAAAGAGAGAGGTTGTAAATGCTGAGGACTGTAAGGCTGGGCAGTGTAAAGGACGCCTGCTCAAGAGCTGGGACAGAGCTATGATTTGTAGAACCCTGAAAACTTGTCAGGCTGCTCGGGGCAAGCAGGGCAGCGGGAGAGGGGAATAGCGTTCCAGAGGAGAGAAACACACAGAAAGGAGAGCTGCGCTGCTTGCTTGAGGAAGCACCCGCTTGTTTTGAGTTCCCTTTTGTGAGATGCAGGCCGCCCCCTCCCTCATACCCTCCCCACGTGGCACTCCCCTCTCTCATGGGCACACTGATCCATGGCACCTGTTAAGAACATGTAATGGATGAGATTAGCTGAGGCACCAGAGGGAAAACTTAACAGGAGGAGTTGACTTTATTCCAATAAAAGATAAAGGTGTCTGTTTTCATGAACTTAGTTCATTAATTTCATCTTCTGTAGCCAGGGGTTTTTGGTGGTTTTTTTTGTTTGTTTTAGAAAAATCATTGCTGTTTTTCTCTTGAATCTCATGCGTTCATTCTCGAAGTTTAGTAGGTTTCTCAGTCTCCTTGTTGAGCAGGTTTCTAACGCAGGGAAGAGGAGGAGTGGACATGGGATGGGATCTGCATTTCAAGAAAGTCCTTTAGTAAATTCTGATTCAGGAGCCAGGAATATTTTAGACTTACATCCCTCAGGTAGAGACTCAGGAATAACCTATTTAATGACAACAATTCTTTGTCTTGGTAACTGTGTGACTAGCAAAGTTAATATACATACACAGTTAAATATGACTATGTCCTTGTGGAAAATTTAGAAGATATAGAAAAATATAGGAAGAAAAATCAAATTTTCCTTGATCCTAACAGGTTATTTAAGCTCCCTGGGCTATAAGCTTTCTCCACAGAATCCTATAGATTCCCAAAGGAGACAAGGTCCTTGTGTTCACCTGTTCTAACCCTTAGCACCCAGCACACACCTGGCAGACAGTAGGACCTCCAAAAAGTATTCACCAAAAGAAATAATTGGTTAAACAAAACTGTAGGATTCAATGAGCTCTAAAGTTACTTTCAACCCTGACGTTCTATTTTTCATTCTCTGCTCTAGGAAAAAAATGTAATTGCATAAACCCAGATATATTTGTCACCCGGACTCTTGACATTTAAACAGGTGTGTGTTTCTTCTCCATGTCTTGTCACTTGATCTGACAGCTTTCTGCTTGCTCTATCTGATGTTAGTTTAGGGTTGTCCTTGCTTGAGGCAGCCCAGCTATCACCGAGGACTGGAACTGAGTGGGGAGGCCCCCACCTTGTACCAAACAGAACAGTCGGAGTAGATTTTTGAAGACTCCAGAAAAATGGCACAGCCCAAGAAAGAAGATAGTGGGGTGTCTGCTGTTCAAAAATGTGAATTTTGGGGACTTACCTGGCAGTCCACAGTGGTTAAGACTCTGTGCCTCCAATGCAGGGGGTATGGGCTCAATCCCTGACTGGAGAACTAAGATTTTGTGTGCAACACAGTGTGGCCAAAATGAAAAACAAATGTGCGATTCTTTCCTGAAACCATGAGTCAGCCCCCTCTCCTTCTGTCATACTGTACTAATGGTAACGGCAATTGCATTAACCTTCTGTTGTATGCCATGCACTCTACATAGACTCTCATTGAATCCTCTGAGCAACACTCTGAACTCCATTTTATAGATGTGGAGTTAATGCCCAAAGGCCACTCAGCTAGGACACTGGAGAAGTAGAATTCAAACCCAGGTCTCCTTGACTCCAGAGTTCTTGCTTTTAACCACAATGATGTGTGTGTTTGAGGGTAGGTAAGGGTATGAGTATATTTGGGGACTTCCCCAGTGGCTCAGCAGTAAAGAATCTGCTTGCAATGCAGGAGCCACAAGAGATACAGGTTCAATCCCTGAGTCAGGAAGAGGAGGGGATGGCAACCCACTCCAGTATCCTTGCCTGGAGAATCCCCATGGCCAGAGGAGCCTGGCAGGCTACAGTCCATAGGATGGCAAAGAATTGGACATGACTGAAGCGACTTAGCACACACGCACAAGGGTATAGTTAAAATGCTAAAAATACTTTTTTTATTTCTCCAACAGTATTTTAAACTTTAAAAAAATTTTATATAATTTTAAAAAGTTACTTTCCATTTATAGTTATTATAAAATATTGGCTGTATTCTCCATGTGGTACGATCTATCCTTAAGGCCACTGAAACCCCAATAATTTGTACTTCCTACTCCCCCACCCCTTAGACTGCCCATTCCCTCCGTAACCACTAGTTTTTTCTATGTCTGTGAGTCTGCTTTTTTTTGTTGTATTCCCTACTTTGTTGTATTTTTTAGATTCCACATATAAATTATATCAAACAGTATTTATCTTTTAAAAAAATTTCTTCTTAATTGGAGGCTAATTGCTTTACAATGTTGCATTGTTTCTGCCATACAACAACATGAATCAGCCATATGTATATATATATGTCTCCTCTCTGTTGAACCTCTCTCATACCCCTACTCCCAGTATCTATCTTTTCTGTCTGACTTACTTCAGTTAGTATAATGCCCTCCAAGTCCATCCACGTTGCTGTATGTAAATGGCAAAAATTCATTCGTTTTTATGATTGAATAGATAATAACCACATCTTCTTTATCTGTTCATCTGGTGGGCACTTAGGTTGCTTCTGTGTCTTGACAATGATATTCAGTGCTGCTGTGAACATCGGGGTGCATGTATCTTTTTGAGTTAGTGTTTTTGGTTTTTTGATATATACACAGGAGTGGAATTTTTGGGTCTTATAGTAGCTCTATTTTTAGCGTTTTGAGAAATCTCTACCATGTTTTCAACAGTGACTGTACCAATTTATATTCCTACCAACAGTGTACAAGGGTTCCCTTTTCTTCACATCCTCTGCAACATTTGTTATTTGTGTTCTTTTTGAGGGCATTCTGACTGGTGTGAGATGATGGCTCATTGTGGTTTGATTTTCACTTTCCTGATGATTAGTGATTTTGAGCATCTTTTCATATGCCTGTGGGTCACCTGCATTTCCTCTTTGGAAAAATGTTCTCCAACAGTATCTTAACAGTAATGTACTCTCATGAAAAAAAGAATATAACCCGCCACCCAAACAATGCAACTCTGTCACTCTCTCACCCCCAAACACTGTATACTAAGAAACCTTCCTGCTACACAGAGTCCATGTGCATCAGTTTTAATGGTAGCATCAGGTGGGCCACAGGTTGCATCTAAAGAGATGATTCATCATAATGAGGTTATCACCTGTGAGGAAAGGTGTCAAATCTGCTCCACTCAGCACTGTATCCCCAGTACTTAGTACAGTACCTACACATAGAAGTTACTCAGGAAATATTTGTTGGATGAATGAATGGTAACTTACTTAATACAGACATTTCTGAGGAGATGTCTCTACCTATATGATTACCCAGAAGTTAATCTTACAATACAGCCCCATCACACGGTAGGTGCTTAGGAAGGTGTGGTTGAAGGAACACTCTTATAGGAAGAGAGCTGGCACATGGAATTACTAAAAGAAAGTCTCACCCAAGTTAGCAAAATGGAACTAAAATAGTTTCTCCATCTTAGTTAAGTCCGTTGCTGCCTCCTTCATAAGGAATGCTACTTTTCCTGATCTCAGCTCTGTGATCCTCCTTATGTGATCCCAGGCCCTAGATCACCCCCAAGGATCACCCAGGCCTGCAGGTCCTAAGCTGTGTGTCCATCGCCAGGTCTAGCATTGCACAGAGTCAGACCTCAGCCAAGTTCCTTGGAATGATTTGAGGTTTGCATCCAATCCCTGGTTCCAGAAGTCATACTTTGTACCTACTCCCATTTATACTTCTAGAATGCATTTTTAAGGAAAAGGTGAATATGGTTTAATGGTGAGTAAAAAGGAGAATATAAAATTAAACATACTGGGGGACTTCCCTGGTGGTCCAGGGGTTAAAACTCTGCACTTCCGCTACTGGAGGCTCAGGCTCGATCCCTGTTTGGGGAACTGAGATCCCACATGCCACACAGCGTGGCCAAAAAATAATAAAATATAAAACAAATTTAAAGATTAAACATACTAGGATTTTTTTCAAAATATGAAAGGCTTTATTTTAAAGACAAAACGAATAGCATGAACCGACATCTAAATGAAAGTAAGTGATTTCACTGGGTTTTATAAAAGAGAAAGATGTACTCAGGTGTCAACTAAATATCAGAACCATAAAACAGGCACATGAAAGAAGACACCCTAAAATTATGATTGTTGGTAGAATCGTTGGGAATTATGGACGATATCTTTGCTTTTCCTCAATTTCACAAATGTACTGTTTATTGTATTTTATAATTAAAAAATAATTCATATTCCAAACTAAATTTAGGACTTAAAATATAACTCCTATGACAAGAGATAGTTAATAAGAAAAAGTTCCAATTCAACTTTGGCAACAAAAATAATAACAACAATAACTTTACTTGGCATTCATAATGTGGTAGGCAATGAATTAAGTACTTTATATAGGTTATTTCAATTATCTCAAAGTACTTTATTAAAAAAAGTGCAGTTTGTATTCACATTTTGCAGATAAACAAACTGAGGCATAGAGAATTTAAGTAACTTGTCCAAGGTTCTCCAGCTGTTAAGAGGCAGAGTTGTGATTTTTTTGAACCTGTCAATTCTCCAAACACATTAATGAAAGGATGGAAAAAAGAGGGAGGGAGAGAGGAAGAAAAAATACCGGGGTGGGAGGAGGAGTTGTCCCTTTGGTAAGAATACTTGGACCAATGAAATGGATGTCTGAGGTTCTGTTGTCTGAGCATAGGAATCACCTGGGGGGCTAGTCAGAAATGCAAAGTCTCAGCTTTGCCTCAGATCTACTGAAACAGAATCTGCATTTTTCAAAACATTCCAAGGGATTGTTTGGGAATTGTTGGCATTCCAAGTTTGGGAAGCCCAGTAACTGAAGATAATAAATATAGAATCCATTTGGAAAAAAAATAGAATCCATTTGTGTTTATGTGGACTGATACGACCTTGTCAGAAACGGGGTCAGAGCTGCATGAATCAGTTTTTTCAAAGTCTGTTTCATGGGTTGGGAAAATACCTTAATGGATTGCCATCAGAAATTTGGAAAAAAAAAAAAAACAGAATAGTAAAAATACCAGGGTGCATCTCATGCAGGAAGGGTAAATGTTATTACATGAAACTTTTATTTCAAAGGTGTGGGTGTGTGTACTGGGTCTTGAGGTATGAGGTCTGTTTTATTCACTCTCTGTCAAGAAAAGTTTTAGCGATTGGTATTCACACCATGGCTGGAGGCAGCCATGAAATTCCAAGCTGCCCTTTAGAGGTGTGGTGGGTCTACTTCCTGTTTCTGACAAATGTAAGAATTCCGAATGAAAGTGCAAGGTGAATGGGAGGAAGAACGGATCGCTCAGAAATCACCTATCTTCCTGTCCAGATGCAGGAACCCAGGCCCAGAGAGAAGAGAGACCGGCCCAAGGTCACACAGTAAAATGGAGACTTTCAGCTTTGGAAAGGGGAGCCTACATTCCTTTTTTGTCCCCAACCATGAAAGACCTGGGAGGCTGTGGGGATCTGGCCAGGAGGCCACGCAGTCTGGGGGACATGACTGTGGAATGTGTTGGGGAAACAAGACGCCTTCTCTTGCAGGCCCAACAAGCCAACAGGCCTACGTGTGGCCAGAAAGGGCTCTGGTTATCTGCCGTCCGCCTCTGTTTCGTTTGGTCTGTCAAGTCCAGCAGCAAAGTGGCCCAAACGTGTGAGGTTTGATAAAAGTGGGAAGGTAAGAGGAGGGAGGTGGCAGGACGTCAGGGACCAGAGTTTGAGAGACGTTCCAGAACCTCCTCTTCTACATTTCCTCTCGAAAGACTGGGAAAGTCAGAGGCCCCGCTCTCTCCCACCACAGCCTCCCCTCCCCCGGAGACTGTGGCCAAGACCCCAGACTTCTCATCTCGGGTGGAACAGGATAAACTCTTAAAACTTGGGTGCTGGGTCAGGGGACTTAGACTTTTAAAAAGAAGTCTACCTTCTTTAACTTCCTTTTATTTTTTAATTCAATAAACAATACGGGGCGGGGCGGGGCAGCAATACAGAAAACATAGGAAAGAGAGGAAAACACATGATTCTACCACCCCCCAAATTAACTATGTTGCCAAAATTTTGTGACTGATTTTCAAAGTGGGCCATAGAACCCATCCTGTTCACTTTTCTCACTTGGTGATGGGTTGTAAGCATGTTTTTTTTTTTCTTTTCTTTTCTTTCTTTTGGTCAATGAATATTATTTAGATAACTGGACATTTGATAAGAAAGAATTATCATTAGCTGTTTATTTTAGATACGACAATAACTTTGTGCCTATTCTTTTAAAAAAAGTCCTTTTAGAGATACATTCTGACATTTTCTGAGCCAAATGTCTGGGGTTCCCTTCAAAATAATACAGGAAGGGTAATTCAGTGGAAGTAGAGTGAAAATAAGGTTGGCCATAAGTTGGAAATCATTGATACTCTGCTGTATACCTTTTAAAATAGAGGGGTTTTGCAGTATTGTTCTGTAACACTAGTTTTTCACCAATTTTGGTCACAGATTCCTTTGAAAATCTTTAGCAAGCTATGAATCCACTGCCCAGAAAAATCCACATTCCCTTACCACACCCACAATTTTAGGAGGTTTACAGCCCCATGAGACTATTCATGTACCCAGGTTAAGAACTCCTGACACACAGCATGATTTTTTTTTAAAGACTTCAGAGTATTCAAGCAGATATATCATAATTTCACTTAACCAGTCCCCCTATTCTTGGGAATTTTCATAGTAATTATAAGTATTATTAATAAAGCATTCTATTACATATGTCTTTGCATACATATTATGACAAATTCCTAAAAGTATCAAAGGATATGCTGGTTTTAAAGGCTTTTCTTACAGCATATCATGTTGGCTCCAGAAATCTTTGTATAGTTAATGTCTGAATATCAGTTCCCAGCATTGGAGTCCCGCCATCTGGATGTATCCTGGCTTAGGCAGCCAGCAGCATGTCCTTCGGAGAAGGCAATGGTACCCCACTCCAGTGCTCTTGCCTGGAAAATCCCATGGATGGAGGAGCCTGGCGGGCTGCAGTCCATGGGGTCACTAAGAGTCGGACACGACTGAGCAACTTCACTTTCACTTTTCACTTTCATGCATCGGAGAAGGAAATGGCAACCCACTCCAGTGTTCTTGCCTGGAGAATCCCAGGGACAGGGGAGCCTGGTGGGCTGCCGTCTATGGGGTCACACAGAGTCGGACACGACTGAAGTGACTTAGCAGCAGCAGCATATCCTTGGAGGAATCCATCCTGCCTTCCTGAGTCTCAGTGTCCTCACCTGCAAACATGAGGAGGTTAAGCCAGCTGACCTCTAGGATCTCCCATTATATTCTGTGATTCTTCCAACCCAGAAAGTCTGGCTAATTCTGCACGGTCCTCCTAATTCTGCATGGCTAATTCTGCAAAGGCCCCGTCATTCCGCCTTTGCTCGTAGAGAAGATTCCACATGCTTCTAACCCCGCTCCCAGTTGGTTGGTGGGGCCAGCTTTAGCAAGTTTCCAAATCAGACTGAGGGTTGGAATCCTGACTCCAACCAAGGGTAACTGTGGGGAAGTGATTTAACCTCTCTGTGCCTCAGCCATTTGTTAGATGCTTGTTTAATATCTGTACCTACCTCACAAGGTCAAGGGAGGATTAATTGAGATAATACATGTTAAAGTGCTTTGAACAGTGCCCAGAACATAGAACACACTAACCAAGTACTTGCTAGTATTAATATTATTACATCTCTCTCAACCAGCACTCCCCACCCCTGCCCAGGACTTTTCTTTGCCCGAAGGGTGATGTACGGATTCCTCAGAGTGGAAGGCAACCTTCGGCAGCACCTGTCCACACCTGCCCTATAGCCTGCCTCCCCCTTACATCACACACTCTGTGATTACCAGCAAATGAAACAATTCCTACATCCACCCCTTCCCACCCTCATGCCCCGACTGCTTCTTCTTAGTGCCTTGGCCAGAAGTTTCCTCTCCACCCCCAGGGTATCTGCTCCCGGTGCCTTCCAGAGGATGGTCAGGGATCAGGTCTATTCATATCTGGGCCAGATTGACCTCTTTAAGTCACTCGCCATACAGTGGCCTCAGTTTCCTACTTTGTACACTCTCCTTAGCGATCTGATGGTCTCTAAAGTCCTCCAGTTCTGGACAGGTCACTGGCTCCAGAATGAGACCTGGAAGATTCTTCCCTTGGCTTCTGGCTTCACTTATGCTCACTTAGTGTCCCTCCCTGGAAAGCCCTGTGTGTCACCCCAGCATCCTAGCCCAGCTGCTGTAACCCACAGACCTCGCTGACAGCCTGTGATGTCAGAGTGGCACCATGGGGGCTGGCCTCTCATGGCCAGAATTTGAGAATCCAGGGTCAGGAGCCTACAGAGCCAACAGGCCTCTTCCACTCCAGTCTGGGGACCTCAGTGACATCATTTGCCTACTAGGACACTCGCTTCTCTCACCGGAGGGGTGTGGCATGTGTCAAAAGGCCTAGACCGTTTAGAGATGGCATTCTGCAGATTTAGGGCTGTTCAGCCCATGTTGGAACCTAAGTCTCACAGCACTGGGTAACCCTGGGCTCAAGTTCATCACACCCCAAAATGACTGGACTTGGTTTTCACAAGAGACTTTCAGACCTGATATTCAAGCCCCAATCTGCCAACGCCACATATCTGCAATGTTGTTTCCAAGGCCTTCCCTCCAGTAGCCACTACTGGAAATTACAGAACATATAATGTAGGCATTAACATGGAAGGAACTTGGATTTTGCCCCCTCTGTCCCTTTTTGTTTGTTCTGTGGGGCTAGTGATGAGTTTTCTGTTCATATTAGGTCCTAAAAATTCCTACAACTACTTCCAGTTACTAAATATAGCCTCATTCAGCCCCCGCCCCAAATTGTCACGTCTTCACACTGGATTCATCTCCCTGCAGCCCCTACCACAGCCTGGGTTTGTCACAAGTCAATAGGAAGCTGCAGCTGGGGAGGGAGCGTATTTGGTTTCTTCTCTCTTTATCTTCCGCCTCACGCATCACCCCCTCCCCCTCTGCTCAGAACTTGACAAGCTTGATTTCCATTTTTTCCAGGGTTGGAGCAGGGGCCAGAGGACTTACTTGATGAGTCCTATCGAGGTAGCTGAGTTTGGGCACTGTGGACTGGGCAGGCATCTACAGCAGACTCCCTCAGGGGCCTCTCCGTGCATCTTTTGGAGACTTGCTCTGCCCTCCCCATCTATGAAGCTGCTCACCTGCAGGTCCTTGGCAAGGTGAATGTAACTCCATACCACCTGGTGGCTCTCCCTCGTCAGCCCAAGGCATCCCCTGTCCCTCTGCTGGCCCCCTCTCTAGCTGCCCCACATGAGTGCCCCCTCCTTGCAGACAGCAGAGCCTTTACTCCTATCAATTCTGAGAGTGAGCTACCCAGCGCAGGCTCAGCTCCCGTCTTCCACAGTCAAAGCAGTCGGCCAGCACAAAGGTTGCCCTTTAAAAGGGATGGGCAGAGGTCAAGAAGCAGCCTATTGTGTTCACTGAGAGGTAGGAGATACATTTTGAGCGTGAAGATATGTTACTCACAGTACTGTCCCTCCTATTTTGAAATGAAAGAGGAAGTGTCCCCGTTACTCCTTTTTGAAGGGAGGAAGATTTACAGCACACCAACCCCTCTCTTCAAAAATTGTCCCCTTAACCTCAACTACTCTCAGTCCTTTAAAAGCCACCTACAGAGGGATTGAGAACAGCCAGTTTTTGTCCCCTCTGTAAATTGTGTACCACAGGCTTACACTTTACTCTGAAAGTGCCATCTGTTATATCTCGGCCTCTCAGCTTCCATTTCCATTTTAATATCTCATTACACTCGTAATAATCATTGTTTAGTCGCTCAGCCATGTCCAGCTCTTTGTGACCCCAAGGACTATAGACCACTAGTCTCTGTCCATGGGATCTCCCAGGCAAGAATACTGGAGTGGGTTGCCATTCCCTTCTTCAGGATGTCTTCCCGACCCAGGGATTGAATGGCTACCTTGATTTGATGCTTACTATACATAGGGCAGGCTCAGGGCCGACCATTTGTAGTGAATTGTTTTCTTTTTCTTTTTTTCAGTTTTCTGTATTCGTTTCTCCTTCTTCTGTAACCAGCGTCCTGATTTCTTCTCAGGTCATTGCCTCTCCCTCATTGTGTGTGGGCTGTTGGGGTATACAGCAGATGTGCATGGTACCCCTCTCCCAGAGTGTTGGATGCCAATAGCTCACAGCTGCATCCTTGTCGTGAGGGGGGATTGCTCCACGTGAATTACCTGGAGCTGCTCGTGATCCATGGCTGACTGATATAGGGTAAGCGCAGCCTCCTCGGCCTCAAGAGGGGACAAACTCTGAGGTGTAATCCATGCTCCAGCACGGCCCTTGGGATCAGCTGAGACTAGACCTCTCCTGAAACCACATCTTTGACCGCCTTCTCCCTCTACCGCTTCAGCCCTCCCTCAACAAATACACTCCATTGCACAAGAATCCACTTCTCAAGCTCTGCTTCAAGGGAGCCCCGCATAACACAGGTAGGAATGTGATCCAAGGTGGGCCAGTCTCTCAAGACACTGAATAAAGGATGGGAGTGAAAAAGAGTGAGCACCTTGCAACCTGGCTCCCTGACGAGGTGGTCTGTTACTCCTGCTGTTTTGATTTCTGGAGCTCCTCTGGTTCTTCAGTTTTTCTTTGGATTCTGAGTATTCCATATCCTTCTTTTCCCTTTTACTCACTTTTTAGCCGGACTTCCTTTCTTACGCCTGCCATGAAAGAACTGTACAGATAGGGCAAGTAAACGCACCATCTCGATCCTCCAATCATCCTGGGCACATAAACTGAGGCTCAGAGAGGTATAGTCACCTGCCTTAGGTCACACAGCTAGTAAATGGTAGTACTAGGAGCTCAGATCTAACAGCAGAGCCCTGCTTTTAACCATTCTGATGTGTTATCTCCATGGGGAAGAGCAAGCTGGTGTGAGCCACAGCCCTCCACACCTCCTCTTGGTTAGGTTAACGTGCAAAAGAACGGGTCACCATTGATCCTCCAGGTGGTGGGGTGGTGCGGACTATGTACCTGGGTTTGGATCTTAGGTTGGAATTCAAGCTCAGCCTCTTGGTAATGGTGTCAATTGGGCCAGTTACCTAAGCTCTCTGAGTCCCAGTTTCTTCGTCGGTTCAATGGTGGCCATGATGTCCAGATAAGATCTTTGGAGGGTTAAAGGAGATCCTAAAAGTGAAGCGGTTAGCCTGGCACGCATTATGTAGTAGGTGCTCGGGAACCGGTGGCTGTTAGCAACTGCTGTTGTGTTGTCACTTACTGGCATGCAGAAGTGACTTGGAACGTATTTCAGCCAGTGAAGGGCCAGAGAAGCCCCATGGGGAGGACTTTGTCTTGGGCTCCCGGTGTTCTCTTGGGCCTTCTGTCCTTGTCCCAGGTAGACCATGAGGGATCCCCCCTCCAAGAGCCTGCAGAGTATTATAGGCCTGCAGAGACCAGGCAGGTGGCACAGTGACTGGATTGGATCTGGTGGGGCTGCGTGGAGTCAGAGGCCATGTTCCATCTCAAGGAGGTAGCAATGATCAGGATCAGCTGTTTAGAGCCATTTGAGAATTTAGGCCCAAAGCAGCCAAATCTTGGCGTTTTCAAGAAAAGCAGAGAGTGTAGGTTATTATGTGAAATTTCCTAGTTTATAAAGGTTTTAACTTTAGGCACATTTTTTTAATGCTGATTGGGCCAAACTCAGTCCACCTGTGGCTGAATGTAGCCTTTGTTTGCAACTCTGGGCCAAAGGCTTTGGTCAATGGTTGTGTGAAAGCAAAGGCTGCCTTCTCCCCAAATCAGCAGAATTCATCTCCAGAGCCCGAAGGTGGAGCTGGTTCTGGGAACTGCCTCTGCCTTTGGCTGGTTTTCAACAGTCCTTTAGAAAGTAGGTCTAACTTCATATTGGGAGTCGAACCCAGGATGTTAAGACCCACTTTCTGCTCTAGAAGGAGGTAGGGATTTGTGGGGTGAGATTTCATGTTCACCAGAAATTCATGGAGAGGAAAGAAGGCAGGTGTGCGTGTGTGTGTGTGTGTGTGTGTGTGTGTGTGTGTGTGTGTTGAAGGGGGATGAGTATGGAATGGGTCCAGCTCAAAGCTCAAAACTAGAGTTTCAGAGTAGCTTTTATTTTTGTTTATTTCCGTTTTTAGAGGCAAGAAAGTGAAAGTGAAGTCACTCAGTCGTGTCTAACTCTTTGCGACCCCTTGGACTGTAGCCCACCAGGCTCCTCCGTCCATGGGATTTTCCAGGCAAGAATACTAGAGTGGGGTGCCATTTCCTTCTCCAGGAGATCTTCCTGACCCAGGGATTGAACCCAGGTCTCCCACATTGTAGGCAGATGCTTTACCGTCTGAGCCACCAGGGAAGCTAAGAAAATTAAATACCTATTGAGCAAATCTGAAAAGAAATAAAGCTGTTTCTTTCCCCCTAGGAATGTCCAGGAAATATTGTCAAGAGAGAAAAATAACTTGCATGCTACTGTATAAGAGGATTTGATTTCTGTGGAAGCAATAGTAACAATACCAATCCCTGAAAGACTATGTGCCAGGGTCTACATGTCTGTGTGTGAAAAGTGTGGAGTGATCCCCATTGGCTGTTAGCATTGGTTACCTCAGGGGTAGGGATGGGGAAGGGCTACATAACAACTTCTCATGTGCCTATACGTGTGGGCATGTGTTGCCACGCTGCCTAGCTTGCGGGATCTTAATTCTGCAATCAGGAACTGAACCTGTGCCACGGCAGTGAAAGAGCCAAGTCCTAACCACCGGGCCACCATGGAATTCCTTCATGCGCATACATTTGTGTTCTGTCATTTTACTTTTTAGGAAGCCTGCACTGCTGTTGTAATCTGAAAGTCATACGATTTAAAAAAAAAAAGTAAATACACTCAACAGGACTGCCTACCAAAACTTACTATAATCCTGTAAAGCCATCTCACTTGCCCCTATAATTATTATTTTTTTAACTGAAGTATAATTGATTTACTGTATTAGTTTTAGCTGTACAGCAGAGTGATTCAGTTATGCACATATATAGTACATATCTATATTCTTTTTTTTTCCTGATTCTTTTCCATTAGAGGTTTTTGCAAGACATTGAATATAGTTCCCTGTGCTGTTCAGCAGGTCTTCACTGCTTATCTGTTGTATATAAAGTAGTGTGTATCTGTTAATCCCATATTCCTAATTTATCCCTCCCCTACTTTCCCTTTGATAACCATGTTTGTTTTCAAAGTCTGTTGGTCTGTTTCTATTTTGTAAATAAATTCATTTGTGTCATTATTTTTAGATTACATATATAAGTGATATATATTTGTCTTTCTCTGTCTGAGTTCGCTTAGTATGATAATCTCTAGGTCTACCCATGTTGCTTCAAACGGCATTATTTCATTTTTTTTATAGCTAATACTCCATTATATGTACGTACCACATCTTCTCTATCTAGTCCTCTGTTGATGGACATTTAGGTTGCTTCCATGTCTTGCCTGCTGTGAATAGTGCTGCAGTGAACCCTGGGATGCATATATCTTTTTGAATTATGGTTTTCTCTGGATATATGCCTAGGATTGGGATTGTGCATGTGTGTGTGAATACATGTGAAGTTGCTTCAGTTGTGTCTGACTCTTTGCAACCCTATGGACTATAGTCCACCAGTCTCCTCTGTCTATGGGATTCTCTAGGCAAGAATGCTGAACTGGGCTGCCAGGCAACCTTCCCAACCCAGGGATTGAACCCAAGTCTCCTGTGTCTTCTGCACCGCAGGCAGATTGTTTACTGCTGAGCCACCGGAGAAACTCTGCTAGATTGTATGGCATTTCTATTTTTAGTTGTTTTTTTTTTTTTAAGGACATTCCATACTGTTTTCCATAGTGGCTGCACCAATTTACATTCCTACCAACAGTGTAGGAGGGTTCCCTTTTCTCTACACCTTCTCCAGCATTTATTGTTTGTAGAGCTTTTTGATTATGGCCATTCTGACCAGTGTGAGGTGATACTTCACTGTAGTTTTGATTTGCATGTCTCTAAAACTCAAGGAGATAGTGAAGGACAGGGAAGCCTGGTGTGCTGCAGTTCATGGGGTCACAAAGAGTCAGACACAACGTGGCGACTGAATAACAACAGCAATAATTAATGATGTAGAGCATCTTTTCATGGCCTGTTGGTCATCTGTCTGTCTTCTTTGGAGAAATGTCTAGTTGGGTTTAAGTAAGTAAGTGTAGGTGTTAGTTGCTCAGTCGTGTCAGACTCTTTGCCACCCCATGGACTGTAGCTCGCTAGGCTCCTCTGTCCATGGGATTTCCCAGGCCAAAATACAGAATTGGTTGCCATTTCCTTTCCCAGGGGATCTTCCCAACCCAGGGATGGAAGCCAGGTCTCCCACATTGTAGGCAGATTCTTTCCTGTCTAAACCACCAGGGAAGCCCCCTATTTAGGTCTACTGACCACTTTTTGATTGGTTGGTTTCTGATATTTCATTGCATGAATTGTTTGTACATTTTAGAAATTGAGCTCTTGTTGGTCGCATCATTTGCAAATATTTTCTCCTATTCCATAGGTTATCTTTTCATTTTGTTTATAGTTTCTTTTGCTATGCAAAACTTGTAAGTTTGATTAGGTCCCATTTATTTATTTTTGCTTTTATTTCTATTGCCTTGGCAGACTGATCTAAAAGACACTGCTATGATTTATGTCAGAGAATGTTTTGCCTATGTTCTCTTCTAGGATTTTTGTGGCATCCTTATATTTAAGTATTTAAGTCATTTCGAGCTTATTTTTATGTATGATGTGAGGGTGTGTTCCAACTTCATTGATTTGCATGCAGTTGTCCAACTTTCCCAGCACCACTTGCTGAAGAGACTGTCTTTTCTCCATTGTATAGTCTTGCCTCCTTTGTCAAAGATTAATTGACCATAGGTGTGTGGGTTTATTTCTATGCTCTCTATTCTTTTATTTTTTCAAATATTTATTTATTTGGCTGAGTCAGGTCTTTGGCAGCATGCGAACTTTTAGCTGCAGCATATGGGATCTAGTTCCCTGACCAGGGATCAAACCCAGGCCTCCTGCGTTAGGAACACACAGTCTTATCTACTGGGCCACCAGGGAAGTCCCTGTGCTGCCGATTCTATTCCATTGGTCTGTATGTCTGTTTTTGTGCCAGTACCACCATGTTTTGATTACTGTCGCTTTGTAGTACTATCTGAAGTCTGGGAGGGTTGTGCCTCCAGCTGTGTTCTTTTTCCTTAGGTTTGCCTTGGCAATTCTGGGTCTTTTGTGGTTTCATATAAATTTTAGGATTATTTATTCTAGTTCTGTGAAAAACAGGTAATTTGATAGGGATCACATTAGATAGCATATTCAAAAGCAGAGACATTACTTTGCCAACAAAGGTCCGTCTAGTCAAGGCTATGGTTTTTCCAGCGGTCATGTATGGATATGAGAGTTGGACTGTGAAGAAAGCTGAGCGCTGAAGAATTGATGCCTTTGAACTGTGGTGTTGGAGAAGACTCTTGAGAGTCCCTTGGACTGCAAGGAGATCCAACAAGTCCATTCTGAAGGAGATCAGTCCTAGGTGTTCATTGGAAGGAGTGATGCTAAAGCTGAAACTCTAGTACTTTGGCCACCTCATGAAAAGAGTTGACTCATTGGAAAAGATTCTGATGCTGGGAGGGATTGGGGGCAGGAAGAGAAGGGGACGACAGAGGATGAGATGGCTGGATGACATCACCGACTCAATGGACATGGGTTTGGGTGAACTCCAGGAGTTGGTGATGGACAGGGAGCCCTGGCGTGCTGCAATTCATGGGGTCGCAAAGAGTTGGACACGACTGAGCAGCTGAACTGAACTGACATTATATCCGTGTATTATTTTGGGTAGTATGACCATTTTATTTTTTAAACTGTTTTTAGTGAATAGATTTATTTATTTGTTTAAAAAAATCTTGGCCATGCCATGAAGCATGTGGGATCTTAGTTCCCCAAACAGGGATTGAACTCATGTTCCCTGCATTGGCAGCACAGAGTTTTAACCACTGGACCACCAGGGAAGTCCCAGAATGGCCATTAAAATTTTATATATTTACTTTTGGCTGCACTGGGTCTTCATTGCTGCACACAGTTTTTCTCTAGTTGTGGAGAGTGGGGGTACTCTCTAGTTGTGGTGTGCAGGCTTCTCATTTCATTGGCATCTCTTGTTGGGGAGTATGGGCCCTATGGCGCATGGGCTGCAGTAGTTGCGGCTCATGGGCTCCAGAGCGCAAGCCCAGTAGTTGTGGTACACAGGCTTAGTTGCTCCAGGCATGTGGGATTTTCCCAGACCAGGGATCAAACCAATATCTCCTGCATTGGCAGGTGGATTCTTAACCACTTCCCACCATCAGGGGAGCTTTCCAGCATGGCCATTTTAGCAATATTAATTCTCCCAATCTAAGATCCTGGGATATCTTTCCATTTCTTTGAATCATCTTCAATTTCCTTTATCAGTGTTTTATAGTTCTCAGTGTGTAAGTCTTTGACTTCCTTGGTCCATAATTATTTTTGTCAGTTACACTGCTGTATATGTTCAGTATAGGAAAATCAGCAAGTGCTGAAAAGTAAAAAAAGGGAAATAATTGAAATTACTAGAATTCCCACCCATTAACATTCTGGCGCATATCCTTTTGACTTTTATCTCATGGAGACAGCTAACCCTTCCTGTGTGCCAGACCCCGTGCTGACATCTGGGAAGCACAGTGCTAATTCTTGCCCCACGATGCAAGACTTCCCAAGTCACACTCAGGACATGGTGTTTCATCGGCTTCAGCCCCAGGAGACTCCAGATCAGTGGAGGGGGATCAGACCTGGGAATCTGAATTTAGCATGCTCCTGGGAAAATCCTGAGGCAGGTGCTCTTTGGACAAAGCTTGGAGTCAGCCAGCTGTGGTCCAGCCTGCTCGTCACTGATGAGCGTGATGGAGGCCCACAGAAAAGGCGCTTGCCTGGGGTCACCCAGCCAGGATAGCAGAGCCCAGACTTCCCCATACCCTCCTCCTTGAGAGCTCTCTCTGCTGGGCTCCTGCCACTTTCCTCATGCCGACAGATGTTATTGTTTTCTTATGCCGCCAATTAAACAAAAAATCCTGTCAACAGGAGACAGGCCTAATGCAGGGAGGCATTAACCAGACTTGCAACCCGACCTGGGCCTGCTCCTGTGGGTAAAGCACATTCCGTATGTGGGCCTCTCTTGCTTACTGCCCCCTGACAAAGGGCCCCACTGAGGCACCATCACCCTGCATGTTGGAGCCACTGGATGCCGGTCAGCCTGCCACCACGGTGACCCAGCTGCCACCCAGAGGTCTGCTGGCCCTGCCTGAGATTATCCATCAGGTAGGAGCAGAACCTCTCACCAGCTTCTTTTCAGTTTTGGTTAAGAAAAGTGAATTGGCAACTCTGGGGAAAGATCCCCTCCAGAACAGGGCCAGCAAGAGTGGGTGCATTGATAACATCAGGGTGGTCCTTCCTGCATCTCTGCTTCCAGTCCCAGGAGCAGAGGCCCTGGGGAGAGGGGCAGCTGTGGTCTCCCCAGTGCTTCTGCCCACCTCCCTGAGTCCTGTGTGGGGCCAAGACTCCTGATGGGGAGCCTGGGACTCACATTTCAGGCCAGGGAAACATTTAGAGAACAAGTTCCAGCTCCTTCAGGTTGAGATAGGGAAAATGAGACCTGGGGAGGATGGAGGTACCCATCCAGAGTCACACAAACTCAAACTCTGTCCTTCAAGTCCCTAACAAGCAATCACTGTACAAGAAAACCTGTTACCTCAGCCTATTTAATTCTGCCTAGAATTATCACTGCCATTTTTACTTTCCATTGTTCTCTGTTTCTCGTTTTTAGACTGTGAGCTCCATGACAGCAGATGTCTCATGCATCCCTCATCCCCAGTGACAAATGCAGTGGCATTTAATAAATGTTTATTAATGGAAAGAATAAACAAATGACCTCATGTATAATGAGCTCTCTGACAAGTGGGATGCAAGTGGAGTCTGGATATTCATTTGTGGCCAATGCTGTCTAGGTGGCACATATGTTGGTCATTAAGAGAAATTAAGAATTTTTCCTTTGGTATTTGCTCACTGTGTGACCCAGGGGAGGTTACTATACCTCTCTGAATCTCACTTTCTCCATATGTATAATGAGGGTCTTAGTCGTACCTGATTCGCAGGCAGCTGTGATGATTATATGAGATGCTGTGATAAAGAATTCAGTGGGTGCCTGGCAGATAGTGAGTGGTCCATGATCGTTAGTAAAATCCCTTCATTGGGAGGCCGGGTGTAGCGTGCGGCTCTGAGATCTACACTGAGGATCAGCACCTCTGCTGTGAACTCGAGTGGCACACCCTCTCGTGTACTGTCCTCCACTCTGTCTCCCAAGCACCATCTGCACTTAGTGCTTTATCTGTGTCCTCCCTGAGCCCCAAGCCTCTGGGGCTGTGGCTGGCCACATAGCTGGCAGTGTGAAGAGGTGGACAGAACAGGCCTGGCCCCAGCGCTCAGAGCAGCAGGCAGAGAGAGAGTTGCATTTCAGCTAGTGTCATCAGGGAAGGCTTCCAGAGGAGGTGGGACTCTTGCTATACCTGGTCAAATGGGCAGGTTTGGGAAAGAGAGGAAGGAGGAAGGAGGGATTGGAGACAGGAAGAAAGGCATGAAAGAAGGCCTAGACAAAAGGGTGCATGCGTTCATTCTTTTACTTGTTGATGAGCACCTGCTATACAGCAGGCCTTGGAAGGCCTCTGTGCTGGGCAAGACATCCCCTAGTTACAAGGAGTGGGGCAGACAAATAAGCAGATGACACAGCACAGAAAGAGAAGCAGGGGTGCACAGCACTTCCTGGGGTGTCACAGAGTCTGGAAGATCAAGGAAGGTTTCCAGGAGGAAGCCACATTTAAGTTGAGCCCTAAGGGAAAATGGGGTGCAGGACCAGTGTTCCAGGCAGAGGGCGCAGAGGGCACAGAGTGTGCAGAGACCAGCAGCAAGAGAGAGGGCTTCAAGTTCAAAGACCTAAAAGGCATCCATGAGGCTGGAGTTCAGTAGACAAAAGGGAGCCCTGGTCTACTTTCTCTTCCTATGGATCTGCCTGTTCTGGACATTTCATATAAATGGGATCATATGATACGTGGCCTTTTGTGTCTGGCTTCTTTCCCTTAGCATCATATTTGTAAGGTTCACAGTAGGGCAGCTTTGGGACACAGACCTGTAGGATGTGAGCAAGTCACCCATGTAGATGTCGGGAGAGGATACTCAGAGCAGAGCAGAGCAGACCAGTCAGTGGACCCCAAACTGCCCAGCCATAGGCAGTGAACACTTGCTCCTGTCAAGCTGCCCTGGGTGCATGGAAGTTGGTTGGACAGCCTCTGACACCCAAGAGATTTGGAAAGGCTCCCTGGGGCCTCTGTATCCTCATCTACAAATTGGGGTGGGGGAGTTGTCATTTGGCTCCTGCAGTCACATGGAGCCGGAATAATGTCCCAATGGACATGTGTCTGTGTGTATCAAAAGCCTAGACGGTGGAGGGGCTGGTGTTACAGTGATGGTTTGGGCCCCTCGGGGTTTGGGGGGATAGAGGAGTAGGGGAGACACAGCTGGGCTTAGGCATAAGAACCAGCTTTCCCTTTCCATTCCTTTCCTGGGACTGGGGGTGTCCTGAGTCTGCACCAGGCCTTCGGGGATCCAGACAGGCCTTTTCATGGGACTTGTGCTCAGTCAGAGAGTGAAGACTGGAAGGTATCTCCCTGTGCTCATTGGCACTTCTGATTTTTCTGGGTCGAGTCAGAGATGGAGCCTGGGAAGGGGAGGAGATGCCCAGAGTCAGGCGTGGCCTCCTGCTCTTAGGAGCATTGTGTTGCTGTTTAGTCAATAGGTCGTGTCCGACTCGGAGGTGTCAGGAGTCCAGGGTAGGAGTCCCAGCTCACAGGGACCTTTGGCAAGTCCCTTCACCTCCACAGTCTATAGACTCCCTCAGTGAGGACACAGACAGATTGATCCACAGTCCCTCCTAACTGTGACTCTCCAGGACTCCAGACCCCTGGAATCACTACGGGAGAGAAGACACACGCCTCAGGGGCACTGAGACTCAAGTAAACTCAAGATGGGACACATGGTTTAACATATGATATGATGACAGGGTACGGTTTTTCTCTGAAAATGAACTCATTTTTTAAATTTGAAAATATTTTGTAAATCTAAAACGTAGGGTCTTCTGTTAAAGTAAACTACAATACCATTATCACATCTGTATCAGTCAACTAATACCACAGTAATGCTGAGTAACAAAGCAAACCAAGCTCAGCTGCATAGAAGACAAGCATATGGTTCTCTGTCATGTGGGTGGAGCAGCTGGTCAAAGTAGGTGGGGCTTGGCCATAGGCTGCTGTTCTGCTCAGACCTGTTCTGGGCTGTTCTGTGTTTAGTTTCATATTCTCTTGGGGCCAGTTGGCTACCCTAGGACATATCAGCGTGTTGTGGACAGGAGGTAAAGGGCAAGCCCACCCATGTAAGCACATCTCCACTCTGCTAGGTCATATTCACTGGCATCTGTCGGCTAAAGCAAATCTAATAACCCAACTTCAATTGGTAGAGAGAGAGGTTGCACCTCCCAGTGGGAGGAGCCACAGAATTCCCCATAGATTCAGGAAAGGATGAGGAATTGGGTCCACTTTTGCCATTAGCCAGACCCTGCATCTTCCACAGGAGACCCATGAAGTATTTATTTGTTTGTTGGTTTATGATTCTTAATGAACTCTAAATGTATTGCAGTTGTTTATCTTTTTAAATACTTCTTCCACCCCACCTCCTGTCTGCAGGCAGTGGGAGCCTCTTCAGGTTAGCGTGACCCCAGTGGTCTCTGAGAGCTTCCTTGCTCTGTAGTATTAATTATAAGATGTTGCATGATCATCTTGTACATTTCTGCCCCTGGCCTGGAATCAGCCTATTAATTTGTTTTAAAAAGCTTTACAGTTGTAAGATTTACAAGTCCAGCCATTCTTGAAAGTACAGAGTGCACAGCACACTCCCCACCCCCAACCCCGTCTCTAGAGGCAGCCCATGAATTTCAGTGTCCCAGTAATCTTTCTGAAGGTTCTCGCTGCCTAATTTAGTAGAGATGATGTCCATCTTAGTTTTTAAACACAAGATTACAAGTTCATTGTTTTAATATTATAGTGTGTAAGATTTTCATTTTATAGCACGTAATAATATTAATGGCTAACACTAAGGCAGCATTTGCCATGTGCTGGGCAAGCTGAAATGGTAGTCTGCCTAAATCCAAAGGTATTAACCACGCCCAGTACTTCCATCTCCAGGGCACCAGACATACTCACTGTTCAGTGATCACATTTGGCCAGATCAGTGTTTCCCCAAGTATGGTAAACCCGATGACTCTACATCATACACAGTGAGCACCTGTTGTTTTAATAGTTACGAATGTGTTTTTCTATGTAAGAGAAGAAATAAAACCAGGGTGACAAGGGAGCCTGCAGCGCCCATGACTGTTTGATGGGACTCACTGCTTCCATTACTGCGGCTGCCTGTTTGGCACCGGGCAGACCCTGGCTGTCTCTGAGCAGCAGGTAACTGGGATCTCTTGTTTCTCATCCCAGCCCCACTGCTACCTTTCCAGGTAGTTCTGAGCAAGTCCCTCTATCTCCCTGCATCTCTGCTTCTTTGCCTACTGCAAAGACCCAGCCTCCAGGCAAATTCTGCAACTTTGATTAGAATCAAGACATCCCCGTGCGTCACAGACTCTTAGGCGCCATCGATTCCTTTCCTCATACAAACAGGGACACTGAGGCCCCAAGAGGGAAAGGGCTGGCCTAAGGCCACAGGGTGAATCACACAGGCCAGCCATCTTTATCCCACACCTAACTGTGCCGGAGGTGGTTGTGCTCCTGGGGGTAGAGTAATGGGGCAGCAGCCACTGCGCTCTGATTTCATTTAGATAAAGGGGAGGACACCTTACTTCTAAACACAATCAGAATTAAGGGATGAGAGCAGCTTCCAGGGGAAAAAATGAATAAAAATACATGTTCATACAGCATAGAAGAATAAAACATGAAAATTAGGTCTCCAACAGTAAATCTCCTTCTCACCCCTGTCTGCCAGTCTCCCTCTCCAGAGATAACCATGGAATTTTCTTGAGTATATTGTCCAAGAGATTCTGTGCACACAGCTGTAGAGGGATGCCTGTGACTGCATGTGTGCACACACGCACGTGTGTGTGTGTGTGTGTGTGTGTGTGTGTACTGAAAAGCTGATACACTCGGAGTTTCAATTTAGGCTGATTAAGTTCTAGAGCAGGATAGCTGTGATGGTTACACAGCAATGTGGATGTCTTTCATGCCACTGAAGTGTACACTTAAATGGTTAAAATTGTAAGATTTATATGTCTTTTACTAGAGTTAAAAAAAAAAAATGTGTCTGCCATCCATATTTCTCTCTTTTTCAGTTACCGGTGTGTCTTGTAGATTATTCCACCATCGTCCCATGTGGTCATCTGTTCTCAATTATCTTGGTTAAGCTAGGAACTTTGTTTCCCCAAACACCCTTCCTTGTAGATGTCTGGTTAGAGTCGGCCAGAAGTGGGGTTTTTGGAGATCTGGAAGGTGGAGGCGAAGAGGCCATCCCTCTCAAGATTATGGCAGTCAGATGCCCCAGTGGTGGCAGCTTCTTACTCCCTTCACAACCAGCTCCTCTTACCAACCAGGACTACCACCAGGATGATGAGGGTGGGCCAGAGAGAGGCAGCCGTCCAGACACATCTTCCCCCAGCTCTCCCAGGGTGGCCTATTTACTGGGCCCTCAGATCACGGGCTCCTTTTATCTACCAGTGAAGTGAAGCTGCTCAGTTGTGTCTGGCTCTTTGCGACCCCGTGGACTGTAGCCTACCAGGCTCCTCCGTCCATGGGATTTTCCAGGCAAGAATACTGGAGTGAGTTGCCATTCCCTTCTCCAGGAGATCTTCCCAACTCAGGGATTGAAACCGGGTCTCCCACACTGTAGGTGGACGCTTTACCATCTGAGCCACCAGGGAAGTCTACCTACCAGCGTCCCTCCTAAATCTCCATGCCCCCCATATTCCCCCATAACAAAGCCTTATTCCAGAAATCACAGTGGTTTTGTTTCCCTGAGGAAACCATGACTCTTTCACCCATGTTCTGCCTCGTCCTTTTTATCTTTGAAAGTGAAAATGAAAGTCGCTTTGTTATGTCCGACTCTGTGACCCCATAGACTGTAAAGTCCATGGAATTCTCCAGGCCAGAATACTGGAGTGGGTAGCCTTTCCCTTCTCCAGGGGATTTTCCCAACCCAGGGACCAAACCCAGGTCTCCTGCATTGCAGGCAGATTCTTTACCAGCTGAGCTATCAGGGAAGCCCCGTTTTATCTTTAATTGTGGTAAACACACATATAAAACCCACTCCCTTAAGCATTCCTGAGTGTACAGCTCAGTTGTGTTAGGTACAATCACATTGTTGTGCAGTCCATATCCAGCACTCTCTTCATTTTGCAAAACTGAAACTCTGCACCCGTTAAAAGACTACCCGCCTTCCCCTACCTCCTGGCCACCGCCACTGCCCTTTCTGTCTCTAGGAACCTGACTTGTCTAGGTCCCTCCTCCGAGTGGAATCACACAGAATCTGTCGTTCTGTGACTTTTCACTGAGCATGTTGCCCTCACAGGATACTCATGTTGTGGTGTGTATCAGAACGTCCTTCCTAATGAGGCTGAATCCTAGTCCACTCTATGTATGGACCACATTTTGCTCTCCGTCCATCCATGCGTGGACACTTGAGGGGCTTGTACCTCTTGGCTGTTGTCATGAGTACTGTTGCCACCTCCTTCTTGATGGCTGTGCTGGAGGAGAGCGGCGAGGATGGGAGCACAGGCTCTAGAGCCAGACGGACCCAGGTTTAAATCTTGCCTCCCATCCTGGGGACACAGTGGTCATACAGGAAGTGTTCAGTGAACAGTCAGAGCTGGCACCCTTACTGGGGCCATCTCTAGGAGAGGTTCTCCTTTCAAAACTGTAGCCACAGACTTCCCTGGTGGTCCAGTGGTTAAGAATCCACTGTCAGTGCAGGGGACATGGGTGTGATCCCTGGTCTGGGAAGATTCCACATGCCAAGGTCAACTAAGCCCATATACCACAACTACTGAGCCCGCCACCTAGACCCTATGTGCCACGACTACTGAGCCCACATGACCCAACTAGAGAAAGCCTGTGCACAGCAATGAAGACCCAGCATAGCCAAAAAATGAATTAATTAAACAACTGTAGCCTCAGCTTACCCCTTGGGTCATGGGGTAGCCCGAGGGCCCCCCGTGTTTCCCAGGGCTTCTGGTGGCCACAGGCTTTCTCAGTCTCCTGTTCACTCTGTGGTCACCCTGGGCCATGGAACAGATTCCCTCCCGTCTTTTGATCCTTGGCACAAGCTGCTAGGTGTGTGCACGTGTCTGCCATACACATAAGGGCCCCATGGAGGCCAGGTCACAGGTGGAGGGACCAGGTCACTTGCCTCTGGAATATCCCAGCCACCACCTGAGAGCTGGTGATGGCATCACCAGCTGGGTGGCAGCTCTGCCCTCAAGTCTTGGGAGCCTCCGGCTGCAAAATCTGGGCAGTTTCTTGGCTTGCCTGTTCTCTCATTTGCTCTTTAACATCCTGTGGTTGAGGGCACTGGACCAGGAGTCAACACTCCAGCCTCTGGTCAGCCCCCTGCCGCGGCTCATTCTTAAATTCAGACAAGCCCATCCCTTAGTGGCTCCAATGCCTCTCTGTGAAATGCAGGGGTTGACTAGATTCAAAATACTCCTGAGAACACCCAGGCCCTGATTTTCACCTGGTTCCTTCAAGCTGCATTCATTTATCCTTCTACGCATCCATTTATCCTCCAAAGAGTTTTCCTTATGTTTTTCACCTTTCCTGTTGTTTCTTCTCATTCCAGTGTGTTTCACTTGCATGTGGCCGCATTTCCAGTACGGGCTTAGAGAGTGAGCATCACTCTTAGGTTACACCCTCTAGATCTGTGGTTTCCAGTGGCGTGGGATGAGAGTGTTCCCCAGGGGACATTTAAGAACGTCTGGAGACGTTTTTGGCTGTTGTATCTTCTAGTGTGTGGGAGGGGAGGTGTTGCCATTACTGGAATCTAATGAATAGAGGCCAGGGATGCTGCCTGACACCCTACAGTGCCCAGGACAGCCCTCACAGCAATGAATTACCCAGCCTATAACATCAATAGAACCGAAGTTGAAAGCCCTGTTCTAGAGATGGATGCTATAGATATCTGCAGGTTTATTTTCCCTAAAATGTCTATGAATATACAAATATAAATATGTGTATTTTTTAAACCCAAATGGGCACAAATTGCAATTTACCTTGTTCCTTTAATAAAATTAGCAGTGAACGTTTTAGGCATTTGGAATCCAAGATTGCCTACCCTGGAATCCTGACCTCACCACTTACCAACTGCATGACCGTTGCCCCTCAGTTTCTTCATCTGTAAAGTGGGCATAATAACAGTACTTGCTTCACAGCATAGGCACAATTTTAGCTGCTTATTGTTACCGGTGTTTTTCTGTGTTTGTGAGGAAGAGTTAGCAGCATCCTTGTGCCCACTACCCAGATGAGCAGACTAAGACTTGGAATTGCCCAGCAATTCAATGCAGGCAGGCTACCCAGGAAGTCAGTGGCAGGGTTAGACTGGAATCCAGGGCTCTCTCTCTAGCTTAAGCCACACTTCTGATAAAAGTATGTTTTGTTGTTGTTTTAAGTTTGTTCTATTCTGTTTTGTCTTGGTGAGCAGTGGGGTCAGGTCCAGAGGAGAGGAGGGCCCTAGCACTGTGCTCCAGGATGGGAGACAGAGTCTGTCCCAGGCCTTGGACCGAGGTCCAGCCCTCTCAGCCCCAGCCATCAGAGGCTCAGCCTGGCTCTCCTCTAGGCTGCAGCAGGCCCTCCCTTATCTCCAGACACCCGTTATCTGCACACCCATCTGTGGACAAATGGCCAGCCGGCTGGCTCCTGGTCACCTCTCCAGGAGGGGGGCCCTTCTCTCAGGTCTGTGTCTGGCAATTTGGGCTGGAGCCCTAGGTGGGGGGTCTCACGATGGAGGCGGCCCAGCCCAGTCCACCCCTGGGGCTTTCAACCCCAGAATGAACAGCTGCTCAGACATTCGGCTCACAGGCTAGGAATCCAGGCCAGAAAACTCATCCCGTCCCACCACCCCTTCACTGACTTGTTTTATAATATGGGTAAGGTCCAGAATTGCCATTCCCATTGAGCAGATAGGGAAACCAAGGCTCAGAGAGGGCATGTGACTTGGCGCAGGGCACACAGCAATGCGGTGGCATTGCTGGGCATAGAACCAGGCCCCCCGCTCCCATCTTGGCCTACGAGAAGGAGGACCCACAGCCCCCAGCTCCAAGCCCCACTGCAGTGGAAGCTGGGTGGCTGGAACAGAGAAACTTCCTGGCTGGGCCTTAGCTTCTTCACTTCTCAAATGGAGACAGAGGTGAGGAGAGGAATGGGCCTGCCCTCAGCCCCCAGAGGCCAGGGGATCAGTGGGTGCAGTGAATCTTGTGGGTTTTGCACTCACAGTGCCTGGGTTCAACCCTGCCTTCCCCACTGGCTCTCAGCATGATTTTGGATCATCAGCCAGCCTCCTTCACTTTGCCTTGGTTTCCCCATATGAAAAATGGGAAAGGAAGACCCCTTACCTCATAGAGTTGTCTTGAGGACGATAAGAAGTACTTGGGACAGCGCTCACACATGATTAAATAAGTAAACGTGAGTTGCTGTTACTTTTGGGAGGCGGAGTCTTTCTAAAATTGCTATTATTTTCATTACTAGTGTAGCATAGCAGAACACGAGAGAGTGCTGGTGGTAGCAGGGTTGACTGCATGACCTTGGGCCACTGATGTCACATCTCTGAGCCACTGCAGAAGGGGGCAATGAGGGGCAGTACATCTGTGTGGCTCTGGAGCGGGGCTTGGCAGAGAGTGTGGCCCCAGCAGGCAGGGCAGGGCAAGGCTCTGCTGCCAGGGACCCGCAGGGAGGGGCGTCTGCGTGTCCGTGTCGGCTGGAGACAGGCTGCGGGCCATTGTTTACAGAGCCCATCTCTCCTCTGATGGATGCAGCCGGCAGAAATCTGTTTGCTACTTTCTCCTGGAAACATGAATCAAGGTCTGTTTGGAGAACACGTGGACTCCTCTGTCAAACATTCCACCCATGCTGGGGCCGCAGAGCCCTGGGGAGCCGAGAGCCAAGCATGTCCCAAATCGTCCCCAGGGACAGAGCTGAAGCCCGGAGACCGAGCCTTCCAGCTATGCCTCAGCAGAACAGCCTGGGCTCGGCAACCTCAGAGACAGACGCCATCCCTGGCCTCAAGCGGCTCTCTAGAAAGCAAGATAAGACCCGAACTCGACCAGAAAACAGGGAGGGAGAGATAAGAACCCATCTGCTTCCACTCCTGTCCCCTCTGATCTTCCACAGCTGCGCCAGAGTGGTCTTTTAAACACGTAAATCTCCACCCCTCAGTCCCTCACAACCCGCCAGTGGCTTCCTTGACAGTTTGGTAAAAATCAGGTTCCTAAAAAATGGCCTCAGCCCTGTGGGATTTCACCCCTGCCCTCCGTTCTCCCAGACCTCTCTCTGCTCAGGCACCTCCATCCTCCAGCTACTGCTTTCCCGGCCCTTCCAGCAAGCCGGCCACATGCCTGCCGCAGCACGTTCCCCTGCCTCCTTCGTGCCCGTGGTGGTCCCCTCCCCAGAGGCCCCCAGTCACCCTGCTGACACAGCACCTTTCTTTCCGTGATGGCCCCCCTCCATTTGGGATTATATGTGTATTTGATTGTTGATCATTTCAGTCTCCGTATCTCTAGGGGAAGAGACCGCATCTACTTTATATATAGCGCATCCCCAGCCCCTGGCACAGTGCTTGCTGCATGGAAGACTCTGAACTAATATTTCTCTAGTAGGTGAGTGGCTGACTATGAGAAGGATTGATCTCAGAAATGGACAGTTGTATAGCGGGGATTGGAGGCTTCCTGGAGAAATGGCACTGAAGCCCAGTCTTGATGAGCAGGATGATTCTGACTGGGAGAGATGAGAACAGGAGAGGGGTCATGCTTGGTGTGGGGCGGGCACCGGGCTGAGGGCTCGAGTGAGAGCAGCGCTGTGTGGTTCTGTGCCTGAGGGCTGCAAATTCATCCACATGGGCCAGGTCACCTCAACCCTCTGAATCTCATTTTCTCTTCCTAGAAAAGGAGGTGATGATACCTACCTCACAGAGCAATGAGAAGTAAGCAGGGTGCTGTATGGAAACCCGTTAATCAGAGCTCAATAAATGATACTACAATTACAGATTTTCATTTTACCACCATTCCAACCTGAAGAAGAAGGTATTATTGTCTGCATTTTTTCTGTGCTACATTAATTTGATTTACTTGTAATGCTATATATATTTAAAATTGAAAAAATTTCAATGTATAGAAAAGTTGGGAGTAAAGTACATAGATGTTTTTACCCCTGAACCACTTGAGAATAAGTTGCTAATATGATGCCCCACCTCCCCTGGACACTTTTATGTTTATTATTTCCAATAAATATGGACCATCTCCTGCCAACCATAATACAGCATCACTGCTGGGCGAGTACCACTGGCACTCTGACCATAGACTCCTGAGATCCCATCTGAGATTGTGCCCCAAGCTAGAATCCCACGTGGCAGCCGTTGCTGTGTCTCCTAGGTCTCCTTCAGCCTGGAACAAACCCTCAGCCTTTCTCTGACTGTCACGACCTTGCCACTTTCATAGATTACAGGCCAATTGTTTTGTAGAATGTCCCTTAATTGGGTTTCACCTGACGATTAGATTCAGGTTATACAGAAGAAACACCACAGATGTGGTGCTGTTTCTTCTGTCTGCATTTTCTTTTTTTAGTATCTCTCTTTTTGGCTGTGCTGGGTCTTCCTTGCTGTGTGTGGGCTTTCTCTAGTTGGGGCAGGCAGGGGCTGCTTTTTAGTTGTAGTGCATCCGGGCGTGGGCTTCTCATTATACTGCCTTCTCTTGTTGTGGAGCACTGGCTGTAGGCACACGTGCTCCATAGCTGTGGCCCAAGGGCTTAGTTACCCTGGGGCCTATGGGATCTTCCTGGTCCAGGGGTCAGACCTGTGTCCCCTGCATTCGCAGGCAGATTCTTAACCACTGGATCGCCAGGGAAGTCCTACATATTCTTTTAAGGTAAGGAAACTAAGGAGATGAGAAAGAGAGATGGGAAAGTTGTTAGCAGTGGCCTCTGAGTAGGAAACACAGAGCTGGGAATGTGTGTGGCCTAGTCTACTGCAAGTCCTTTCTGCTGCAAGAATGCCCTCATTCACTACAGGGTTACTGAAACTGAGCCTGACCAGAATGATGCCTCCTGGCATCAGCTACGAGGCTGGAAGCTGATAGGAACCACCTGAGAAGTGCTTGTCAGTCTCCCCAGGGGATGAGGTTGCTGGGCTCCCGGCTTCCTCTAGGTGGCGCACAACTCTCTGGGGAAAGGAAGGAACCCTGGTGAAAATGCGACGGGAGAGATGATTTTACAGAGGTTAAGCCCTGCCTATCCAGGCAGAGTCCCACAGAGGAGTCAACATAGCACCCCCATAATCTCCCTTGAGGTGGGACCAGTATTCATTCATTCATTCATGTACAACAGATATTTTTCAGTGCCTCTTTCCTCCGTCTGAAGGTCACAGCCCATAGCATTGTTGAACTTGGAGCTTAGGATAGTAGGCTTAGGCCTCGACTTACTGTGAGACTTTGAGCCCATTTCTGAGTTCCAGGAGTGTTTCTTTTTTTTAATGAGGGTGTCCTCTTGGCTAGATTGGGGTCCTCTTTCATCACTCAACTCCCTATGCCCAGCCACGTCCATCTTGCACCCATCCCTAAATCTGTCTGTTCCTCTACTCCACACTCCTCCTCATTCCTATAGGAAAGGAACCAAGATGTGAGGTTCAAGTGTTCACTTCCTTCAAATGAGAAGGAAGCTTGAAACCCAAGGTAGTGTGTTCCTTCCTTCAGATGAGAAGGAAGTTTGAAACCCGAGGCAGTTACGTGGTGGGGGAGGGGCTGGGCTGGCCAAGAAACCTCCAGCCCCACGGAGGGGGTGGTGGAAGGAAGGAAGGAGCTGGAAGGTTTGGCGAAGCTTATCTTCCCCATCCCACCCCAGGACAGAACAGTACCTTGTCTCCCTGTCCAAGTGCTGCCCTCCAGCTTGCTCACTTGGAAACCACAGCAAATGGTATCTAGGGACTGGCTTGTGCTCCCAGGATCCTCCTGGGCCATAAACTGTGTCCCCTGGGGCAATGAGGCAACCTCTGTGCCTCATCTGTTAAATGGGAGCCAACAACACTTTCCCGCAGGGAGGTGGTAGTCACACTGCTGATTAAAATGTTCCCACATGTTTTTGTTCCTAAGAGCAGGGCAAGTATAAGGGAGGGCACCCTGACTCACAGAAAGACCATGTAGAAAGGAAGAAAGGGGGCCCCAGGCTGTCCATCACAGATAAGGGGGCCTTTGCTGCTTGCTATGTCACCTACACTAATAATTCTCTGTCACAGAGAGCAGCTTGCAGTGTCCAAAGTGCTCCCATGTCTGTGGCCTCATGCGAGCCTCACCTTCTTCCTTGATGGTGTGTGTGTGTGTGTGTGTGTGTGTGTGTGTGTGCATGCACGCGCGTGTACGTGCCCATGCGCCTGTGTGCAGGGGTGGGGCAGGGGACAGGGCTGAGGTTTGAGAAGACAGGTGTAACTTGCCTGAGATCGTACATCCAGCTAGCAGCAGAGTCAAGCTGGAGAGGAGTCAGGAGGGCCTGAGTTTGACTCCCAAACTGTGTGACCTGACACAAATCAGTTTACCTCTCTGAGCCGCAGTTTCTTTATTCATCCAGTGGCTGCTGCTGCTGCCAAGTTGCTTCAGTCGTGTCCAGCTCTGTGCAATCCCATAGACGGCAGCCCACCGGACTCCCCCTTCCATGGGATTCTCCAGGCAAGAACACTGGAGTGGATTGCCATTTCCTTCTCCAATGCATGAAAGTGAAAAGTGAAAGTGAAGTTGTTCAGTCGTGTCTGACTCTTTGCGACCCCGTGGACTGTAGCCTTCCAGGCTCCTCTGTCCCTGGGACTTTCCAGGCAAGAGTATTGGAGTGGGTTGCCATTGCCTTCCCCGTCATCCAGTGGGGACAGTTCAAATTGTTTTGAGCGTTAAATAGGACAAGTTGAGTGAGATGTAGGGTGCCATCCTAGTTTTGGTCATGTTCAGAGTGAGAAAACACTTTTTGTGGTTCTGAACCGTCTGTGGGCTAGGGGGGTTTTCTTTTTCTGATCCCACTTCTCATCTCACTGACATGTTTGCGCTGGCTCCCACCTCCCCCCTCATCATCTCTCATCACAGTCTAGCCCTGATGTCTTCCTGGCTCTACTGTAAGCAGCATGAGGTCAAGGACTTGGTGTGCGTCTCTCTTAGTCTGTTCAGGCTGCTAAAACCAAGCGTCAAAGTACTTATAAGCAACAGAAATTTGTTTCTCACAGTTCTGGAGGCCAAAAGTCCAAGATCAGGGTGCCAGCAGGGTCAGGTTCTGGTGAGAAACTTTCTTCCGGTTGCAGACTCCTGACTTCTCACTGTAGCCTCACACAGTGCAGCTCCCTGGGGTCTCTCTATAAGGGCACTGTCCCCATTCATGAGGGGACCACCCTTATGACCTCATCACCTCCCAAAGGCCCTGCCTTCTAGTACCGTCATTTCAGTATATGAATTTGGGGTGAGGAGACACAAACAGTCCATCACAGCCTTGTTTGCTGTTGAGCACACAGCAGAGCCCCTTTCCCTGGGTAAAAACTGTACATGGCTGGCATTCAACAGGTTGACTGGAGCAGTTCATGCTAAGCATTTTCTCTGCCTCTTCTCACTGCTCCCAGCCCTCCGAGGCAGGAGCTGTTACTCTCATCCTCATCCTGAGGACAAAACTGGAGTTCAGACAGGGAAAGAGAGTCACCAACAGGGCCAGCTCTAGGGTGAGGCAAGAGGAGCCCCCAAGGTGCAAAAATGTTGCCAATTATAAAGCCCACGGTGCCAGGAACATTGGCCACGTTAAATCTATGCTGGCTGTTACGTGAGTGTCATCATCGCCTTCTGATTCTCAGTCCCTCTTTAACATCCAAGGTTATGCTACCCCGA
Source organism: Capra hircus (assembly GCF_001704415.2). Classification (NCBI taxonomy): domain Eukaryota; kingdom Metazoa; phylum Chordata; class Mammalia; order Artiodactyla; family Bovidae; genus Capra; species Capra hircus. Next base: position 44,579,924 of record NC_030814.1, on the reverse strand, counting down.
CCCATGACCCACCAACACCAGCCCCTAAGGGCTTTTCCCAGCTCCATGGGGAGCATTTTTCAAGCTCTGTTGCTCAACTCTTATCAGTGACCAACTCCTCTGCGTCAGAGAGAAATGACCACCACCTGTGTGTATTGCAGCCCTGTTTTGTCTGTTTAAAGGAAGCATGATCTTAGTGCTGTTTCTGTTACAATGGCCCGCATCTCAACCACCTGTTCACAGAAGCAGCAAAACCCAGTCCTGCCTGAGAGAAACCTCAAGAAATGTCTTCCTCCAGGAAGGAGGAAAGTCTTTCCTTCCTGGAGGAAGCAAACTGCTTCAAGGGGAATTTTGAGGGTCAGCTTGTCCCCTTCCCCCCGCCCCGCCACCCCCCATCTGTACAACAACAGCTCCTGTTACTGCATCTTCGATCATTCCTGCAGGTTTCAGCCAAGGAGCAAGATTTGACTTCAGGGCAGCATTTAGCCTGATGAGGCTATAACGTCATCGTCCTGCCTCTGGCCAGAGTAAAGAGACCAGCTAGCTAGAGCCTGCCTAACCCCTTCCTTGGGTCCTCCCTCGCTGGACTGAGAGTCAAGGACTCTAGTTCAAGTTCTTGGGCAAGGCTCTTTCCCTCTTGGGCCTCTAATTGCCCACCTGTGAAATGGAGCATACTCTTGTCTTCATGGACTTGGGGGCTAATACGTGAAAAGTCACTGTGAAAAGCATGGCGTGCACCACTGACCACAGACATATGTAGAGCTGGGGCCTTTTCTGGAGTGTTCCTAAAGGATCAAAGGACAGGGCACTGGCCAGGGAGTTGGTGGACCTGGAGTTCTGAGTCCCAGTCCCATGCTCACTGGCTGTATGCTCCCAGGCCGGTTGCCTGTTTTCTCCTCTGTAAGATGGGGCACTGTCTTTGCCTGACCCTCCTTGCAAAGGCATGGAGGTTATGAGATACAGGGACACGTAAGACAGGAGACCCTGGTGGTTAAGGTCACAGACTTCAGATCAGAGGGGCCTGGACTCAAGTGCTGCCCCAGCCACGTGCTAGCTGTGTGACTTTGGGCAAGTAACTTAACCACTGTGAGCCTCTACTTTCCCATTCATAAAATGGGGAGAATGGTAGTTCATATGTACAGAGTTGTTGTGAGGATTAAATTAAATGAAGCAGGGAAAGTGTTCAGCACAATGATGGCAAGTGGGGAGGGGACCCAGGACGGCTGTGTGGTTTTGAGCGCATATGCAGCTCTGCCTCCTTGAATTTGGTCTCCTCACCTAAGTGATCCCAGGCAGGAAGGAAAGAGCTTAGGGCTCTAGTGATTCTCAGTGCTGTGTTGATGAAGAAAGATGTCTTTCTATCCATAACCCTCTACCCCTTCTCTGCTTACTGTAGAAACTAAGGATGTTTGCCATGAAGCCAACTCATCAGTGTGCAACCTTGGTGAAGTTAATGAACCTTTCTGTGCCTTGCTTCCTCGTCTGGAAAGTGGGATAGCAATGTCTATCATATCCACCTCCTACAGTTGTTTGAAGACTAAATGCATTAATGCATTTAAAGTGCTTATAGCAGTGCCTGCCATCAAGTGAATAGGATGGTAAATAAAGACAAGCTTCCCTTTGAATTATTTTGAAATATTAATACTTGTTTTCTTGAAGATGACTTGTTTTCAAGGGCTGGGCTGACTCCTTGGGAGTGTGTGGAGAAGCCGCAGAGGGTCAGAGAGATCCCAGAGGCCTGGCCCTGCCACTTGCATGCTCAGTGTCTCTGGCAAGTCTTCTCCCCAGTCAAGACCTATTTCCCCATTGGTAGGATGAGGGGGTGAGACCAGGAATTTTCCAGAATCCTAGGTCTCAGAGTGGCTTGGTCCCCATCGAGGACTCCTGAGGGGCCCACTTTGCTCCAAGATTTCTTGGAGCAAAGCCTGCCTTGGTGGCCCCCCTTGTCTTACTCACTCCACAGCTCTGGCCGTGAGAGAAAGCAGACCCTGCCCGGGGTGGCCACATGGGCTGACCCCAGCCGGGCCTGGACAGCAGGCTGTGGTGGGAGACCAGGGAAGAGGGCGTGGGGGCCGGTATGTGCACAGAAACACGTGAGCGCTCACATGGACAGACACGGCAGGCACACATGCTCCGACATGGGCAGCAGCCACACAGTACACAGCTGGGCCCCCGCCGCCTCCCTGAGAGCGCCCCAGGCCAGGCCCCTCACCCCACTTCAGTGGCAGGACCCAGCCCAGTGCTCTGCACACTGTGGCCCTAAGCAGACATTCGTTGCTTGACTGAACACAGGAAAGCCTCATGTTAGCTTCCCACGGCACAGACCCTCCCCTGCCAAAGAAATGAGAGGACTGTTGATAGCTCCCAGATGAGCCAGGCTGACTGGGGTCCTTACACATTTATCTAAGGTGCACAAAATGTGTCTTAGATAAAATGTGACCAGTGGTTACAATGGAATAACAGATGTAATAAAAAAATGTTTCCTTATATTTAGAAGTTTCTTTTCCAAAAACTAAATTTAAAAACAAAGGTAATTAAGTCTTTTTTTTAACTCCTAAATAAAAAAATTAAGTTAATAATAATATGGGTGGAACTTAGGTATGACAACACCTTGGTTGCTTGCCATTTGTGACACTCTTGACACCATTCAGTCCCAACCCCTTGTCACCATCTTACAATTAGGGAAACTGAGGCCCAGCTCAGGAAAGGGAAGGGTCTTTCCTGAGGTAAACACTTGCTTGGGGACCCAGAGAGCACAGCTCTTGGCTTTGCCTCTGATTGTGTGATCTTGGGCTAGTCACCTCATCCCCAACTCCACATTTCTCCACTGTAAAATCAAGAATGGGAATTTCCTGGTGGTCCATTAGTTAAGACTCTGTGCTTTCACTACTGAGGGCCCTAGTTCGATCCCTAGTCAGGGAACTAAGATCCCATAAGCTATAAGGCATGGCCTCCCCCAAATTTTTTTAATTAAATAAAATCATGGAAAAATTTATCCCCATATTGCTTGCCTCCCAAGGTGGCTGTGAGGATTGCAAGACATAGGCAGGAAGGGGAGAGCACCTTGCAAACAGATTTAGGGCATTGCTTCCTTGGTGGCTCAGACAGGAAAGAATCTGCCTGCAATGCAGGAGACGTGAGTCCGATTCCTGGGTTGGAAAGATCCCCTGGAGAAGGTCATGGCTACCCTCTCCAGCATTCTTGCCTGGAGAATCCCACGGACAGGGGAGCCTGGTGGGCTATAGTCCATGGGGTCACAAAGCGTCGGACATAACTGAGCGACTAGCACTTTCACTTTCCACTGCAGCAGAGACGGAGCTGAGTCCAGAGCCCAGGGCTCCCGTCCTCCCACCTGGGCTTGCTTCAGGGCAGAGTACAGCATGCGGAAGGGGAGAGGGTGGGCTTCAGAGAAGGTGGGAGGCTGTCTACCTGCTTATTCTCAAAGCAGTAATAACTATATATATATATATATATGTCCCCTCTTTCTTAAATTCCCCCTACTCCACCCCTCCAGATCATCACTTCAACATTGCTTTTTTTTAGTACTATGTGTGGGATATAGATAAAATGTTGAGAAGGTAAAGGGGAGCTGGAAGAGGCAGAAATTGGTCTAAAATATATCTATTGATAAAAAATGTGATGTTACAAGTGCAGCATGGCATAGGTTCATGATGTGGAGAGGGAGATTTGTTCCAGTCAGGGAGGTCAGCATAGGCTGACCAGGAATGATGATAAACTGAAGTTAAGGAAGAGGAGGAGTTAACTTTACAGAGGGGATGGAAAAGTATTCCAGGCAGAGGAAACAGCTAGTGCAAAGGCCCTGGGGTAGGAGTGAGCAGGAGCCCTTGGTAACTCTAGTGTGGTTGAGGTATAGAGTCCCAAGTGAAGTATCCTTAGCCAAGTGAAGCTGCAGAGCTAGGCAGTGCCAAGCAAGCAGCACTCAAACGTTAGTTAGGATTTGGGCTATAATCGTAAGAGCAGTGGAAATCCATTAAAGGCTTTTAAGCAGGGACGTGATATCCATTTTGATAAGCTCACTGGCTGCAAGTCAAGTGCGAAAGAAAAGAACATGAGGGGGGACTTCCTTTACAGAAACCAGAACATGCAATAAAGTCACTAAAATCAGATCAGTCTGATATCAGGAAAGGCATAGACAAATAGATCCATGGAACATGGTAAATAATCCAGATTTAGATTCCAGGATATAGGTGTCAATATTGGACAAAAGAAGTATCTCATCCCAGTGGAAAAAGCGATGGCTTATTTCACAAATTATGTAGCCCACTGAGATAAATAAAAATAACTGCCCATCTTACACCACCTGCATTTCAAGTGTGTCAAAAAATTTAATGTAAGAATGACAATAATACAAAATATTGTTAGAGATTCCAGGAGACTGCATGTGCAAAGCAGAGCAGGGGTCAGCTAACTGCTGCCCATGGATCGAATCCATGCTGCCTTTCCCTTTTGTTTTAATAACAGGTTTATTGAGATGCAATTCACTTACCATAGAATTCACTTATTTTGGAAAAAATCGCTAACTAGTTATTTTTCCCCCAGAGGGGAATATAATGTTCCGCAAATAGTGTGAGTTTTATTTTACTGTTGAAAAGCACTTGCTATTTATTTTTTTATTTCCTAGAAATTCAACATATTGTATAGGAACCCCATAGCACCATGAGTTAAATTTTGAATTCTGGATGTTACACTCAAACATCGGTACACTCATCATTTCACATGTATTTAATGTGACAGTTTTTTAGTATGGTATGTGTTAATTTCTACTTTTTTAATATTTAAAATTGCTTTTAAATACACATATTCTCGGTTGATTCCCCCCAAAAATGAAGTGTACAATTTAATGGTTTTTAGTATTTTTTTAGATATGTGCAACCGTTGCCAAAGACAATTTAAGAAAATTTTCATAACCTGAAAAAGAAACTCTATAACCATTAGTTATCAACCTCCTATCACCTATCCTCTCCCAGTCCTCAGCAACCACCAGTTTCCTTTCTGTCTATAGATTTGCCTATTCTGGATATTTCATAGAAATGAAATCATGCAGTATGTGGCCTTTGGTGTCTAACTGATTTCACTTAGCACACTGCTTCCAAGGTTCGCCCATGTTGCAGCATGGATCAGGACTTTTAGAGCAGAATACTATTCCTGGGCATAACTGTTTACCCATTTATCAGCTGATAGACAATTGAGTTATTTCTATGTGTTGGCTATTATGATTAATGCTGCTATAAAATTCAGGTACATATTTTTGGTGGGACCTATGCTTTTGTTTCTCTTGGGCAGATACCTAGGAGCAGAATTACCACTGCTTGTTTTTGTAAATAATATTTCATTGGAACATGTTTGTTGCTATGTTGTCTATGGTTGCATTCTTGCTACGACGGCAGTGATGAGTAGTTGCAACAGAATCCAACAAAATCTGAAACATATACTACTTGGCCTTTTAGAGGAAAAATGGGAAGACCTCTCCTTTCAAGGCTGAAAATGAAGAAGTTATAAAATAAAAGAGATATTATTTAAAAATTAAATTTGACTATATATATGATCACATATGTCATATATATATTTGATATGAGAGATATGTATATAAGACATATTTAACATTATATAGTCGGAGAAGGCAATGGCACCCCACTCCAGTTCTCTTGCCTGGAAAATCCCATGGACAAAGGAGCCTGGTGGGCTGCAGTGCATGGGGTCGCTAGGAGTCGGGCATGACTGAGTGACTTCACTTTCGCTTTTCACTTTCATGCATTGGAGAAGGAAATGGCAACCCATTCCAGTGTTCTTGCCTGGAGAATCCCAGGGATGGGGGAGCCTGGTGGGCTGCCGTCTGTGGGGTCGCACAGAGTCGGACACGACTGAGGCGACTCAGCAGCAGCAGCAGCAGCAGCAGCAGAATTATATAGTACATATAAAATCTATACAACCCAAATGTTCCTCAGTGATAAATGGATAAATAAAATGTGATATACCATAGAATATTTTTATATATAATGTGACATTATAAATAATATATATTAAATAATATGTGTGTACATATATATATATGTAATCTTTAGTATGGCAATGATACTAAAAATAAAGTCACTGGGCAAAAAAATAAACCTTGAAGAAACAACTGTAACACTGACAACAGAGAAAGGATTCTATCTTGAATCAGTCAGAGTCCCGGTAGGAGGTGGGAAGCACACCCAAATTGAGTAGTGTAAGGAGAGGTCTTCAAGGGACAGTATGGAGAGACTGTTTTCAAAGGTGTGAGCAGGGTTGAGGAAGCACACCCAGGGAGGTGCATGAGAGCTGGTATCAGAAGGGAATCATCTCTACTAGGACCTGTGCCCAGTGGGAGGGGTAGGGAAAGCTTGGGAGTAAATACTCCCGTCTCTCTTTCCTCCTACCCAGTGACCTCCAGCTGTGCCTCCGTTTGGCCAAACCCAACCAGAAGCTGAGGACTGCAAGCTCTTTAGAATCCCTATGGTGTGAGAGCCACAGAGCAGATGGAGAAAGGCAGACAGCATGGATCGGGAGGGGCAGATGGAAGATAGCCAGCATGCAGATTGAAAGGAGAGATCATCCCAATAGCAAACTGGGTAAAGGGGATGATGAGGTAGCTAATGACTGAACAAATTAGGTGGCCCCCAAAAAAGATTATGACTGATGTATGTACGCTGGTAGTCAGGAAAACCTAAATAAGTCTATCTAGTAATACGATGGTTTTGTGTCTATCAGAGCTGTAATACCTACTGCTGGTGGGGAAGTAGGGAAAGTGGTACTCACATAGTGCTAGTAGAAACAGGAAGCACGACTGATGTTTGGAAAGCAGCAATTAAACTCTTGGGAATCTACCCCATAGAAATACAGACCTTCATAAGGAAGGACTTATGTGCAAGAGTGTTATATAGATGCTGTCATACTTGCAATTGCTCATCATCTTTTTTTTTAAGTTATTCTTTGACTGTGCTGGGTCTTAGTTGTGGTGGGCAGGGGCTTCTCTCTAGCTTTAGTGCGCGGCTTCTCTTGTTGAAGTATGGGGGGTTCTATTGTGGAGCATGAGATCTAGAGTGCACAGGCCCAATAGTTGTGCTTAGTGAGCTTAGTTGCCCTGCAGCAGGGATCGAACCCACATCCCATGCACTGGAGGGCGGATTCTTAACCACTGGACCATCAGGAAAGTCCCCATTACCTTTCGATCAGCCTTTCTCTGACGTTTGGGGAAAAGCCTGTCTTGGAGCTCTACCTTCTCAATTTAGGAATCTCAAAGTTGCTGCTGGAATGTGGCCAACCCAGCAGGCTCCACCAATCAGATACTCCTCATGAGATTTCTCTTATTCTGTGCAAGTGCAGGAGGCAAAAAGGGAGCCCAGCTCTGGTGGCCACCGCACCAGGGGCTGTCTCTGAGGGGCTGAAAAGTGGAACTCTAGGTGAAGACTGACATAGGGTGGCATGAGGGGAAGGCTTGGTGAGACCACAGCTGGTGAATTCATCAGACTATTCTGTGGTATAGTTTAGGGCTTCAATCCTAGAAACTGAGCCTCCAGGCCAAATAAGATGAGCTGCCACCACATCTTAGAACAGTACCTAACATTTTCTGCAACATTGTTCCCAGTGGTGAGAAACTGGAAGTGAGAAATGAACATCAGCAGGGCAACAACCAAATAAACTCATCTATCCACATAACAGAAAATTAGGTGGCCATTAAAAAGAATGAATTAGCGCTACACTAGCTGACTTGGAAAAAGATCTATGAATAATGTTGGGTGAAGAAGGCAAGGAGCAAAAAACTATAATATGATCCCATTAAAGAAAAAAAAGAAACTAACAAATAAACTCTGTATATGTAAATGTGCATACAGGTTCGTGCTTAGAATTGAATGAGTCTGTTTAGGATTGAATGGGTGAACAAAAACACAGGACACATCCTAGGTTATTGGCATGGAGTGTGGGGTGCTATGGTGAGGGGAGGAGATGGAAAAAGAGGAGTGAAATGAAAAAGGAATAAACGAAAACTGTATTTACTAAATGAAGTGTATTCTGATCATTTTAAGGTATTCACATAAAATTATACATGTGTATATTTGTATGTTAAAGAAGGAAATGGCTGCTGCTAAGTTGCTTCAGTCGTGTCCGACTCTGTGCAACCCCATAGACGGCAGCCCACTAGGCTCCTCCATCTCTGGGATTCTCCAGGCAAGAATACTGGAGTGGGTTGCCATTGAAATGGCAATACTCCTGCCTGGGAAATCCCATGGACAGAGGAGCCTGAGGGGCTACAGTCCATGGTGTTGCATGAATCGACACAACTTGGCGACGAAACCACCACCACCACCACATTTGTATGTGTGTGTGTATGTATTGTGGGCATATGCAAAACGAAATCAAATTTAAAAGATTTTTAAAGCAAAAAGTCACTGGCTATACTATTGGATCAGTTGGGAGGCTATGCCTTTTTTTTTTTTTCTCTTGGCCACACCACACAGCAGGTAGGATCTTAGTTCCCTGCCAAGGACCAAAGCCACATCCCTTGCATTAGAAGTGTGGAGTCTTAACCACTGAACCACCAGACAGTGTGCTTTCTGATAGCGAAGGGAGAGGATGGCCTGGACCCGAACCTAACAGGAAGCATAGAGACAAAAGGATGGACTTTGAAACACACCCAGCAGATAAATGGCCTAGACAGGGAATGGGCTGATTTGTGAGGTGGCAATAGAAAGAAAATCTTGGGCTTCCCTAGTGGCTCAGTGGTGAAGACTCCGCCTGCCAATGCAGGAAACATGAGTTCGATGCTTGATCCGGGAAGCTCCCACGCGCCGTGGAGCACTGAGCCCATGTATCACAGCTGTTGAGCCTGTGCTCTAGAGCCTGGGAACCGGAAGTCCTGAGACGGCTCACCCTAGAGCCTGTGTTCCACTGCAAGAGAAGCCGCCACAGTGGGAAGCCTGTGCAGCATAGCTGGAGAGGAGCCGCCCCAGCGGGAGGAACCTGTGCTCAGCAAGGCCTACCACCACCACAAATTCGAAAATAAATTATGTATGAAGGAGATCCTCTGGTTGCTACTAACTGGGTGACCTTGAATTCCTCCATTCCCCAATCTGGACGCTAGGTGATGATACCACCTGTTTCACAGAACTGTGGGGTTGAAATGAAAGACCATATAAAATGCACATCACCCTCTTTCATTCCCAAGTAACTCAGCCAGGAAGCAGCCATCTAAAGACCAGAGCCTGTTTGGAAGGGTCTCCTTGTCATCTTGAAGACCGTATGTTCTAGGAGTTCACCCTGGGGAGGCTGAGGGCCTGCGGTGCTCTGATCACTGAGGCAAGGAGGGGTTTGGAGAAGGCCCAGAGCATGATGGGAGATAGGGTCCCACTTTTTCTTTGTTACTACAGAGCCCAGATCACTCTGGGAAGTGCCTGGGCCAAGTGAGCTGGGCAGATACATGGAATTTCAAAAGAGGAGAGAGGGGACATTTCCATTAAAGAGTGCTTCTGGAAGGCTATTGGGAGGAGGTGACTTTTGAAGGATGAGTAGAATTCAGACATGTAGCCATGGGCAAATTCTTTTTTTTTTTTTTTCAACTTTTCTTTTTTTTTTAAAAAAAGGAAATTCTTCCCATTCTTAGAGGATCAACTCAAAGACTGCTTCCTGCTTACTAGATCCTGCTGACTGGAATTATTCATGTTTTCCCAGCACCCTCATTGACAGAGGGTTATTAACAGTGCCAATGTCTTCCTGTCTAGCTGAGAGGGTTGAGCAGCTTGGGGACAAGGGTGGCATCTTCAGGGCTCTTACCCTAGTGCCGGGCAGCTTGTACCTCCACTTAGGACTCAAAAAGCTATGTGTTGAATGAAAGGAAGTGTAACCAAAGTGTAACCAATCATGTTTTGGGTGAAATCCACGTTTTTTCTTTCCTCTGTTCAAGAACCCAGCAAACATTTCCCAGTTATTTTATTTCCCAAATCAGGCTATGAAAATGTGTTTCTTGGAAGCAAGATGTAGTAGTAGCCTGTGTATTAAGCCTTTACCATAAGTCAGGCACTTTACAAAGTGCTCCATAATCTTCATCCATGTAACCATCAAAACAGTTTAAGAAGAGGCTTTTTTTTTTTTTTTAATTTGTGCCCATTTCATACCTGGGGAAAGTCTGAGATTTAGCAAGGCCAGCAATTTCTACAATAACAGCACAGGAAAGGTCAGAACCCCAAACCCTCGAGTGCCATCCCTCGCGTACACATAGCACTCTGTATGTATGCTCACACATGAAGAGTTCTCAAATTTGTAAAACCAGCATTTGGTCCTGATTGTATTAGTCTCTAAGTCGTGTCCAACTCTTTTGTGACCCCATGGACTGTAGCCCACCAAGCTCCTCTGTCCATCAGATTTCCCGCTAGAATACCAAAGTGGGTTGCCATTTCCTTTTCTAGGGGATCTTCATGACCTAGGGTTTGAACTCATGTCCCCTGCATTGGCAGGTGGATTCTTTACCACTGAGCCACCAGGGAAGCCCCTGGTCCTGATGGCTTTAGACAGCACCTTTGACCCTGACAAGCCACAGACTCAATCAATTCCATAAACATAAAGATGGTCATTTAAACTTAAGACCCAGGGACTTCCCTGGTGTTCCAGAGGTTAAGACTCCACATTTCTAATGCAGGGGACATGAGTTCAATCCCTGGGCAGGGAACTAAGATTCCACATGCTGTGTGGCAAAAAAATTCTTTAATTCAAAATGGAAAAAAAAAAAACTCGAGACCCTGATGATGTTCACCTGGCACTTGAGAAAACAGGCTTGGCAAGAATCTGTGACTGGTGTAAAACATGGGCTCCCTGGTGGTGGAGCTGGGTGCCCGGCCCATCTTCTCTGCTCACCAGTCTGTGCTCGTGTTCTCCATGCCTCAGCACCTTCTGGTCCAGCGCCCTGACTGTGGTCTACATGACGGCAACAGCTTCATGGCCTGCTGCACGACGACTTTCAGGTCCCGGAGGAGATGGAGGTCATTCTTCATCGTTTCCCCCATTTGATCCCTTTTTTCCTTTTAAAGGCTATTAAGTGCCATGTCTCAGGCTTCCCTGATGGCTCTGTGGGTAAAGAATCTGCCTGCAGTGCAGTAGACAGGGGTTCGATCCCTGAGTGGGTATGATCCCTTGTAGGAGGACATGGTGACCCACTCCAGTTTTCTTGCCTGGAGAATCGCATAGACAGAGCCTGGAAGGCTACAGTCTATAAGGGTCACAAAGGGTCGGACACAACCGAAGCGACTGAGCATGCAAGCGCCATGGCTCAGACACTGTGCTAAGCAGTTTACACCCAACAGTGCTTTCACTTTCAGTAAAATCCCGTGAGGTAGGTGTTAACATTCTCATTGAATGCATGAGGCACTGAGGCCCGATTTCCTTAACTAGGGAGCAGAGGTGCTAGGATTTGATCTCAGGTCTGCTGCTGCTACTGCTGCTAGGTCGCTTCAGTCGTGTCCGACTCTGTGCGACCCCATAGATGGCAGCCCACCAGGCTCCCCTGTCCCTGGGATTCTCCAGGCAAGAACACTGGAGTGGGTTGCCATTTCCTTCTCCAGTGCATGAAAGTGAAGAGTGAAAGTGAAGTCGCTCAGTCATGTCCTACTCTTCGCGACCCCATGGACTGTGCCTGCCAGGCTCCTCCATCCATGGGATTTTCCAGGCAAGAGTACTGGAGTAGGTTGCCATTATCTGCCTGACCCAAAGCCCAACTTCCCCAACCATGCGCACAGCACCCATGGCCACAGCTCTGCAGGGGGCTATGAAGGGGATGAGAATTGAAGGGCATCCACCAATGGGGCCTTGGAATTTAAACATCTGTTCCTTTACCCAAAGGCTTTGGGGGCAAGACATTCTTCTTTATGGCAACTCTAGGCTGTGGTGAAGATTTTAGGGGACAAGGACACTTTGAATGGGTGGGCAGAGAAGGACACAGCAACAGATGTAAAGGTTGCTAGCACTTAATAAATACACCATTCCCCCTTTCCTCTCTCTTCTTCCTCTTTCCCTCCAATGATTAAGAGCCAGACTTTGAAGTCAGGGAGACCTAACTTAAAATGCTGGTTGAGCAACTGACTAGCTGTGTGGCCTCGAACAGGCCATTTAACCTCTCTGGGCTTCAGCTCCCTCATCTGCAAAATTGGGGACCCTTTCCTATGGGCCTCCCAGTTTGTACAGTAAGTGTTTGACTAGGCCAGTGTTTCCCCAACTGTGGTATACCAGTAGTAAGCTGGATAATTTACATGGTATAAAGTGAACATGCGTCATTTTAGGTTATGAGTAAATTTTAATGTATAAGAGGAAAAAATAAAACTCATACCAGACGCATGACTTCATGGATATTGTTTGGAATGTAGCTAAGTGAAAAGGTAATGATTTAAAGTAAATGCCATTAAATAAATAATAAATGGTGCTAGGAAGTGGCAGAAATTGAGAAGGTGGTCCTTGAATAGCCGGCCGTAGGGAAAATTGGGCCAGATGATCTGGCTCTGATTACATGGCTGCCCAGAGAAACGGTGGCTGTTGAGTGACTTGCCAGAGGGATTCCTTGTTCCCCATTATATTTCTAAGTGGCCAGGTTCCTGTAAAGCCCCACTGCCAGGAGTTTGGGGTAATGCCCTTTCAGTACACATTGCAAAAATGATATAAATAACTCATCCTGGGACTTCAAACACGCCACCTCAGATGTATGGTGGGAGATTACAGGTTCCTAAGATGCAGCCCCTCCATCATCCCCATGGCTTAGAGGCTTGCTGGAGAGTGGAGATCAATGCTTTGATTTTATGAGCAGCTGGGCCACGTGACCAGGCCCCAAATCCTTTGCTTTATGGGTTGTTTACACATTCCTGGTGAGAAACGGTTTACATTCTGGGCCCCAAGCACACTCCTAAATCAGCTGCCGGGTTCTTGCAGTTGGAGGTGAAAGAGATCTGTGTGTCGGTGGGCACCAGGAGCCAAAGGGGAGGACAGAGGCGGGCTAGAGGAGGGGGCCCCCTCAGGGCCCCTGGGTTTCCTGCCAGTGGCACCTGGATCCCATTTCTGGATCAGTGGAGGGTGCTGTGCAGGGCCTGACACGGGGAGGACCCTGTGGGTTGCAGGCTCACTGTGGCTCCAGGTTCATCAAGCTCCACTCTACATGGGCACACGTTAGCTCCTGGGGTTCCTGCAGCAGCCCTGGGAGGTTGGAATTACTCTTATTTCCAGATAAGGAACCAGAGGCTCAGAGAACTGAAGCAGCTTGTTCCCTCTCACGTGGCTGGCAAGTATCCTGGAGGGATTCAATCCACTTTGACAGAGGCAAAGGCTGATGTCTCACCACTACTCCTTGTCACTGGGGCTCCCTAGAAAGTCACTTGAGCTGGAATTTAGGCAGTGGCTTGGAAGCGGAAGATTCGGTGATGACTCTTTCTGTCTGGGTTTTGCCCCTGACTTAGCTCAGTCATGGTCTGAGAATCCCACGTCACAGAGTTGACTATAAGGATCCAGTGCACAAGATGCCCAGAATCATGTGGTGAAGCTCAGGGTACCCAGTGGACCCTCATTTGCCCCTTTTATCCCCATCCCTCCCTTCCCTGTCCTCATCCCCTGCTTCCTCTTCCTCATCCTGGCCCCCTTTCCCTTCTGTCCCCTCACTCCAAGAGGGTCCTCCCCATGCCTTGGTTCTTCTTGTCTCTCTCTCCTTGTGGTTTGCATCCCTTGGCCCCAGCTCTGCCCTTTGTAGCTGCCTGGGCTTCTCCTAGGATGGCACTGTGATGTTGGGGATGGTCCTCAGTCACACCTTCTCCAAGCCACTCGACGCCTTCAGCAATTCCCCAGTCCATGTGGGCTGTAGCTCCTTCCTCAACCTGACTGCTGCTTTCTGAGGTCAGGGCAGAGAGATGACCCAGAGTTGGAGAGTGGACCTCGCAGCAGCTGGATTAAGGAATCTTCTCCCTCTAGACTGAAAGGCAGCGTGGTCTTGGGGAAAGCATACAGGCTCTGGGGTACATGGATTACAGCCCTGTCCGACATTGGGTCATCTGCTTCAAGGCACTTAACCTCTGAAGCCTCCCTGTTCTCCTCTGTAAAGCAGAATAGTGAAGATAGTGCGCAGCTAGGCTTTCTGCTGTCCAACAGCCTTCCACCCGGTGCCTCAGTTTCCTGTAGGGCACCATTTCTCTTCCACCCTCAGCCTGTATGGTTTAGAAGCAACTCCACCCTCTGCTTGGGGACTCAGCTACCCACACTTCCCTCACCCTTCTCTCTAGTGATTGGCAGGGGTGTACATGTGACCCAGTTCCAGCCAGTGAGAGTCCAGCTTTGAGGGACAGCTGCTGTCTCTTTTTGGTAGGTGTAAAGCTGTGAGAATGTGGGCTACCAAGTCACTTTTGTTGTTACACTATCATGAAGGAAAAGCTTATCTAAAAGTAGAGCAACCCCAGAGCAGAGCCAAGCCAGGAAATGGGGATATTGAGTGCCTACGTTAAGCTGCACCTGAAACCAACCTCTTTTGACTTTTCAGATACACAAGCCAATACATACTTTGTAGATTATTTACAAAAAATGGCTACGTTTCCTAACTCCTCTCTTATCCATGTTCTTGTAACGTAGCTTTGCGGCAATTCCCTTCAAGAGGTAGAATCTTTCTCCCCCTTCCTTGGATCTAGGTTAGTCTGGTGATTTGTGCTGGCCAACAGAACATGGCAGAAGTGACAGTGGGTCAGCTCCAAGCCCAAGCCTAAGGGGTCTTACGCATTTATACTCACTGTCTTGGATCAATAAATCCCCTTGGGTTAGCCTGCAGAAGGACAAGAGACACGTGGAGAAGAGCCCACTGTCCCAGCCAAGAGTATCCTGGACCAGCCTACATCCTGCTGGCTGGAAATGCATGAGAGAGTCCAGCCAAGATCAGCAGAGCTGACCACCAAAGTTGAGCCTGGAAGGACCAGAAGACCCACCCAGTTAATTTATGAGCAGTTAGTAATTATTTTAAGCATTGCATTTGGAGGCATTTTATTATACAGCAATAGCTAAATAGGTTTATTTTATTTGCTTAAATTAATCCCAGTTGGTTTTTCTGTCATTTTTAATCAGAGAATTCCAAATGATACAGCTATAATACCTATCTCATAGGACTGCTGCAAAGATTAGAAATGATATTGGCAGAGTATGAGTTCAGGCTCTATCTCCTGGCACTTGTCAAGGTGATTCATCTCACTGGCAGCAAGCATGGAACTCAGCCCTCAGAACTAGTGCTGTTACCTACAAAGAGAAACCATTACCCACCATGCCTGCCATTGTGGATGATCTTTGAGATACATGGGTGTTCTGCTTCTTCTGTAAATACTTAATAAGTACATGCTTAACACTTAAAAGTATACTATATATTTAATAAGTATTCAGGGAGTCCCCTGTTATCTGAATATTCATTATCCAGGATCCCTAGAGTTAAAAGTCTGCAGAAGGAACCAATAGTGCTTTGAAACATGAAACAATTCACTAATGGAGCTGATACTTCAAAAAATTAGGTACCTTTCCCCATACGCCTCTTTAATACAGATTTCTATCTCCACCTATTACATCAACTCTTTCTCCTTGGTCTTTGCAAAAACATAAAATAATAGTACAATTTGGTCATTGAGTGAAATTGTAAATATTGTTAAAAAAAAAAAAACAGATTTGACAAAATCTGTGAAAATGATGGTGTTGAACTACCCAAATCCTTACAGTGCTGTGGACAATGTGGGACACATCAGAGTTAGGTCAGTTAACATTGTAAAAGAGGAAATGACATTGGGGTTTCATAAGAGAACAGGCTGACTGCTAGAGGATTATTGGAAACCCTTTGGGAGATTGATAAAACCCTTGAATATCTTTGCAATAATGGTTTTCTTCATAAATCATGCTGAGACAAAAGTAAAGTGAAAGACGTTGTCATATGACTTGATTAGGAAAAAATTGTGCCACCAGAGCTAAAACAAGCAGCACATGATTTCCTTGTTCATGCTAAGAATTAGCACACAGTCATAATTAATAAAAATTCAATTAGGGACTTCCCTGGTGATCCAGTGGCTAAGATTTTGCCTTCAAATGCAGGGACTGAGGGTTCCATCCGTGGTTCGGGAACTAAAATCCCACATGCCTTGTGACCAAAATACCAAAACATTTCAAAATATCAATCAAACACATTTATGCAATGTTCTGTTTCATTTTCCAAGGTAAAGTCCCAGTCTCTCCCCAACAGACATACACAATCTGGTGTGAAATTTTGGCCCCCATATTCAGAAGATTCACACTAAGGGACCCTTTCCTGTGTCATTTATCCTACACCCTTCTGTCTCCGAGAGGATGAAGAGGCCAAATCCTTGCCGGGCAAATGGAGCTGTGGGAGAGGTGAGCAGGGCACATGCAAGTGGTAAGGAGGGTTTCTCCCTGGCAGGTAGCCTCAGGAGGAGACCAAGGGACCCAGCTTTGTCTCCCTGTCTCTTGGAGGTGATCCCCTACATGCCTCAGGATGCAAATGACATGCTGCCTCACAGTCGAGCTGAATGGCTGTTTAAAAGCCTTCAATAGGGATTTCCCTGGTGGTCCGGTGGTTAAGACTCCATGCTCTGCATGCCAAGGGCCCAGGCTCAACCCCCGGTCAGCAACTAAGATCCTGCAAACCACATGGTGTGTTCAGGGACATGGGGAGTCCGGGGGAGTCTTAACAAGACTTCTCTATTTACATGATATTGCAAATCAACTATACCTATGATTCAGCAACTCCACTTCCTACCTGTATATGCCTGAGCAAAATGCTTTGCTTCCCTAAACTTCAGTTTCCTTGTTTACAAAATGGAGATGAAAAATAATAATCACCTCTGAGAGTAGGATGAAGATTAAATGGGACAGCAGGTGAAGAGCGGGTACCCGGGGCCTGGCACAGGGCGAAACCACAGAAAAGGTCAGCCATGGCTGTAGCACGTTTTTCACTGTAGCTTGCTTTTTGTTTAGCAACAAATTTTTGGTGATCACAAAAGATGTAAGCGTTTACTACTCAACAAATCTTTTTCACAAAACCCAAAATGCCAAAAAAAAAAAAAAAAAAATCCTATAATATGTTGGCCTCCTTTCTACATATATATACAGATGTATTAAAAAAAAATTGTGTCCGTGCCATGCATACCGTGCCGACTTCCTTCCTTCTTCCAGTAGAGGATCGCACAGAGTTCCCAAAGGATTGTTTCTTAAATGCCCATTACAGTCCTGCTTTGCTGGAAAGGGGGAAAGGAAAACTGAACTGCACTGCAAAAACAGTGGCCCCTGTGGTGCCCTTTGGGGTAGTAGTCGGCCTCCCTCGTTACAGGGCATGCAGTCCCTCCCAAGCCCTCCTTGGAGATATTGGTCACCCCACTCTGGTGAGAAAAGTCACCCCCACTCCAGTGCCCAGTCTCTTCTCACTCCTTTCCGTCTTACCTCCCAGACACCCAACCCACTGCTCCTCCACTCTGCCCCTTCCAGGTGTCAAATGGGGGGAATTTCAGTCTGGAGTGAATGTTTACAGCTTACTTGAAACCCTTAAAAATAAAAATTCATCATAAACTGACAGATCCTTAAATTTAACTGCACCAACAGTGCCACTCTAATATTTAAAGCTCCGCCTGAATGGGTGTTCTATCAAAACCACATGGGCTCCCACCTGGCTCTCTCCCTGCAACAACAACCAAGTCCGAGGAAATGCTGGTGGGATGTTTATTTGGCTGAAGGCACAGATCCTGCTGGCTCTGGGTTAACCTTTTTTCCAGGGACTTTCATGTTACTTGGTGGACAGCCCTGGGCCTTTGGTCTGAAGTTCTGAGAGTCATCATCTGCATTCACACAAAGGAAGCACAGAGAGGCGGAGTGAGCACTTGGCAATGTGGGCTTCAGGCTTCGTTGGTTGGGATCTTAGTTCTATAAGCTGTGTGACCTTCAGAACCTTTCCTAACCTCTCTGTGCCTTGGTTTCTCTATCTGTCAGATGGGAAGTGGTGACAATGAAAGTGAAAGTGAAAGTGAAGTCACTCAGTCATGTCTGATTCTTTGCAACCCCATGGACTGTAGCCTACCAGGCTCCTCCGTCCATGGGATTTTCCAGGCAAGAATACAGGAGTGGGTTGCCATTTCCTTCTCCAGGGGATCGTCCCGACCTGGGTTTCTTGCATTGCAGACAGATGCTTTACCGTCTGAGCCACCAGAGAAGCCTGACTTCCTTAATACAAGCTCTAAGTGAGTTAGTTTCTGTAATGAGCAACAATAACTGGAATATAGTATATCCTGAATAAATGTATGTGTGTGTGCTCATGTGTGATACTTTAGGTACAGAGGATAGAGTTAATATAATTCCTCACCATCGAATTGGACTTCAGAGTGCCTTTGCCTCACAAAAAATACCACCCCAACATAGTAGAACATGTCCTTTATGGACCTGTGTGAAAATTTCACTAGACTCTACAGCTAGGAATGAAATGATCAGATAATATGAATGCATTCCTGATTTGATGGGCTTCCCTGGTGACTCAGATAGTAAAGAACCCGTCTATAATACAGGAGACCAGAGTTTGGTCCCTGGGCTGGGACGATCCCCTGGAGAAGGGAGTGACTGCCCACTCCAGAATTATTGCATGGAGAATTCCATGGACAGAGGAGCCTGGCAGGCTACAGTCCACGGGGTCACAAAGAGTTGGACACAACTAAGCACTTGATTTGACTAAGAACCATAAACTGCTAACTCATACCTTTAGCCAATTTTCTATTAAGGGTCGTTTTTCTTGTCAATTATCAAGAACTCCTTTTATTCTTGCTAGATTTTGACCATGTGATTTATCTTCATTCTGTCATCTCTTTACATGAGATGTATTATTCTCCATTTTAAAATTCTTAATTTTTATATACTTATATTCTTTTTCCATATGTTGAGTACTTTTTAGCTTTATATGACTCTTACTGAGTTATATACACAAAAAATGTGCAGACTTTAAATGTATAGTTGGATGAGTTTGGACAAGTGTGTACACACATGTAAGACTACTGCATTAAAGATATAAAACATTTCCCTCACCCCGGAAAGTTCCCTCTGGCAACTCAATCCCCACAAAGGCAAATACCATTCTCATGCTCATCACTGTAGGTTAGCTTCTTCCATTTCAGAACTTCATATAAACAGAATCACACATTTCATGGCTGGTTTCTTTCACTCAGTGTGCTTTTCAGTTGTATTTATGTCATTACATGTACCAGTAATGTGTGCTCTTTTATTGCTGAATCATATAACATTGTAAGAAATTGTTTGTCCATTCACCAAATTATAGATGTCAGAACTGTTTCTAGCTTTTGGCTATTATGGATAAAGCCACTATTAGCATTCACATACAAGCCTTTTGTATGTGTATGTGTATGTTTATCTTTATATAAATATAAAATCTTTGTTATATAAAATACAATATTCTGACATATATATTCATTTCCTTCTTAGAAATTATATTGCTGGCTCAAAGGGTAGGTGTATTTTACCTTCAAAAGAAACTGCAAAAAGGTTTCCTAAAGTGGTTTTACCATTTTACACTCCAGCCAGAAATGTAAGAGAGTTCCAGTTGTTCTATGTCTTCATCAATACTTAATATTGTCCGTGTTTTTAATTTTAACCATTCTGGTATATAGTATCTCATGTTGGCTTTAGTTTGCTTTTCCTTTGTGTGTAATAATGTTGAATGCCTTTTCATGTGCTTCTTGGCCATTTCTATATCTCTTTGTTCAGTAATAAGAAAGAACAAACTACTAATGCAATTTGTTTTGCAATATGTCATTGCAATTAACATGCAATGACACAAATAAATCCGAAAACACATCAAATGAAAGAGGCCAGCCATCAAAGTGTGATTCCATCTGTATGAAGTTCTGTAGTAGGAGAGGTTACGATGAGCACGAGAACATGACACTCTGTAGTGTCTACTCAAGCCTTTCGCCCTCTTTGTTTTAAATTAGACTGATTATCTTTTCACTGTTGAGTTACAAGAGTTCTTTATATATTTTGGGTGCAAGTCTTTTGTCAGATGTATACATATTGAAAATATTTTCTCTCACCTGTGGCTAATCTCTTCATTTACCAATGATGTCTTTTGATGAACAAAAGTTTACATTTTTGATGAAGTGTAATTTATCAGTTTTTAATAGACAATTTTTTAAGAGCAGTTTTAGGCTCACAGCAAAGCTGAGCTGAAAGTATGACTGGAAAGTACAGACAGTACTGGCCCACGCAGGCATCACCTTCCTACCATTAGCATCTCCCACCAGATGGTACATTTGTTACGGTGTACGTGCTAATGATTATCACCTGATAGTTTACATTAGGGTTTACTCTGAATATTGTACGTTCTGTTGATTCAGACAAATGTATAATGACATATATCATAATAGTTTCTCAGAATAGTTTCATGGCCCTAAAAAATCCTCTGTGCTGTGTCTATTCATCCCTCCTTCCCCCAAGTCCTGACAACCACTGATCTGTAATTTTATTATTTCCAGAGTTTTTTGCTTTCCACAATGTCACGTAGTTGGAATCATACAGTATGTAGCCTTTTCAGATTTGCTTCTTTCACTTAGTAATATGTATTTGTGTTTGTCCCATGTCTTTTTATGGCTTGATACCTCATTTCCTTTTCAGTACTAATTGCATTGTCTGGATGTACCACAGTTTGTTTATCCATTATCTACTGAAGGATATCTTAGTTGCTCCCAAGTTTTGGCAATTATGGATGAAGCTGCTATAAACATCTGTGTGCATGTTTTTTGTGAGGACATAGGTTTTTAATTCATTTGAGTTAAATACCTGTGAGCACAATTATTGGATCATGGCTTAGATGGTAAAGAATCTGCCTGCAATGTGGGAGACCCAGGTTCGATCTCTCGGTTAGGATGATCCCCTGGAGAAGGGAATGGCAACCCACGCTAGTGTTCTTTCCTGGAGAATTTCATGGACAGAAGCTACCATCCCTGGGATTGCAAAGAGTCAGGCACGACTGAGCGAGTAACATACACACATGGTAAGAGCCTGTTTAGTTTTATAGGAAAATGCCAAAGTGGTTGTACCATTTTGCTTTCCCACCAACAGTGAATCCTTGCTGACATTTGGTGGTGTTAGTGTTCTCAGATAGATGTGCTGGTGTCTCATTATTGCTCTCATTTCCAACCCCTACTGACAGATGATGGTGAGCATTTTTTCATAAGCTTCTCTTCCATCTGCATATCTTCTTTGGTGAAGTACATTTTCAGGTCTTTGGCTCATCTTTTTAAAATCATGTTGTTCATTTTCTCATTGTTGAGTTTCAAGTGTTATTTGTACATTTTGGATAATAGTTCTTTTTTTATTCAAAAATTCAGAATGATTTCTTTTTAAGCATTATATTAATATGTATACTTGTAAATGCACATATGACATATTTTATGTATGTGGGTTAGATAGCTCTTTGAAAACGTTATATACCTCCCGGAAAATTGCTTTCTACAAAAATACAGTGTGAAAATGAACAGATCAATTTATGAGAATAAAGTTGTACATGGATACACGAAATTGGTATAGGTTTTCATAGTCAGGAAGGGTATCCTTACTCTTTCCTAACTCTGACCTCCATCCTAGGGGATTATTGTGGGACAGAAGACTGTTGATTAATCAAGGATAGTGCTTTAAGATACTGGTTCCCAGGTGGCTCAGAGTAAAGAAACCACCTGCAATGCAGGAAACCAGGGTTCAGTGCCTGGATCGGGAAGATCCCCTAGAGAAGGGAATGGTTACCCACTTCAGTATTCTTGCCTGGAGAATACCATGGACAGAGGAGCCTGGTGGGCTACAGTCCACTGGGTTGCAAAGAGTTAGACACAACTGAGCGATTAGTTTTTCACTTTCATAGCCATTAACAGTGTTGTGATAGTTTCAGGTGGACAGCAAAGGGACTCAGCCATACATATATATGGATCCATTCTCCCCCAAACTCCCCTCCCATCCAGGCTGCCATATAACACTGAGCAGAGTTCTCTGTGCTATACAGTAGGTCCTTGTTTGTTATCCATTTTAAATACAGCAGTGTGTGCATGTCTGTCCCAAACTCCCTAACTATCCCTTTCCCTATTCTTCCCCCTGGCAGACATAAGTGTGTTCTCTAAGCCTGTTTTATAAGCAAGTTCATTTGTAGCATTTATTTTTAGATTCCACATATAAGGGATATCATACAATATTTCTCTTTCTCTGTCTAACTTACTTCACTCAGTATGAAAATCTCTAGGTCCACCCATGTTGCAAATTCTTTTTGATGACTGAGTAATATTCCTGTGTGTGTGTGTGTGTGTGTGTGTGTGTGTGTGTGTGTGTACTGCATCTTCTTTATCCATTCCTCTGAGACAGAGGATTTTGAAATATTCCATGCCCAGGGAAATCAGCTGGTTGGTCTGTTTTTGGCAACTACTGGCCTCTATGATAGGCCAGCAGAACTTAAAACTGTCCTTTCTTCTCTCTAGGGAAGAAGTCTGTGTCCTGGGCACCCTTTCCTGTCCTAGAAGGAGTAGGTTGTCTGCTTCAGATAAGGCCAGCTGGAGAAAGCTATCTCTGTATTATTTTCTCTGAAGTATGAAGCAAAGTTGGGCAAAAGTAGAGTAGTAATTTAAAAATCCCTCCAGCATGGTCTGATGGACTGATCACTAGGTTATCAGCTCTGAGGTCTCACACAGGATTCAAAATTTGGCTTCAATACACATTAGCTGTGTGATCTTTAAGTCTCAATTTCTTTGTGATTTTGTTTCCACATCAATCATTGAGAGATTATGCTCTGAGCCACAGGAAACCTTTTGTTAGATCCTAGCCATCTTTTTGGGCTGGAGAAACGAGTGGATAATAGTTCTTTATCAGATATCTCTCTTGCAATTATTTTCTCCTAGTCCACGGCTTGTCTTCTCATTCTCTTTGTAAATCCTGTCTATTGAGATCTCTCCAAGAGATATTTGTCTACCCCAAGGTTGAAAATATTCTCCTGTCTGTTCCTAGAGGCTTTATAATTTTAGCTTTTGCAAGTAGCTCTTTGATTCATCTGGAATTGATTCGGGGTATAGTATGAGGTAGGAATTGAGATTCATTTTTTCCCTCCCAGATGTCTCATTGTTCCAGCACAATATGTTGCAAAGTCTTTTCTTTCCCCATTGAATTACCTTGGAACTTTTGTTGAAAATCAATTGGCCCTATATAGGTGTAGGTCTGTTTCTGTAGACTGTTCTGTTTCATCCATCTGTATATCTATTCTTGATTATTGTGGTTTTACAGTAAGTCTTGAAATCAAGTAGGATAAGTCCTTCAACCTTGTTCAAAATTTATTTGAGTATTTGAGTTTGTTTACATTTCCATAGAAAATTTAGACTTAAATTGTACTTTAAAGAAACCCTGCTGTAACTTTGAGATTGTGTTGGATCTATACATACATTTGGAAATAATTAATATTTCAACAACATTGAGCTCTCCAATTTATAAACATGGTATAACTCTCCCTTTGTTCAGGTCTCTTTTGTTTCTTTTTTGTAGCTTTTAATATGGTGGTATTCCACATCTTTTGATACATTTATTCCTAAAAATGTATGTGTTTTAGAACTATTATAAATGTTATTTTTTACTTAAAAATTTTGAACTATTTGTGTTTATGGCTACACTGGGTCTTCACTGCAGCACACCAGCTCTTCCTGCTCCTCATTAGGTCCTGTTAACCTTCTCAGTGGCTCTGCCCGTCCTCTACCCTTTTCCAACTGGAAGGTTCCAAGCTCCCCTCACTCCCATGTCAGTCATTCCACAACATTCAACAAATATGTGTTGAACACATACCAAACTCCAAGTTATGGAGATACACTGATGAACAAAACAGAGCTTTGTGCTTGCAGAGCTTATATTCTAGTGGGGAGATACAGATAATAAAGGTAACAAGTAAATTATACAGCATGTTAAAAGATGACAGGTATAAAACTAGAATGGTTGATGGGGATTAGGAGTAGTGGGTGAAAGATGGGGGAGACAGTTGGCAGTTTAGGTCAGAATAGGTCTTACTGAGCACACTTGAGTAGACTTGATGGGAGTGAAGGACGGAGGGGAAAAGCATTCCAGGCCGGGGGACCAGCAAAGGCCCTAAAGCAGGAATTATCTTGGTATATCATGGCAACCCACTCCAGTATGCTTGCCTGGAAAATCCCATGGACAGAGGAGCCTGATAGGCTACAGTCCGTGGGGTCGCAAAGAGCAGGACCCAACTGAGCGACTTCACTTTCACTTTCTATCAAAGAAGGGAGAGGTCAGTGTGGCTGGAGCAGAGTGAGTACTGGAGAAGAATGAGGAGATGAGGGTCAGGGGTGAGGGGCGGATGAAAGATTGTGCAGGAACTGGTGAGGTTTTGTAAGGAATTTGGCTTCTATTCTTCTTTGGAAGATTTTGCGCAAAGGAGTATCAGGGTTTGAGGTGTAACTTATAAGAGTCGCTGACTGTGATCACAGACTCTAGAAGCTGGGAGGTCACCCGGAAGTCTACAGCAGAAATACAGAAGAGTGACAATGGCCCACAGCAGGGGCTAGCCATGGAGGTGGTACTAAACAGTCAGAGTCTATCTGAAGGGCAGTCAATGCTTTCACGGGAGTGGGGAGAGTATCTTCTACCAGGCCCTTTAGATTCGGTTTCTGACTCTCCCCAACGGCTTTATGCCCTGCAATCTATGAACTCCATCAAGAGTTTTCTTTGCTCTGCTTCCCGTTGGGTTTGGCCAGAGGAGTTTCCCGTTAAGTTTAGCCAAAAAGAGTACTGGCATGGGATCTGAGGGGAGGAGGAGAGTGAGGTTGGGGTGCATTTCCTCGACTTCCTCTCTTCGGGCTTGGCTGAGCCCTCTACCCAGGACACAGCTCTAACTAATCAGGCAGCCCACTCAGAAAAGCTACTCCTTAGGGGTGGGTAATGGCTCCTTTCCTTGCCCATGAGACCTGGGTGGTGACCACCCCCTGCTCTTGCCAGCCCCAGGGTACTACGCTGTAACTGGTAGCATTTTTCTTGACTCTGCCTGTAAATCTGTGGATAGTTCCTTTATTAAATTCCCCTCAAAACAACCACTCTGTGTGTGCCCCCTGTTTCCTTCAGGGACCTGATTGACAGATTGGATGCCAGTCATGAATGAAAAGAATGGTTCCTTTGGCTGTAAGACCCAAGGTTAACCAGGACCTCTTCTTCTGAACAACTCTGTGCCTCAAACCTGATTCCCCTTGGAAGTACCTGAACTGTGCAAAACTTCTAAATGGTGGAAGGTAAGAGTAAACACAGCCATTTTCTTCCACCCTCAGGCCTTCCAGATGAAACCTGGTATAGAGAAAGCACTGGACTGGACATTAGGAAGCTCCCTGGTCGGGTCTCTGCAGAATAACTTCCTGAACAACCATTAGCAAATCCCTTGAGTGCTCCAATCCTCAGTTTCCTCATCTGGAAAACCAGTAACAATGAAACCTAACTCAGACACTTGGGGAAGATCAGATAACAGTGCTGGACTCAACACCCTGCGATCTGCTGTGTGTGCTTGGGAGCTAGAGGCTGTGACTTGTATTACAACCTTGTGGTTATTAAGCCCCACGACACTGAGGAAGTTGTTGAGCCTCTTCATCTGTAAAATGAAAATGTTAATAGCACATCCTACTGTGCAGGGATGTAGAACTTACATGAAATGAGAGTGTGCTTGGCAAGTGAGTATTCAGTGTTAAGTAGTCAACAAATATTAGATTGTTTCCTTCTCCCCTTCTGTGAAATGAGAGAATTGAACTCAACATAAAACACATACAGTAACTTTCTTTGCTGATGCTAAATCTAGGGGTGGGAGTTAAAAATTTCATTATGCAGCTTTTCAAAATTATACAAAAATGTATACATACTAGAACAAACATCCGTCTACCCACTGCCAGGTTGAAAAATCAGCTTTACCAAGATAGTTTATATAATTCATATAATGATTTTCAGTGTTTTAACATTTTGAATAATTGGTATCATATTATGAATTCACCTGTAACTTGGTTTCCCCTCCACCAACAATGTTTCTGAGGTTGTCCATTTCACTACTGTGTGATGTCACATTGTATGAATTTGCCACAGTTTCTTCATCCATTCTGCCATGGATGGACATGTACATTGTTTCCAACTTTGTAGATTACGAACAGTGCGGCTCTGAACATCTAGATAACTGGTCCTGTGTTCACATACACCTTTCCAAGTCTGAGTTTGTGACTCAAGATGCTGGCATGAGTTCCAGTTCAGATGGGGGAAGTGAAGGGAGACTATACTAAAGTTGGGAGTGGAGGAGTCTGGGAGCTGAGTCTTATTTAACAGGTTTTGAGACTTTGTAAGGACTGGTACTGAGACTGAAACTCCAATACTTTGGTCACCTCATGCAAAGAGTTGACTCATTGGAAAAGACTCTCATGCTGGGAGCGATTGGGGGCAGGAGGAGAAGGGAACGACAGAGGATGAAATGGCTGGATGGCATCACCGACTTGATGCACATGAGTTTGGGTGAACTCTGGGAGTTGGTGATGGACAGGGAGGCCTGGCGTGATGCGATTCATGGGGTCTCAAAGAGTCGGACATGACTGAGCGACTGAACTGAGGCTTTGTCAGTAACAGCTCTTAGATTTTGAAGATTTAAGTGTAAATGAATCAGAGCCATATGGATTACGTTTGCCCTGAAGGGCGCAGGATTTAGAGGGTGAAAGCAGTGCTTCAGGGCGAAGGTGCAGGCAGTCTGTGGGTTGTCTCCTTTGCTCGCCAAAGACCTATGCTTCCCTATCTCTCAGCTGTGTGCAGAGAAGAGCAAACGCTAGCTGCCCGGGTGCCCTTTCCACAGCCCCAAGAATCAAGTAGCCAGTGCAGCCCCAGGCTACCCAAAGGGCGCGCTGCAGAGCCTCAAAGCCTCAGGATGTTTAGTCCTAGCTCCTCCTTCGCCACGGCTTTGCTGTGTAGCTCTGGGCCAGATGTTCTGCTTCTCTGGGCCTTGGATTCCTTCTTTGCCAACGAAAGTACTGGAGGTGGGAAAGCATAGTAATTAAGAGCCTGGGTTTGAAACTATGTTCTAATCTCTTTTCGGCTGTGAGACCTTGGACAAATTGCTCCTCAGCCTCTCTGTGACTCAGTTTCCTTGTCTGTAAAATGAAAATATTAACAGCGTCTGCTTCATAGGCAGGTGTGAAGCATAAATGAACTGGTAGTATGCCTAGCAGGTGCCTGGCTCTTAGAAGCACTCAGCTGGTACTTTGTCTTTTCATTGTGGTCCTTATCCAAGATCCACCCAAGTCTGATTTCCCCTGCAGAGATGATGGAAGAGAGCCTGAGAAATGAGAAAGGCTTACCTGGGGGCCGGATATTTTCTGTTCTTGTAGCAACCACATCTCTACTTCATGTTTATTAATTCCATACCAGGTTAAATGTGAATGTATTATATACACGTATGCTTTGGCTTCCCAGGTGGCTAAGTGATAAAGAATCTGCCTGGAAAGCAGGAAGCACGGGTTTGACCCCTGCGTCGGGAAGATCCCCTGAGAAGGAAACGGCAACCCACTCCAGTTTTCTTGCCTGGGAAATCTCACCTACAGAGGAGCCTGGGGGGCTACAGTCCATGGGGTTACAAAAAGAGTTGGACATGACTCAGCTACTAAACAACAAAAAAACAACACATATGCACATATGCTTATAAAATCAACCATGCTGAGTTCTAATCTGCTTTTTTTCCCACCTCCACTCTCCCATATATGTATTTTCTTGTCATTAATATTCACCTCCAACATCGGTCTATATCTGAACCAGCACACAGCAAACCACCATTTACCAGTGGTAAATGGAGTGCTTACTGTACTCCAGGCAGTGTGTTAAATGTTTTCTATGTGTGTCCTCATTTAATCCTCAAAATAAGAGAACAAATCAGGTTTATTATCACCCCCATTTTACAGCTGAGGAAAATGAGACTTGAAGAGACTGTATAGCCTTCTTAAAATATCCCTCAAGTCCAGACCTGCCGACTCCTGCCCATAACTGCTCACCCACTCCCAGGCACAGCCTGGAGGATTGAAATACATCACGATCTGACCCCTGGCCCCTATTCTTAGACACTTGGATTTTTTTTTTTTTTTTTTGGCTTCTTACTCTTATCAACAGCACGTGATGAGCATTCTTGTAGCAAGATCTTTGCCCACATCGAGACTGCTTCTTTGGGATAGATTTCCAAAGTGGATGGGATGGGGTTTGGGCTTTTGTTTTGGAGATGAGGAGAAACAGAAGCGCCCAGCTGGACAGGAGGGTGAGGCGGGAAGCCCTCTAGGAGGTGGGCCCAACTGGAAAGCCAGGATGCCTGACTAATCCACAGTGCACGCTGCTTCGGTTTATCTGAGGGATGGTTGCCCAAGCTCCCCAGGCTTACCCTGAAGCCCTTAGGAATCTAGTTTTTTTCCATCCTGGTTTTGCTGACTTGGCCAAAGTCCCTGCTCAGTGGATCAGCTACAAGACACAGTCACACCACACACACACACAAACGCGTATGCGCGTGCACCCACTCTCTCTCCCTCTCAAACATTCTTCCAGGAATTGGGCATGAGGGAGATGCTTGCAGGGAAGAGGCCAATCTTTGGGGAGTGGGGGATCGTACCTTACTCACAAGCAAAATTTTCTGGGAAAAACTGTTCACCATATTTGCATAAATCCAAACTGGCCTGATTTCATTTAATATTTTCATAACAGCTTTGAAAGCTGGGGGAGAATTTTTTTGGGTGGGGGGAGAAATTGACATATTCATTGTATTTTAAAATCCCTGAGAAATCGAAATATATTTGAAGATGTAAAAATATTTGAAACTCTCATCTCAGGCTGGGTGATGTAAGTCAGTGCTTTTCCGGCACTGGGCATCTTCTTAGAATGCAGATACTGATTCAGAAGGTCTGAATGAGGCCTGAGAGTCTGCATTTCCAACCTGCTCCCAGGTGAGGCCAATGTCACTGATCCATGGCCAAGTCTGCAAGCAGGGAGGAACACAAGACATACTCGTTAAAACAGAGATTCTTCTGTTGTGGCCTTGTAACTCCAAAATATTCCCATGTCAGAGCAAGGGATCCTAAAATCATTTGGTCAGAGCCTCTGTTGACAGCAGGGGGAAACTGTGGCCCAGTATGGGGATGGGCCAAGCCCAGGGCCAGGGATCTCAGCCAGAGCATGGTTAGGGGCTCCAGGTTTCCACTCAACCAAGTCAGTTTTGGCTGTAGGACCAGCAAAGGCTCTGAAACTGGCTTTATGTAAGGAACAAGGCCACGAGGCAGACCCCATGCCAAGCACCATCTGATGCTTTACATGCATACAATCTCAGAAAATCCTCACTATTGCCCCACAGCAGTACACATCAACTCCATTTTACCCCGAGGTTCAGAGATCCAAGCCACCTGCCTGAAGTCACAGCAAATGAGTGTGAAGCTAGCATGGGTGCCATGTGTGAGATCCCCCAGCACTGTCTCCCAAAGTCCTCCTTTAGCACCCACCTTCAGGATCTTCACCTTATTGTGCCCGAACAATAGCTCACTTTCTGTCAAGGGAAAACCACTATTGCTTGACTGTGAAGTGAGAGGCTCCTCTGTCCATGGGATTCTCCAGGCAAGAATACCGGAGTGGGGTGCTATTCCCTTCTCTGGGGATCTTCCTGACCCAGGGATCCAACCCAGGTCTCCTGCATTGCAGACAGATTCTTTACTATCTGAAAGCCTCCAGGGAAGTCACCAGGGAAAGAGACTATAGGAAATACATACATACATACATACATACATACATACATAAATAAATAAAAACTGAAACAAAACAGTGGTATTGAAATCCAGCCAGATCTTAGCACCCTATAGAACCCAAGGCCTGCTCTCCTTGTGAAAAGGGGAGATCACATACATTAGAACCACATTAGAGACAGACAAGACCACACTGAGGGCTTCCCTGGTGGCTCAGATGGTAAAGAATCCACCTGCAGTGCAGGAAACCCGGTTCAGTTCCTGGGTTGGGAAGATCCCCTGGGGAAGGGATTGGCTACACAGTCCAGTGTTCTTTCCTGGAGAATCCCAAGGACAGAAGTGAATGGTGGGCTGCAGTCCATGGATTTGCAAAGAGTTGGACACCACTGAGCGATTAACATTAACACTAGACCACACTGAGACTTTCCTCTTGATGAAATCCAAAGGATTGAAAGAAAGCAGAAGAGGATAATTTGGCAGGATGTGATTCCACCTCTAGCAGTGCCCTGTATGAGTTCCATTTTCTTCCATCTCCACCCAACCATCTCACACCTCACTACACTACCTTTCCACCTTGAGCCAGGTGGTATCAGTCAGGATCTTCCTGGAAGAGGCACTGGATCAGGTTTCACATCTTGGGAGGCCTAAGCCTGTGGCATCTCTACTTCAAGCTCCTCTTGTTTAAGGGGTGCCGTCCTCTCTCCTCCCAGGGTGGGCCTAGGAATCAGTCAGCAGGCTGCCTGGAGCCTGGGCACACTCCCTCCCAAAGAGATGACCCACCAACCCATTTGCCTAATGGGACCACGTTGGAAAAATTGTTTGTTCTTATCCTGCTAAAAACAGCTTCAAAGTGACTCCCGTCTAGACTGTGCCAGGATCGATTATCAGATCCCTGACCTGATCGAAACCACAGGGTGACATAGTCATTTGCTTTAATGCAATTAAGGCAAAATATAATAATATATCCAGGCCTGGGACAAGACCAAGGCTCCCTGGAAGGTGGGAGGAGAAACCAGCTCTGGATAATTTCTTCTCGACTCCAAAGAAGTGAGTTTAGACTTTTCCTGTCTCTGTCTCCAGAGCAACCTTGGGCTCCCTTGCTCTGATGAGGGTCACAAGTGAAGGTGTCCTAGAAGATGGGGAATCAGGAGGAAGCAGACTTGCAGTGAGATGTGGGTGGGAGTGGAGTGAGCACAGTCCAGGAGGAGGGGAGCCAAAGAAGGAAGGCGGAAAGAAGGCAAAGATGACAGAGAGGGGAGGAAATGGATGCGGCTGGCTCAGGAATTCCCAGGACCCCTGACTAATTCCCAGTCCCAAGGAAACCAGAGTAAGCCTGACGGGTCTTCACAGAGGACAGCAGTGGGAGAAGTTAATCCAGCAAGGCACCAGAAAAATGGGTTTTCACTTCTCAGGGAGCCACAAGAGGAAGGAAGGTCAATGCAAAAGCCTTGGCCTGGTGATCAGCTAGCACCAGGCCGCCTTGTAGCTTCTGACCAACACCCCAGAATTCTGGAGAGACGCTGCCTTCCCCCCGGCCGCCCCCCACCTCCCCCCGCCCCCCTTCCCCCCCCCCCCCTGCCAAGGACAGGTAGGGAAGCCCTCAACGCATTCCGGGGGGCGCTCCACATGCCTCCATGGGCTTCTGTAACAAGGAGCCACAGACTGGGGGCCTTACGCAACAGCAATGTGTCCTCCCAGTCCGCAGGCTGGGAAGTCCAAACCTGAGGCGTGGGCAGGGTTGGTTCCTTCTATGGGCCGTGGGGGAGTGTGTCCCAGGCCTCTCTCCTGTGTCGTGGATGGCAGTCTTCTCCCTGTCCTCTGTCTCTCCAGCACTCCGTGTCCAAACTTGCCCTCCTCATAAGGGTGCCAGTTGTATTGGATGAGGACCCACCCTAATGACCTTATTTTAACTCTACTACCCCTGTAAAGACCTTGTGTCCCACTAAAGTCATATTCTGAGGTGCTGGGAGTTAGGATTTCAGCATATGAATTTTAGGGAGCAGATACAGTTCACCCCACAGCACTGTCCATGGGACCTTCCTCTGCTGCTGCCTTGCAGGGGGTGAGGGAAGAGACGGGGCTCTGGGAATGCTCAGGGTGCCCTGCTCCCTGGCCTTGGGAAACCAAGTCCCCTCCAGAGGCCTCACTTGGTCTTCTGTGAGTCGAAGTGGAAACACTGCCCCCGCTGGGTGGAGAAGAACACTGACTCCAAGTGCTTTCTTTTCCATGTTCACCAGACTTTCTGAGCTGGGAAACATCTTTGGAGATCACATGTGCTCTCCTTTGCCAAACTCAAGTTTTCTGAGAACCAAGAGCCACTTCCTACCCCCGAAAGTACAGCTCTGGTGCCCTTTCTTCTCCTTCTTCCTCCTCTTCCCCCACCCCCTCCTTTTATTGATTCTCAGAAGCTACTGTTATTTTATTGATTGTTGATGTTTGTTATTTTATTGATTGTTGACAAAGCTTCCCCTTGTCACAGATTTCATTGTGCAGATGTTGTGCCAAGTGCTTTACCATCTTCATCTCATTTTATACACCCCCCATTAATCCTATAGAATAGGGATAATTGGTAGTCCCATTTTATAGGTGAATAAACTGAAGCTCAAAGACTTGGCGTAGGCCCCAGAGGACAGAGCTGGGACACTAATGGGGAAATCTCCAGAGGGCAGATCTCAGGTCCACAGAAGAAAGGTCTTTCTCATGGGCTGCCTGGAGGGTGGGGAGGTCCCATCCATGACCCTGCCAGGAGGGAAGATCATGGGCCCTTAGAGTCTGGGAGTGAAAGGAATTTGAGGGGTCCAAATGCCTCTTCAGGGCCCCGTGCAGAAGCTCCTCTTTAACACCACAAAGGCTCAGCCAAGAAGAGTCCTGAGGAGGGAAGTAGGGACTCTGGCAAACCCTCCCAAACCCACATGCCAGTTGCCCAACTAGCAACTGCTGAGCACACACAACGGGCACTCAACACACACATGATAAACAAATGAGGGGCCTGTCATGTGCAGTAGTCACAAAAATAGCCACCTTTGGTGCAAGACGATCACCAGGCTCAGGTGAAGATTTTGACCCACAGGTTTTTTGTTTGTTTGTTTCAGTTCCTCCTCTCCCAAACCCTACAGGATCAGTGCAGTTATTACCCCAGTTTTACAGCTAAGAAAATTCAGACCCAGGAGGGTTTAGTAACTTTCCCATATGCCTGACTCTGAAGCTCTGGACCACTGAATTAGTAGATCTCAGACTCTGGCGACAGTAGGAAGTATGTTCCTTTAACATTCCCAGCAAGCCCCCAGCACACAGTGGGTGCTTAATAAATACTTAATGAATGAACTAACCGATTCATTCATCAGACTTAGTCCACTGAGGCAGACATGTTAACAAACAGCAAAATCTCTTTGGGCCCATAAGATTTCCCCAGCCCAGTGCCTGGCACACAGTAGGTGCTCAATAAATATTTGTGGGATGAATGGCCGTCTGGTCCCTAATGTGAACAACTCTGCCCATAAATTTCAGCTGTGGGCACTTTGAAGTTCCCCCAGGGAACAGCTGCTTTCCTTGTTATCAAGGCCCTCCCTGCCCCCATCCTACCCCCTCGCCCCCCTGGCCCCCTGGGCCCATCCAGGCCAGGGACCTGGGGCCGCCAGAGCTGGGAGATAAGGATGATGGATGGCCAGTCGCCTGGCTCCACTGAAGCCTGGGGTTTCCTGGGAGCGGGAGACAGTCTAGTGATTCCAAAGCCCCTCGGAATTCGAGTGGAGAGAGCTCAAGGAGGGGGCAGGGGCAGGGTCCCAAGTGTCCCTATCTCCTCAGAGATGCTGGACCCGACAGAAGGTTTCAGCACCCCCCGGCCACCTTGATCTCTTTCCATGTTGACAAGGCTTCCTTTCAGCATGTGCTGGACACTAGAACTCATCATTGGAGCTTCCAGTAGGAGTCCAGAGGATGGCGTCCCCCTCCATCCCACCCGCTCCCTCCCCCTAAGTTGGGCTCATGGTCTGGAGGCAGGGCAGGCCAGCTTCCTGCTTTGTGATCTGGGCTCTACCATTAATGGAGTCTTTGGCAAAAAAAAAAAAAAAGAAATCATTTAACATGTTGTACACCTTAAACTTACATAATGTTTTAGGTCAAATGTATTTGATATATTTTTTAAAATGTATTTACTTATCTACTTTTGGCTGTCCTGGGTCTTCACTGCTGCTCAGGCCTTGCTCTAGTTGCGGCCAGCAGGGCTATGCTCTAGTTGTGGTATGCAGGCTACGCATTGCGGCGGCTTCTCTTGCTGTGGCGCACAGACTCTAGGGCGCACAGGCTTCAGCACTTGCAGTTTCTGGACTCTAGAGCACAGGCTCAGTAGTTGCGGCACACGGGCTTAGTGGCTCTATGGCATGTGGGATCCTCCCTGATTAGGGATCAAACCCATGTCTCCTGCATTGTCAGGCAGATTCTTGACCACTGAGCCAACCAGGGAAGTCCTTCATACATTTTTTTCTTTCTTTTTTAAAAAAATATTAATTTACCTTAATACATTTTTTAAAAAAGAAAAGAAATGTCTGGCCTCAGTTTCCTCATTTATAAAATAAGTCATGGGGGAGGTGCTCCCATCCAGATAGGATTTTTAGTATAATACCTAAGGGGAAATCAGCTGGGGCTGCACACACTGAACACAGTGGGTACTGCCTCAGTGATGAAGCTGGCTTGGTCTTGGATTCAGGTAATAATAGTCATTGGTTTGTTTAATTCAAAATCTCTGATCCCCAAACCAAGATGCTTCCTAGCTTTGGGTAGATTGTAGAGCCTGAACACGTTAGATTGTGAAGGACTTTGTGAGACTGAAACTTGTAAGTTTCTTTTTGTCCTTCCCTTCTCTCTGGACTCAAGTTTATTTTATAAACTTATTTTATAACCCTCAGTCCTAGACTACTTCCCCTTTCTTTCTGGAAGCCGCACTATCATTTGGAGATTCACCTCCCAAACCCTCCTCAGTACCTTTTCATGTATCTATCCACCTGTAGCCAGATATGCAGATTTATTCTGCAGGAGGTAGGGATTTATATCAAAGGAATCAGCCTACCCAGATTTGGGTACCATTTCTACCATTCAGCCCTGCGGCCAGGGGGCCCATCTATGCTGGGACAGAAAGACTCATCTCATTACACCTAACTGGGGTTCAGCTCATGGCTGGGTGGTCCAGTCTTTCAGATAAGCTCTAAGAGGGCAGAGGCTTGGTCTATCCTTTTCTCTGGTGATTCCCAGTGTCTAAAACAGGGCCTGGCAGGTATTGCTCAATAGCTATGAATGAAAGAAGAGGTGAATGCACGCATGATCTGACGCGTGTAGCCCATCCTCTGCTGGCAATTGCTTCCAACTTCTCACCAACACAAGCGGTGTGTGATGAGCAGCCCTGAACATGTCCTCCCACCCCTGTGTTCACTTTTGAGGAACAGTAACTTGTGGGGGCTCTCGCTGTGCCCCAAAGAGCACAGTTTGAAATCCTTTGATTGGGCCAAAGCTTTCATTCTGAGCATAGGGAGCCCAGAGAGGGCTGACCACTGGCCCCAAGGTCACCTAGCACTTTAAGAATTGAGTAGAGTCTCGGGGGGTAATTTGAATTTCTCTGCCATCTTGGACTCTCTTAGTATCTACACTTTCTGTAACCCCCCAACTCCAGCCTATCTCCCTCAGGAGGGTGACTTTAGGGACAGAAGTTCTGATTCACTGAAGACATAGAGAAGGTGTCTGCCTCCAGAATCAGGGGATTTCATCCTGGGGTTCTCAGTCCCAATACTGAGTTGTTGAAGGATCTGCATAAGTTATACT
This sequence comes from Capra hircus, assembly GCF_001704415.2. NCBI lineage: Eukaryota > Metazoa > Chordata > Mammalia > Artiodactyla > Bovidae > Capra > Capra hircus. The sequence goes on along the minus strand of NC_030814.1, from coordinate 44,544,306 downwards.
TCCTCCCTGGGTCTCAGTTTCTCTAATCTGTAACGCTGGCTAACAGTTCTTGCCTAACTCTTGAAGTGAGGATAACAAAAGAGTTTATGAAATAGAGAAGAGACATAGGAATCTAAGAGAGGGCTAGTTTAGTTTTACAATGTAGAATTTTTAAAAACAATTTTCAGATTAAAAGATGTAACAGGTTTCCACTTTTATAAAAAAAAAAGAAAAATTATAGATATACATATATATTTGAATAAATTTGTATAAATCCAGAAAACTAACAGCAGTTACCCAGCAAATGTTATTTATCAGTGGCTTCCTCTGGAGTTCATAATTACAGAGGAAGTAAAATGGCTATTAACATTTTCTTGCTATACTGAGTTTTGTTTGATTCTGTAAAAGCTTGACAAAACAAAAGATATATTTACACATTAAGGGCATGTATTCATGCATTCTCAGTCATGTCCGACCCTTTGCAACCTCGTGGACTGTAGCCCACTAGGCTCCTCTGTGCATGGAATTTTCCAGGCCAGAACACTAGGGTGGGTTGCCATTCCCTTCTGCAGGAGATCTTCCTGACCCAGGGATGGAACCTTTGTATCCTGCATTGGCAGGCAGATTCTTTACCACTGAGCCATCTGGAAAGCCCACGTATTAAGTAGTGGTGGTTTAGTTGCTAAGTTGTGTCCGACGCTTGCAACCCCACGGATTGTAGCCCACTGAATTCCTCTGTCCATGGGATTTTCCAGGCAAGAATACTGGAGTAGGTTGCCATTTCCTTCTCCAGGGGATCTTTCTGACCAAGGGATTGAACCTGGGTCTCCTGTACTGCAGGCAGATTCTTTACTGACTGAGTAAGCAGGGAAGCCCACATATTAAGTATGTAACCTCAGAAAATCAAAAGAGAAAAGATAAATATTGCTAATAAGAAAAAAAATTAAAGCAAAGGCTGCAAATAATCCATTTACAAAAGTAAAACTACAAATAGTTAAATAAGAAAAAGCCCGGGTCTTTTTCTTGATCAAATAGATACAAATTAAAGTAACAGTGAAATGTCTTTTTTTTTTTTTTTGTCTATCAAATTGTGAAGAGTGATATGACAGAAACAACCGACAAGGTTTTGTTCCTGTCTAGGGAGAGGATAACCATAAAGGGGACTAGCAGGAAGGTGGGGACACCCACACCCCTCACAGCGATGACATGTCCGTCCGGCCCTGCTCCCCAGTGTTCTGACACAGCCATCCCGAGGACAGGGGGAGATGACAGGACGGAGTCGCCGCTTCCTTCAGCTCCCCCCTCCTCAGCTGTTGGCGTCTTCTGACCCACTGCCCCTCGCCGGGGACACTCCTCCCACATCAGATCTAAATCCCCTTTCTCCTGATGAAAGAGTTCTGGATCCTGTGACTAAACCAGAAACGACGGGGAAGGTGCCTCGGATGCGGAGACTGTCCCCACTGCCAAACGAATTGCTAGGTTCAGGACAGAGGGTACCCCTCGAAGGATCCATGGTCATCTGTGTGAAGCCTCTGAGTTTAGCCAGAACTGCCCTCAAAGACTGTATTTAAAAAAAAAAAAAAGACTGTATTTTGATGCATTTTTAAAATGGGGACACACTGCCATACTAGGGAGAGCCATTAGCAGTCATCTGGTCCAATAGCCCCATTTTATAAAGGAAAACTGAGGCTTAGGAGGGCTCATGAGAAACCCAAATCACCCAACTGATTGGATGGAGCTATATCTAGAACCACGGAAAGGTAAATGGCAACCCACTCCAGTATTCTTGCCCGGAGAATCCATGGACAGAGGAGTGTGGTGGGCTACTGTCCAAGGGGTTGCAAAGAGTCGGACACAACTAAGTGACTAACACACAAGTCTAGAACCAAGGTCTCTTGACTCCCGGTTTGGTACACTTTCTGCTTAGATTCATATCTTTTATTCATGGATTGAATCTGTTCTTTAATTCCAGTGTATCAAAATCTATTATCTCCCCGGTTGTGGCTAAAAACACCACTTGTTTGCTTGGGGAAGGAAGTAGTTCTGAGATATTTTACGTTCACAGTGGAGATCGTGTATTTAAAAGGAGAAAAGATACAGTTCTGACAGTTATAATAAATAGCATTAATAATAAACTGTGAGGACTTTCCTGGTAGTCCTCCTGTGACTAGGACTCTGTGCTCCAATACAGGGGACCCAAGTTCGGTCCCTAGGGAACTAGATCCCACGTGCCATAACTTAAGAGTTTAAATGCTACATCTAAAGATCCCGCGTGCCTCAAGGAAGAATGAAGATCCGACAGGCTGCTACTAAGACCTGGTACAGTCAAATAAATAACTACTTCAAATATAATAATAAACTGTAAACACTCATCAAGGAGTAACACAATTAAGTCATTTTAAATAATAAAAAATTTTAAATAAAACCATTAAAACCCCTGGTTATATTGCATTATACAGATGCAAGCACAGGACATTTTTTAAAAACATTTTAATTTTTTATTTTTGGCTATGCCTCCAAGCACAGTGAAACAGCAGAGTCCTAATCACCAAACCGCCAGGAAATTCCCTATGGGGCCTTGTTAATGTGCTTGACGCAAGCCTTTGTCTTTATTTTACTCAGCCCACCCATTTGACTAAGAAGATCTGCTCAGGGAGAGATGAAGGAAAGGTAGAAGGAAGTATTTATCACAGAATTCATGTCAAGTACTTACCGACCTGCCTAAAAGTGTGCCTTGGTGGTAAGCAGATTCTCCTTTTAAATTCTCAAGAAAAGACTATGAAATGGTGGTCAAAAGTAGAGCTAGGCAAAATTTTTTTGGCTATAAGTGTTTTTAGATAGTAAATGTTTTTAGACTTTGCGAGTTGATGATTCCCCCAACTGCTGTACCATGAAAGCAGGCACAGACAACCCGTAAACAAATGAACATTACCGTGTTCTAATAAAACTTTATTTATAAAAACAGGAAGTGAGGAGGATTAGGCCTGTGGACTGTAGTTTGCCAAGTCTTGAACAAGAGTTTGGCTTGAGAGTCAGGCTTGAATTTGGAACCTCAATTTTGCTGCTTCTTCACTGAGACCTTGAGCAATTGAAATATAATTGTTTGAGCTTTGTGTGTAGAATGAGGACAATTGTACCTGGTCACTCAGTGGAACACCATTCAGCTCCGGCATTTGTAGGTGAAATGTGTGAAACCTAAACGGGTAGGACACAGCTCACTGTGCTGGAAGAACCCTGGTTCCCGTTCTAAATAAATCGCCCCTATCAGCCATTTAACCTTGGCCAGCTATGTCACTTAACAGCTCCAGACTCTGTTACCTCCTTCTGTAAAATGGGAAGAGAAACACATTTATTGCCAGGACTTTTAGATATATTCTTACTTAACCCTCACAACAGCACTTGTGTTTGTTACCGTCTCCATTTTACAGAGAGGAAATTGAGTCACAGAGAGGTGAGGGGTCTCTTAGTGGTAGAAACTAGATATTTAAACAAGAACTGTCTGATTTCAAAGGTTGAGGCATTTCTTTCCACTCAACTGTGTTGCCTCACTAGAGAGTGGGAGGAGAAGGGGCATAGGCTTCATAAAGCCTTCAATCTGGACAGCCATGGACTCCTACATCAACCATCTGGTACCTAAAGCTCCTCCTAACATCCTTGTCTGGCCTCTGCTTCCAGAGTACCAGCACATGGGGGCTCAGTACTGCCCTAGACAACCCTTTTATTCCCTAGTCAGCACAGACTGGGATAAGACCTTGAACTGAATGGACCTCTATCCCGTCAGTTCCGCTAAGAGCCGCTGAGAGTCTGAATTCTCTCTGAGAACCTCCAGCTTTGTCACCCTTCTTCTACATGATGCTTTCCCATGACCCAATGATAGTTTTGCACCTCCTGACTCCAGAGACCAGTTCCTACAATTTCGCCTCCTCCCAGGGGAGGTAGCGAGGAGGCCCCTGGTCTTCCTGCCACCCCAGCCTAGGGTAGTTCCAGTGAGTCTCTACCCCTGGAAGACTGTGGCGCCCAGAACTTGCTTTTCTGCCCAGCGGGCTGAGCTGTCATGAAGGTGAGTCAGCGCGTGCCCATGATAACATCTACTCAGCCAGCCTGGGAGGCAGGTGCTTCTCCCACCAAAGGGATGGGTTTGGGACACAGAGGAGCCTGTTCTGTCCAGGGGCGGGGAGTGGAGGAACATGAAGGAAAAAAGGCTCCCCTTTCTGAGAATAAACTTTTGAGAAAGGAGGATCTTGGTCTGACTGTTACAGAAATGGGGTCCTTAGGAAATGGCATGGACAGGTCAGGTAGGAAGGACTTGCCAGGAAGGGGCAAGGCTGTTGTGGAAACCAGGGTGTGCTTTCTGAAGCTGAGAGCATGAAGAACACTGATGAAGCTAATGTCATCATCCAGGAGGTGTTACTTGTTGCAGAGAGGAACCTGAGTCACAGGGAGGTGAAGGGTCTCTTAGTGATGGAAACCAGGTATTTAAACAGGGACTGTCTGACTTCAGTGGTTGAGGTATTTCTTTTCACTCAACTATGTTGATCTTCCTGACCACTGGGGAGGGCCCCCTGGGCTAGAACCAGGTTCCCTGGGTTTTATGCCCAATATTGCTGAAGAACTCTTGTGACGGTGGGCTGATCTGATCTCCTCTCTGGACCCCAGCTGACTCATCTGTGGGATGGCCGGATTGGGCTCCCTCAGCCTCTCCGCGAGACAGTATGATGTAGGGGTGGGGAGCTCAGAGCTCTGGGCTCCTGAGTCAATCTGGCTCTGCCTCATCCTGGCTGTTTGGCTGCAAGCAAGTCACTTAACCCCTAGAGCCTTAGTTTTCTCATCTATAAAGTGAGATAATGATGAAGCGCTCCATGTGCCTGGTCCCACTCAGCAAACAGGGGTTGTGGTGGGAGTTATCTGAGGGCTCGTCCTCCTCAGCATGCTGAGATTCCACAAGTGGGAGTTGGAGACACGGGTGCACGTCGGGGCGAGGCTGTTGACAAGATGCTGAGTGACCCCCAGGTCCAGCTTTGAGGGGCTCTGGACTCTGGCCACCTCTGCTGCCTGCATGCGTCCTGCTCCTCCCTCCCACCAGGCCTTTGACCTCTCAGGGATCTCTTGCCTATCAGCCCAGAGGCGTCTTCAGTTCAGTCATGCTCACTCTCCAGGGCTCTGCTTAAGAGCCATCTCTCTCCCTCCGGAAGTCTTCCCAGACCTCCTCCTCCTTCTCTGATACCTTACAGATTCTCTTTTTTGATTTTGTTTTTGTTGTTGTTTAGTGTTTATGTATTTGGCTGTGCTGGGTCTTAGCGGCGGCATACAGATCTTCAGTCCTCACTGACATGAGGGATCTTTAGTTGCAGCGTGTGGGATCTATTTCCTCAACCAGGGATCAAACTCAGGCCCCCTCATTGGGAGCACGAAGCCTTAGCCACTGGACCACTGGGGAAGTCCCCAGATTCTCTTGTTGAAACCCACGCTTGGCAGTCTTAGATTTTGCTTTGTCTGGTGGCTAAGGCTGAGCTGCGGGAAGAGCCAGCTTATCCACTAGACATGGTACTGAAAGCCCACAATATATTTCAAGGTTCATAGAAATGTTTTATTATCTTTTTAAATAAAAAGGAAAACATGAAAATAATAAGAATGAATGTATAACAATGAATTTAGTCTGGATTATATTCATCTTTATACCAGCACAGTGGTACTTAAAATTTTTTTTGATGGAGGCAGGGGCGCGTGAAGGCAGAAGTGCCCAAGGCCCGTGAAAGTCCCAATGTGGCCCTGACTGCAAGGCTGTGTCTGGGTCTCACTGTGCCTCTGGGTCAGGCACAGATCTCTGCCCAGAAAGGCGAGACTCCATGAGGGCAGGAACGGGGTTGTCCTGCTCATCGTCACCATATCCCCAGTGCCCAGCACATAGTAGCAGCAAAAACTATGTGTGGCAAAGGGGTGGCATTGGGAGGGGATGTGTGTGTGTGTGTATGTGTGTGTGTGTGCATGCCTCCAACGGTCAGACAAGAGTCTTTCCTCCGTACCTTTGTTTCTGTCTGCAGGCTATGACTAAGCAAAATCAAGGCCAGGCACTTAGAATCATAGATTCTTAAGAAGTGAGAGTTGAAGGGATCATTTATTCATCCCGCAGACATTTCCCGAGCACTGATCACGTGCAGTCTGAAGACCACCACCAGGGGCCCTCGAGGCCAGTCTTTAGAGGGACTTCAGGGCCCTAAGAACCCCTGAAAGTGTACATAAAACTTGGAATCTGCATCTGTAAAATGTCCTTCCTAGAGAGACACTCTGACAGCAGACTGCCAAAAGGCCAGTGTCTCCAAAATGCTAAGAACCTGTAGTTCAAGTTCACCCCCCAACAGGCTTTTTTCCGAGTTGGGGAGATTGAGGCCTAGGACAAGAAAATGACTTGTTCAAGGTCATACGGCTAGTCAGTGGGCCCCTCCAAACGACCTCTCCATGAGAAGACCCCTTCATTTGTTGGTAGAGGTAGATGGAGAAGGGCCAGCAATCGAGCTGATTCTGTGGGTCTCTGGATTCCCAGGAGCAGCCGCTTCTAAACCCCCACCCACACCCCACACGCACTCCTTGCCATCTTCCACAACGTCCTCCAGGTCCACCCATTGGAGGCCTGGTTTGGAGCCTCAAGTCAAAAGCAGTTAACCTCTCCCAGGGGTGTATAAGCATCTAGTGGACGTCCAGGGCAGAAGAATGTGGAACTGGATTCTTTTCCCTCGGAGTAGCGGACATCTCTGCCAAGACGGCTTCAAAGATTCTGTGATGTCTCAGATCTGTGCCTGAGGCTCTTTGAGTCTCCATCTGTGTCACCCAGATGCTTTCTCACTGATGGTGACTTCCGCAAGCTCAACAAAGCTGGCTTCTCGAAGCAGCCAGGCTCCCACATGCCCTCTGCACGTGCCTTTGTCCCAGCCCCATGCCTTCCATGGCTTGCAGCCCGCAAGCCAGGGGTTGCCAGCTGTGGGCTGGCCCGTCCTTCAGAAGGGCGTTAATGGAGGAACCTATGGGAGATTTTATGTGGAGACAAGTGGTTTGAGTTTGAGGGGAGGGCACAGGGGAGCTAATTAGAAAGACCAGTTGTGCTAAATATATATTTATCTTTTTTAGAAAACTAAATCTTAGAAAAACAGAAAAAAGTAAAACTGTTACTCAGTCGTGTCAGACTCTTTCTGACCCCAGGGACTGTAGCCCACCAGGCTCCTCTGTCCATGGGGATTTTCCAGGCAAGAATACTGGAGTGGGTTGCCATGCCCTCTCCAGGGAATCTTCCTGACCCAGGGACTGAACCTGGGTCTTCTGCGTTGCAGACAGATTCTTTACCACCTGCACCACCAGGGAGACAGAGCTTGAATTTAAGCAGCACCTTTTCTCCCCTTCAACTACAATTTGTTTCCAGATTAAAAAAAAAAAAAACTCTCCACAAATTTGATCAAAACAATCAAGGAGAAATGCATAGAAGCTTTGTCCAAATCTGGGGACCAGAAAATATGGCAGATGAGGGCCATGTGACTCTGGGGACTGTGGGTTTGGTCTCAGTGCTGAGCAGATGGAGGGGAAGCAAGCCCAGGGATGCATGGAGAATGGGACGCTGCCATCCATCCACAGTGTTACAAGTTGTTGCCACAGTTTGGAAAGATAAAAACATGATTCCTACCCCCATCTTTATCCAACCTCCTGTTGCTATTTGCCAGCTCAGCTTCATCTGGGAGAAGCCCAGGGATGGTTTCTAAATGTGTTTAGAGTGGCCTGGGGTTCATTTTCAGAAACGGAGACTGTGTCGTTGAATTACAGGGTGCATCGAGCATGGCCAGCCGCCTGTGCACCTGCCTACACACACATGCAAACACATACACACACACGGACACCCTCCTTACCCAACCTTCTCCCCAGCCTCCCCAGATGGCCCTTCAGTTTCCTCAGAACTTGCAGAGAACTTGGCAAGCTCTTCTCTTCCAGAACTTCTAAGCTGAGCTCCACATCAGAATTACTCATGCAAATGAAAATCTCCTCGGGTCTTTAAGAGAAAATTCACAGGCCCCCTTCCACTGACTGCAGAGAATGACAGAACTAAGTGGATTAGAACCAGAGACACTCCAGAACCTCTCACAGGCCATGGTGAGAATTCAGTGCCTGTTGCTTGACCCAGAACATAGTGAGTGCTCAAGAAATTTTGTTGAAACCCATGATGGAAGGAAAGGAAACGTTTGAGGCTGTTAATTCCAGCCAACGCATCTTCCCCAGAACAAATCTGAGACTTTAAGGTATCAGAGGCTGTTATGACGTGCGTTTTGGGGGTCAAGCAAGCAACTCCAAACCGTAGGAATGGGTTGAAGGGATCATTTATTCAGTGACTAATTCAACTCCTATTCAGTGGTTAGGTTACTAATTTTATGTTGCTTAGTCGCTAAGTTGTATTCAACTCTTTGTGACCCCATTAACTGTAACATGCTAGGCTTCCCTATCTTCAGTATCTCCTGGAGTTTGCTCAGACTCATGTCCGTTGAGTCAGTGATGCTATCTAACCGTCTCATCCTCTGCTGCCCTCTTCTCCTCTTGCCCTCAATCTTTCTAAACCTGTATAGTCCTAGACTCCAGGTTGGAAAATATCAGAGAAATCCACTTTCCCTAGTTATCCTAATGGACAGCCAGTTGGCGTCTTAAATAGTCTAGCAATGGGCCTCCACCATTGATGCAGTGAGGGGTCAGAAAGCAGTCTGGTCCTAGGCTGAAATCTGCCTTCCTGAAGTGTCTACTCACCACTGACCCACTTCTGTCCTTCAGCCCTTCTCAATTCTACTGCTACCCTTCCCCAGAGGGCCTCTAAGTTCTGTGAAAACAGCTCTGCTGGCTGTCCCCATCCCCCTCCCAAACCCCAAGTCTTTTCTGGAAAAGAAAAGAAAATCCTCCCATGCAGTTGTGGTTCAGATTAACTCCCAGGATGTCTGTGCTTCTGGTGTTTCTATCTCGCAGAAGCAGCTGCTGCTGCTGCTAAGTCGCTTCAGTCGTGTCCGACTCTGTGTGACCCCATAGATGGTAGCCTACCAGGCTCCTCCGTCCCTGGGATTCTCCAGGCAAGAATACTGGAGTGGGCTACCATTTCCTTCTCCAATGAATGAAACTGAAAAGGGAAAGTGAAGTCGCTCAGTCGTGCCCGACTCTCAGCGACCCCATGGACTGCAGCCTGCCAGGCTCCTCCATCCATGGGATTTTCCAGGCAAGAGTATTGGAGTGGAGTGCCGTTGCCTTCTCCGCAGAAGCAGCTGAGTTGTCCCCAAATCCTGAGTCCGTGGGCTCCAAGGTCACAACCCCCACAGCACATGGAAAGCCAGGGTCACCAGGTTTGTGCCATCTCCCTCTTGTCCAGGCCTCTCAAGGCCATGTCCAGATGAAAAAAAGAAGAAGGAAAGAATCTGAATGGCTTCCAGACAACCGGATTCCCCCGGGGGCAAGCTGTAACCTTAGGGAAGCCCCTCTCTGGGGTTGTTTCCCCATTTGTGTAATGGATTGAGAGATCCTGCAGGGGGACTTTCTGGAAGTAAAGTTAAGACAAAAGGGATATGATATCTGAGCAGAGGCACCTGATGCTCCCAGGCCCAAAGTCACCATGGCAACCAGTTTCTCCATCTCTGAAGTTCTCCTTCACTAGAAGGGAGTTGCAGCTGTGCCTTCTGCCTAGAGGGGTTGTCCCCTGCTTTTCACAAGGCTGGTCCCTCATGTCCTTCAGGCTTCATCTTAAACATCATTTTTTGAAGGCCTATACTGGCCGCCCCAAATAAACGGGTCCCCTACACGCGGTTTCGTTCCTTCAGCACTGAGGTTATGGTCACCCTCGGAGGTTATTTTATTTCATGGTTACTTGTTTGTAACATCTGTATCCTGGTAAATGTCAGCCCTACGAGGACAGGAACCCTGGCTTGCTTACTGCTGTATCCCTATTCCCTAGCACAGTGTCTGGTACATACGTGGGCTCAATACGTGTTGAATTAATGAACAAGTGAATAAATCAACAAATGAGTGCCTGGGCCTGGTTGGCAGTGCTCTATGGACCAGGCCCCTCCCGTGAGCCACTCCCTTTTCTTCCCTCTTCCTCTGCCTCCTTTCTCCCCTTCCCTCCTTCCTCCCAGTCCAGCCTTTTCTTTGCCCTCATCTGTCACTTTAATTCCAGCTGCCAAGTGTTTTGGTCCTATCCTTCCTTCTCCTCTCCACCTGTCTACTTCACAAGTATCCTCAAGGCCAAGGCATGCACTGCCACCACCATCTCCATGAAGCCCACCAGGATACATGCAGGGCGCTCTTTCAAACATCTAAACGTTGTATTGACGTGGTGCCCTGCCATTCACCATGGACTTCCCTGAATGGCTTCTGGCCACAGCCCCTGGAGGAAGCAGAGTAGCCATGCATAAAAACAAATCATAAAACACACTCCACCTGCCGTAAAGTGTTACTAGACCCATTTTCCTGACAGGTAACTCTGGATCAAATCTCTGTTACTCTGTTCAAATACTAATGCACAAGCGAGAAAGTGAGTGGGTGTGGGTCAGTCTCTGACTTTTAAGTCCCCTGGCCTCCCTGCGCTCTACAAATTCCAGCCCTGAAGGTTCACTATTTTGACTTTTATCATGAAAATTTCAGACATAAAAAGCCGAGAAGAATAATGCAATGGATATCTATCTGCCCACCCTGTGGCCCGGTATTTGGGGCCTTATTATCCATTGTTCTGTCTCTAGGGTGAATTTGCATGCTTATTTCTTAGACCTCAAATTCAAAGCACCAAGTTAATGTCCTCCTTTTGTCCATGACCTGTCACCACCACTGATCCCGGCTCCCTGGATTTTACATACTTATTTTCTCTATTCCTTTTCATCCTCATTGCCCATTCCTGTCCCCCACCCACTGACCCATCCACACAAACACACACAGCACACACAGAGGAAGTATTCCATGGTTTAATGTACCCATTTTTAAAAAATGAAATATGCCTTGTTGCTTTGCGCATTTTTATTGTAATAAATAGATAATATAAAGTTCACCGTTTTAACCACTTTTAAATGTACAGTTTAAAAAATGTACATTAAATACAATTGAAATGTACAATTTTTTAAGCACAATTAAAAATGTACATTAAGTGCATTCATGATGTTGTGTAACCATCCCTACTATCAGTCACCAAAACTTTTCCAACACCCCAAGGAAACTCTGTGCTCATGAGCAATAACCCCCATTCTCCCCTCCGCCTGCTGCTGGTAACCACTAACCTGCTTTCTGTCTCTATGAATTTGCCTAGTCTAGATAGCTCACGTAAGTGGAGTCATACAAAAGCTGCCCTTTTGTGTCTGATGTACTTCATTTAGTGTAGTGCTTTCAAGGTTCACCTACATTATAGCATGTGTCAGAACTTCATTCCTTTTTTATGACTGAATAATATTCCATTGTATGTATAAATCATCTTTTGTTTATCCATTTATTTACTGACGGATACTTGCCTTTTCCCCACCTTTTGGCTGTTGTAAATATTGCTGCTATGAACACTGGTGTACAAGTATCTGTTGCAGTTTCTGTTTTCAATTGTTTTGGGTATGTATCTAGGAGTTGAATTGCTGGTCATACTGGAATTCAGTGTTTAAGTTTTTTAGGAACTGCCGACAGTTTTCCACAGTAGCTGGGCCATTTTGCATTCCCACCAGCAATGCAGAAGGGTTCAGATTTCTCCACGTCTTTGTCAACACTTGCTATTTTCCTGGTTTGGTTTGGTTTTGGTTTTTAAAAACTAGCCATCCTAGTGATTGTGAAGTGGTACCTCACTGTGGTTTCAATTTACATTTATCTGATGACTAATGATGCTGAGTATGCTTTCAAGGGCTTATCAGTCAGTTGTATATCATCTCGGAGAAATGTCTATTTGGGCCCTTTGCCCGGTTTTCAGTTTGGTTATGTTTTTACTGGTGAGTTTTAGGAGTTCTTCATATATTCTGGATATTAATCCCTCATCAGATATATGATTTGCAAATATTCTCTCCACTCTGTGGGCTTCCTTTTCACTCTCTTGATGGTATATTTTGATATACAAAAGTTTTTAATTTTGACAAAGTCCAATTTATCTTCTTTCATATGTGTAAAGCCTATGCTTTTGGTGTTAGATTTAAAAAATAATTGCCATGAAGATTTTCCCTCAGCATATTCTTCTAAGAGTTTCATAGTTTTAGCTCTTAAATTTAGGTTTTTGATCCATTTTGAGATCATCTTTGTACACAGTATGAAGTATGGGCCCAACTTCATCATGTTGCATGTGGCTATCCAGTTTTTCCAGAACCATTTGTAGAGAAGACTGTCCTTTTCCTACTGAATGGTCTTGGCATCTTGGAAAAGGGTTTATTTCTGGGATCTCTTCTCTGTTCCTTTGGCTTCTATGTCTGTCTTTTATGCCAGTCTCACAGCTGTTTTTGATTATCATGGCTTTGTAGTATGTTCTGAAATCAAGAAGTGTGAGACTTCCAGCTTAGTTCTTCTTTTTTATGATTGCTTTTGGCTATTTGGGGTCCTTTGAAGTTCCATATGAATTTGAGGATGGGCTTTTCTATTTCTGTATCAAAAAATACTGCTGAGATTTTTATAGAAATTGCACTGAATCTGTATGGTGCTGTGCCACTGCTGTGTCTTTTTCCACTCTACTTTTAAGATGTACCCATGTTGCTATGTGAACATTGGGTCTGCTGTCATACCTTAACTTCTGCTGCTCACTCATGGTTACCCATCCTCTGCCTTGAGGGACGTATGGTTCCTCCTGGTTTCCCAGGAGCACAACAAAGCTAATTCATAAGAAACTCCATGATATCTCCATGCAATATAGGTGTGCACTTATCCGTGTGATAGAATCGTGATTTGCTAACACTTATAGACCCTTTCCTAAAGGCCAGGTGCTGTGTGAGCACTTTGTATGATTCTCTCATTCTATTAGTATAGTAACAACTCTATGGAAAATGTATTAGTATTATTGCCATTTTACGTATGAGGGAATGAAGGCTCAGAGAAGGCTCAGTTAGGAAACATCAGGGCCAGAATCTGAACACACGCCAGTCTGGCTCTGGCACCTGGGAGCTGCATCCCTGTGCTCCAAAGCCAGGCCCCCTGAGGGACAGCAGGGCCTGGCTTACAGTCCCTCCAGCTCCCCTCCATGCTGACTGCGTGCCAACTGTCCAGTGAGTACCTGGGCCTCGGGGACCTGGGACCCAGAGAGGGGAAGGCACCAGCCAAAGCTCACCAACAGCAGCCGAAGTAGCAGAGTGAGGCCCGGAACCTAGGCGGTGTGAGCCCTGCCCATCAGGGTGCTGCCGGCCAGCGGTCAGGAGAGGGGTCACAGTGCACACATCTCCTTCAGCGAAAGGCCCTTCTGGCAGCCCATAAATCCGCCTGGACCCTGCTTATCCTGTTTACTGGATTAGCGGACTGGGCGTCTCCCTATAAATCATCCAGGGTGATTTACGGGGAGGCCCTGGAAGGTCTGAAGGCCCGGCTGACGCGGGTCCCCGGGGAGGGGCAGATAAGTGCTGCCTGCCCGCTCAGCCCGCTCCCCTCCACCTTCCCAGGGAGGGCTGGTAACGAGGGCCTCTTGCTCTACCACCCCCACCCAGAGTGAGTCACTCCACGTTCCTCTTCAAATCTGCTCCTCTTCTTCCAGGCTTCTGGCCCAGTTTAAAAGTTCCAAAGACAAAGCTTCTGGTGCTTTTAGGGCCCATCGCCATCAAATAGTGCAAAGTAAGGATGATGAAATATGATAGGCAAGCTGCGAAACAACAAAGAAGCCAAACTGAGAAAACTGCGATTGCAAGCTATATTAGATAAAACGCAGTGCTAGCTTAGACCGTGTGCCAGGCACCTCTACACCTTCATTCAACATGAATCATCATGCTACATCACAATAGACCTATAAGATGGGTACTGTGATTATCCCCATATCCCCACAGGCAAAACCACTGAAACACAGAGAGGTGAATTGACTTAACCAGGGACAAGGTCACAAAACGTGAAAGTGTGATTCAGACCAGCAGTCTGACACTGGAGCTGGGAGTTTAGTTCTTCCTTCTGCTCACTCAGTGCACAGGATGTGTGTTGGGGGATGGGGACAGTGACTAAGGCAGTAAGTGGTGCAGCCTTTAAGAGGTGGACTTTGCAGTTGGAAAGGCCAGGTTGGCGATGGCACCCCACTCCAGCACTCTTGCCTGGAAAACCCCATGGACAAAGGAGCCTGGTAGGCTGCAGTCCATGGGGTCGTCAAGAGTCGGACACGACTGAGCAACTTCACTTTCACTTTTCACTTTCATGCATTGGAGAAGGAAATGGCAACCCACTCCAGTGTTCTTGCCTGGAGAATCCCAGGGACAGGGGAGCCTGGTGGGCTGCCGTCTATGGGGTCACACAGAGTCGGACACGACTGAAGCGACTTAGCTTAGCTGCCACTTACAAGGTTGTGACATGGATGAGTCATTTTAATTCTCTTTGCCTCAGTTTTCCCTCAACTGTAAAATGGGCTGATAATAGCAAGTCCCTCCTAGGAGAGCAGACCCCCTTCTGTGTGTTTTGAGTAATAAATATATTAAAAATATGCTCTGCACAATGCCAAAAATGTAGTTAAGCACTCAATAAGTGTTAGCCTATGGATGAATCAAATTTTACCCTGAACCAATGGTAGAGACTTGGATTTATACAAGGAACTCCAAAGAGAATGGACCATTAGAGTGCAGAATAAAGATCCAAACTAGAAAGGGTGGTGAGTTCTAATAGGAAGGACCAGAAACTTCATAGAGAAGGAGGTTGAGACTTGAGCTGTGAAACTAACCAAGATTTCCTAAAACTATGAAAGTGAGGAATCACTGAGAGAGCTTCCTTAGCAAAAGTGTGGGGTGAGTGACAGAGGACACACTCTCAACTACCGTCCCATACACGAATGGTTTGCACTTGTCCCTCCATATCAGTAGAGATAGCCTCTAATTCTTCATGAAGTCTCCCCCATGCCTCTCCATGACTGACTTGGTATATAGATAACAGTTCCCCAGTACATACTGTATTGATGGATAGGTGGATAGATGGTGGATACATTGATGGTTGAATGGGAGAGGTGAATGGATGGATAGATAGATAGATGGATGGAAGCAGAGATAAACAGAATGACTAGACAGGTGAATAGGTGGGTGGATGGATGGATGGATGAGAGTATGGTTGAAGGTCGGGGACATGAATGATGTCTGCCTAGTAAGTTCCCACCTCTGGGCCTTTCCTTTGGTGTTCTCTCTGCCTAGATTATTCTCCATGATATTCTCTTCGTTTAGCCCTCTCAGTGCGCTTAAGGATCTGGCAAATGTCACTTCCTGAGAAGACTTCCCTGGCTACCCAATCTAAAATAGAACCTTCTCTGACCGCCTGCCCTCCTATATTTTTTACCAGTATTTATCACTCCCTAGCTTAGTAGATATTTACTTGCTTGTTTGTTCTCTCACATCAAATGTAAGTTTAGTGGGAGCAGCTGCTTTCTCTGTTTTGCTCACTTCTCTATTGTCAGCACCTAGTACAAGGCCTAGCACATAGTAGGCCCTCTGTATACATTGCTGAATGAGTTGACCAGTGTAATAAGCAGCTAGGAGCAAGAGTGGGGTTCAATCCTGGAAATTTCTGAAACCTCTTTGCATCGTTGAAAAAGTCCTCCACCAATGATAATGCTGCTATTTTCTCTCATTTGTTTTCTCACAATTTACACGTCAGAAAGGACTTTCTCTCACATATCTCATTTGCTCGCCTTTGAAGTAAGCAGGAAATGCAGGTTGGTGGTGGTTTTTTTTTTTTTTTTTTTTTCCCCACAACGGAAAGATCTTTGCAGATCACAAGGTGGTGTCAATTTTCCAATCAAAGGGGAGGAAAAATAAAGTGAAATTCTTCCCATGAGCCTCTCATTCTCCTCCCTGCTCTGAGATATTCACTGTTGAGAGTTTGGGGCAGCTAGAGTGGTGACTTGAAGGACTTCGCTGGTGGTACAGTGGCTAAGACTCTGTCCCCAGTGCAGGGGGCACGAGTTTGATTGCTGGTCAGGGAACTAAAACCAGCATGCCACATGGTGCAGCCAAAAAAAAAAAAAAAGAGCCAAGACTTGAACTCTGAGGCTACATCCCTGTGACTCTGGAGCCCGTGCTCCCACCCTGTACTTCTCACACCCATTCGCTAGGTCTCTTCTCCTCAGGCAGCCCTGTCTTGCCCCCAGCGTTTCTACCTGACTGAAGGGAAGGCTTGGCCCAAAAGGGCTGCCACTGCCCCACACCTCTCTTCAAGATTTCCCTGCTTCTTCATGTGCTGCCTTTCAACCATGACTCCCTCAGCCACCCACCCTGCTCTTTCTCCCTCCCTCTCTGCAAACTCTGAGGTCCACATTCTCCAGTTTTCCTCATTCTCCAAAGAAAACCCTCCCCAGTTCTTTTTCTCCATCAAGCTACCACTTCCTTTTTCTCCTTTATTTCACTATCAGATTTCTTGGAGCCAAAGGATTCTTTGTGTCCTTTCTAGCCAGTGCCCCCACGAATGACCTGGTCATTGGACGGACCTGGATTTCAGCCCTCACTCTGCCATTGGGTTATGGTGTGACCTTGAGCAAATCACAGAACTTCTCTGAGCAGTCATTGACTGCTGTCTCCCCAACCCTAGGACAATGCTGGCACCTGTGGGCTTCACATTAACTATCTGGTGGGTGAGCAGTTAATGAATCCACTTCATTCACAAGGAGCCTCGCCTCCACATCACTCTTTGGGGCTCAGGCCCTCACTTCCTGCTATGGTTGTGCTGTGCGATGCTTAGTCTCAGTCGTGTCCAACTCTTTGCGACCCCATGGACTGTGGCCCGCCAGGCTCCTCTGTCCATGGGGATTCTCCAGGCAAGAATACTGGAGTGGGTTGCCATGCCCTCCTCCAGGGGATCTTCCCAACCCAGGGATTGAACCCAGGTCTCCTGCGTTGCAGGCAGATTCTTTACCGTCTAAGCCACCAGGGAAGCCCAAGAATACTGGAGTGGGTAGCCTATCCCTTCTCCAGGGGATCTTCCCAACCCAGGGATCAAACTGGGGTCTTCTGCACTGCAGGCAGATTCTTTACCACTGAGCTACCAGGGAAGCCCACCTGTGATGGTTAATTTTTTTTTAATTGGGGGAAAATATACATAACATAAAATTTTACCATAAAAAAAAATATTTACCATTTTAACCATGCAGTACCACTAAGTACTTTCACATTTTTGTGCAGCTCTCACCACCATCCATCTCCAGGACTTTTTAATTAACCCAAACTGAAACTGTACACCTAATAAATAAGAACTACCCATTTCCCCCTCTCCTCAGCCCCTGGTAACCACACGTTCAGCCTTCTGCCTCTGTGAATTTGACTACTCGGGTACCTCATAGAAGTGGGATCATATAATTTTTGTTCATATAATCATCCTTTCTGATGGTTAATTTTATATGTCAATATGGCTAGTCTATGGTGCCCAGTTGTTTGGTGAAATACCAGCCTAGATGTTATGAATGATATTTAAATCAGAGACTTCGAGTAAAGCAGATTACTCTCCATAATGTAGGTGGGTCTCATCTAAGGAGATATATATATATATATATATATATATATATATATATATATATATCTCCTATTGTTCTGTTTCTCCAGAGAATCCTGACTAATACACTGGGCCCTGCCCCTTTACATAGGCCTTATCCCCCTCTCCTTTCGGCCCAGACATCACCTCCTCCAGGAAGCCGTTTGGAGCATTGTCCTGTGGGATGCCTGCCACATATGGCCTCATAGAGGGAGCTTAATCCTTGTGAGCAGGGACCCTTTCTGCGCCTTGATTCAAACACTCATTCAACTCTGCCCTCTCTCAGCGGTACTGGGATGGCTGGGTTTTGCGGGTGTAACATAGTGTTTGTGAAATTCAGTCAATTTGTTCAATGGCCCCAGGAAGCCTTGTAAGGAAACTCACCCCCATCTTAGGCAGAGCTCTCTCTGAACACTAGAATTTGACTTGAGGCAGAACCCCAGCTAGGGAGTGAAGCCCCACGCCACTCTCCCCTGCTCTCAGGCAAGCGCCAGAAAAAGCCTCGGGGAGCACCTGCATGCAAGAGGCCCTTGCCCTCCCAGACGTGGGCAGCAGCTAGATGGAGGCACAGCATCCCCCTTTCCATTTCTCCACCTTGCCCGGAGAGAACCTCGAGTTCTCCAGGTGGAAGGTGCCAGGATACCCCAAGGATCCCCAACAGGCCTGGGATCTGACAGCAGGGCTGCTCTCCTGCTTTTTGAGGCCTGACAGAGGCCTTGACAAGGAGGAGGAAGGGCTGCCGCTGGGGACGCAGCCCCCGGCCCCCGGAGGCTGGACCGGGCCGTGATTGGGAGCCAGGTTTGGAGCAGAAGGTCTGCTCTTGAATCCCAGCTCTGCTACTTACCAGCTGTGCCACCTGGAAAAAGCCACCTCACATCTCAGACTGTTTTCTCACCTCTGAAAGGAGAAAATAATGCTTATCTGAAAGCACGCACAGGACCAAATGAGGTAACACACAGAGCACCTGGCACCTAGTAATCACTCCATAAATGACAGATATTATTGTGGATGATTTTCTTTTTCACTATCTGTGTGACTTTAGGCAAGTGGCTTAGCCTCTCTGTGCCCCATTTCCCGACCTCTAAAAACCAGGATTAAAATAACAATAAATGCTCTACAAGGTGGCCATGGACGTAATAATCCCTCAGTACAAAACAGCTATTATTACTCATTATATTTATTGGTTTTTAAAATCATTATTATTATTATTATTTGGGCTGACCAACCAGGGTAGCCCCTTGATCCCTCCAGCACTGAGGAATCTGAGGCTCCGGGTGAAAGAAAAGCCTCGCTCGAAGCCCCCTCCCCACCCCCACCCTCAGGCCCCTTTGAAGTCCCCAGGGGCCCTCGGGCCGTGATAAATGTCCCAGCCCTATAGGTTATGACTTGCTGCCAGATTTGACATTAACCATCATGCCCTGGCTGGGTGTTTGAAGAAAGTGGCTAAATGCTGCTGGGGCTGATGTGGGAGATAGCAGCCGAGGCTGGTCTTTGAAAGCCCCCTGGCCGCCCTGGCGAGAGGGAGCGAGGAGGCCGGCTCCGCTCCAGCTGTTTAGTCTACCAATCATGGTGGTGACATGGAGTCTGTGCTGGTGTGGGGAGGGCTGCTGCAGGCACTGGGCGGGGAGGGGCCGCCTGCGGCCACTGAGGCTTTCCTTGGCTGGCTTTCTTTTGGTGGGGGTGGATGCATGTGCCCTTTTCACACCTCTCCAGTAAGAGCGGAGACGTTGGAGAGGAGAAAGAATGCTGGACTAGAAGCAGGGCCTGGGCTCAGCCACTGTCTTGCTTCCCCTCTTTTTTCCCTAAGAAAGGGAAGCACGTGTAATGAGAGGTTCACATCCCAGGCTTTAGAGTCAGCCAGTACCCTGGCTCTGCCTCTTCCTACAGTGAACTTTGACTTCCTTGGGCCTGGGCCTCAGTTTCCTCATCTGTAAAATGGGGATGAATAATAGCCGCTCTCTCGGGGGTTCCAGCATGGATTAAATAAGCCAATTGTGTAATGTATCTTGCACAGAACCAAGCACCCAGTAGAGTCTCAGCAGAGAGAAGCTGACCACCAATATTGGTTGGGGACACCAAAATAAAGAGACAAGTTTCCTTTTCAGCCCCTACTGTGTCCCCAGAAACTTTGTCCCAGTTACCAGTTCAAACCACCCTTCACCACTGGTTCGTTCCTTCAGATAACTTTCATCTGAGGTAGAGAAGCATCCTAATTAGACATAATAACTACCAGAGCACTTGCTACATGCCAGGCACTGTGTAGAGCACTTTACATGCCACAGCAGCCTAGGAGAAAAGCATTCAGTGAGATAACGAAGAACACTGCCTGGCACTTAGAAAGTTCTTAATGAACAGTAGCTGCTGTGACTTTTGAGCACCTACTCTGCGCCAGCCTGTGCCAGACAGGAGACCCAAAACTTGGCGGAGAGGGGCTCTGCCTTTAAAGTGCCACTGGGACAAGCCAGGTTAGGTTAGGCAGCAATAATCAATGCCCCTGTACTTAGGGCAATAAAGACTTAGTTCGCACTCACGCTGCATGTCCAGTGTGGGTGGGCAGGAGTTTCTGTTCACCCAGTCAGCCAGGGACAACAACTGGTGGGCCCTCCACCTCGATGTGCATTTGCAGGGTCAGCAGCAAATCATACACTCACTTGGAAAGTTTGTGTCGCCAGCACTTTTTTTTAATTAATATTCATTTATTTATGTATTTTGGGCTGCACTGAATCTTCAGTGCTGCCCTCAGACTTTCGCTAGTTGTGGTGAGCGGATGCTACTTTCTAGTTGCGACGCGCAGGTGTCTCATTGCGGTGGCTTCTCTTGTCACAGAGCACGGGCTGTAGCGTGTGTGGGCTTCAGGAGCTGTGGCACAGACTTCGTTGCTCCAGGGAAGGTGGAATCTTCCCAGACCAGGGATTGAATCACGTCCCCTTCATTGGCACGCAGATTCTTACCCACTGGACCAACAGGGAAGTCCCACTAGCACTTCTGGCTACAGTAAGTCACGTGGTTCTGCCCAAACTCAGAAGTGCCTGGAAGGAGAAGAAAAATGACTGCCCACAAGAGCACAGCCCAGGAGCAGAGACAGATACGTGAACAGCTCTCCTGCTGGAGTTATGTTCTCACCAAGTGTTGTGGGAGCACAGTGCAGGGGAGAAGCGACTTTGCCGAGAGGTCTGTGGAGGCTGCACAGCAAAGGTGACCTGAGAGCCTAGGCCAGGCGTTTAGAGCAGTGGATGGTTCTTATTGATGCACTGGGGTCTAGGACCCATGGCTGACTTTCAAGGATCCAGGAGCCCCTGAAACTGTCAAATCTTGGCTGCAGGTGGGTTTGTCCATTTCTCTGAGAAGAAAGTCTTAATTTGCATCATCTGAGACTTAGCTCACCAGATTCTATGCTCTTCTCCTAACATTAACCTTCGTCAGTGTGAGAGTTTTAAAGTGTGACCTTCAAACCACCTGCCACAGAGAACCTGAGTGGTTGTCAAAAAATGCACTCTGCCTTGACCAGCTGAATCAGAAGCCCTGGGGGTGAAGCCCGGCAATCTGCATTTTAACAAGTTCTTCAGGATACCCTGAGGCCCCCTGCCAGAGACAGCTCTCCGCAGCCCAGTCAGGTGTGAATGAGGCATGATGAAGGCTGCATGGTTAACAAGATCCCACTGTAGTGGAGGGGCTTCCCCAGAGGCTCAGCACTAAAGAATCTGCCTGCAATGCAGGAGTCTCTGTTCGATCCCTGGATTAGAAAGATCCCCTGGAGGAGGAAACGGCAACCCACTCCAGTATTCTTGCTGGAGAATCCCATGGACAGAGGAGCCTGGTTGGCTACAGTCCATGGAGTGGCAAAGAGTGGGACACGACTGAGCCACTGAACTCACGCATACAAACTCTGTGGTGGAGGGCGCTTTACAGTCCCCAGAGCCACTCACCCCAGCTGATCCAGTCCTCACAGAGACAGGGTGCAGTGGAGGGGGCCAGTTCCCCTTCCCCCGGCACACAGGAGTTGTTCAGTGCGAGTCACTGGGAAAAGGACAGAATGGCCTAAATACACGCACTCGGGAATCAGATGGCCTTCGGTTCACATGCTAGTCTTGATGGTTACTAGCTGGGTGATGTCAAGTGCCCTCAGGAGCCCAGCCTCCTCATGTGTCCTTGGGAACAACAGTCTCCCTCACCTGGCCCACGGGACCGTGGTGGCACCCAGCACACGTTCTCTAAAGGGTGGCCAGAGGATAATGACTATTTTAATACTTGTGTGGGGTCTTCTGAACCTTTCAGAGGTGAGCAGAGGGAGAACCAGATAGGGTTCCACTCTGAATGCTAGAGGCAGGATGCAAGCCCAGGCAAAGTAGTGCTGGGAAGAACCTGACAAGTGTGTTCAATATACAGAGTCCCTGGCCTCTCCCAGTGGTTCTGACGCTGCAGGTCTGAATGGCCAGGAACTGCATTTTAAACTGTTCCTGGGGATTCCGGTCCTCAGTGAGGTCCTTGGACCCCTGAACCCAGGTGGTTGGACGTGCAGGTTTGAAATGTCTGACAGGCAATGGGGGTCCTGGCCACACAGGACCTGTCCCCAACAGTGACACTGTCCCAAGGTGAGCCCTTTCCTGCCCAGCCGTCTCCACCGCGTCCTGGGCTACCTCCCTGCTTTGTGGTCTGAGGCAAGGAGAACCGGCAGCTGTATTCTGGGTGGGCGGTGGGAGGAGGTGCTGGAGAGAGAACTGACTGGGAGTCAGAAAACCTGCCACAGAGACGCTTCTGTTCCCTCTGTGACTTTCAGGCTCTCAGTTTCCCATCTGTATGTGAGGCTCCTCCCCGGATGCAAGATCAGTGGAGGCACTCACCATGTGGCTAATAGGACTTACCCAGGATACCCGCACCACCACCCAGGGCCCCTTCTGAAGCCACGCACCTAATTTTGCCTTCTCTTCTCTTATAGAACCCCATGAAATCCACAAGGGGCCCTAACCCAGACAGGGCTGTGAAAGTGCCCACTGCATGCGTGGGCTCTAACCCAGGAAACACGCCACCTGAGACAGGGACAAGGCGAGGCCTCCTAAGGTGCTCCAGGAGCGCCCCTCCTCTACTTGCTTGGGTTTCTACACTTTGCTCCCAGCCAGAGGCCAGCCTGGGGGTTTATCAGCCAGGAGTGGCAGAGCCTACTAATCAGAGGCTGCTCCGGGCCCAGAGGATTAACTCTGCAGACCCCAGGCTGGCTGGGTCAGACACCCTGGCTACCAGCTTTGCCCCAGGGTTCTCAGCTTCAGATTGCTTGTAGCGGGAGGGCGGGGTGGGGGGTTGCTATTGATTTCAGTGGAACCAGCTGCAGCCAGAGAGAGTACCACTAAATTGAGCACCTCACTTCCCTGCTGGAGACCCTCCAGGGGGCATCCTCAACTGTAGCATAGACCCCAAACTGCACCCTATCCATTTGGTCCTGCCCACCTCTCTGAACTCAGCCGCTGGGCCATGCCTGCCTTATTTTCCTACCGGACAGCATCCATCCCCATCCATACCCCCACCCCCATGCTCTCACCTTGGGACTGAGGCACTGGCTCTTCCCGTGCCTGGAACCCCCTTCCAAGAGCTTCAAAAGACACCTCTTCCAGGTCTCTTCTCAAAAGTCACACCCTACTGTCACCCCAGCACATCTCTGTTTTATTTTTTAATCAGAGGTGGAAATCTATATCATATGCTTAATTATCTGCTGCCTCTGCCATGAGAAAGGGAGCCGAGTGTCAGTCTGCAGTGCCTAGGACAGTGCCTGGCACCTGGAGGGGCTCAGGAGCAGTTTGCAGGCCGAAGGTTGAGGCTAGGAACCTGTAGACCACAGTCCTGGACTCTGGGCAGGAGATGGCCAGGGAGATGGAGGGCAACTAAGCCAGGGGTCCCTGCTCTAAGGAGCTCATGAGGCAGAGAAGACTGGGTGGGTGTATTTGGAAAGGCAAGCAACAGCTGTCTGTTTCACTGCAAACTCTAGGGACCAGCAAGGAGGCAGAGGCGCCACACTGGCCATGTGTTAGGATGTGGCAGGGGTCTGGGGGGCTGGGCGCTTGTTACAAGATGGCACCTGGACCGCCTTTCTACGGGCAGGTAGGAGCGGAGGCACTCTTGGGCCTCAGTGGTCAGGAAAGGCTTCCCAGGGGAGCTGAGCTGTGAACAGGGTGTACAGGTACACCTGGACTGGCAGGTGAGCCAGGGGTGGGAATCCCAGGGAAGGCTGAGCACTGCCCCTTGCCCTCAAATCCAAGACCCCAAGGTGGAATGTGCTAAGACCCAGGGAGGCCCTGGACAGAGGAAGGTGGGCCTGCTTCAGACCCCTGGTAATTCCTCCAGCCACTGGCTTAGTTGCAGGGAGAAAGCCAGTTCTGATTGCATGTTGGAAACTGTCTCTTTGACTTGCTTTTTGTTGCTTTTATTATTATAATCATACTCAATGGCTTGCCAGGAGGACTCTGTTTGACTGTAAACTAAAGTGCCTTTGTTCAGCTCAGAGAAAGTTTGTCCCTGCCCACCTGTGAATAGAAGAGATTAACACACCCCTGCCAAAGGTTGGCCATTCCCTTGGAGATGTTTTGCAAGACTGAAGACCCTTTCGCTTTACTTGCCCACTGCATCTCCCTCTCTATTCTGCCTTTTGACTTTAATTCCTTATTGCTTCCTTCTCTCTGATCTATAAAAGAACCTGGCATCTAGACCTCAATAAGATGGTTATTTTGAAGGTGCTGGCCTGCCATCTTCTTGGTCTGCTGGCTCCCTAATTAAAGTCTCTCCGTTGTCTCAATACCTCATCTCTTGGATTCATTGGCCTGTGGTGCGGTGAGCAGAGAGAGCTTGGACTTGGTAACACCACCTCCAGGAATGCCATCCCCTCCTCACAGGCAGTTCTGTGCCTCAGCTCATCCACTGGTATCAGAGACCAGCTCATAGCTTGCCTCCAGCCCACTCCCAGCAAGCCCTGGGGCAACTCTCAATCCCTGCTTCCGCTACTTGTACTTGAGTCTCTGAACTGGGCTTGGGCTATGGATCTGCCACTACAAAACTGAGCGACCAGAGGAAAGTTAATTCAAAGTGAATCTCCGAGTCTCAGTTTCCTCATCTGTGAAGAGATGTAAAACAAGATAACAGGAGGGTTAGACAGCTAATGCGGGGAAGGGCCCCTGCACAGTGTCTGGCACACAGCAAGAGCCCCGTGACTGTCCCCGAATGTTTTGTCTGCTCTTTCTCCCCACCCAACCCCCCCGCGCCCAAAACCCCCAGGCCTGCGGGCCACCTGCCTAGCCCTGGCCTCTAGCGCCACCTACTGGCCACAAAGCAGAATGCCTCACACTGCAGCCCCGGAACGGAGGATGCAGGAGCCAGGAGTGCAGGTTCCAGAAGCCAGACTCCCAGCCGGTCGCAGACAGGCCCTGACCCTCTGTGAGCCTCAACATCCTCATCAGTTAAATGGGGATGGTAGCGTCCCTTGGCCCCCACATCAGCTTTGTTTGGGCCTCAGAGAGTCCCTAAGGAAATGCTTTCCTTAGGGAACTGGCTCAGCCTGAGTTCAGAAGGCAGGTCCTCAGAGCGGACGTGGGGGGCGGCGGGGTCCTGTGTAGAGACGGCCACACCCCCATCCCCTCCAGAGGAAGATTTGCAGGGCAAGTGGCTGTTGGACGCAGGACCGAGTCCTCTGGGGTTTAAGACGGGTTGAAGGCTTGGTCTCTCTCCTCTCCAAGGCAAAATCCACAACTGCTTGTCCTGACTCTGTGGCACCGACAGAATCTGGGACAATGGATGCTCCAGAACCACCGTTTCACCTATCACAGGCACACGCGTGCGCGCGCACGAACACACACACACACACAATCTCCCAGACTCAGATACCCGCGCCCTGGAAGTTAATATCCTTTCCTGCCTTGATTCGTTTTCTGTTTCCCCGCTCAACACTCCTCCTCCCCACAGAGTCAGCTCCTGCAGGGAGCACAAGGTATCTGTTTCATCACCTTGTATGCCGGGCACCCCACAAGGCACAAGCACACAGCAAGCTCTTCACGACCACTTGTAGAGTTAGTAAACAGAACTACACTCACGGCACACAGCACGCCCGATCCCAATCACACTCTCCACTCACGCACACACCCCGTCCCTGTGATTTACCCTCCCCACTCCTGCTCAGACCAAACGTGTGATCACAGAAGTAGGCGAGCCCGCGAACTGTTTGGTGTACACACACACCCACTCCAGCACATGAAATGTGCACACCCCTTGCACGCGGTGAGTGCATCTGGTTCTCATCCCAGTCTCCTCGCTTCCCTCCACCTCCAGTACGGAGGGCTCACCCTGCCCTTCTAAGGCGTGTGGGGAAGGAGCGGGAGCGGCCCCAGTGCCTGATCCGTCAGCGTCAGGATTTTACCTACAGGTAGGTGGTAAGTCTCCCCGAAGAATCCCCGAAGCGCTTCCTTCCTTCTCGCTGGAGTGCTTCCTCACCCTCTGCTCACCCCCGTTCCTTAGTTTGTTGGTGTTCAGTTGCTGAGTCGTGTGCGACTCTGTTGCAGCTGTAGCCTGCCAGGCTCTTCTGTCTGAGATTTCCCAGGCAAGAATATTGGAGTGGGTTGCCTTTTCCTTCTCCAGCGGATCTTTTCCACCCATGAATCTAACCCACGTCTCCTGCCAATGGGAGTTTCTGCTGAGACAACAGGGAAGCCCCACTGGGTGGGTGTGAAGTACACTTGAACACTTGGACAGTGACTTGACCTTTCTCGGCCTCAGTGACTTCCTCTGAGAAATGTGACTGAGGATGAAAAGACAGAACACATTAAACCTAGTAACACCATGCCTGGCACTTTTTAAATGCTCACAAAATGAGAGCTACTGTTATTCTTTAATATTAAAGAGTCTTTGATATGGTTATTATTAGGATGCTATTGAGACAAAAATAGCAGAGCTGGACAGGACTTCCAGGACCTATGTTAGGAACCCCCAAATCTCTATTCTAATCTTGAATTCCAGACCCTTTTCTCCTGATGACTTGCAAGTATTTAAAAAAAAAAAAGAAGGGAGAGAGAGGAAGCGTGGAAGAAAGGAAGGAAACTACAACTTTATTGAGATATAATTCACATACCCTTTTAAAGTGGATTCGGTGGATTTTAGTATATTCAGAAAGTTGTACAATCACCACTATCTTTTTCTAGAACATTTTTATCACCTCAGCAGTCTCATACCCATTTTCCTCAACACCTCCCAGCCCTTGGCTGCTACTAATCTATGTCCTGTCTTAATGGATTTGCCTGTTTCAGACATTTCACATAAATGGAACTATACACTGAATGATCTTTTATGCCAGGCTTCTTTTATTTGTCATGTTGTCAAAGTTCATCCTTGTTGTAGCTTGGATCAGTACTAAATTTCTTTCTTCTATTTTGCCGAATACTCTTCTATTATATGGCTGTGGTGGTGATAGTAGTTTAGTCACTAAGTCGTGTCCGACTCTTGTAACCCCCAAGGACTATAGCCTGCCAGGCTCCTCTGTCCATGGGATTCCCCAGGCAGGAATACTGGAGGGGGTCTCCATTCCCTTCTTCAGGAGATCGTCCCATTATATGGCTGCTGCTGCTAAGTCGCTCAGTCGTGTCCTACTCTGTGCGACCCCATGGACTGCAGCCTACCAGGCTCCCCCGTCCCTGGGATTTTCCAGGCTAGAGTACTGGAGTCGGGTGCCATTGCCTTCTCCGATTATATCTCTACACCACATAATATTTATCCATTCATCCCTTGATGAAGGGATGTTGCTTCCACCTTTTGGCTATTGTGAATAGTGCAACTGTGAACATGGGTGTTCAAATATCTGCCTGAATCCCGTTTTCCATTTTTTAATGTATTTACCAAAAAAATATGATAATTACCAATTATCATATGGTAATTCTACGTTTGACTTTTTGAGGAGCTGCCTATCTGTTTTTCTCAGGGGTTGCTCCATCTTACATTCCCACTAGCAGTGTAAGAGGATTCCAGTTTCTCCACATTCTCCCTAATTCTTGGTTTTGATTAAAATAATCCTATTGTGTGTGAAATGGTCTCTCATGGTGGTTTTGATTTGCATTTCTTAAATGATGTTGAGCATTTTTTCATGTGCTTATTGGTCATTTCCATATCTTTTCTTGGCTACAAAGCTATAGAGAAAGCAAGCTGCCAGTATCACCCTGCTTTCTCTATAGCTTTGCAGTAAATTTTTTAAAAAAATAGCTTTATAGTAAATTTTAAAATCAGCAGGTGTGAGTCTTCCAACTTAATAGTTTTCAGGCTTGTTTTGTCTATTCTGAGTCCCTTGAGCTTCCATATGAATTTTAGGATCAACTGGTCTGAAAAGAAACCAGCTTCGATTTCATAGGGATTGCACTGAATTTGTGGATCAATTTGGTGGAGTATTATCCATGGACATAGGATGTCTTTCCTCTTGAGTCTTCAATTTCTTTTGGCAATATCTTGCACTATTAAATTTACTCCTATTTTGTTTTTTATGGTGTCATTGTAAGTAGAATTGTTAATTTCCTTTTCATCTTTCTCATTGCCAATATATAGAAACACAGTTCATTTTTGACTATTGAAAAGAAAAAAGCTGTATCTGAAGAGTCTGTCAAAATACTGATTCCTAGACCTGCCTCCATAGTCTGCAGTGAGGCTTGGAAATCTGCATTTTAACCCTCACCCCCAGCAGCATGCTTTAGGAAGGGCTAGCCTGGTCCTGTCCGACATTGTCACTAATCTCCTTTCTGGGCTTTTTCCTTTTTTTGGCTACACTTCGCAGCATGCAGAATCTTAGTTCCCTGACCAGGGATTGAACCTCTCACCTCTTCAGTGGAGTGCAGAGTCTTAATCACTGGACTGCCAAGGAAGTCCCTCCAGCTGGGCCTCTGGGCATGGTGTTCCCACTGCTTGGAACACTTTTCATCAAAGCTTCTATCTGGTTAATGAGTAGATACTCATTTTTCAAAACCCAGAACAAAGGGCTTCCCTGGTGGTCCAGTGGTAAAGAATCTGCCTGCCAATCCAGGAGACACAGGTTTGATCCCTGGTCTTTAACTAAGCCTGTGCACCACAACTGCTGAGCTTGTACTCTGGAGCCCAAGAACCTCAACTACTGAGCCCATTGTGCCGCAACTGCTGAAGCCCACGTGCCCTGGAGCCTGCGCTCTGTTGCAACAAGAGAAGCCACCGCAATGAGAAGCCTGCTCAGTGCAACAAAGCGTAGCCCCCACTTGCTGCAATTAGAGAAGAGCCCATGAGCAATCAAGTCTTCCCTGATTACCACCTCCTCCTAACTGGATTGGGCACCCACAGGATTCGGGGTTCCTGCTCTCTCTTACCATATATAACAAATGATTTTGATTTTAAAATTTTTAAATTAATTTTAATTGAAGTATAGTTGATATAAAATGTGATAGTTTCAGGTATACAAAGTGATTCATATATATGTATATATATTTCTATATCTATATAGAGATATTTCTATGTATATTTCTATATAGAGATTTTCTATATCTAGATATCTATAGGTATCTATATCTATATGTAGAGATATATATTCTATACATAATGTACTCTATATAAAATATTCTAGATAGAATATCTATATATATAGATTTATATATCTATATATAGAAAATATGTGTAGATGTTTCTATACCTATATACATTCTTTAATTTAAAATTTTTATTTGTATTTATTTATTTTAAAAATGCATTTATTTATTTTTGACTGCACTGGGCCTTCATTGCTGCACACAGCCTTTCTCTAGTTGCCACTCTCGTTGCAGTCCCCAAGCTTCTCATTGAGGTGGCTTCTCCTGTTGCAGAGCACGGGCTCTAGAGCATGGGCTCAGTTGGCGCACAAGCCTAGTTGTCTCGAGGCATGTAGAATCTTCCCAGACCAGGAATCAAAGCCAGGTCCCCTGCATTGGCAGGTGGGTTCTTAACCCTTGGACCAACAGGGGAGTCCTTCTGCCCATTTTTTTTATTGGATTGTTTTATATATATATTTATTTATTTATATATAATATATATATTTATATATATATTTAGCTATATGAACTGTTTGTATATTTTGGAGACTAATCCTTTGTCGATTGCATCATTTGCAATATTTTCTCCTGTTCTGAAGGTAGTCTTTGTCCTTTTAAATTATGAGCACACACACACAGGTCCAGCCTGTGAATGCATTTTTATTGTAAAACCTGAAAATATTACAGATGAGCCCTAAATCCTCTTAACAACCAACCCAACTGTTTGATGTGTTTTCCCCAGATTTGTTTCCGTGCATTTACAGACATACGCAACTAGAGTATTTTATTTTACATAAGTGGTTTCATACTGTGCATATTGTTTTACAACTTGATTTTTCACTGATAGCATGCCTAGAAAACCCATCTGTGACAATACCCGCCACATTCCGTTCACCTACTGCACAGCATAGCAGAGCATGCCCAGACCCCAGCTGGCTTCACCATCTCTCTGTTGGTGAGGTTTCCCTTTCACACTTGTTTTCCATGCCTCCATCTTTCACACTAGAGTGTCAGCTCTTTGAAAAGAATACACAGTCTCTGGAGTCAGATCACGTGGGTTCAAACTGCAGTTCTACCATTTATCAGCCATGCAACCTTGGGCAAGCTCCCAGCTTCTCCCCCGCATCTGCATCTGTAAGATGGGGGCAGTGATAACTGGGGCCTCATGGGACTGGTCTGAGTCACAGCACAGAAAGCACTTAGCCCAGGTGCCTGGTACACAGTAGGTGCTCAATTAGTGTTTGTTAGATGAATCACCAGATGAAGGTGGCAAGCTGCAGGCTCCTTTGCTTGCCTGAAAACATAATGCCCCTAAAGAACAATGAAAAGTGCCAAGGCCAGTGGAGGTTAGGAGACAGAGTGAGAAGGCCTCATGCTTTCCACAAGCCAGGGGGCAAGGAAGCTGCATTAGGAGGAAGCCCCTCAGGGTCAATGTATAGATCTGTTAAATGAGCCTTGCCATGGGTTTTTGTACTGCCTCTAATGGGGGTGGGGGGAACTTCAACCCTCAGGGAGCCAGTATTTGGCTGGTGGCAAGAGGTCCAGCCTCGGACTGAGGTAAAATCCAGGCAGAAAAGGGTTCAAGTCTTGGTTCTGCTGCTGGGTGGTTACATCGACCTTGGGAAAGTCACTTAACCTTCCTGAGCCTCAGCTTCTTCAGCTGTAGAAGGGAACTATGAGGCCTACTTGGCAGGATGTCATGAGGATCATGTGTAAAGAGCTTGCCTTGGTGCTGGCTGTATTGATAATGCTAAATTCGCTTGGCCTTGAGGCAGCTGTGCCTGCAACTATAGCCATCAACTCTTCTGTTAACTAAGCCAGTAAATAATTTTTGCTTAAGTCCCTCAGAGTTAAGTTTCTGTCCTTTACAACTCAAATAATAAGGCTGATGCACAGAGGAAGGTTTGTTGTAAAGCCCCGTGTTCTGATCCACTATTCATCTCCCAGCTCAAATGTAACCTGAGTAAAACTAAGAGACATCCGCATAAATAGGTGGTAACTTTAGAATAACACAAGGTCAGTGTTTCGCCTTTCCAATCTCTTTCACCCTGGCCTTGGGGGAGTCCTCCGTAAATCGTCCCCACACATTCTTTCTAACTGAGGACCTGATCTTTCTCTGCCCCTAGAGGCATCACAGGAAGCAGGGAATAGGATAACTCTGGAGCCAACACTGCTTGGTTAAAACCCAGCTCTGCTGGGTGCTACCTGTGTGACTCAGGGGAGTTACTTGTCTCTCTGGTGTCTGTGATTCAATGAAAGAATAGGGGGTGGGGAGGGAGGGGAGGAGAAGGGAGGGAGAAGGAACTGTATCTATCTCAGGAAATTTTGACACAAAAAATATACATACTAACACAGAGCCTGGCACAGAGTAAGGAACAAGGAAAGGATAGCTGTTATTATTCTTAATAAGAGCAAAGCATTTAGCACAGTGCCTCAGTTCAGTTCAGTTCAGTCGCTCAGTCGTGTCCGACTCTTTGCGACCCCATGAATCGCAGCACGCCAGGGCTCCTTGTTCATCACCATCTCCCGGAGTTCACTCAGACTCACGTCCATCGAGTCTGTGATGCCAGCCAGCCATCTCATCCTTGGTCGTCCCCTTCTCCTCCTGCCCCCAATCCCTCCCAGCATCAGACTCTTTTCCAATGAGTCAACTCTTCACATGAGGTGGCCAAAGGACTGGAGTTTCAGCTTTAGCATGATTCCTTCCAAAGAAATCCCAGGGCTGATCTCCTTCAGAATGGACTGGTTGGATCTCCTTGCAGTCCAAGGGACTCTCAAGAGTCTTCTCCAACACCACAGTCCAAAAGCATCAATTCTTCGGCACTCAGCCTTCTTCACAGTCCAACTCTCACATCCATACATGACCACAGGAAAAACCATAGCCTTGACTAGACGGACCTTAGTCGGCAAAGTAATGTCTCTGCTTTTGAATATGCTGTCTAGGTTGGTCATAACTTTTCTACCAAGGAGTAAGTGTCTTTTAATTTCATGGCTGCAATCACCATCTGCAGTGATTCTGGAGCCCCCCAAAATAAAGTCTGACACTGTTTCCACTGTTTCCCCATCTATTTGCCATGAAGTGATGGGACCAGATGCCATGATCTTCGTTTTCTGAATGTTGAGCTTTAAGCCAACTTTTTCGCTCTCCTCTTTCACTTTCATCAAGAGGCTTTTTAGCTCCTCTTCACTTTCTGCCATAAGGGTGGTGTCATCTGCATAACTGAGGTTATTGATATTTCTCCCGGCCTGGCATAGAGTAATCAGACACTCAATTAATACTTGTTAAAGTGAGTTAAATTCAAGTCAGTGTCATAACAAATGGTGGGAGAGCAATTGTGATGTATTTTTTCTTGTTTCAAAAAATATGTTTAGTAACCAACTGCCACCATGCAAACATATTTTAATAGAATTGACTATATTCCCCATGCTATACATTACATCCCAGTGACTCATTTATTTTGTAACTAGAAATTTGTATCTCATAATCTTTCTCATATATATCACTTTTTGCCTTTTCTCTTTTTAAAATTGACATAAAATTGGTATGTATATAACATTATGTTAGTTTCAGCAGAACAATAGTTTCATCTTTGTATACACTACAAAATGATCACCACTATAAACCTAGTTACCATCTGCCTACAATGTGGGAGAACTGGGTTTGATCCCTGGGTCGGGAAGATCCCCTGGAGAAGGAAATGGCAACCCACTCCAGTATTCTTGCCTGGAAAATCCCATGGACCGAGGAGCCTGGTAGGTTACAGTCCATCGGGTTGCAAAGAGTCGGACACGACTGAGCAAGTTCACTTCACCATCCATCACTGTATAGTCAACCACCTTCACTTACTTCACCCACCCCCACCAACCTTCTTCCCCTCTGATAACCATCAGTCTATTTTCAGTATCTAGGAGTTTTGATTTATTATGGTTGCTCATTCATTTTGTTTTTTGGATTCCACATGTAAGTGAGATCAGTGGTATTTGTCTTTGTCTGACTTATTTCACTTAGCATACCCTCTAGGTTCATCCATGTTATATTACAAATGGCAAGATTTCATTCTTTTTTTAGTGGCTGAGTAATATTCCATTGAAGAAACACAAGCTGGAATCAAGATTGCCAGGAGAAATATCAATAACCTCAGTTATGCAGATGACACCACCCTTATGGCAGAAAGTGAAGAGGAACTAAAAAGCCTCCTGATGAAAGTGAAAGAGGAGAACGAAAAAGTTGGCTTAAAGCTCAACATTCAGAAAACGAAGATCATGGCATCTGGTCCCATCACTTCATGGCAAATAGATGGGGAAACAGTGGAAACAGTGTCAGACTTTGTTTTTGGGGGCTCCAAAATCACTGCAGATGGTGACTGCAGCCATGAAATTAAAAGGCGCTTACTCCTTGGAAGAAAAGTTATGACCAACCTAGATAGCATATTCAAAAGCAGAGACATTACTTTGCCGACTAAGGTCCGTCTAGTCAAGGCTATGGTTTTTCCTGTGGTCATGTATGGATGTGAGAGTTGGACTGTGAAGAAGGCTGAGTGCCGAAGAATTGATGCTTTTGGACTGTGGTGTTGGAGAAGACTCTTGAGAGTCCCTTGGACTGCAAGGAGATCCAACCAGTCCATTCTGAAGGAGATCAGCCCTGGGATTTCTTTGGAAGGAATCATGCTAAAGCTGAAACTCCAGTCCTTTGGCCACCTCATGTGAAGAGTTGACTCATTGGAAAAGAGTCTGATGCTGGGAGGGATTGGGGGCAGGAGGAGAAGGGGACGACCGAGGATGAGATGGCTGGCTGGCATCACTGACTCGATGGACGTGAGTCTGAGTGAACTCCAGGAGTTGGTGATGGACAGGGAGGCCTGGCGTGCTGCAATTCATGGGGTCGCAAAGAGTCGGACGCGACTGAACTGAACTGAATATTCCATTGTACATACACACCATATCTCCATCAGTTCATCTATTGACAGACACTTAGGTTGCTTCCATATCTTGGCTATTGTTAATAATGCTGCAGTGGAACATACAGATGCATGTATCTTTTCAAATTAGTATTTTATTTTCTTTGGAAAAATACCAGAAGTGGAATTGCTGGATGGTATGGTAGTTCTATTTTTAATTTTTTAAGGAGTCTCTGTATTGTTTTCCATAGCGGCTACACCAATTGACATTCCCACTAACAGTGTACAAGGCTTCTGTTTTTCCCACATCCACGCCAATACTTGGTATTTGTCTTCTCCCTGATACCCGTTCTATTACGCGTGAGGTTCTATCTCATTGTGGTTTTCATTTGCATTTCCCTGATGATTGTGATATTGAGCATCTTCACACACAGGTGTTGGCCATTTGTATATCTTCTTTGGGAAAATGTCATTTATTAATAGGTCCTCTGGTCATTTTTAAATAGGATTATTTGGGCTTTTTGTTTGTTTGTTGATATTGGGTTGCCTGAGTTCCCTATACATTTTAGATCTTAACCCCTTATTGGATATATGATTTGCAAATGTTTTCCCTAGGTTGTCTTTCACTTTGTTGATGGTTCCCTTTGCTGTGCAGAAGCAGCTTTTTAGTTTGACATAGCCTGACTTGTTTATTTTTGCCTTTGTTGCTGCTCTTCATTCTCAATGTATATGTTACAACTTTTATACTGTTGCCAAGCAGATAAAAGTACTTCTATTTCATCATTTTAAAGTGTCTTTTACCTGTCCCACCCAGAGTCTGACAGTTATGGTTTTTAGGTCACGAAGTGGAGGCACTCAGGAAAGAAGGTGGACGTGAAGGGAAGTCTTAGCTATGCCTAAGGAGAACCGTGTCCACGCCTGGGGAGAGTAGAGACAAGGCCTTTCCAAGGCAATACGAGGTGAAAGCCAGCAGGAGTGGCGGAGCGAACTAAGTGTCCTACCTCCACTATCTGCTCTTCCTTTTTCCTTAATAACAGAATTCCAATTTTCTATGTGCCCAGTTGAAAAAGTGAATTCCCCAGCCTACTTTGCAGATAGAGAGACCATTAAAGTCTAAGCAAAAGTCACTGGGTAGGACTTTCAGGAAGTCTCTTGAAAGACAACTGACTAGGGGGAGACTGGTGTATTTTACCCTTCTCCTTCTAGTATAGAACCCTAGAACTCAGGTGTGATGGCTGGAGCTTCAACAGCCGACTTAGACCCTGGGGTAACATTGAGGATGGAAGCCACACACTAAAGATGGCAGAGCAGCAGCAGTCTCAACTCATGATGGTTTCATAGAATAGAGCCACACCAGGCAGTCTATGGATGTCTCATTATACAAGAAATCTTAAGATACAGTCAGATTTTTGTAATTAGAAGGTCAGCACAATTGTTTACAGACCGAGAAATGATGGAGGAAAGGGCCTAACAGAGCATCTGATATATACTGAGTAAAAGGATGAAATAATTAGTGAGTAAGCTAGGGAGACAGGGGTAAGGAAGGGAGAAAAGGAAGGAGAAGAAGGGGGAGGGAGAGAGAGAAGTGGGAGGAGAGAACAGAAGGCAGAGGGGAGACAGGGGTGGTCTGCGATGCGCAAGAGCATGTCTGACCCAGGAGTGGCCAAGGGCTGAAAATGCGGGGTCTTTGTAGCAAATTCAAGTCTAGACCCTCTACATGACTCCCCCTCAGCACACCCTCCTGAGAGAAGCCAGGGGTATCATTTTGTCAATGGGACTCTCCAGGTTCTGGAGGCTTGACCCCCTCAGACTCAGATAAACATGGAGCTCGACTCAGACCAGAAAGGCTCAGCCCCTGGTTCATGTCCGCTACAAAGAGACCCCAGGTCCCTGTCTGAGTTGCTTTCTCCACCTGGACTCTGAGGCAGACCCTTTGGAGGGTCTACACAGCTGTGCTTACCCAGTAAGATGTCACTTGCCCCAGAGGCTTTCCTGGGATAACTGGGTAGGCATGTCTATTCCTTTATTCCTCAGGACAGCACAGGAAGCTTAATGTCACTATAACAGACACAGTAGCAGAGGCTGAGACATGGGTGACACCATCCCAGTGCCACACAGCCAAGGAGGGCAGAGGCAGCATTTGGACCCTCGTGGATCTGAGACCAAAGCTGCACTGCCAGCCTCTGCATTCCATTCCCCTTCCAGACCTTTCTCTTTATCCCCTTCCTGAGTTAAGGCCCTAACAAGCAAAAGAAGCCGGGTGGGAGCCGGGGAGAAGTAAGGGGTGCTCTGTGCCCCATCACACCCCCCGGTCCTTGTCCCCAGCCCCTTCCCATCTCTGGCTCCAGTGCAGAAAGGCAGCCAGCCAGCTACACAACCAGGCATCTCTGGAAAAAACAGAAACGAAAAGGTAATAACCGGGATCCCAGTGGGTGCATGGTCAACAGCTTTAGCCAGTTAACATTCCTTCGGGGCACCCCCCACTTCAGCAGCACCTCATAAATGTCAAGAGGAGCTTGGGAGCTGCCTGGGTTCCCCTGAGGCTTGGCCGAGGCTGGCACCCTGAGCCTGCCTACCCAAGGGGCTTCTCCCTGGGAGGAGAGAGGTGAGCACAGCTTTCCAGGGGCAGCAGGGAAATCAGAGCCAGTGCCCTGCCTGGGACTGCTGATCAGTGTCCCAGGGGAGGGAGAGATTTATAGCAATAACTGGAGAGTGTGTCTGAATCACCCCCCCCCCCAGCTTCCCTCCCTGGACAGCTGCCCGCTGGGGACAATGGGCAAATGCTGGCCTAGCTCAGCCTGCAACAGCAAGTCCAAGGACAGACCACAGCTGCTGACCACAGAGACGGTCATCTGGGTGAGACTGACTTAGGAGTGTGAAAGCTTGTGAAATCTCCAAGGGAGGTGGAGACAGAGGTCCAGGGAGGGGCCAGACCAAAGCAAGGTCTCAGCAAGGAACTACCCAGACAGGGTGAGAAGCAACATGCGGGCTCCTTGTGCCACTCCCCCAGGGAAACCTTGCAGATGACCTGCTTCTGTACCGGGGGATGCTGGGGCGAGGACCAGCAGGTCTGGGATCAGAGGGCAGAGAAGCTAGCCACCTGCTTCACTTCTCAGAAAGGCAGATATTCTAGCATGGGGCGGGGTGTGTGTGTGTGTGTATGACAAAGTTAAAACATAAAAACTGTTGAGGGCCAGAAGCCACTCGAGGACAGAGGCAGAGTCTGATCTTATGTTGTACTCCCCACTCTCCGCCTCCCCACCCGCGGCCCCCCGATACACACCCGTGGACTCAGCACGGAGCTGGTCACCTGGGAAATGTGGAAAATAAGTGCCTCTGACAAATTTGTTCTCTCTGGCTAAGAGAGGGCACTCTACCACGCCTCGTGGGTGGAGTTCGGTATTTTCGCTGTCCCTGCATATCTCCTTTTGGGAACCTTGGAAAGTGGGGGGATTTCTCCGAGTCGGTGTGTTTGAGCCGCTGGGATGACCGTGGCCTCGGTTGCTCTTGGGGCAGCGGGCGCCTACCGCAGCAGCTCTGAGCGTGCACTGGTGGGTGTGAGAGGCGCGCTAATAAATCCCGCCAGGAGAGGGCGACAAACTCCAGGAGAGTCGGGATACCTGAGAATCGCTCACCTTCGGGCATCTAACCCGCCACGAGGGGACCTTGGATCGCGCATCGGCTGACTATCGCACAGCTCTTCCGGGCGCACTCCCCAGAGTCTGTGGGTAGGGGTGTGGATGTGGCTGTGGGCTCCCCAGAGTTTGTGTATGTTGGTGAACGAGGTGAACGCCCACGAAGGTTCACAGACCTGAAGCTTGAGAAAGAGATGACGCATTCGGAAACTGGTTTGGTGGGAAGAGGAGGGCAGAGAGTGCCGGAGCCACTGAAGAACCTGCCTCAGTTGGCGCGCAGTGGCACGCTTCTGGTCTGTGTGCCTCTGTCTCCCCCTAGTGAAAATCAACGGAGCTTTACAGCCTTTTTAACAGGAAAATTGTTTTATTTTCAGTCCCTCCCTCCCTCCCCCTCTTCCTTCCTCGTGATTGTTTCACCTTTTAGTTTCATTTGGTTTTCCTCCTTCGCTGTTAAATGGCCATCAGGAAGGAAATGGAGTATGAGACGACAAATAAATCCTAGAATTTGTCTGGTTCCTGGCAGAGTTCCAAGTCATACTACTAATTTATAAAACCAAGCTGCTGAATAATATAAACATGCAACTCCGTATGTGTACACATGCATATATATGAATATAAATGGTCTGAAAAGTTGGGGGAAAGATCTGAAAGGATGTACACCCAACATGACTTCCTGGGAGCGGGAGGCAAAGAGATTTTAGCTTTACCTATAATGTTTGCATTATTAGATGAGATTGCACTATGTGAAATAAAAAATTAATGAGTTGCTTTTCTTAGCCTAAAACTAATTTATGCTGCTTGAAAAAATGATAGTAGTCACTATAGAGTTGAGTAAAATGCCAGTTATGAAGTAATACATATGGAATAATTCCATTTCTTAAAATAATGTATGCACACGGAAAGAAGGCTGAGGAAATAAAAAACTTTACCAATAATTACTTCTGAGTGATAGGGTTAAGGCCGTCTTTATTGTTATTCAGCAGTCTGTATCAGTGTGCACGCTCCATCACTCTGTTGTGTCTCTTTGTGACACCATGCCTAGCCCACCAGGCTCCTCTGTCCATGGAATTTTCCAGTCAAGAATACCCGAGTGGGTTGCCATTTCCTTCTCCAGGAGATCTTCCTAACTGAGGAATCAAACCAGTGTCTCCTGCATTAGCAGGCAGATTCTTTACCACTGCGCCACCTGGGAAGCCCAATCTATAGCAATAGTCTATAGCAATATTATTGGTCTTTTTTTTTTTTTTTTGGCTGGGCCAGGTCTTAGTTGCAGCATGTGAGATCTTTAGTTGTGACATGCAGAATCTTTAGTTGAAGTAGGGTCCCCTGAATTGGAAGCATGGAGTCTTAGCCTCCGGACAACCAGGGAAGTCTCTATATAGGATTTTTAGTAGTTTATGAACATACTGAGATTTATTTAAACAATTCCTTATTGATGGACATTTAAGCAGCTTTCATTATTTTCCTATTACAAATGATGTGATAAACATCTCTCATTACATAAGGCTAAATTCTGGAAGGACAACCTCTGCGTCAGAGGACAGCATGTGGCTTTTTGATATATGTCTTACCAAACTGCTGCCTCAAAATGTTTGAGTCATTCTCAGTTCCTACACCACAATCCCCTCCACACTTAGCAGTATAGAGAATGTGTGTTTTCCCACTTAAACTCCAACACTGAAAATTGCCATTCTGAATTTTTCCAGTCCGATGGCTATAAAAGGTTATCTCATTTTAAACTGTGTTTCTTTCATGACCTAAGTGGTGAAATAGACAAGTTTTCCTTGTGTTTTGCCATCTCTTATTATGTGTTCCTGGGATGTTACTCTCTTAGCTATTACAGCGAGTATTTGTAGTAAGTCTTGCTTTTGACAGAAGGGTCCCTTCTAGCTCTTCTACTTTCATTCATGTCTTGCGTATTGTTTACTCTTCCAGGTGACTCTGGAATAAGTGTATTTGGCTGCCTCATGTGAAACAATAGGAATAATAAGTCCTACTCTTCCCACTTTCTAAGGCCCACTGGAAGAGTTCCAGAAAAACATCTGCCGCTGCTTTATTGACTACACCAAAGACTTTGTGTGGATCGCAACAAACTGTGGAAAATTCTTCAAGAGATGGGAATACCAGACCACCTTACCAGCCTCCTGAGAAATCTGTATGAAGGTCAAGAGGCAACAGTTAGAACTGGACATGGAACAACGACTGGTTCCAAATCGGGAAAGGAGTATGTCAAGGCTGCTATTGTCACCCTGCTCATTTGACTTATATGCAGAGTACATCATGTGAAATGCCGGGCTGGATGAAGCACAGCTGAAATCAAGATTTCTGGGAGAAATATCAATAACCTCAGATATGCAGATGACACCTCCCTTATGTCAGAAAAACTGAGAAGAACTAAAGAGCCTCATGATGAAAGTGAGAGAAGAGAGTGAAAAGGCTGGCTTAAATCTCAACATTCAGAAAACGAAGATCATGGCATCTGGTCCCATCACTTCATGGCAAATAGATGGGGGGGAAAGGAAAACAGTGAGAGACTTTATTTTGGGGGGCTCCAAAATCACTGCAGATGGTGACTGCAGCCATGAAATTAAAAGATGCTTGCTCCTTGGAAGAAAAGCTATGACCAACCTAGACAGCATACTAATAAGCAGAGATATTACTTTATCAACAAAAGTCTGTCTAGTGAAAGCTATGGTTTTTCTACTGGTCATGTATGGGAGAGTTGGACTAAAAAAGAAAGCTGAGCGCTGAAGAATTGATGCTTTTGAACTGTGGTGTTGGAGAAGACTCTTGACAGTCCCCTGGACTGCAAAGAAATCCAACCAGTCCATCCTAAAGAAAATCAGTCCTGAATATTCATTGGAAGGACTGATGCTGAAGCTGAAACGCTAATACTTTGGCCACCTGATGTGAAGAACTGACTCCTTGCAAAAGAACCTGATGCTGGGAAAGATTGAAGGTGTGAGGAGAAGGGGACGACAGAGAATGAGATGGTTGGATGGTATCACCGACTCAGTGGGCATGAGTTTGAGTCAGTGCCAGTAGTTGATGGTGGATGGGGAGGCCTGACATGCTGCAGCCCATGGAGTTGCAAAGAGTCGGACATGACTGAGCGACTGAACTGAGTGACCTTTCCCACCCTCTCAATGCTAGTGTGAGAACCCAGTCAAACAACATATGCAAAAGTGTTCTCGAAGCTGTAAGGGTAATTAATAGCAACAACAGCTTATTTTCAGCTTTTGTTGGAGACCAGTTTCGGCGCTAAGTGTACAAACGCATCACCTCACTCGGGCCACACCACAGCCCTACAAGGCCTATACTGGTGCTAGTCCTGTTTACAGATGAGGAAGCTCAGCCGAAAGGAGGCTGAGTGACCTGCCCAGTGTCCCAGACCCGGAACGACCACCAGTGTCCCACACCAGGCATTCTCGTGTTCACCCCGTCAACCCATAGCACAAGGCAAGGGATGCAGAAACCGCCACCACAAACCAAGAGTGGAAAAAAACCCGGACCCTAGCTCCTAACAGGTAAAGTGGCCACGTGTGTCTGTGCACAGCTCTGCAGTGGAACGTTCTGGGACAAGGGCCAGTTGTGGGCTCTGTCCAGCCTCCATCCTGACAAGCTTGGCCAGGTCCCTTGACCTTACTAACCTTTTGTTTCTTGAGGACAAAGTGGGGTTAATGGTACTGGCCACCCTGCACTGGAGACAAAGTGAGATTATACCTATAAAAGTGTTAACACAATGCCTGGGGTGCAGGAGGAAGGATTTTCCTTAAAAAAAATTTTTTTTGTCACCATCTTAACCATATTTGTTTGTTTTTATTCATGTTTTTAAATTGGGGTACCGTAGGCTAAAACTATGAAACGCCTCGCTCATTTGCACAGGCATCACGCTACTCTTCTCAGGATTGTTCCAGTTTTTGTGTATGTGCCGCCGAATTGAGCTCGGGAACAGGGATGGGAAAGTGTGGCCTTTTCTCCTTCCAGCTGTGGCGCCACCGATTCTGTGATCTGGACGTTGGCCAACCTTTTCCTTCCTGGGTTTCCTTCCTTTGTAA
This sequence comes from Capra hircus, assembly GCF_001704415.2. Lineage (NCBI taxonomy): Eukaryota > Metazoa > Chordata > Mammalia > Artiodactyla > Bovidae > Capra > Capra hircus. The sequence goes on along the minus strand of NC_030814.1, from coordinate 44,502,565 downwards.
GCGGGATTGACAGCAGTGTGAACCTGGGGATCTTGTGAGTGGGTTTATTGAGAGTGGGTGCTCCTGGGTACGGGAAGTGCTGGACAATGCGGCTGTGTGGTCCCAGTGATGTCGCTGGTCAGGTGCTCAGCTGGGGGCTGGGGGCTGCAGAGGGAAGCCCCAGGGGGTTCCTCAGGAAGAGAAGGCATAAACAAGGGGATATGTGTGCAGCTAAAAGGGCCAGCTAGGAAAGCAGCAGCCCTTGCAGCAAAGGACCCCTGCGGGTCTGGGAGCCTGGCGGACGACCCCAGGCCAGACTGTCCAGCTTGGTGTGACCCCTTGCTGCTTTCCTTTTGAACCTCCCTGGACCTCCTCTGGGTCCATTTCCCCACAGCCACACTGAAGCCCTCTTCACAGGCTGCTTAACCTCTCTGGACCTGTTTGCTCAGTGTTAAAATGAGAAACGGAACCTTCTTCCTCCTGTTGGGGACTGTGGACACTATGGGTTTAGCTAATAGATGTGTAGGAATTAGCATCAAAGAAACCACTCTGCAGATATTAATCTCCTTTCTCACCCTGCAGGCTTAGATCCATCTGTTCCTAGGTCTAACAGGGCCCAGTTTCTTTCTTTTTTTTCTTTTTAATAGTATTTATTTTCGTCCTAGTTGTGGCTTGGGGGACCTGTCATTCCAGCACGCCGGCTTCTCTCTGGCTGTGGTGCTCAGGCTGTGTAGTTGTGCCTCACAGGCTCCAGAGCACCTGGACTTAGCAGTTGTGATCCACGGCTTAGTTGCCCCGCAGCATGTGGGCTCTTAGTTCCCTGACCAGAAATAGAACCCCAGTCCCCTGCACTGGAAGGCGGATTCTTAACCACTGGACCACTGGGGAAGTCCCAGGGCCCAGTGTCTTGTCTGAAAGTTGGGAGCAGATGTGATAACACCTGTCTTATGCATGAGGTGTTTCATCGCTGTGTTCATTCAGCCAGTGAATTTTGGGATGCTGGGTGCTGCGGCAGTCCCAGTCATGCTCAGGCAGGCCCCATCTCCTCCTCTCTGCTTCCTCCAAGTTGATGGGCAATCCCACTCCAGGTAGGAGGTTTCCGGTGCTGGGCCAGGCACCAGAGCACCCCAGAGAGAAAACTCAGGACCACATGGCGCGTTTCTCATAGAGCTGCATTTACCTACCCACAGGAGATACACTTTATTCTGAGATTATCTCTTTGTATCTAGGAAAATTGTTAACAGTTCCTTTTTTTTTTAATGGAATGATGCTAATCAGATGGGGTAGTTGATTTTCTAAATGTCCTTCTTTGGAGAAATGAAAAGCTGATGACTCTGGTGTGGCAGAAAGGTTCTAGAGTGGTTCCCTGGGATCCCTGCTCCCAGTATGTAAGCCCTTGTCTAAGCCCCTGCCTTGGGGGCTGGGCTGGGCCTGGTGACTCACTTCTGAGGCTGGAATACAGCAGCTGTCACTTCCGTGATTCAGTGGCAAAAGATGGTGACTTCCGTCTCGCTGGGTAACTCCTGCCCCTGCCTTCTCGCCATGTATGTAGGCTTTGATGAAGCAAACCTTGACGACAGAGAGACTGACAGGGTGGCCAGGAACTTCGGGTGGCCTCTGGCCAGCAGCTGGGAGGATGTCAGTCTAGCAGTTAGTGAGGACAAAGCCCACCAGCAGCCACATGAGTGCGGAAGCAGATAGCTCCTCAGTGGAGCCTCAAGATTCCTGCAGCTGGACGGCAGGGCTCAGACTAGAGGGTGGCAGCTGGGACATGCAGGGGCAAATGGGTTTTCAGTTCAGTTCAGTTCAGTCACCCAGTTGTGTCCGACTCTTTGTGACCCCATGGACCACAGCACGCCAGGCCTCCCTGTCCATCACCAACTCCCAGACTTTACCCAAACTCATGTCCATTGAGTCGGTGATGCCATCCAACCATCTCATCCTCTGTCATCCCCTTCTCCTCCTGCCTTCAGTCTTTCCCAGAATCAGGGTCTTTTCCAAGGAGTCTTAGCATCAGGTGGCCAAAGTTTTGGAGTTTCAGCTTCAGCATCAGTCCTTCCAATGAATATTCAGGACTGATTTCAGCACTAGATAAGCAGTATAGCTGGGTATTTTTTTAATGTTCCTGATCTGTAGGGTTCAAACTTCAGGTGGTTGTGGTGGTAAAAACAGGTCCTTACAACCCCTTTTCAGATAAGCATGCCAGATGGTGTCTTAAAGGTTGGAGGCAGCTCCCGGACACACCTGGATTCTAATCTTAGTCCTCTCTCTCTTAGCTAAGCAGTTTGGGCAAGCTACTGGAGTTCCTCACTGACATGGGTGTAATACTGCTTTCCTAGATAAGATATTGTGTGTCAATACCAATAATTACCATCTGTAGAACTTTCTTTGGTGTTAGAGCCAGTGTTAAATTTTACATGCATGATAAGGATTAGTTGCTCAGTTATGTCTGACTCTTTGTAACCCGATGACTGTAGCCTGCCAGGCTCCTCTGTCCATGGTATTCTTCAGGCCAGAATACTGGAGCGGGTTGCCATTTCCTTCTCCAAGGGATCTTCCCGACCCAGAGATTGAACTGGGTTTCCTTCATTGCAGGCAGATTCTTTATTGTCTGAGCCACCAGGGTGCGGCATGCGTGATTGCATTTTTATCCTCACAAACATATAGGTTAAGTTGTTATTACCTGCCTTCATGAGATGCGAAAACTGAGACTCATCGAGGCCTGGGACCACTGAAGCCTCAAAGGTGCAGGACGTGTGTGTGTGTGTCCCTGACTTTGTAGAAGGCCCTGGATAAGTTGAATGAATGGGTGCTTTCTCACCTGTGACCACTAGGTGGCAGGAAAGGACAGGCAGACATGCATTCGCCACTTAAAACGTACCTGAAAATTAGATTCCTGAAAACAAATTTGTTGAGCTAAAAATTGACTCCTACCTTATTATTTCTCTAAACATTTATGGAATGCTTGTTGTGTGCCAAATGATTTACAATAATTAGTTGTGTTAATGCTCGTCACGACCCCATGAGTTCTGCTATTACTCGCTTAACAGGAGAGGAGACTGAGGCTGAGTTAAGTCACTTTTCAAGGTCACACAGGTAGAAAATGCCATGTTTAAGTTAATCATTTGGTGTGACTCCTGCTAGAACTTTTCCATGCCGGGGTACCTGAGTTGCTTTTACCTTTATCAAGGAGAGAGTAGTTTTGTTCACCTAGGTGTTTTCAGAATTCTGTTCATACTTGTTATCTTGCCTTTTTCGCCTTCCAGTGAACCTTAGAAACATGTCCAAAGGGGTCCCAAGCCTTCTGACATTCGTATTCTATTCCATAGTGAGTTTGGATCACAAAGTGTCTAGGCAACCAACCCCCTGTGGATGTGTGTGTGTGTGTGCCCTCAGTCGCTCATCTGTGTCCGACTCTTTGCGACCCATGGACTGTAGCCTGCCAGGCTCCTCTGTCCATGAGACTCTCCAGACAATAATATTGGAGTGAGTTGCCATTTCCTCCTCCAGAGGATCTTCTGGACCCAGAATGGAACCCGATTGTTATGCTCTTACAAAAGAAAAAAAGCTTCTACAAACATCTGTGAACAGATGTCCCTGTGGCCACATTTGGGTCCTGCAGATCCCGGGGAGTGTGATCCTGGTTTGTGAGTTGTGTGTGTGGCTGTGTGTGTGGAGAGATGTTAATTGCCCTCAGGTGGGCTGTGCCTGTTTCATTCTCACCTGCAGAGTGTGGGAGGCAGCCTGTCTACCATGGCAATGCCAACCTTGGGGGCGATCAATGTTCATGCTTCTACCAGGTTAAATAAGAAACCTTTGGTAAATATTTTGTTAATAGACTCAGCTACCTTCAGCTTCCCCTTTCCTTGCAGGAGAGCAGTCAGAAGTTGGGTGACTAAGAGTGTCCTGGGGGGAGGGGAGAGATAAGAAAATAAAATGGCCCCAGTGCCCTCCCAGGCCAAGGCTCCAGCTATGCACACTCCCCCTGAGTGTACAAGAGGCACAGATACATTGAAAGGGGCCACTTTTTAGGTTTCAATATGCAGATCCCAACCAGACTAGAAACCCCTAGGCTTTTGTTAACACAATAGGGCAGTGGGGAGAGGTGGAAGTAGGATTTAAAACAGTTGGAAAATTCCTCAAAGGAGAAAGGGGACAGGCAGGACCTGATGACTCGACCCTATGATTTGAAGACTCTGGGAAGGGAGCTCTCTACAGTCCCCTTAAAGTGGAGTGGGGCTTCCAGGATGTGGTGCACACTGCCTGCTAAGTTGCTTCAGTCATGTCCGACTCTTTGTGACCCTATGGATGGTAGCCCACCAGCTCCTCTATCCACGGGATTCTCCAGGCAAGAATACTGGAGTGGGCTGCCATTTCCTACTCCAGGGGATCTTCCCGACCCAGGGATAGGAGCTGTCAGTAAAATGAGAGACTCCCATGTCAAGTCCCTGCCTCTCCCCTGATAGACCATGCCTCAGTTTCCTCCGTGTTCTCCATACCCTATTGCTAAGAGCAACGATTTCTCCCATTTTGCAGATGAGGAAACTGAGACTAGGGGAGGTGGCTGCATCCAGTGGCACGAATGAGGTGGAGGGCAGTACAGGGCACTCCAAGCCTCAGTGGCCATGAGGGCGCCCCTGCACCAGCAGCAGAGCTGGCAGGAGCGCTCCCAGGGAGGCAGGGTAAGCTTTTTTTTTTTCAGTCTTTTAAAAAAAATTTTTGGCCTCTCTGCTCAATATTAAAAAAACAAAGATCATGGCATCCCATCCCATCACTTCATGGCAAATAGATGGGGAAACAATGGAAACAGTGACAGACTTTATTTTCTTGGGCTCCAAAATCACTGCAGATGGTGACTGCAGCCAAGAAATTAAGACGCTTGCTCCTTGGAAGAAGGGCTATGACCAATCTAGACAGCATATTAAAAAGCAGAGGCGTTACTTTGCCAACAAAGGTCCACCTAGTCAAAGCTATGGTTTTTGCAGTAGTCATGTATGGATGTGAAAGTTGGGCCATAAAGAAGGGTGAGCACCAAAGAATTGATGCTTTTAAACTGTGGTGTTGGAAAAGATTCTTGAGAGTCCCTTGGACAGCAAGGAGATCAAACCAGCCAACCCTAAAGGAAATCAGTCCTGAATATTCATTGGAAGAACTGATGCTGAAGCTGAAACTCCAGTACTTTGGCCATCTGATGCGAAGAGCCAACTTATTAGGGAAGACCCTGATGCTGGGAAAGATTGAAGGCAGGAGGAAAAGGGGACGACAGAGGACCAGATGGTTCTATGGCATCACCAACTCGATGGACATGAGTTTGAGCAAGCTCTGGGAGTTGGGGATGGACAGGGAAGCCTAGCGCGCTGCAGTCCATGGGGTCACAAAGAGTCGGACACAGCTGAGCAACTGAACAGCAATAAAGCACGGCATGTGGAATCTCGGTTCCCTGACCAGGTATCGAACCTGCACCCTTTGCAGTGGAAGTGGAGTCTTAACCACTGTACCACTAAGGTAGCCCCCAGGGAGGGCAAGCTGCATGTCATCTCCCTCCAGCCCCTCCTGGAGTGCCCACCCCTCTCCAGGGCACATGCTGCCTGTGTCCTGGGCACACAGTTGCAGACTCTTCCCAGCTGAGGCCAGCCCTGGAAGGCAGCATCTGACCTTTGGACGTGTAAACAAGCCTTGGCCTGGCGCGGGGTGACCAGGCTTGTCCTTGGGATCTGCAGACTTGGGCAGCACCAGGCAGGCATGTGCGCATGTGCTCAGGCTAGTGGACCTCTACTTACCACTTGGAGTTGATTCTGGGGTCCTAAGAACCCACTGGGGGCTTTCAAGGATGTTTTCTAGGCCCAGGTTACTTCCTAAAAGAGGACCAGGCTGGAATCAAAGAATCCCGGGGGACCTTGAGGATCTGAGAGAGACATATACCCAGGGCTACACAGCAGACAAAGTCAGATCCACAAACAGAGCAGGCTAGTCACAGCTTCTCTGGGTCTTAGCAGCCTGGTCTATTCAGTGGGGAAAGGTCCACCAACATCCCTGGCTCACAGACCCCCTCCCTGCTGCAGTCCCTGACCCCACTGGCTCTCACCGCCCAGCCCTCCAGGTCCTCTTATCTCCAGGGCCCCGAGGCTGCTGATTCCTGGGACTAGGCCCGCCCTCCCTGGGGACACCAGATGGATGGGACTGCAGGGGCTGCGTGGGCCTGATATGGTGGCCCCTGGCCTTTATCAGTGGGGCCCGGGGCTCTGGCCAGGTACACGGGCCTGTCTGGTGGAGGGAGAAGTGGAGAGTGGATGCTCAGCTCCTGTGCAGACGAGATACAGGATGGGGACTTTCTTTAGTAATTAAAAAAAAAAAAACCCTATATTGCTTTCTCTGATTAGAAAGATTCAGGCATGTTACAACAAATGTAACAGAACAGAAATACATGGTATTGAAAGCGAAAGTGCCCGTGAATCTGTTTCCTATGCACAATCCCCAGGCCTAGTTTGGGGTTATCTCTCCAGATTTTTTGTGCACATAGATTAACCTTGGCAATTATTTACTGGATTGGAGTTGCGATAGGCTCCAACCCTGCAGCTTCTTGGCTTCCTAAGTGTTACTTCATCTCTCTGCGCCTCAGTCTTCTCATCTATAAAACCTTGCATGCACGTGAGGCGTGCGGCCCAGGCTCAGCCCCCAGAGATCTCTCTCCATAACCATCAGGGTCTCCTGCCTTGTTGTGTAACTGCCTTTATTTTTCTTTTAACAACGCAACATGCACATCTCGCCGTATTGGTGCCAAAGATGTAGCCCACTCCTGACAAATTCAAAGTTTTCCTTATATGTGTGAATTATCATTTATTATTTTAACCAATTTGATTGTGGTATGATTTACATAGAGTAAAATGTACCCATTTTAAGAGAACAATTCAGTGAGTTTCACAAATTTATATACATCCATGTAACCACCACCGTCATCAAGACCTGGAACATTTCTGTTGCCCCCAAAATTCCCTCATGCCCTTTTGTTACCAATCTCTTGTCCTCATACCCAGCCCCAGGTAACCAATAAACTATTTCCTGTCCCTAGAGTTTAGATTTCCCTTTTCCAGAAATTTATTTATTTACTTTTTGGCTGTGTTGGGTTCTAGTTGCAATACACGGGCTCTCTCGTTGCGATGCACAGACTCTCTGGTTGTGATGCAGGGCTCAGTAACTGCGGCCGGCATGCTGGCTCAGCGGTTGAACCTCCCAAGCTCAGTAACTCCATGGCTTGTGGGATCTTAGTTCCTTGACCAGGGATGGAATCTTGCATTGCAAGGCAGATCCCTAACCACTGGACCACCAGGAAAGTCCTCCAGAATTTCACTTTAACGGATAACACGGCAGGCACTCTTTGGGGCAAGGCTTCCTCACCAAGCGTGATGTTTCTGAGGCTCACCCATGTTGCTGTGTCCTGAGTTCATTGCCTTTCATTGCAGAAGAGTGTTTTACCGCTTCGATGTGTCAGTTTGGGTTTCCCTTCACCTGTTGACGAACATTTGGATTATTTCCGTTTGGAACTATACTCTTATTTTTAAAGCTGCAGAGTAGAAGGACCTTAAGATTGTTTTCCAGGTGTTTATTGCTACCTTATACTGTAATGAGCAGCCCTACACATCTCTATGGTCATTATTGCCAGAGGAGGCTAGAGGTATAATAGAAAAAAATTTTTTAAACAGACCCTTTTGTTCCAGCTGGAATCCCAGAGACCCAGACACAGCAGGCCATCTGCCCCAAATCGCCCTGTGAATCAGTTACTATGCAGAGGTCAGGATCCAGCTCTGCCTTTACCCTCCTCTCCCTTGCAGAGAGTAGGGTGAATGCTCCACAAGGAACACCCCAGTGCATCTCCTCACGACGAGGATGGTGAAGGTGGTGGTGATGGTGTCCGTGTTGCCCACCAGGGCTCAGCGCTCAACGAGGATGGTGATGGTGGTGGTGATGGTGTCTGTGTTGCCCACCAGGGCTCAGTGCTCAGCAGTGTCTCATGTGCTTTGCATGGATCTGCTCGCATTAATCCATACAATACTTAACTGAAGGAGGTGAAATTATGTGTTCCCATTCTATAATTAAAGAAAAACGAGGCATAGAAAGGCTAAGCATCTTGCCTGAGGTCTCAGAGCCAGGAAGTGGCAGAGTTGAGACTTGTACCAGGCAGGGGAGCTCCAGAGCCACTGTCCTCAGACACATTGGCCTTAAATCCCTGCTGAGCAGGGCAAGCGGGATGTGCCATGGTGGCGCAACCCGAGGCAAACATCAGGCAATCTGGGCTTCGTATTCCCAGCTTTGCTGTGTGGTGTGAGCCTCTCCTTTCTGTCTCCGGGACTCAAATTCCCCACCTACTAAAAGGGAAAGGGGGCAGTTGGGCAAGGCAGCTCCAGGATCGCTTGACAGTGTGGCTCTAGACTATATTCTAGAGCCGGGAATACAGGAGAAGAGGGAGCTAGAGCTTGCGGCTTCGCTCCCCGAATGAGGTCAGGAGAGGCAGGTGGTCTGGAGGCTTTTCTAGGCTGGACTCTTGGAGGCCTGGTCTCAGGACACAGTGGCCAGGATGGTGACCTGAACAAGAGATTTGGCTTCTGTCCACTGGGGCAGGCACGGCTGGCCCTCCGGTCAGAGCGTATTTCAGTGCTGACTTGGGCGCCTGAAGTCATGGAGTCAGCATCAGCAGATACCCAGCACTCGGGAGCACCACGCCCCGGGTTTGAGCCCTCCCTCGCCCTCCAGGCCACCTATCTCCTCACTGCCCCGGCCCCGGCCCTCAGGACCTGTACTCTAGGCACCCCTGCCTCTCTCTCCAACCTCAGTGAAAACATATGCACAGCCCTGTCCTCAAATTTATAGCAACAAAGGATGTATACACTATCCACATTTATTGAGCACTGTTAATATTTACATGAATTAATATTTAATCTTCCCAAAGACCCTATGGTGCAGATAGCATATTATCACATTTTACAGAGGGGATGTCTGAAACTCAGAGAAGCTGAGTGCTTGGCCCCAGGTCAGACAGAATGCACAGGTCAGAGCCAGGATGTGGGTCCAGACAGGCTGACCCTGAGCACACTGTACCCACCTCACTACTTCATTCTCCCTACCTAATGGCATCCCACAGCCTCTGGCTCCTTCCTGATACCATCCCTCTTACAACCATCCCTGTCCACCAGCCAGAGGTTGGAGAACAGTTTTGCTGTTAAGGACACAGTTACTTAGAGGTGATGGTCTTGGGTTCAAATCCTGACAGCACCATTAAGGACACAGTTACTTAGAGGTGATGGTCTTGGGTTCAAATCCCGACAGCACCATTCACTGGTCGTGTGTCTCTGGGGGCAAGCCTCACAACCTCGCTGAGCCTCACCTTGATCCATTCGTGATTGCATGCCTGCTGTCGTGTCTGACTCTTGGTGACCCCACAGACTGTAGCCCGCCAGGCTCCTCTGTCCATGGGATTCTCCAGGCAAGAATACTGGAGTGGGTTGCCATTTCCTCCTCCAGGGGATCTTTCTGACCCAGGGATCGAATCAGTGTCTCTTGGTCTCCTGCCCTGGCAGGCAGGTTCTTCCCACTAGTGCCCCCTGGGAAGCCTGAGCCTCACTTTGGGCCTCTATCAAATACAAATGACAACCAGATCCACTTCATATAAATCAGAATGTAGACCACCGGTTCTCAAAGTATGGTCCAGGGACCCCTGAAGATCTCCAGGACGCTTTCAAGGGGATCCCGAGGTCACAGCTGTTTTCATTGTAAGACTAAGAGCTTTTGCACTCTCGTTCTCCCACGAGTATACTATGGAGTTTCCCAGAGGCAACGTGTCACGTTATTTCATAGCAGATTGAACGCAGACACAGATGTGAGAATCCAGCTGCTCTCTATTAAAGCAGACAATAAAGAGATTTGGAAAAATGTAAAGCAGTGCTACTCTTCACCCTAATTTTTTCCTAAAGTATGGTTATTTTTTGTAACATGTATTTATGTTAGAGTGCTTAGTTATTTTTACATCATTGATATTTATTAAGTGTCTCAATTTCTATTTCTGATACAGTAAATATTGATAGACATAAACACCATAAACAAAAAATCTTTGGGGTTCAGTGATTTTTAAGAGGGTCTTGAGACCAAAAAGTCTGAGAATGGCTATGTGAGTGCAAGGCATCCGCTACATTTGTGGAAGGAGGTGCCCTTGACCTTGGACTCGCCAAGATGCATCATTCTTTTTCTCCAGGGCTGAGTGTAGAGGTCATTACTGAACCGCAGATGGCTGAACACTGGCCAAGAGAGACATGGCAGACCTTGGCCCTGGTTCCACCATGACTGGTCTCCCTGTGACCCTGACCAGACCCTGGAATGCTCTCAGCTTCCCCTTTCTCCACCTGAAGGACAGGTGGTCAGGCAAGCAAGTTTCTCAGGCACCTCAGACATATGGATCAAGCATGAGCAGTTAAGTCCTAAACTGCCAGCCTCGGGTCTGGAGCTTGAGAGCCCCAGTGGGAAGTCACACTCTGCCCCTAGCTTGGGGAGTGAGAATCGCTATGGCAGGGTCAAGAGACAGGATGCGAATGTGGGGAAAGCTCAACACTGGGGTCACCTGGCCTGAGTTTCCAGCCCCTGCAAACTCCGGTGCAGGACCCACAGCCTCACAGTGCCTCAGGGATGGCATCTGTAAAATGGGAAGGTTGAACCCTGGCAGCTGATGTTTCAGCTAGAATGTAGGAAGCCCTCAGCATGCAGGCCTGCTTTCCCTTGGTCTCCTTGCCTTGAAGGCACCAGAGTGCAGAGGTGAGAAAACCAGCAGGAGGAAGAGCTGAGCTGGGAGCTACATGGCCGAATCTAGGTTCTGTCGACATCCTGGGTGACCTCAGGCAAGCCCCTGCCCCTCTCTGAGCCTCGCTTACCAGGAACTTCAAGTGGCCACAGCCTGGGGGAGCTCCGAGTTGGCTTCTGCCTGCCTTGCAAAGCTGATGGTTGGTAGGAGATCTGGCAGACACCGGACTCTCGGAGCCTCTTGTCCCAGCTGAAATGCCATCCCCCACATCCTTGTCCTTCTCCCGAGGGCCAGGCTGTTCCCAAGTCAGTCAACCAACCTTTACTCAGCACCCATTCTCACCAAGCCACAGGGCTGACTGGAGTCCAGATGTTTTCTCTTCTTTGTGTTCCATTCCACTTCATCCGAATTCCAGGAACATTCACTTGGGGCTCAGGACTGGGCTAGAGATAAGAGAAATGAAGTGTGCTCTATGTCTTGCAATGAGCCTGGGGCCTTATTAGATGAGGCATAGTTTATTCATTCATTCACACATGCATTCATCCAATAAATGTTTATTGAGCACCTACTCTACACCAGGTCCTATGCTATGAAGAAAGCAGACATAAGTCTTGCCCTCATAGAGATTATAGTTTAGTAGAGGAAGCAGACGTTAAATAGCTAAACACACAAATATAGATATTACTATACATTCTGATGACATCAATGGGGTAAAAAAAAAAAACGGCATGATATGGAAAAGTAGGAAAGATTTTTCAGAGGGGATTGTGAACAGCTATTATAAACACAGACTTTGAGGACAGTGGCATAAACATGAAAAGAAAATTGTTTTTTTCATAATGACAAATCTGGAGGTGTTGGTTCAGCAGTTTAGGTGTGGAAGCCTCTGTTGTACCTCATGTTTTCAAGATGGCTGCTGGAATGCCAGCCTTCACGTATGTATTCCAGACAGAAAGAAGGAAAGACGGAAGAGCAAACGGGCACACCTTGGTTCTCTATTCCTTTTGAAGGCGCCTTCTCAGAAATCTGCACATCCTTTGCTTATACCTCATTGGCCAGAACATAGTCACATAGCTTCACCTGGAAAGAAGACCGGTAAACGAAGAATTGAGCTGAGCATCCTGAATGAAGTAAGAATTCTGTAAGAATTGAAGAGAGACAAGATAGTGAGTTGGTGTATTAGTTTCTTATTGCCACTGTAACAAAGTACCACAGCTTGGTTGCTTAAAACAGCTGACATTTATTCTCTCAGTTCTGGAGGCCAGAAATCCCAAATCACTATCACTGGACTGAAATTAAGATGTTAGCAGGGCTGCACTCCCTCCGGAAGTTCTAGTGGAGAATTCACTCCTTGCCTCTTCCAGTTTCTGGTGGCTGCTGGCACTCCTTGGCTTGTGCCCACATCACTCCAGTCTTTAAGGCAAGCATCTTCAAATCTCTCTCTGCTTTGTCTTTGCGTTGCCTCCTCTTTGTGTATGTGTCAAATCTCCCTTCATTTCTCTCTTCCAAGGGTATGTATAATTGCATTTAGGGCCCTCCCTGATAATCCAGAATAATCTCCCCATGCTGAGGTCCTTAATTTAATCACACCTGCAAATGTTAGCCTTTTCCAAACAAGGTAAATTTTATAAGCTCCAAAGAGTAGGCCCTGATATCTTTGGTGGCCATTTCTCAACCTACTATATAGCAGGTGACATCAGTTCCTGTTTCCAGGGACTTCATTTAAATGGAGGGGTCAGAGAAACCCTCTCTGAAGAAAAGATATTGCACCTGAGATGGAAAGGATGCCTAGGAGTTAGCCTGTGGAAGCACGGGGAAGTGTCCCAGAGAGGGAATGGCATGCGCAAAGGCCTGAGGTGAGAAAAAGCTTGCGTGTGATGGTGGGGATGGAGGGCACCAGAGAGAGATGAGCAGGGGCCCAGGAGCCCAGCAGCCATGGCAGGTATTTTTGTCTTTACTGGTTTTTGTTTGAGTTTGGTTTTTTTGGCCTCTCCCCATGGCTTGGGGGAATCTCTAGCTCCCTGACAAGGGACTGAACCCAGGCCATGGCAGTGAGAGTGTCGAGTACTAACTACTGGACTGCTAGGAAATTCCCGGTTTTTAAAAGGTCACTCAGAAGGAACAGCAGAAGAGAACAGCTACCCACTCCAGTATTCTGGCCTGGAGAATTCCATGGATGGAGGTGCCAGAGTCGGACATGACTGAGCGACTTTCACTTTCTTTCAAGCCTGTATGGAGACCGATGCTGTTGTTGTCACAGTCCAGGCGGGAGAGAAGGTGGCAGCCTGGCCAGGGCCATAGTCAGGGGTTGGACCAGAGAGGTCAGAGGGTTTGGTGATAGACTGGATGGGATGGTGCTGCAGCCTTGATACTGGACCAGAAGAATTCACGGCTTTCTCAAAAAAAAAAAAAAAAAAAAAAAATCCTGTATTTCTATAGTTGAAGGAGACCTTAGAGACATTTTCCAATTTGGGAAACTATATCCCAAAGAGGAACCTTGACTCCCTCCTGCCATAGGGAAAGAAGAGCAATGTGGGGACATAAATTCATTCAATGATACAAAGAGGAAGGGGCCAGACGGCGCCTGGAGCCCTGAGAGACTTCTGCAGGAGGTGGAAGTTTGATCAGATCTGACAGAAGGAGGGAAGGGGCAAGGGGGCGTTGTGATGGAGCTTATTTCTTCCAGGTTTCTTGTCTTGCCTTTTTCTTCCAACTTGGGAGCACTTGGGCGGGGGATGTGTTTGCGTCTGTTTACCAAACTCAGGAGCTGTATTCAGGGCAGGATAGTGTGAAGGTCATAGTGGAGAGCAGTGACCTTGGACAAGCCATTCTCTTTCTGAGCCTCAGTTGCCCCATCTATGAAATGGAATAATAATGGCACCTACGAGACAGGATTAGTCTGAGGATTTGGTGAGGTAAAGAATTACCAAGAAGCTAATGAAGCTAAACTTCAGGGCCTCTCACTTGCCCTGCCACCTCCCTAAGGAAGGGCCCTGGAAATGCATCCACACAGTGATCAAAGGGTGTGTAGTCAAAAAAAGTATGACAAAATATAATAGAGGTGTGTCAGCCAATTAATACAGTGTTAGTTTTTTACTCTGGATTTTGTGAGGCTTATGGACTTGGTAGTCGTTGGGTTTTGTTTCATTTGGCCATGCCATGCAGCTTGTAGGATCTTATTTCCCCGACCAGGGACTGAACCTGGGCCATGAAAGCCGAGTCCTAACCACTGGACCACCAGGGAAATTCTGACAGCTTTTTATTTTTTATTTTTTTTGACCTAATAATCTGTTTTATTTATTTATTTATTTATTTATTTATTAAATTTTAAAATCTTTAATTCTTACATGCATTCCCAAACATGAACCCCCCTCCCACCTCCCTCCCCATAACATCTCTCTGGGTCATCCCCATGCACCAGCCCCAAGCATGCTGTATCCTGCGTCAGACATAGACTGGCGATTCGATTCTTACATGATAGTATACATGTTAGAATGCCATTATCCCAAATCATCCCACCCTCTCCCTCTCCCTCTGAGTCCAAAAGTCCGTTATACACATCTGTGTCTTTTTTCCTGTCTTGCATACAGGGTCGTCATTGCCATCTTTCTAAATTCCACATATATGTGTTAGTATACTGTATTGGTGTTTTTCTTTCTGGCTTACTTCACTCTGTATAATCAGCTCCAGTTTCATCCATCTCATCAGAACTGATTCAAATGTAATTCTTTTTAACTGTCTGAGTAATACTCCATTGTGTATATGTACCACAGCTTTCTTATCCATTCATCTGCTGATGGACATCTAGGTTGTTTCCACGTCCTGGCTATTATAAACAGTGCTGCGATGAACATCGGGGTACATGTGTCTCTTTCAATTCTGGTTTCCTCGGTGTGTATGCCCAGCAGTGGGATTGCTGGGTCGTAAGGTAGTTCTATTTGCAACTTTTTAAGGAATCTCCACACTGTTCTCCATAGTGGCTGTACTAGTTTGCATTCCCACTAACAGTGTAGGAGGGTTCCCTTTTCTCCACACCCTCTCCAGCATTTATTGCTTGCAGATTTTTGGATCGCAGCCATTCTGACTGGTGTGAAGTGGTACCTCATTGTGGTTTTGATTTGCATTTCTCTAATAATGAGTGATGTTGAGCATCTTTTCATGTGTTTGTTAGCCATCCGTATGTCTTCTTTGGAGAAATGTCTATTTAGTTCTTTGGCCCATTTTTTGATTGGGTCGTTTATTTTTCTGGAATTGAGCTGCATAAGTTGCTTGTATATTTTTGAGATTAGTTGTTTGTCAGTTGCTTCATTTGCTATTATTTTCTCCCATTCAGAAGGCTGTCTTTTCACCTTGCTTATATTTTCCTTTGTTGTGCAGAAGCTTTTAATTTTAATTAGATCCCATTTGTTTAGTTTTGCTTTTATTTCCAGAATTCTGGGAGGTGGATCATAGAGGATCCTGCTGTGATTCATGTCTGAGAGTGTTTTGCCTATGTTCTCCTCTAGGAGTTTTATAGTTTCTGGTCTTACATTTAGATCTTTAATCCATTTTGAGTTTATTTTTGTGTGCGGTATGAGAAAGTGATCTAGTTTCATTCTTTTACAAGTGGTTGACCAGTTTTCCCAGCAGCACTTGTTAAAGAGATTGTCTTTACTCCATTGTATGTTCTTGCCTCCTTTGTTCTGACAGCTTTTTAAAGCTTTGCTGTTTGCTGTGATTTCTTTTCATGTGCTGAGTAAACATTCGAGTTTGCACTAATTCTGTATTTATAATTTTGGATTTGAACTCTTTTCCTTAAGGAGACTCCTAAGATTGTGTGAGCGTTGGGTTCACTACACCTGTGCCTGCTGGCAGGATGGCGCTCGCTGTCCTAATCCGCCTGTTGGTGGGCTGAGTAGGCCTGTTGCTAGCAGACCTGACTGGTCTGAAGCATGGAGGTGAGTAAAGAACAGTTGCCAGGGACCCTTCTCTTCCCACCTTCAGACTCTCTGTTTAAGACAGTTCCATGAGAGCAGAGATCTCTTCTTATTCCTCACCAGACCCGCCCTCCACGCTCACCGTAGCACCTGGCACGTGGCAGGCCTGGGGTCCAAAGGAGGGGACTGAGTGAGCGTGTGACATGTAACAGACGAATGAAAGGCGCTGCTGCCTGGTTTCTGGGAGACAGGAGTCGGGGTCCAAACGCGAAGGTGCAGCAGGGTGTGAGCAGGCAGACCTGAGCTTTCCCAGGGGCCCCTGGGCAGGGCTGACCCTGGACCAAGGCCCCGGAGGCCGATTCAGAGGGGCGAGGAGATGAGACAGCTCTGGCCTTGCCCTTGGCTGATGAGAAGAAAAAATTTTACCCCCATCACCAGGCCACAAAAGCTCCTCTCAGAGAAGACGGCTCTGACCAGGGCCACCACGTTCCTGACCACATGCTACGGGGACCTGAGCAGTAGCTCCTCTGTCCCCTGACCCCAGGCTGAACTTCAGACCCTGAGCAGGCCACCCTCTGGTCCTCAGGGCAAATTATTCAGGGAGTGACACGGGAACTGACAGGTTACTTAATCTCTCTGGACATCAGGTTCTAGGCGATGTGTAACTCGGAGCAAGTTACTTTGTCTTTCTGAACCTCAGCGTCCACATCTGTGAAAGGGGGCAGTAAACGTGTCTACCTCGTAGGGTTGTGATGAGGATCAAGTGGGATAAGCCCTGTAAAGCATTTGGTGCAAGGCTTGGTACATAGTAAGGGCTCAATAAATATTACTTATTATTCTTCCTTCTACTTATTCCCAAATGCCAGTCTGACAAGTTTTCATTGATTCAAGGTGAAATGAGAAAAATAAATTTATGGGTAGAAAGCTCAATTTGTTATTATCTCCATTTTCTTCTACTTATCTTTTTTAAAAATCCCCACTAATGTACTAATTTTACAATAAGAAAAAAAGAACAAAAGTCATATGTAGATTAGAAACACCACACACACTATAAACACACACATGTACACATACATATATAAAATAGCGATTATCCCTCTGGGTGGTGAGAATAGGGGAATTTATTCTATTCACAATAACTTTTCCAAATGTTTTACAATGAGTATGTATTTCTTTTACTTAATAAGTTATTGGAAAATAAGAATAAAATTATAATCAGCTCTCA
This sequence comes from Capra hircus, assembly GCF_001704415.2. Classification (NCBI taxonomy): domain Eukaryota; kingdom Metazoa; phylum Chordata; class Mammalia; order Artiodactyla; family Bovidae; genus Capra; species Capra hircus. Next base: position 44,485,662 of record NC_030814.1, on the reverse strand, counting down.
TATCATAATAGATACTTCTGTTTTCTTAAAACCTGTTGTGGGCAAAATTTAAAATGAACATCCCTGGGGGATTTCCTGGGTGGTCCAGTGGTTAAGATTCTGTGCTCCCAGTGGAGGGGGCTCAGGTTTTATCCCTGGTCAGGGAACTAGATCCCACATGCTGAAACTAAGACCCAATGTAACCAAATAAAATATATTCTTTTTTAAAAAAATGAACACCCCGGTCTCCAATTTTCTTTCCTGAAATTTCGCTAGTCTGTGATAACCATCCCCACTGTTCTAAATCAATGACCTTCCCCCTCACCACCACCCCCCGCCCCCCGGCTACACTGGGTGTTTGTTTCGGCACTCTCTAGTGGTGAGCAGGGGCTACTCGCTACTCGCTAGTCTAGTCGCAGTGAGCGGGCTTCTCACGGTGGCGGCTTCATTGCGGAGCGCGGGCTGTAGGCTCACGGGCTCAGTAGCTGTGGCGCAGGGGCTTAGGACTGAACCTGTGTCCCCTGCATTGGCTGGTGGTTTTCCAACCACTGGACCACTAGGGAAGTCCAGTGACCTTATTTTAGAGAGGAGGAAACTAAGACCTAGGAGACCAGCAGGCTTTCCCCCTTTTCATCCTAAGAACATAAATATAAACATAAAATATAAAAGAACATAAAATATAAAAGAACATAAAATATAAACAGTAATATCACAGGCATCCAAGTCTTCCTACTCAGGATTGACAGCTATTAAAATCTTATTATATCAGCTTATCCTGTATGTTTATTTTAAATTACAAATAGAGTTGAAGCCCCACTTGTCCGCTTCATTCTCTGTCTCAGCCCCTCCAGACCCCACAACCACCGTCATCTGTTCCACCTGCCTCAGAGAACAATATGTGTAGTGTTGTTCGGGGCCTGTGTTTCTAAGTTACGTAAATGGTATCTCACTGCATGTATCGTTCTGCCACTTGCTGTATTTCCCTCTCAACATCATGTTTTCAAGGAATATCTGTATAAATATAAACACCCTTTATCATTTCTCCTTAGTATTTAGTATCCTCGCTGTATAGCCCTTCTGCTTTGAGGTGTGTTTAGGTTGTTCTCAGATGACCTTCCAAGGTCACACAGGAATCAAATGCCCTTTCTACTGCCCCAAAAGCACAGACACACAGTCACAGCACAGCAGATACAGAATACAGAGTTCAGAATACAGAGCTCCGCTCATGGCCACCCCCGGTCCATCTCCCTAGACCCGCCCTTCTCTGCTCTCATCTCCTAGAGCCCCAGAGATTCAGGGCCAGCTCAGCTTCAGGGTGTGAGTAGGAGGGGTTGAGAGGTAAGAGTCTTTCTTCCAGGACAGAAGGCTAAGACATCCTTGGGCACTTCTGACCTGGACTCAGTTGTTCCAAAACATGGTTCTGGTGGCCTGACTCTAAATGGTCAGGAGGAGAAAGGCCTGTGGTGGTCATCTGCGCTGTTCACAGATGTCCTCCCTTCTCGGGGCACACAGCAGGATGCACACATTTGTAGAGTTACATATGCAAGTACCTATGCTGCTTTGTCAAAAAAAAAATGAGAGGAAGTAAGCAGACCCTTCCAGGTGAAAGCTTTAAGAGCCAGCATGTGAATGACTGCCTTCTCTCTTGCTTCCTGGAATGGCTAGTGGCAGAATTCAGGTTGGTGGTTGCTCTACAGACTTGGGGCCTGGAGTGAGGACAACACAAAATAGAGCTGGCCACAACCCCACAATGGATGTTTTAAGGCACTCTTTTGGGGTTGGTTGTCACTACAGCATAATCGGGCCTATCCTGGCTGTTACAGAGCCGCCTCTGAGGAGTGCCGGGTGCTGAGAGCCTGTCCTTCTAATAAACCTGAGTTTGCAGACTCCTGCCCTCTGATTTCCCAGGAATGTGCTACAGGCGAGAGACAGGTACACCCTGGGGGCCCTATTGGAATAAGGAACTTCAGCACTGAGATAGCAAGAGATTCCCAATCCTTATAAAAAGTACTATGTGTTAGGCGATAGCCTTAAAGTTTCAGTTCCTAGTTGATGTCCTTGGGCTGGTGGAGGGTTGAACAAAGTACATGCGTCAAGTACCTGGTGCGGCCGCTGGCATATGGTGAGCTCGGCAAAGGCATAGATAGCAAAGCTGCTCATTGAAGCCTCATTGTTAATAGCGAAGAATTAGAAACTAAGTATCCAACAACAGGGGAAATAGATAACTAATTATGCACTGTCCAGGTATTACTAAGCAGCCAGAAAGGAAGCGCCGGAGACGTGGGTCTGATCCCTGGGTTGGGAAGATCCCTTGGAGGAAGGCATGGCAACCCACTCCAGCATTCTTGCCTGCAGAATCGCATGGACGGGAGAGCCCGGTGGCCTGTAGACCATAGGGTCACAAGGAATCAGCCATAACTGAAGCGACGGCACACATGTAAGCGTATATACTACTAAGAAGCCAAAAAGGGGGGAAAAGGGAAAGAGGTAAAACCATGTAGAGTCCATTGTTACAGACTGTCAGGTGAAAACAGTAAGTTCTCCAGTGGTTTGGTTGGAAACAGACAGACTTGGGTTTGAGTCTCAGCTCTCCTAGCTGTGTTTCTTAGGCAAGATTCTTAACTGCTCTGAGCTTCAGAGACTGACAATAATAGGCGCTCAATAAATGTGAGCTATTATTACTTTTATTATCACTATTAATAACAAACCTATGGGTCAACATTGGCAGAGTACCTAACTACTATTATCATGGCTCTACCATCCAGAATTTCATCTCCCTAATGATCCTATGAAGTTAATTTTAATCCCCTTTATACATAAAGGCACTGAGGCTCAGAAGTTAAGCCAGATACCCAGTTTCCAGATCATCAATAAGGGAGTCAGGATTTAAATCCAGTTCTGCCTGGTTCCAGTTCTGCCTGGTTACCAGAGAAGGCAATGGCAACCCACTCCAGTACTCTTGCCTGGAAAATCCCATGGACGGAGGAGCCTGGTAGGCTGCAGTCCATGGGGTCACTAGGAGTTGGACACAACTGAGTGACTTCACTTTCACTTTTCACTTTTATGCACTGGAGAAGGAAATGGCAACCCACTCCAGTGTTCTTGCCTAGAGAATCCCAGAGACTAGGGGGAGCCTAGTGGGCTGCCGTCTCTGGGGTCACACAGAGTTAGACACGACTGATGTGACTTGCAGTAGCAGCAGTCTGCCTGGTTACAGGGTTCATACTTCTTAACCACTGCAACTTGCTGGCACCTGGAGCAAATAACACATTTTCAGCGTCACGGGATCATAACACTTTACTTCTGAAGGAGTGATCCTAGGACACTGCAAGAGCCATGCCCTCAAGAGGACCTCACAGGCAGGTCCAGGTACAATGAAGCCATTGGATGAGCAGCTGTCAGCTTTTTGGTATTCACAACCCAGTTTGAATACTGGATTTGCTTTGAAATCCAGAGTCTCCCATATAGTAGTAAACAAACGGGCCACCATGTACAAAATAGAGAGCTAGTGGGAAGCTGCTGTATGGCACAGGAAGCTCAGCTCAGAGCTCTGTGATGACCTAGAGGGGTGGGGTAGGGGTGGGTGGGAAGGAGGTTCTAGAGGAAGGGGATATATATTTATATACATACATAAGGCTGATTCATTTTATTGTACAGCAGAAACCAACACAACATTGTAAAGTAATTATACTCCAATTAAAACACAAATGGGCAACGATGACCACTATCATAGCTGCCTCCAAGAGGGCCCCATGATCTTCGCCTCCTGGTATTCACGTCCTTGTATGGTGCCCTCCCACACTGAGCAGGGCTGACGTGCGTCAGCAACAGGTTATTCAGGAAACAATGATGAGTAACTTCTGCAGCTAGGTATAAAGGACAGTGTGGCTCCCCCACCTTGCTCTCCCTAGCTCCATGGTGTGAGGACACTCAAGCAGCCCTTTGAGAGGTCCACATGGTGAAGAGCTGAAGCCTCCTGCCAACGGCCATGTGAGTGTGCCATCTTGGAAGCAGATCCCCCAGTTCCAGTCAAGATGACTTCAGACCTGGCTGACATCTAGACTTCAACTTCATGAAAGTCTCCAAAGCCAGAGCCTCCACAGCTAAATCATTCTTGCATTCCTAAACCACAGGAACGGTGAGATAATATTTGTTTTAAGCCACTAAGCTTTGGGGTAATTTGCTACATGGCAATAAATACACCATCACAGTACAAGGAAAAACAATGCCTTGAATATCTTTAAAAGAAAACAAAACGGTTATCGAGTGGCCCTCTCTGTCCTCTTTGGCACGTGCATTGGAAGAACTAACCCTTCCACAAGGCTGTCCTCGCTTATATACTCACCTGGCCTCAATCTCACAGCTCCTGGTAAACACACCACCTTTCTCTGGCACCAGCTCTAAATGGTGCTCCCCTCCATCCTGTGAGTTATACCCTTCTGTACCTCCCTACAATCCAATTCAAACAAAAAGCACTGGAACAGTATACATGCTGGCTTGTAATAAAAATAAACTTTACACACAAGGAAAAAGTTGGCAACACCACTTGGAGGTCATGAGACCACAGCCCCACTCTGTTAGGTGATTTCATCAAAAGCTGAGAAGGGAAACTTCACCCATTTTGAGCCAAACCCCTCCTTTTGTCCAGCCCCCTCACTGCCTTCTTCTCCAGCCCTCTCAGATTTGCAGGGGTCCCCTAGCTAGAGAGGAGCCCTTCCTTCCTATGGTAAAATCTGCTTTGGGTGGAGAAGCTCAGTGTAGACAGGCTTTGCAGTAACAACACTTTGGTTCTGGTTCATATTAGTTCAGTCGCCTTGGGTCAGTCACTTAACATCATTGAACCTGAACTTCCTCTTCCCTGCTGAGACTAACAATAGTACCTTCCTGTAGAGCTGCTGAAGGGATCAAATGAGAGAGAATCCTGGGCAGATTAAGTGCCTGGCAATGAGTAAGAGTGCATTTGTATTTCATGGTTAATGAAGAATAACAGCAGTAACGGGAGCTGTTAGTTATTTAAGGGCTTACTACACGCCTAGCATCCTTTATATGCGCTTTCACATTTCATCTTTCCAGACTGGGCCTCTCTAGGATCCTCATTTTATTTATTTATTTGGCTGCACTGTGCAGCATGTAGGGTCTTAGTTCCCCAGCCAAGGATCAAACCCAAGCCCCCTGTATTGCAAGCGTGGAGTTGTAATCACTGGACCACCAGGGGGGTCCACAGGGATCCCAGTTTTCAAAATGAGGAAGCTAAGGCACAGAGAGTGAAGTGCCCTGCTCAAGACTGCGCAGGTTCAGGCAGTGAGGCGTCAGAACCCTCACCCTTGGGTGAGGATTGGGTGTAGGGCCCCGTAAATATCAGGAACACTGTAGGGATTGGAGAACAGGAAAGATGGCACAGCAAAGGAACACACAGTTAAGAGGCGAAGAGAGTTTCCTGAGTGGCAGAGTCAGGCATGACTCTGGAGGTGGAAGGCCTCTGCAGGTGTTGCCACCTGTGTCTTGTCTGTAGCTGGAGTCCCAGCCCAGACATGGGATAGTCCTACTCATGGCTCCGCCTTATCCCTCTGAGTACCTGCATTGGCCACAAAGCAGTGCGTACTCACGAAAATCAGGTTCTGCTGGTGGAAAAAATCAGGCTGTTTTATTGTAAAGACAAAATAGCATAAATATGATAGCATCACATTGAGCCAGCTTTGGCCCAACTCTGAAGCACTGTGTCCTTCTCACTGAACCAGGAAAACAAACTCACAGAACCAGCATCATCCACAGCTTGGGGCAGAGAGAGTCAGCTGGCGTGGGGCCCTCTTCTTCCTGGCTTTGACCCCCGGGGAAGCCCTGTGACTCGGATGATAACAATAAGAGCTATACAATGCGAAAGACCTGGGTTGGGAAGACCCCCTGGAGGAAGGTAGGGCAACCCACTCCAGTATTCTTGCCTGGAGAATCCCCATGGCCAGAGGAGCCTGGCAGGCTGTACTCCCTGATGTTGCAAAGAGTTGGACATGACTAAGCGCAGCACATACAGTGGTAAAGAATCCGCCTGCCAATACAAGAGACACGGGTTTGATCCCTGATCCGGGAAGATCCCATGTGCAATAGGGCAACTAAGCATGCCCTTGAGCCCAGGCTCTGCAGCAGGAGAAGCCACGGCAATGAGAAACCTGCGCACTGAGACTAGAGAGTAGCCCCCGCTCGCCGTAACTAGAGGAAAGCCCACACAGCAGAGAAGACCCAGCGCAGCCAAAAAGAAGTAAATAAAATTATTTTTTAAATAATAAGAGCTATAGTGGTATCTACAGGGTGCTAAGCCCTATGCTTTCTGTGATTGAGGTTTAGAGAGGCTGAGCTGCTGGACAAGGTGGCCTAGCTAGTTAACCTCCTGTTTGACTGCGACAGAGGCAAGGGGCTACCTAAGTGGAAGTGAAGATCATTGGGAAAGAAGAGGAACCACTGAAGCCACTGGACAGGGTGCAGATCGGCCTCTCAGAACACATCTATTGAGGAAGGCAGGATGGTCTAGTGCACTGGTTCCCAATCAGGCGTGATTTTGTCCCCAGGAGACATTTGGAAATACCTAGAGGCATTCTGGTTGTCGCAGCTGGGAAGGGAGGTGCTGCTGGCCTCTGATACATAGATGCCACTGAGGGCTTCCCAGGTGACTCAGTAGTGAAGCACCCACCTGCCAATGAAGGAGACACAGGAGACCCGGGTTCAATCCCTCAGTCAGGAAGATCCCCTGGAGTTGGTAATGGCAACCCACTCCAGTACTCTTGCCTAGAGAATTCCATGGACAGAGGAGCCTGGCAGGCTACAGTCCATGGGGTTGCAGAGTCGGACACGACTGAGCGACTAAGCACAGCACACACGTATGGAGACCAAGGATGAGGCTGAAGATCCTCCAGCAAACAGGGCAGCCCTGTAACACTGAACTGCTGACCACAAGTGTCAATCATACCACGGCAGTGAGACCCTGCCTGGTCCAGCAGATGAGGAGTCATGTAGCCCCTGGACTCTGAGGCACCCTGACTAGCTGTGTAACCAGGAACAGGCACATCACCTTCTTGGTGGCCCACCCTGCAAAACTGGGGACACTAATTTGAACCAATATCAGTTCACTGCTTTCAGGCGGCAGGCACACAGGAATACTCCATAATAGTGCTGTTATTGTTATTTATTTTTAACTGTATTGGAGTATAATTTTGTTTTTGGCTGTGTCATGTAGCATGCAAGATCTTAGTTCCCCCACCAGGGATTGAACCCATGTTCCCTGCAGTGGAAACATGAAGCCTTAACTGCTAGACCACCAGGAAAGTCGTTGGAGGATAGCTGATTTACAATGTTGCATTAGTTTCAGGTGTACAGCACAGTGATTTAGTTATACATATACTCATTCTTTTTCAGATTTTTTTCTCATACAGATTATCACAGAATACTGAGTTCCTGTGCTATACAGCAGGTCCTTGTTGGCTACCTATCTTATGCAGTAGTGTGTGTGTGTTAATCCATCTCCTGATTTATCCATCACCCCTATCTTTCCTCTTTAGTCACCACAAGTTTGCTTTCAGTATCTGTAATTCTGTTTTGTAAAGAAGTTCATTTGTGTCTTTTTTTAAAAATTAGATTCCACATATGAGTGATGTATGATATTTGGTTTCCCCTGACTTACTGCACTCAGTATGATAATCTCTGGGTCCAAACACGTTGTTGCCAATGGCATTATTTCATTCTTTTTAATGGCTGAATAATACTCCATTGTATACATGTACCACTTCTTCTTCATCTCTTCCTCTGACAATGAACATTTAGGTTGCTTCCGTGTCTTGGTGACCATAAATAGTGCTGCAATGAATGCTGGGGTGCATGTTATCTTTTTGAATATATGTCCAGGAGGGATGTCAGGATCATATAGTAGCTCTATTTATCGTTTTTTAAAGAACCTCCATGCTGTTCTCCATAGTGGCTGCACCAATTTACATTCCCACCAGCAATGTAGGAGGGTTCTCTTTTCTCTAGCCTCGCCAGCATTTATTGTTTGTATAATTTTTGATGATGGCCATTCTGCCTGGTGTGAAGTGATAGCTCATTGTAGTTCTGATTTGCCGTTCTCCAATAATTAGCAATGCCTAGCACCTTTCCATGTGCTTTTTGGACATCTGTATGTGTTCTTTGAAGAAATGTCTGTTGATAGAATGTCACTGTTGTTAATGACTGAGGGCATACCCCTGCAGAAGAGCACTGACAAGGTAGACAACAAGGGGGATCCAGGAGAAGCAGACTTGAGAGGGCGGAGGCGGCAGAGGAGGCCCTGAGGACCAGGAGAAGCCCTATTCTGGCATTCGAGGCCACTGTGTCTAGCTTCAGCCCACATTGCTCACCCTGCCCCCCACGGCTCTGGAAGGCCACTGGGCCAGCACACCAGGGGCTTTTCTTGCCTCCACAGTTCCCACCCCCTGAGGACCTCCTCCTCCAAGAAGCACCTAAATCAGCCTAACCTTAAGAATCACAGACTGATTATCACAGACTGACCCAATAGGATGGCTCCAGAGACACACCCAGACTCATTAGTCACATCCACAGAGACTTAGAAAAATATACACATGTTCTTATCTAAACACATAAGCAACCTTAAAGCACACTCTGGCCTTCTTCACAGACTCACAAATATATTCCCATACACTCATTAACACACATACACAACCATAATTCAATCTCACTAAGACACACAGAGTCCCATACACACACACTCACACGTACAACACTGGCACACAACAGCAACACATACCCAAGTATTAATATATGTAGCCACATTCACAAACCCACAGATTTATGTCCATTCACATATTTAAATACAAAGCAAGGAAAGCCCATAGGTCTTAAACACCTGTTTAACAGGCATATAAAAACACCTGTGCATATACACAGAGACGCCGTCTGAGCACATCTATCCAGCTATCAATGTGCTTATATCCATAAGATACATATGCATACATCACTCAAGATACACATACAGAGTCCTATAGACATCCTCGCAAACCGCACACAGACATACAAAACGACATTAAAAAAAAAAAAAACCTGTCTTCTCTTACACACAGATATGCTCCTGTACCATATTTCATTCATTCGTCAATCCATATCATTAAAAAATTGCTAAGGAAACTTCCTGGGGCCAACTTCCAAATTCATCCTTGCCTTATAGCTACTGTGTAGCCCAGCAAAATGCTCCAGCAGGTCATTTCTGCCTTTAAATTCCCACTTGCAGGCCGGCGGTGCGGGTTTTCTCTCCGCCAGAGCACGCAGGGCTCCATCTCCCTGCTGTCCTTTTCTGACTGCAGTCCCGCAAGGCCTCCACCGGCAGGGAGGTGCTCACGAAGGGGCCATGTCTAAAGGTGTCTTTCCCAGCACTAATCCAACCGCGGCCGGGGTGGTCCGCAGGCGTGGCTGGGAACCGCGGGCCAACAAGGACACTCAGGGATGGGGGACGAATGCCGGGAGCTCACGACCTTCCCTTCGGTGCCTCGCCCCCTCACCACCCGCTCCTCTCTGCTGCTCGAGGGCCCCCGCCATCCCTAAGTCAGAGGGGCGCGGGGAGGAGGTGGGGGCTGAACCTTCGGCTTCCCCAGGAGCAGCTCCCCTCCCCACCCCCTCCTCCCCACTGCTCCGCCCTCCTCCCCACCCCCCTCCTCCCCCACTGCTCCGCCCTCCTCCCCACCCCCTCCTCCCCCACTGCTCCGCTTTCCTCCCTTTCTCCTAGATCCTCCGGCCTCCTCTCTCCCCTCCCCCCTACGTGGGCCCAGCTCTGCCCGCCCCTCTCCCCTGCCCCGCCCCTGCTCCTCCCTACCCGGCTTGGGCAGCCAGAGGCTGAGTCATCGCTGCGGCTCTGCTGGGAGAGCAGGCGAGCAGGTAGGGAGGGTGTGAAAAAGCCATGCGACCCATCCCGGCCACCAGGGACAGGGCTGAGTCCCGGCGTACAGTCCTCTCCCGGAGAGGGCTGCGCAAGGGCATGGGTGGGGCCCAGGACCGCGATCAGAAGCGGCCGGGCCCCAGAACGCACGGATTCCGCCGCCCTTACAGCAGCGTTTTGAAGAGCTGCACGTGGGATGGAATCATAAACTTCTGAGTAACGTGAGGCGGCATCTACGTCAGGCATCGCAGACTGGCAGCCCATGGGCAGATCTGGCCTGCACCTGATCTTAATTCGGCCCACTCAGTGTTGTTTATGTTTATGTTTAACCAGATGCCAGTGTTTAAACACCATAGGATGTTTCATTGGGCAAAATTTGATTCCCAGCTCTTGAAAAATTAGCATATATGCCAACACTGAACCTGTATTTCCCATGTCAACAATAGCCTAATGCTGAGTGGGGCTGCCTTTTTAAATCAAGGCATGGTATTCTCTAATTTGCCACAGCCTCACTGCTCCTTCTTGTTTCACCTGGGCTACTGAACTTCCTTTCTGTTACCTGCCAAACCACCATTTAGTGATTCCTAATCTAGTCCTTCTGCCCACTTCTCAGATAGGAATGAGGAAATGGAAGTGGGAGATTCCTAGTCATACAATATCTGGCCTTAACACAGGAGAATCCAGCTTTCCCTCACCTGCTAATCTTGACCACCAAACCATTCTGCCAGTCTTGTCCACCAAAACATTCTACTTCCCCTGGTGTGCAGGCTTAGAAAAGGGATTGACATGTGAAAAGTAGGTTCCAGGAAACGATCTGGGGATCAGAGTGGACCCCGTATAGAAGATGTTTTGGAGAGTGATTAACCAGAAGAAGGGTCTAATGACTTCAGGTTTCTTTCTATATGAAAGCAGATCCATGCTAAGGAATTGAGCAGAAACAGAATGTTGCCTGTCTCTGGAGGTGATGGCAGCTGCATCTTGATCTTTCCCTTGGAGTTGGAATAGGAGGCAGAACTAGGGCAAGTGGAAGGATGGCACAGTCGGCAGTTCTGGAAAATTTGGTTGTAATAAGTAGTTCTCAAGTCACTAGAGACTTGGCCTTTGAGACACTAGACTGTTGTATAAGAGCTGCAAATGCAATATACCAGTGTGCTTGGATTATTCTGTGGTGTAGTATTCCTTTCACATGATTCTTGTAAAAGGCGAATTGTGATTTAGTAAGACTAGAGTGGAACTGAAGCGCCTACATTTCTGGCAAGGCTCCTAGTGATGCCAATGCTGCAAGCCCCCAGACCCCTCTGAGCTTCCAGGCTCCCAACTCCTTGTGCCTTCTGTTTATTCGCAAAGGGTTTTTGCTACAAGGCAGCCAGGGCGAAGGGCTTAGAGTCAGAGGCTTGGAGTCCCACCCCACCTCTTGATAGCCAAGTCACCTCGGGTAGGCTGCTCATCTTCTCTGTGCCTCAGTGTTCTCATTGCTCAATTGAAATCAAAGAACACTTCCTTAGGAGGGTAGAGAAGGAAGAGGGAAATGGCTTGTGGCCCCAGCACAGTATATGGCTCATGATGGGCACGCTGCAAAGGTAGTTTGTGTTATCATGCTCTCTGTGGGGTCACCCACGGGCAGTGACACCCATAAGCAGCATGGTCATTGAGGGGCAGATATGAGACATTTCAGGATGAGGATCGAGCCCCTTAATGTAGCCTTCCAGGCCACAAGTGGTGTGTGGTCACTGCCCAGCCCACCCAGCTCCCCGTCTATCCAGGCTTCAGCCACACTGGCTGCTTATGAGACCATTCAGCTTTGGTACTTTCCTCAGAGGCCTTGTACATGCTGTTCCTCTTGGCTGCCTGGCCCCTTCTTACCTTCAGTCTCAACTCCTGTGTCTCTTCTTCAGAGATGCCTTCCTTGGTCCCCACAGCCTTTAAAGGAAGGATTTAAGGGGTATGTTCTGGTAGATACGACTTAGCAGCAGCAGCAGCAGCAGAGCAGCTTTTTGTGTTATGGGGATGGTAGAAAAAGAGGAGGAACTAAACACTGCCCCCACTAGTCTACAAATGCTTTTTTGCAAATTAGAAAAAAAGCACAACTTTGGGAGCTCCCTGATGGCTTTGTGGTTAGGACTCCGGCCTTTCACTACCACGGCCTGGGTTCAGTTCCTAGTCGGGGAACTGAGATCCTAGGAGTCGCCCATGGAGACCAAAAAAGAAAAGGCACAGCTTGGGTAGGATCTAGGCTCTCAGCCACCCTTCCCTCCCGTTACCTTAGTGCAGTATATAAACTGGGCAGCCTTAGGTGGCAGCTAGTGCTAATGCTTCCCTGAGCAGCCCCGTGACCGGTTTAATCCCCTTGCCTGGATTAAGTTCCTTTTAGAAACTCTCTTAATTCCTTAAAACTCATCACACACTGAAATTAGGTGTCTTGAGAATGACTCATTTAAAATCTAGCCTGTACTAGACTCCATTCCAAGGCAAAGACTCTCCATCTTGCTGAGGGCTGTATACCCACTGCCTAACCTGGTGCCTGCCATGAAACAGGTGCTCCATAAATATTCGTTGAGTATAGTTGACTCTTGAACAACACAGGTTTGAACTGCATGGTCCGCTTAACGTGTGAGTCTTTTTTTCAATAAATACTACAATAGTACTATATGATCCACAGCTGGTAGAACCCGAGCATGCAGAACTGCAGGTGACGAAGGCAGCTATAAAGCTAGGTGTGGGTTTTCCATTACAGGGATGGTCAGTGCCCCTCAGTCCTGCGTTGCTTGAGGGTGAGCTGTATTTAAGGAGCTCATTATCTACCAAGAGAGACAGGGCTAATAACCGTGGCCTGAGATGAGGACTAAATGGGGCAGCCCCAGGGAGGGAGGTATCACTTCTAGCTGAGGTCATCCGGAAATGCTCACAGAAGTGGTGTTTCAGCTGGGCCTGACAACATAGGAGGAGCTCCTGAGACCCATATGAGTGTGAGAGGGTTCTTGGCAGTGAGAACAGCAGAAGTGAAGGTACAGAGGGCGAAAGTTCAATATGTGCCTTTGACAGGCCACAAATTATGGTCAGCAGAGTGGTCAAATATTTCTTGTGAATTAGCTTGCAAATATTTAAAAGTCAAATAAAGATCAGGTTTCTCGATTCTCTTGAAAGATCCTATCAGGCAATTGGTTGGCACCAAGAAGTGACAGCTCCTTTAAAAAAATCTGTGCTTTAGCACCTGTTTGCCATAGTCCCCACCTTTCCCCACTGCGTTTAAAAAATGTATATACTTATATTTATTTGGCTGCCTCAGGTCTTCGTTACGGAGGAATCTGCACGCATTCTCAGTTGTGTCTAACTCTTGGGACCCTATGAACTGTAGCCCACCAGGTTCCTCGGTCCCTAGGATTTCCCAGACAAGAGTGCTAGAGTGCCATTTCCTCCCCAAGGGGATCTTCCAGACCCAGTGCTCACAGACCCACATCACCTGCATCTCGTGCATCACAGGCAGATTCTTTACCACTGAGCCACTGGGGAACACTGACTGTCTAGTTGCAATGTGCTGGCTTGGTTATTCCGAAGCACGTGGGATCCCAGTTCCCCAACCAGGGATCTAGCCCACATCCCCTCCCTTGCAAGGTGGGTTCTTAACCACTGGACCACCAGAAAAGTCCCTCCCTATTGCATTTTTACACCCAACTCTCTTCACTGATTGCTCTTCTTTCCTGGCCTGGCTGTGTGGCTGGCTAGCACACTGTCTGATGGACTTGTGGGAGTGATAAGGAAAGGTGGGTCAGATCATATGGGTCCTTGAAAGTGGAAGTGAAATCGCAGAGTTGTGTCCGACTCTGCGACACTATGGACTGTAGCGTACCAGGCTCCTTTGTCCATGGGATTTTACAGGCAAGAATACTGGAGTGGGTTGCCATTTCCTTCTCCAAGGGATCTTCCAGGGATTGAACTCAGGTCTCCTGCATTGCAGGCAGACTCTTTACCGTCTCAGGCACCAAGGAATTCTATTATGGGTCCTTAAATGTCAGACTAAAAAAGTAGGATGACACCCACCCTAAAGGAAATGAGGAGCCACTGAATGTTTTGCATTTCTAGGTTCAGTAAAACTGTGAGGGACTGAGGAAGATCCTCATGGACTGAAAAAAGGGGTGGTGTTGAGGGCAGGGGACCCGGACGAATGCTATGGTTTCTTTTTTTTAAAACTGATAAATAACAGGCCTCCTGGCTAATGAAGTAAACTGGTGACTCTGCAGGGATTTCAGGGGTCTTTAATTTCACAGAAAACAGCCAGGCTTGAGCTCAAAAGGACGGCCATCGGGCAAGGAGGTGAGGTTCTGGAAACCAAAGGAATGGGGAGCTCTGTGTGAAACTTTCAAAGAGGAAAAAAACAGCAACAAACAAACAGGCACTGACTCATGGTTGGGGAACAGGCACTTCCAAAAGGCAGAATTTTAATCTTAAAGGTTTCTGATGACTCACAAGTCAATGACATCCAACTTGCTTTTGCTTAGCCTTGAATACATTATTTTTCTTTAAGAATAATTGTACTTTTTCTGTTTATGAAAATAATATATACTCATTAGAGAAAAAAAGGAAAATATAGAAAAATAAAACAAAGCTAATAATCAGCAGTAAATCCTACCAGCAGTGTAAACATATTGTTGGATTTCCCTATGTTTATCTTCTTCAGTGTATTTATGCCTTTTTAAGAAAAGTTGGGGTCACATTTCATATATAACTGATTGCTCTTTTTTTTAAACTTAAAATGTATTTATTTATTTATTTAGGGGCTGCCTGGGTTATGGTTGCAGCACATGGGATCCTTGATCTCATTGCGGCATGCAGGATCTTTAGGCCTGTGGGATCTAGTTCCCTGACCAGGAATCTTAGCCACTGGACTATAATACTATGAATTTTTCAGGCTTCGTTGGTGGTTCAGTAGTAAAGAATCCACCTGCCATGCAGGAGACAAGGATTCAACCCCTGGGTAGGAAAAACCCCTGAGGAGGAAGTGGCAACCCATTCCAGTATTTTTTGCCTGGGAAACCCCATGGAGAGAGGAGCCTGGCGGGCGACAGTCTTTGGGGTCACAAAAGAGCTGGACACAACTTAGCAATTTAATAACAATGTGCATTTTTCACCATGAGACTATATTAATGCATCTTCTTATAAAACTTAGACAATCCAGAAGAGAAACACTGTATGTTAGCGTCATTTTCCTGGTTTATGAAATATGCTTGGAAAAAAACATTTTGCTTGTTTGTTTCCTTCCATTCTCAAAGTATAGTCAGAAATCTGACTTTTTTTCATGTTGCAAACCAATATTACCACCCTTATTTTACTGAAGAAACTGAGTCACAAATATGAAGTGATTTACCCCAAATTGATTAGCTAGCGGCTAGCCCAGGGTAAGAGTACAACACCGTTGCACCTTTGAGTCTGGCTTAGTGCTGTGAGGGAAAGGGAGCAAACACAGGTTGCCCTTCCCCACCCCCATTTCGGTAAGTTTACATAATGCCAGCTGTGCTTTTATTTTCACCTGTGATTTGATTTTTTTTGTTGAAGTATAGTTGCTGTATAATATTCTATGTTACAGGTGTATAATACAGTAATTCATAATTTTTAAAGATTATGCTTCATGCATAGTTATTATAAAATATTGGCTATATTCCCCATGTTGTACAATATATCTTTGTAGCATATTTTATACCTAATAGTTTGTACCTCTTAATCCCCTAACCCTAAATCATCCCTACTCTCTTCCCTCTCTCCACTGGTAACCACTAATTTGTTCTCTATATTTGTGAGTCTGCTTCTTTTTAATAATTATATTCCCTATTTTGTTGTATTTTTTAGATTACACATATAGGTGATATACAGCATTTGTCTTTCTCTGTCTGACTTATTTCACTTAGCATAATGCCCTCCAAGTCCATTGATGTTGATGCAACTGGCAAAACTTTGGGCTTTTTATGGCTGAGTAGTATTCCATTTATCTCCTTCATCCATTCATCTGTTGATAGACACTTAGGTGGCTTCCATTATCTTGGCTATTGTAAATAATGCCAGTTGTGCTTTAAATTCTGGGAATTAAAGAGGCTTTAAACTAAGCGCAGTTAATCTGAGTATACTTCATGGAAGAGGCAGATTTTATGTAGCATCTAGAAAGTTTGTCCAATAAATAGATAGGTCAGTGGCAAGCACCCAAGCCTACTGGTCCCCAAGTGAACAGTAATACCAGCCTTTATCTTGTGGCAAGCCTTAACTAAGCCCATTGAACACTGCCTGTGTTATTTAATCCTCACACTCAACTGTGTGAATCACTGCTGTTTTCACCAATTTAAAAATGAAGAAATAAGCACAGAGAGGGGGAGTGACAGGCTTAGGGTCACACAGTTAGTAAGTAAGAGGAAAGAGGTTTGAACATAGGTATCTTGGCTCTAGGACAATCCTGCATCCAGTCCACATGGCCTTCCTGCCCCAAGGCTGAGCAGCAGGGCCCAGGCTTTGTACTGCACCATCACCAACAGTCAACCGGTTGTGTCTGAAGGATCCAAAGCCAGAGTCAGGGATACCATGCTGGCTTGGGGGCTGTGGCCAGGAGTGGTACCCAGAACCCTCTGAGAGGATTCCCACAGTGGGAAAATATAAATAAAAAATAAAGGATTTCCCAGAGCACTTGGCATCCCATGACCAATCCTCAGCAATTGTGTCTTGATTCTTCAGTTCAGTTCAGTTGCTTAGTCATGTCCGACTCTTTGCGACCCCATGGACTGCAGCATGCCAGACCTCCCTGTCCATCACCAACTCCCAGAGTTTACTCAAACTCATGTCCATTGAATCGGTGATGCCATCCAACCATCTCATCCTTTGTCGTCCCCTTCTCCTCCTGCCTTCAATGTTTCCCAGCATCAGGGTCTTTTCCAAGAAGTCAGTTCTTCACATCAGTTGCCAAAGTCTTGGAGTTTCAGCTTCAGCATCAGTCCTTCCAGTGAATATTCAGGACTGATTTCCTGTAGGATGGACCAATTGGATCTCCTTTCAGTCCAAAGGACTCTCAAGAGTCTTCTCCAACACCACAGTTCCAAAGCATCAATTCTTCCACACTCAGCTTTCTTTATAGTCCAACTCTCACATCCATACATGACTACTGGAAAAACCATAGCCTTGACTAGACGGACCTTTGTTGGCAAATTGATGTCTCTGCTTTTTAATATGCTGTCTAGGTTGATTCTTCTTAGATTCTGAAATAAACTCCACCATGAGAGAATAGAATCTGGATGATGGCTTGAGTCCTAGTCTTGCCTCTGCAAAGATCTGACTGTGTGATCTTAGGCCAGGCACTTGCCCTCTCTGGGTCTCAGGGGTTAAATGAGCCGGTCCTTTACCCTGGCCTTTGCAACTTGTATTTCACTGCTCTGTGGCCAACAGAATTCTCGGCCTTAAGGATGACTCAGTGGAAACCAGAGCTATTTGCTGTGCTCAGGGGTCCGTGGGTGCTGGACCCACGCTGCCCTTTCTCCGCACCCAGCGTTTGCATGTAGGAAGACTCTCAGATGTTCTGCGGAGAACCCACCCAGCCTCATCCCCTGGGGCAGGGCACAGGACAAGTAGAAAGTTGGAGGAAGGACTTGAATTCCTCCCTAAGACCTCTGTTCCCCAGGGCCCTACTCCCCTGAAGGGGCGCTCAGCTCGGCAGTGCCTCTCCACTTTACTTGGCAGCCCAGGCGGTGAGTGTTCTCAGGCACAGCCACGCCAGCCCCAGGAGGAAACCTTTGCTGGCTCCCCACTGCCCCAGGAATAACACACAAGCTCCTCAGAATGGCAGAGAAGGCCTGTCCTCCACGCACCCTCAACGTGCCTCTCCAACTCTCTGGCCCTGTCACCTTGTCTCAGTATAGAGCTTTGCGGTTTTAAAAGCAGAGGCTGCTGCTGCTGCTAAGTCGCTTCAGTCGTGTCCGACTCTGTGCGACCCCAGAGACGACAGCCCACCAGGCTCCCCCTGTCCCTGGGATTCTCCAGGCAAGAACACTGGAGTGGGTTGCCATTTCCTTCTCCAATGCATGAAAGTGAAAATTGAAAGGGAAGTCGCTCAGCTGTGTCCTACTCCTAGCGACCCCATGGACTGCAGCCTACCAGGCTCCTCCGTCCATGGGATTTTCCAGGCAAGAGTACTGGAGTGAGGTGCCATTACCTTCTCCAAAGCAGAGGCACCTGAATTCAAATCCCGAGTAGGCTTGTTGCTGGCTTTATGACCTCAGGCAAGTTACCGCATATCACTAATCCTTGATCTCCACACTCTTAAAATGGTGGTGGTAGCACCCATTCCACAGGACTGTATGAGAAATTAAATGAATCACTTAGCAGGTTCCTGGAACCTAGTAAACTCTAATAGGCTTTAAGTGCCTATTATTATTATTATGACAATTCTCAACCACATTTGACTACCATCTCCTACTTCCTGAAGCTCAGCACTCTCTTTCCCAACACTGTCTCCATACCTGGAAAGCCCTTCCCCACCCCTGTTCTCCACCCAGTAGGCTCCCTTGCACACCCTTGCAAGGCCTATTCAAAAACCATTGCCTTGTGAAGACACTTCTGTCTCCCTGTCATGCCTTCTGTGACTGTCACCACTTTAACCCAGGGCCATGCTTAGTGTCACCGGTGGTGAAACAACCAGCATTAAACTCCTCTCAGTGGGATGGTGACTGCAGCCATGAAATTAAATGATGGTTGCTCCTTGGAAGAGAAGCTGTGACAAACCTAGACAGCGTATTGAAAAGCAGGCACATCACTTTGCCAGCAAAGGTCCATATGGTCAAAACTATGCTTTTTCCAGTAGTCATGTATGGATATAAGAGTTGGACCAGAAATAAGGCTGAGCACGGAAGAACTGGTGTTTTCACATTGTGGTGCTGAAGACCTTTGAGAGTCCCTTGGACAGCAAGGAGATCAAACCAATCAATCCTAAAGGAAATCAACCCTGAATATTTACTGGAAGGATGGATGCTGAAGCTGAAGCTCCAATGCTTTGGCCACTGACTGTGAAGAGCTGAGTCATTGGAAAAGACCCTGATGCTGGGAAAGACTGAAGGCAAAAGGCAAAGAGGGTGGCAGAGGATAAGATAGTTATATAGCATCACTGACTCAATGGACATGAATCTGAGCAAACTCCGGGAGACAGTGAAGGACAGGGGAGCCTGGCTTGCTGCAGTCCATGGGGTCCCAGAGAGTTGGACATGACTTAGCGACTGAACACCACCAGCTACAATAGGATGCAGTGAACCACACAACTCAATCTATTTTTCCTTCTGCCAAACTTATTGAGCCTGAACCTAACTTGGTCTTTAGAGCTGGCTTCAGTTTAGAAGAATTTCAAACTGGGGATAGAGGAACACCGTTATATAATCCACAGAGAAGCAATGACAAGCCCAGAATGTGGGACAGTTTATAAGACAACCGATGAGATCTTAAAAGTCAATGTTGTGAAAACAAAACAAAAGCAGATACACTAGAAGAGGAGTTCTAGATTCAAAGAGATCCTAGAGACTAGCAAGTAAATGTAAGATGTGATTCTTGACTATATCCTGCTTCTTTTATTTTTTTAAGCTATAAAGATTGTATTTTTGGACCACGGGCAAAATCTGACTATGAACTGGGTGTTAGATGATATAAAGAAATTATTAGTTTTGTGAGGTATGGTAAGTGTATTGTGGTTATGGAGAATATTTTTTGGAAATGCCTGCTGACCTGTTTAGGGCTGAAGTGTTAGAATATCTGCAGTTAACTTTAAACTGGTTCAGCCACAAATTTAACATATAATAAGATGAAGTAATAGAGAAGGAAATAGCAACCCATTCCTATATTCGTCTGGGAAATACCATGGACAGAGGAGCCTGGCAGACTACAGTCCATGAAGCTGCACAAGACTCAGACATGACTGAGTGACTAAACAACAAAAATGAAGTAAATATGGTAAAATGTTGACAGTTGTTGAATTTATGTGATTATGTGTAGGTATTCAGATGATAATTCTTCCTACTTTCCTGTATGTTTCAACACTTTCATAGTAAAAAATTTTTTTTGTTTTTGTTTTTTAAAAAATAGTTCTTCTCCAAGGCTCCCACAGAAGGTATGGGGCCTTTATTAAAGAACAAATCACAATATATGGGGGTGAGGTATGCCAGTGAGTCCTGCCATTCAGATCACAGGTTACAAACTCTTGGCAGTAGGATCCAAAGTCTGGATTAACTGTATTCCTCAAGCACCAAGTTCATAATAAATAATAAACATTTGTTGAATGAAGACTTTACTCTTGCTACAGTGCATGACTCAACAGTAAACTTCATTTTGGGAATCGCTAGAGTGAGAATGATAATGACATGCTTTTGCCAAGCAGTTACCCGGTGCCAGGCTTGATGCTAAGCCCCTAACGTGCATCATCTCATGTAATTGTCACAACAGTCAGAAAATTATTGATCTCATTTTACACATGAGTAAACTGATATACAGAAAGGTGAAGAAACTTGCCTCCAAGATCACTCAGTTAAGAATGGCAGAAGCATGTGGTTCTGATCACCACACACTGTTCCCCTGTCCCTCTGGCACCATCCTTTTGGCACAGGTAATTACATAGGTACCTGTTTTAGCTCCAACATCTGCTGAACCCAGAACCCTTCAAAGGCAGAAGAAAGAAAACATGTTCACACAAAAACTTATATACAAATATTAAAGGCAGCATTATTGAGAATAGTCAAAGAGTGAAAATAGCCCCTACGTCCATCAACGTGATAAATAGATAAGCAAAGTGTGGTCTGTCTAGACACTGGAATATTATTCACCCATAAAAGGGATGAAGTACTGATACAATCTACAACATGCATGAACCTTGAAAACATTTCACTAAGCAAAAGAAGCCCATCTCCAGAGATCACATATTATTTCATTCCATGAAAATGAAATGTCCAGAATAAACAAATGCATCGAAAGTAGATTAGTGGTTGATTAGTGCTAAGGAGGCAGAAGGGGATTGGGAGGTGAAGGTTGCACACAGCTAATATATCAAAAACAATTGAATTTACCATTTAAATGGGTGAATTGTATTGTGTAAGAATTATATCTCAATAAAGCTGAAAAAAAAGAAGAGGAAGTATCTTATGCACCAATGAATCTGCCAAGCTAGTTGAGTGAAAAAAATGAATGAATGGCTGTTTCCCTTGCAGTGGACAAAAATCTACCATATTTCTGAAGTCTAAAGTTAATTTTCTTGACAGCCTTACAGGGATGCTCACTCTTAGCTTCCAGGAACCCATTAATAAACTAATAAGAAACCTGATAATTCAATAAATAATTCCTGAGGTTGCCAGTGCTACTCCAGGAAAAAAAGAGAAATGCACGGATGATTTCTTTCAGATACAAACTGTGGGATTGCAGAGCAAGGAGCCGCCAGGATGTTCTGTCTGGGATGGGCCCCTGGAGATCTTGCTGTGATCTGTTTCCACTTGGCAAACCTTGATTCATTTATCTGGACTCATCTGACTGTTCCTGTGTTTTGTTTTGTTTTTTTTTTCCCTCCTAGCCCTGGTCATTCAGAAGGACAGTCATAAATAAAAGCTCCAGGATAAAATACCTCATGAAGTTCTGTGGAAATGATTGGGAAAGGTCCAAACACTTCAGTGGGTGTCAACTGGCAGGGAAGATGCTTGTTCAAAATACTGATGCCTGGCCTCATCCCTGGAGATTCAGATTCAGTGTGACCAGGGTAGGGCCATGGAAACTGCATTTTAAATACAGCATCTGCAGTGTCCTTGATACAGGGTATGCTTGGTCATATGAGAAACAGTGATCTAATAGAACATAGAAGGAAATAAAGTGTGTATATTATCTCAGGCAGAAAAGTGGGTTTGCTTAGGGATCTTAGAGGTCATGGGATTTAGA
Organism: Capra hircus; assembly: GCF_001704415.2. NCBI lineage: Eukaryota > Metazoa > Chordata > Mammalia > Artiodactyla > Bovidae > Capra > Capra hircus. Next base: position 44,463,854 of record NC_030814.1, on the reverse strand, counting down.
CGTATTCATGCTCTGCCCCCTGGAACTCCTTAGGATTCCATGGAGCACTTGGAGGGGCTCTTGGGCTGGTGGAGGTACAGAGGCGTAGATGTGTCTACCTCAGCACATGCCCCCTTTAAAAGCTGTATTTGAAATTTTTTTCTAAACTAAGATATTGGGTTCTGTTGCTTGAAAAACCACCAGTTGTGCCGTATCCCACATATGCAAGTGGAAAAACTGAGCACTAGAGAGGAAAACGTCTTCCCAGGGAGGTGGAGTGATAGCACGCTGATGGCAGAACCAGAGCTGGTCCAGGCTTTCGCTTCCCGCCCCGGGCCCTTCTCACTAGGGAATGCCAGTTGGACACATCCTTTCATTTCAGGATGGCTTTCCCTCTCTGCCTCCAGCAAATCCCACACAAAGACAGTAGGGCCCACACTAGGGTAGGAGGAAAGAGGCATCCTGCCTCCAGCACACAACTTAGGGTGGTGCCCCAAAATTCAGAAATCAAGACAAATAACATTTTGCCAAAAAATTCATGATGAACAAAATAGCAAAATTTCATGTAAAAGTAGAATCAGTAGAATCAGTAGAATCAGTAGAATCAGTAGTGGAGAAGGAAATGACAACCCACTCCAGTATTCTTGCCTGGAGAATCCTGTGGACAGAGGAGCCTGGTGGGTTGCTCTCCATGGAGTTGCACAGAGTCGGACACTGAATCGACTTAGCATGCATGCATGCATTGGAGGAGGAAATGGCAACCCACTCCAGTATTCTTGCCTGGAGAATTCCAGGGACAGAGGAGCCTGGTGGGCTGCCGTCTACGGGATCTCACGGAGCTGGACACGACTGAATCAATAGTTCTGATTTTTCCTTTTGCCCCCAAGCTCCAGTATGGCTCTCTACAGCACTATTGCTCATCATGCTTTTATTTAAAGTTTTGGTATCTTGTTCATCATGGATCTTTTTGGCATTAATTTTTATTTTTAAAATGCTGCATTCAAGTATTATTTATCTAGGTTGCTAAGTTTTTTGGTGCTTCTCTTAACTTGGTGCCTGAGGCAGGTGCCTCACTTGCTTCACCCTAATCTGGGCCCTACAGATCAGGTCTTTTGGCAGATAGCTGAGTAAAGGTCCATTGTCCTCTGGGGATCCCTCCAGATCCTATCATTTTATTTGTCTGATGGAATTGATGTTTGTTTGGTCTCACTGCGACATTGCCCTTGTCACTTAACCTGCAGAGAGGTTTGTAATCTGCAGGGGAAATATTTGTTTTGCTGACTCAGCAACATTTTCCTCCACTCTGGCAACAGCAGCTCTTAAGTTGCTGGGTACCTTCCTTGCCCTTCTCTGAAGCTGATTCAGCACACTGGTCTAGAGGTGGGCATGTGATTCAACTCTGCCAATCAGAGCCTTGCATCCCCTGCCCCTCAATGATTGGTTCAGGAATGATCATGTGATTTAGTTATAACCAATTAGAATCAATTCTGGGGGTCTGCTCTGAACTTCGCGCAAGGGAGCTGACAGGTAACTGAGAAGAGAGGATGTAAAGCACCCCAGGGAGCCTCTCTGAGACAATGAAGACTGCAGTGTGGATAGCAGCAGATAGAGACAAGGAAGAAACAGCGTGATGATGTTGCTTGAGCTCCTGGACCCAGCTGTGCACAAGGCAGTTCTCCACCCTGGACTTAGGGGAACGGTGGGCCACCTTTGGCCCAAGTCAATTTGAGTAGTGTCTCTGTCCGGAGTAGTATTTCTGTCACAGAGATGATCCACTCCTTCCTCCCTGCAGTCTGACCTGGTTGCCCCAGGAGATGACATAGAGAAGCCCAGCGCCAGACTCCCATCCTGAAGATCTTCATTAGGTGGTGGTGTCCTTCATCCAGGGGCAGCCTTGGAAAGCAGAGTATTGGCAGGAACAACAACTCTCCTAACGTTACTGAGCCCTAGTGGTGTGGTCAGGTTCTGTAGTAAATATTTGCACATCAATATATTCATTTTTTCCTATAACAACTCTATGAAGATTAATTCCAGGTTGAAATCCAGTTCACCCACCCCCAGGGCAAATGTCCCAAATCACTAGCTAGAGGCAAAGGGAAGGCCCCAGTTAACCCGCAGGTGAGCATACTTCCCATTGTACGTGTTGCTTTTGTAAATGGACAGACATTGTAGGTGACAGACTCTTTCTAAGAACAGCTGAGCCTGGACATTAGCAAATCCCTTTCCCCACACTTTCTGGTAATACTGTTGGCATCTTGAAGTAAAAACCTTAGGCTAGCTTCGTTTGACCTGGTAGTGAAGCTCAGTGTCTCAAGCAGCACAGGCCTTGGAAATCAGCAATGACCCTTATGAGGAAGGATCTAAAAAGAATGGATATATGCACATGTATAACTGGATCACTTTGCTGTGCACCTGGAACTAACACAACACTGTAAATCAACTGTACTCCAGTAAAATAAAAAATAAGCAGGTGGGTCAACTCACTGACTGTGGCCATCTTTGCTCTTTTATTCATTCAACAACGATTTATTGAGTGCCAGCTCTATGCCAGATCTCATTCCAAGCCCAGAGGATACAAGTAGTGAAAGAAGCTGGGGACAGTCCTTGCCTCCAGGGAGCTGCTAGTCTTATCAGGGAGGCACGTATGAGACAAATAATTGTGCACGCAATTATTACAAGTATGATAAGCACTGAGAAGGAAAAGTTCAGGCTGTTAATGTGCAACAGGAGCCTCTTAAATGCGTTCATAGACTAAGCAACTTTATTCACTGGATAGGTGTTTGGGGACTGACTGCCAGTGCCAGGCACAGTGTTTGGTACTGAGCACTGGGAAGGGTGGGGAACAAGGCTCAGCCCACGAGGATCCTGCCATGCACAACTACGCCGTCTGACCGGCTGTCCCTCCTACCTGGAGACTGTGAGCTGCTGCAAGTTTACAGCTTTGAAAGCCCCTTGAAAGAACAAGGCCACTCCTGCTTCCACAGGTAAATATATTTGACTTGTTCCATTGGCCTCATGTTGGTCTTACCATATCTTTCTCTGATCCCCTGTGGCTTTTGCTCTCTAGGGTTGGCAAAATCAGGACAGGTGGTCATTGATCTTACCGAGAATGTTTTATTGTGCTTCGTAAAAATAGGCTGAAAAACACATGAATTCACTGGGAGAAGAAGGCATCAGGAAAGGGAAAGAACTTGGGGTTGAAACTCGCTGGGCCCCGTGGCTCCAGCCTGCTGGAGATAGGAGCTTGGCTTTGAGGACAGGCCTTTGGTGATATTTCTGGCTGTCTGACCCCACGGGTACAAGTGGAGTGTGTCGCCCAGCTCGCCATGGGGAACTTTCTGGATGGCTTTGTTATTCAGAGCATATGGTGCTTTGGCTCCAGTCTTCGGAGACAGTCTGCGATTCTGCAGAGCTGGGAATGGGGCTCTTAGCAGCAAAGGTGAGTGTGTGGGTGGGTTTAGATATAGAAGTTTTGGCTCAGTCATTCTTAGAGTCAGCCTCCCTACAAAGGAGCCAGAACCACTTGGGTCCCAGGGCCCTGATCCAGGCCTGAAATGTGACAGCGTGGGGAAAAACGGGAAGGGAATGGCCTCTGACTGTATCCTTCCTGGACTAAAGCACTTAGAGGGTGAGGAATGCCGTTGATTTTTTTAAAGTTAATTAACTAATTTAACTTTGGCTGTGCTGGGTGTTCACTGTGGTCCGTGGGCTTCTCTAGTTGTGATGTGTGGACTCAGTAGTGGCATGTGGGATCTTAGTTCCTCGACTAGGAATTGAACCCAGACCCCTGCATTGGGAGTGCGGAGTATTATCCATTGCTCCACCAGGGAAGTCAATTCTTTTCTGTAGCTCCCAAGTCTCACACCCTGGGACAGGCATCTTGCGTCTCATCTACTGAGGGCTTGCTATTTGCTAGGCATTCATTCATTTAATCTTTACCACAACCCCATGCGGTAAGTTCTGTTGTTATTCTCATTTTATAGGTAGCTGAGGCTCGGGGTAGGAGAGCAGGATCCACACAGATGATGGAGCTGTGCTACCCTGTCATGTCTCAGCATGGCTCTCAGAGAGCAGACAGTCAGCAGAGTGGGTGAGTGGTGAGGATTCTCTTACATGTGGGTACTTGGGTGGGGGGGGAGCCCTAAATAGAAGGCAGCCAACTCCTGGGACAAGCCTTCAGCTTGGTACAGAACCTTGAGCATCCCAGCTCAGGGAAGTATGGCATTAACTGTTTTGAGAATAACATAGACTGTAGCATTTTGTCCCTTTGCCAAGGCCTTACTTTATATCAATCATAGTGCAAGTACATAACCAATCCATTGAGGTCTTATTTCTTTTCAGTCACTGAGTCAAGGGCTTTTGGTGTATCATTTTATTTAATCATCATATCAATCCATGAATAGGTATTACTATCCTTCTGAGGAAAGAGACATTAAATAACTTGGGCAAGGTCATAGCTAGTGATTTACAGAGTTAGGATTCCACTTAAGGATATGTGGCTTTGAGACTTTATTTCTTGAGCATCAGAGACCTGGTTCAATTCCTAGTTCCTCCATGAACCAACTATGTGCCCTTGGCAAGTCAGTTCACTTTTCTGGACCTCAATTTCCACATCTGTAAAATGGGTGGGTTGGGCTAGATGATGTGTTAGGCCCCTTCCAGCTCTGATATCTAGACTTTGAACCCCTTGAGGGATATCACTCCTGAAGCCTGAGCACTTAGCAGAAAGCCTGGCCCAGAGTGGGCCCAGCTCAACATGTGTTGAGCTAAATCTTTCCTGATGTGCCCCAGTTCCTAGCTCCACAAGTAGTCACCATTCCCACATCTGTGTATTTCACAGTATTTCATAGAGATGTTTGCAGGAGGGGATTTGGGGCAAGTCAAGTCATCCCTCTTAATCATTTCCTTATCTATTAAAAAAGGGCAGCAGAGATTGGACTATACTCTTACCACAGCAGTTTTCTCTCTGTTCTCTAAACACACCTGCTCAGAGCTTTTGCATCTGTAGCTCCCTGTGCCTGGAACACTCTCATCCAGCTGTTACAATGATTGGTTCCTTGTCATTACTCAAGTCTCACCTTTAATATCACCTCCTCAGAGACAGCCTCTCTGACCACATAATCTACAGTAGCCATAGCCATTACTTGATCATGTCAGCTTATTTCCTTTCTTCAGGGGATTGTTGCCTATTTGATCTCTTTACTTGTTTAGGTCTAGCTCCCCTCTTTCTAGAGTCTAGCTCTCCACTCTAGAACCTAAACAAGTAAACAGTAAAATATGTAGCAGTCCCCTGCTTACCTGGTGGCTCAGTGGTAAAGAATCCACCTGCAATGCAGGAGACCCGGGTTTGATCCCTGGGTCGAGAAGATCCCCTGGGGAAGGAAATGGTGACCTGCTCCAATATTCTTCGCTGGAGGAAACCCCATGGACAGAGGAGCCTGGCGGGCGGCAGTGCACGGGGTCACAAGAGTTGGACATGACTTAGCAACTAAGCCACCATCACCACCCCTCTTTCTAGAATGTGAGCTCAATAGGTGTAGAATCTGTAACTTTCAGGTTTACTGATGTATCCCTAGGCCCTGATACAGGCTGGGCAGGCACATATAGTTGCTGAATTCCTGGTAAGTGAATAGATAGCCTAGAGAGTCTCCAAAGTCTTTTTTAGCTGTAAATCAAAGGATATTGAACACAGTGAATGTAAACTCACATGCAAGCATGACTGTACCATTTTACAGATGTGGAAACTGAGGCAATGAGTGACTTGCCAAAGGTTTCATGGAGAGGGGGCGGTAGATGGTATAGTCTAGAGCTGGGGTCCCCAACCTCTGGGATCTAAAGCCTGATGATCTGAGGTGTAGCTGATGTAATAATAATAATAGAAATAAAGTGCACAATACATGTAATGCACTTGAAATATCCCCAAGCCATCCCCTACCTCTATCCCAATCTGTGGAAAAATTGGCTTCCATGAAACTGATCCCTGGTGCCAAAAAGTTGGGGACCGCTGGTCTAGAGCACCGTGTGTGTGTGTGTTCTCAGTCGCTCAGTTGTGTCCAACTCTTTGCAACCCCGTGGAATGTAACTCAATCCCGCCAGGCCCCTCAGTTCACGGGATTCTCCAGGCAAGAATAATGGAGTAGGTTGCCATGCCCTCCTCCGGGGGATCTTCCTGATCCAGGGATCAAACTCACGACCATGTGGGAATTCAAAAGCAGGGGATTCAGGTTTGGGTCCTCACACCATCCTACTCTGTCAAGCTTCCTTACAAGATCCAGGTGAACTGAACAAGCCATTTACCTCTCCCAGCGCAGTTTTTCCGTCTGAAAGAGAAAGGCGTACTGTTAACTCTGGTCAAGGGTGACTGTGAAATAATGAAGTTTCCTAAACTGAACAGCACTAAGCATTCTGCAGAATGTTGGGCCTCTGTTTACTCCCAGGTTATTCTCAGAGTTGTGGGTGGGAGAGGGGAAGGGAGCCTGGGACCAGGGCTGTGGAGGAGGTGTGAGCTGGTGGGTTGGCACAGTTTGTTACTTCTGGGTCTGCCCCTACCCTTGCAGCCTTCACCTTCTCAGGTAAAGAGGTAGGGGGAGCCTTGCTCAGCCAATGAACTGCTTTTGTTCTCTTAAAGGCACCCAGCAACTGGCACGAAAACCAGCCCTGTGACCCGAAGAGATCCCGGGGCGGATGCCAGGAAGCAACTGTGGGGCTGGATGTAGCAAACCCCTCCATGGTGACCCTGTGACCTCATGTCCTGGAGGGTACTTGCTTCAGGGCGACCTCCTCCGCCTTACCCAGAGCCGGCTTTCCAGGAGGCGCCCACGCCTAGCTGCCCTGGCAGACGCCCAGGGAGGAAAGACAGCGTGGCCTTGGCAGCTGCCCGCCAGGAAGGAGCCCACAGGTGCCAGGGAGAAGCCATTTCCTTGCCCCCTTCAGCAGCCCTGGTGAGTCCTGATGCTCTGACCTTCTCGATCCTCAGCACAGAAGGGTATAGTAGAAAGACGCCTCTCCCAAGGGGCAGAAACCGTGGGTGCTAGTCCCCGTCCTGCTGGGTAACCTTGAGCGAGTCAGTCCAGCTCTCTGAACCTCACCTGTACCATCTGGGGAAACACGCTCCTGCTCCCACGTCAGCTTGCCCCCTTGATTACTTTCCCTGGTCACACGCCTTGTTTTGAAAGATTTTTGTCTGCCAAGCTGCGCCTGTTATATAATAAGTCATTAATTGGTTTTTCCCCTTGTGTGTTAATTGGGGCCCTATCACAGCCGATCAGTGTTTTCTGGTCAGCAAGACCAAACCCTGGCAGTGCCACTGAGCTGATGAAAGTTGAACTGTGGCAAAGAAATGTGTTGTTTTAGTCTGTCTGTGAGATCTTATCTAGAGCCAATATTTGATTTTCATTTGGCCTCTTGAAATAGGAGAAAGAGGGCGCGGTGAGTAATTCCAGAGAATGGGGACCCTAGGTGGGGAGCCCCTAAATCTAGCCTGCATGGTGTGTGGGGGTACCAGGTAGAAGCACTGCCTTCACACCCCAGGCCCAGCTTTGATCCCTGCTATGCTGCCTCCCACATGGAATGCATTCTTGAAAGTGGGATCCTTTGGCCTGAAAACTTCCGGTGTGGGGTTGGGCTGTTCCCAGGTGTCCCCACACTGGGTTCATTCCCCTGCCCTGACTGAGATTGGACAGCCCTAGGTTAGGGAGCCCAGGTCACACTCAGGCCTCTGATGGGGGATTGCCAGGGGAATGGTGATGGCAGCAAGTTAGCACGAGCACTGGGCCTGGAAGCCAGGACAGTATACCATGAACACAGCTTGTGCTGGGAATCAGGAGACTGGGCTAATCTGCGTTGATTGGCTTTGTGACCTCAGGCTAGTTGCCTAACCTTTTTGAACCTCAGTTTTCCCAGTTGTAAAATGGTGATTGTAATCTTGACAGTGCGCCCCTACCAGGATTAGGGCAAAATAACATTGTGTATTTCACAGAAGCTTAGATTCTAGTCTTTAAAATGCATCCAGAATTCAGAGATTAAAAGAATCACAAACATGCTTTTTAGAATTGATACAACAGAGTTATGGATGTTTTGTAAAATGTGATGATAAAGATAAAGAATTGTTTCTTGATAAACAATTCCATGATAAAGAATTGTTTCAGTGATGAGGGAATTGTGATTGCTTGCTATTCAAGTCCTTTTCCTTTTGAAAAGTATCATTTATTGGGACTTTTTGAAAAGTAGTCTCATAAACAGAAAGCAGGGACAAACAGCTCATTGAGTAATGGTATTTTCTAATGATTCCTGGAACTGAGACCCAGGCCTGGAATGCGGCCCTCGTGTGGGAGCCAGTGTGATGCGTGGTTAGAGCATGCACTTTGCAGTTAGACAATGATGGGTTCAAATGCAGACCCAGAGACGTACTGATGACCTTAGGTATAAATCGCTATGCGTTTCTGTGCTTCGATCTTTTCTAAATTCTAAAACAGAGTGGGGGGAATGTCACAAGTCCTGGCTGATGTTGTTCTTGAGGGGGGTTTACTGTAGGACAAGGACTCAGCACCTACATACATGTTCCACTAGAGCTGCCCAGATCCAGAGGGCTCCTGATCCTTGGAGACTGAAGCAGACTAGATACACTGATTCAAGGCAAGACACCGCAGCCAGCTCCCCACCAGGGGCTCTGATCACCCTTGTCACCTTCTGCAGCAGCAGGAGGCTCTGGAGAGATGCTGGATGAGTAAGTGTGTGGAACCAGTGAATTCCCCCGAATGCACGAGGCTGCTGCTGCTCCTTGCTCTGGGGGTCCAGCCAAGGTCCTGGCCCCTTCCGTTTGGTCACTCTGTTCTCCTTGTCCCGAGACTTCCTGCTAAGCAAGTCAGTCACAGAGAGTGAAGTTTAGGGTTCATGACAGTGTCTCCCCTTCCAGCGAGGCTGCGGGAGGGTGAGGTGGAGTGAGAGCTGGAACAGAAGCTCTGCAAGAAAGGGAGGGGCAGCCCTTCTTGTCCAGTTGAGCAGGTGGTGTGTGAGAGTGTGCACATGTGTGCACACGAGCTAACACAGTTCAAGTAGAGGGGCTTGCCTGGTGGCTCAGTGGTAGAGATTCCACCTGTCAATGCAGGAGACATGGGTTCAATCTCTGATCAGGAGGATCCCACATGCCGTAGAGCAACTGACCCTGTGCGCCACAACTATTGAGCCTGTGCTCTAGAGCCAAGGAGCTGGAACTACTGAGCCCAGTGCCACAACTACTGAAGCCTGGGCACTCTAGAGCCCGTGCTCCACAACAAGAACAACTGCTGCAGTGAGACACCCGCACACGATGAAGAGTAGCCCCTGCTCGCCACAACTAGAGAAAAGCCTGCAGGGCAATGAAGACCAAGCACAGCCAAACATAAATAAACAAAACTATTTCTAAAAATTCACATTGAAAAATTCTGAGTGTGAAGGCCCCCAAGAGGTCATGTCAGCCAGCCCCCTACTTGGGGCAGGAGTCTCTTCTAACCAACACAAGAGGTTGCAGCTGCACTCCAGGGAAGCCTCCTAAACACCTCTCCTTGGTAACCAGCCATGGCATCTAAAAATCCTCCCCAGGGTGCGCTCAGGCTGTGTGTGTGCATGTTTAAGGACCTTGGATGTCTGAATCAGAGTATCATAGACACTGAGCACTCAAACCTTGCAGAAAAATAAGCTTGAGGTTGAAGTGACTGGGGTGCAGTGGGGGCTTGATGTTTTCTGCAGTCACCAGGAAGCTTAGAGGCACTTTGGAGGAGCTACATTTGTGGGGTGCCTATTATGATCTAACGATTATGCTAGGTGTGTTATTACCACATTTAATCCTTACAGTAGAGTGTTTTATTATTCCCATTTCACAGATGAGAACACTGAGGCTCAGAGAAGTTACAGATCTTGAGTAAGATTGCTCAGCTAACAAGTGGCAGAACTGTGACTCAGATCTTTATACTGCTACATCAAGAGCCTGGCCTCTTAGCTGTTCTACCAGTAGTTGCAAATCAGGTCAAATACTGAAGTTCCCAGGTGCATTTTGTTTGGCTTACAAAGTGTTTTGTTTTGTTGTAACATTAAATGTAGATGCCAACATTTGAAAATGCAGCTATTTAACAGAAGAATCTAGACTCTGATTTCTCTCTGAAGATCAGAAGGAAGACGTGGCACTGTGTGTCCACGTTCTCATATGCCAGCAATCAACTCGACTTGCTTCTTAGCCTCTGCCTTTAAACAGGGCCTGTGACTTCCTGTTTGCCACCACTCCTGACTCCCTCCACTCAGTCCGCTGTCTTGCTTATGACCAGCCTGGCCCTACAGGCCTGTGGAGACCTCGGTTGTGGTCCTAGCACTCGACCTGGCTGTGGCTTTAAGTAAGTAATGGCATCTACCTGGGCTATGGCTGTAATCTGAGTGAGGTAACACTCTGAAATAACATCCTAAGTGGCTTTCTGTGCTGCTCGGGGCAGAGGGGGAAGCCCTAACTCTCTGGCACATCCACATCTTGGTGGTCTGGCTGAGTCTGTGTGCCTTACACCAAGGATGGCTGGTGTTATTTGCTCTTTGTCACCATCATTCCACTGTACTATGTCTGATGCTCCTGATAACACAGGACATTTGGAAACAGGTAGGGCCTGGTGGCACCAACCCCAGTGTGATGCCCATTCCTAATACTTTGATCAAAGGGTCTGACTTCCATGTGCTTGTTTCTCTGTTTCAAGAAGCCAGATTGAGATTTCGAAATCTGAATATCTTCTTCTGACCCTATTTTTGCTATAGGATGTGCAAGAGAATATCTACAGCCCAGCTGAGAATGTATTCTCTTTTTCTGTTACAACACACACACGTGCACATAAGGGTCAAAAAAAAGCCATGCTTTGTAGGTCTTTGCATCTATCTAGTGTCTTGTTCAGATTTCTCTTTTTAAAGATATTCATTCACTCATTTGGCTATACCAGGTCTTAGTTGCAGCATGAGAATTCTTAGCTGTGGCATGTGGGATCTAGTTCCCTGACCAAGGATTGAACATGGGCCCCCTGCATTGGGAGTGTGGAGTCTTAGCCACTGGACCACCAGGGAAGTTCCTTGTTTGGATTTCTGAGATCAGGTCTTTAGAGCTATGGAATAGTAGAGATAGAAACATGCAGACCATCTAGCCCAATAATAGCAAATATGTTTTACTTCATTGCAAATTCCTATCAATCAGTAGAGCTCTTGAAAAGGCTTCTGAAGCTACATATGAGCATGGAATGATCATACACTGAGATCTGTCAGCAATATCTACTGTGGGCATGGTGAGGGGCTGTAGCAGTACTTATGCCATAAATTATACAGATATGAAAACTGGGCTGGGAACAGGAGATCAAAGTGTGAAAGAAAGTGTTAGTCACTCAGTCATATCAGACTCTTTGTGACCCCATGAACGGCAGCCCACCAGGCTTCTCTGTCCATGAGATTTTCCGGGCAAGAATACTGGATGGGTTCCTATTCGCTTCTCCGGGGGGTCTTCCCGACCCAGGGATTGAACCCAGTCTCTTGCATTGCAAGCAGATTCTTTACCATCTGAGCCAATAGGGAAACACAGGAAGGGGAGATGACTTGCCCAAAATCATTCAGCAAGACAAGACTCAGGTCTAGAAGCAGGATTTCTCTTGGCCTGAAAGCCACCGTTGCTTCCACTGTATTAGCTCAGAGAAGAAACCTGAGAGGAAGGGAAGATGACAGAAGCAAGCCGAGGACCCTGGAGTCCCAGCTCCCCCAAGAAGTCTGGCTGGGGTTGGGGCTAAGGAATTCAGTCCTGTCCCATTAGACTGAGCCCTGACTGATGACCTGTTGGCTTCTGCTCCACTTCTCAGAGTCCCCTAGCTCCTGCCCCAGTTTCCTGTCTCATTTTCATCTGGCTCAGAGAGTGCACGTTGTCTCCTGGGATCATAGGTCCTACATGCCCTCTTTTGACAATGAGCTCCCCAGCCCCCTCTGTTCTGGAAGAGAAGTCCTAGGACAGGGGTTCTTAACCTTACTGATTCCATGGATTCCTCTGGCAATCTGGTGAAGCCTATAGATCCCTTCTCAGAATGTTTTGAAATGCATAAAGTAAAATACACAGGACTATGAAGGAAGCCGATCATACTGGAATAGAGTTATCAAGATATTTTTTAAATTGTTTATGATATAATATGTACTTTATTAATACATTTTAAATGAAATTGAGCATTAGGTATAATAACTATTGTAATTTTAGACTAATGAGCAGAAATGAAGTTTTGAATGATCTATAACAACTGTAATGTGATACAAAAATATCTGTGACTTCTCTTGGTGACACAGTCGCAGGAACCATCAATATTCTTGTGGCCATTGCCTACATTCAAATGGAACAAAGTATTTAACTTGAATTAGAGTTTAGTGAAAATAAAGTTGGAAGTTTTCCCATCCAAGCTCAGAGACATCTGAATTCCATCTGTGCTCCCAGGCTGAGACTCCCTCGCTCTGTTCTAGGGAGTCTGCTAGTCCCATGGTTTGCAAACTGTGGGCCATGGAACCCTGGAGACCCAAGGAATGTCACAGAGGCTACCACAGCGTGGGGCACAAGCAGGAGCATCGGCCAACCGGACAAATAACTCTGAATCCACCACCTCTGCCTTGCCTGATCAGATTTCTTATTTGAATTCGCTTTGGTGGTTCATATGAGATCCTTTTGGAAAAAAGAGTAGGGGGGATTTATCTGATCCTGTCTGCATGTTAAAAACCTTCACTTGGCCCCATCCACCTCTTCTTGTGACAGGAAGCAAAGCCAAGGCCTAGCGCAGTGAAGGGTGCTGGAGGCACACGTCTGGTGGCAGGGTTGGGGCCGTGGAACCTGAAGGGGTGGAGGGAAGCAGCTGGGCAGGGGTGAGCTTCCTGCTACCTCTGCCTGCAAACCACTTCAGAGCAGCAGTAGGCTGTGGCCATGAGTCAGAAGACCTGAATTCAGGGTCCTCTATCTGACACAACCTCAAGTTTCTCGGAGATAATTATGCATTCATTTTGAAAGGACAAAATGAGAAAAAAAAATGTTTCAATTAAGTATAGTTGCTGTCCAATGTGATAAATGTTACAGGTGTGCAAGACAGTGATTCACAGTTTTTAAAGGTTATACTCTGTTTATAGTTATTATAAAGTATTGGCTATATCCCCTGGGTTGTACAGCATAGGCATGCTCAGTCATTCAGTTGTGTCTGACTGTTTGCAACCCCGCCAGGCTCCTCTGTCCATGGGATTTCCCAGGCAAGAATACTAGGGAGGGTTGCCATTTCCTCCTCCAAGGGATCTTCCCAACCCAGGGATCAAACCTACGTCTCCTGAGGTTCCTGCAGTAGCAGGCAGACTCCTTACCACTGAGCCACCTGGGAAGCCCCCTGTGCAGTATATCTTTGTAGCTTATTTTATACCTAAGAGTTTGTACCTCTTACCCATCTACCCATTTCCCTCTCCCCACTGGTACCCACTGGTTTGTCCTCTAGGTCTGAGAGGCTGCTTCTTTTTTGTTATATTCACTAGTTTGTTGTATTTTTTAGATTCCACATATAAGTGGATATCACATAGCATTTGCACAATGAGAAAGTTTTCGTTATTAATTTTTATTGTAGTATAGTTGCTTTACAATGTTATTTTCTGCTGTACAGCAAAGTGATTCCGCTATACATACATATATATCCCCTCTTTTTTGGATTTCCTCCTCATTCAGATCACCGCAGAGCACTGAGTAGTATACAGATGTCAATCCCCGGCTGTCAGTTCATCCCACCCTCTCTTCCCTCCTTGGTATCCACATATTTTTCTCTATGTTTATGTCTCTGTTTCTGATTTGCAAATAAGTTCTTTTGTATAAATTTTCTAGATTCCACATGTAAGTGATATTATATGATAGTTGTTTTTCTCTTTCTGACTTCATTCTGTATGACAATCTCTAGGTCCATCCATGTCTCTGCAAATAGCACAATTTCATTCCTTTTTATGGTTGAGTAATATTCCAAAAATGAGACCAATTTAAGAAACATAAAGAACTATTAAAGAGATTTTAATATATTTATCTCTAAGCCTGAGACCTTTTTCTCAACTCTCCCATAGGGTCTTTCTCCCAATTCCAACAAACCCTTTCCCCAGCACAGTACAATCCCAACCACCCAGTCACCTCGTCTGCCAGTTGACCTCTTCAATTCCTCCCTTTGCTGTCCTGTGTCATGCCCTCTGGCGTGCATTTCTGTAACACCCCCTGCCCCCTTCTCCGCCCCAATCTCTCTCTCTGTTCCAGCTTGCCTTTCACGGAGCCCAGACACGTTCTGACCGTATGTTCTGACCATGTCCTTCTGCTTCAAGGCCTGTGATATCTCTTCACTGCACACAAGGCCAAGTCCTGCCCCCAGAGCATGGCAACCCAGACGCCTCAGGATCTGCCTGCAGCCTCCGTGCATCCTCCCTTTTCCAGCATCCCTACCTCCTCCTGCTGGGGGGTGCTGCTGCTCTGTTGTTGCGATCTCCCCTGCCATCTGCATGAGCCCAGAGGACAGTGCAAGCCCTGGGAGCTGTGGGAAGATGAAAGAATTCGGGAAACCAGAGGCTAACATATTGGCAGGGACTGCAGAATGTGCAGTGGACTCTGAGGCATTCTGCTGGTAAGGGTAGGGGCAGGTGTGGCTCTGTCCAGGGAGACAGGTTATTTTCAGAGAGCAGCCAGCAACGGGGCAGAGAGTTGAGAGCACACTGCCCAGTCAGGGAGAGTCAACCATTTGCTATGCTTATCTGAACAGAGGCAAGAACCAGGTCACCAGGAACAGAATACAGCTAAGATTAATAGAGTCTCTGATTCTTAGAAGGTCAGAGCTTGAAGGGACCATGTGGATGTTTCCTCTAGTCTAAGTCCTTTCTGCTTCAAACAGAACAGTTAGCCCTGGAAATGGGGAATGGCTTGCCCAGGGTCACAAGAGTTTGAGGCAGAGCCCTGACTGGAGCTGCTGTCTCATTTTCTTCCCAGTCTCCATGTCCTGGGCTCTGGCCTCTGAACTCCTACCAGGAGACTGAATAACTGGCCCAGGACTGATTTTCCAACAGTGGCTTAATGTGTCACTTCTAGGCAGTGCGGTGCTGGCTCTTAGCAGGGGTTGTCAACACTTTAACCCAAAGGTCCCCAGAGACAGGTTACCTTATTATACACATTGGCTCACTTTAATCTTGTCGACAGCACTGTCTTGAGTATCTCCTATTATTATCATTGCCACTTTACTAGATGAGAAGCCTAAAGCTCCAAAAGTTCATGGAACTATTCCAAGGCCACACAGTTGGTAACGGGCTGAGTGGGATTTAAACTCAGGTCTACCCTGACACCCAAGCCCATGAGGCTCTTGACCGTTCTATTGTAGTGTAATATGGCAGAGTGGGGAAAACTACGTTCTGGTTCTAGATTCAAGCCCCCAGTAGGCCAATGACTTCTTGATGGACCTTAGTCAGGGAACCCTTGGGCAAGTCGTCTCTGGGCCCAATATCTAGATTTATAGAAAGGAAATTCGGTCTACAGTTTTTTAAAATTTATTTTATTTTTATTGATTTTTGGCTGCTCCAGGTCTTTGTTGCTGCACACAGGCTTTCTCTAGTTGCGGTGAGCAGAGGCTCCTTTCTGTTACAGTGCACGGGCTTCCCATTGCAGCGGCTTCTCTTGCTATGGAGCACAGGCTTTAGGGAGTGCAGGCTTCAGTCATTGTGGCTCATGGGCTTAGTTGCCCTGTGGCATGTGGAATCTTCCCAGACCAGCGATCAAACCCATGTCCTCTGCCTTGGCAGGCAGATTCTTAACCACTCAACCACCGGGGAAGTCCCTGCCTACAGTTTAAAATTATAATATTGAAAGCAGCTTACAAACCGTTATCCATTTATTCAGTTAGGGTCTATTAAGAACTTAAAGCAAGTGAGGACTTGGCACTACAGAGAAGAATAAGGCATGCTTCCAACCCACTGAGAACTATAACATAAATGTTGGGTGAACAAGGGTCTTTTATTTCTAATAATTATGGTAGCTTATTGAGGATCCACCCTCCTACTGGGAATCATTAAAATAGCTGAACAAAACAAATGTGTGTATGTATGTGCATTTGAAGGCATTAGAGAACTACCAAAACAAGAATGACCTGAGAGGCAATGATTCCAAAGGTAAGGGAGATGCCACTATTCAGCTGCCACTTTGCCCTTTAGTATGCTATTTCTCGGAGAAGGCGATGGCACCCCACTCCAGTACTCTTGCCTGGAAAATCCCATGAATGGAGGAACCTGGTGGGCTGCAGTCCATGGGGTCGCTAAGAGTTGGACACGACTGAGAGACTTCACTTTCACTTTTCACTTTCCTGCATTGGAGAAGGAAATGGCAACCCACTCCAGTGTTCTTGCCTGGAGAAACCCAGGGACAGGGGAGCCTGGTTGGGCTGCTGTCCATGGGGTCGCCCAGAGTCAGACACAACTAAAGCGACTTAGCAGCAGCAGCAGCAGTAGCAGCATGCTCTTTCTCAGGAGATGGCTAAGAATCTGAGTGGAGCATCTGGAATTGTTATGAAGCTGGGGTATATAAACTGGATTTCAGGATCTACCAAGGAGGAATGTCCCTAATAAACACTCCAGGCTTTCAATTGTAACCCCCAAAGGGCTATGGCCTAGGAGTTGAAGTGAGTTAGAAATTGACCAGCCCCAGCAAAACTGAAGACTAACATCTAATCAATTAAATTCTTTATATGACTTAAGTTTAAATGCCTCCCAGAAACAAAAGTAAAATCTCTCTGAAGGAAGATAATACTATCAAAGACCTCAAATTTTCTGATAATTTTAAAAATATGCAATATTAAGCATTCAATCACAATTTACCTAATGTCCCAGCAGACAAGACCAAGTGGCTAAAAACCAAGAAAAAATAACAGACAATCAAAATAGGCCCACAGAAGACCCACATGTTGGCATTATAAGTCATGGACTTTAAAACATGTGATTAATATGTTTAAGCAGAGAAGGCAATGGCACCCCACTCCAGTACTCTTGCTTGGAAAATCCCATGGATGGAGGAGCCTGGTGGGCTGCCATCTATGGGGTTGTACAGAGTCGAACACGACTGAAGCGACTTAGCAGCAGCAGCAGCAGCAATATGTTTAAGACATTATATGACAAGATGGAGAATTTCAGCAAAGAATTAGACTCTATCAAGGAGAATTGAATGGAAATTCTTTTTTTCTTTTTCGCCACACTATGCGTGGGATCTTAGTTCCCCGACCAGGGTTTTGTCTTGCACCCCCTACAGTGGAAGCACACTCTTAATCCCTAGACCACCAGGGAAGTCCTAGAAATGGAAACTCTAAGCCTGAAATACAGTAACTGAAATTAAGACCTTGAAAGATGGATGTGAGTTTACTGTACAGCTAAGTACAGCTAAAGATGAAATTAGTGAACTGAAAAACAGGTCAGTAGAAAATATCCAAACTATAGCACATGTAATACAAAAGAGAGATGTGGAACATGGTGAGGATGTCTAAATAGGAATAACTGAAGTGCCATAGGGAGGCAGAAGAGGAGGAGGAGAAAGAAGAAAGGGAAGGAAAGAAGAGGGAACTCATCCTCTGAAAGTTGCTGAAAATGTGCTTTCTCAGTTACCAGAAAATCTATTCATAGAGAAATGTCTCACTAGAGACACTTTACTACAAAATCACTTGACAAAGATTCCTGGAGAAGCGACTGGCTGCTGTGACCTGCAGGAGCCTGATGCAGGAGAAGCTGTTGTCTAGAGGAGCTGAGCATGGGTGACCCACATGCAGTGAAGGAGCCTGGTGAGCCTTCACACTGAAATGAGAAAGCAAAAAACCTTTGTTACTTTAATGTCTCTCAAGTTCCCTCTGTTGACAAAATTGAGCACCCTGCCAGCTGGCAAAAGAAAAGGATATTTAAAGGGCCCAGATCCATTTTCCTCGGGCAGACAAAAAGGATGAAAGGTTACTTCGACTATCCAGTGTCAGTCAGTCTCCATGAGTACAAGTGCATGGGTGAAATTAGATGAGACTAGCAGCACTATTGAACTGAATCCAGCCCAAATTACTAACTCTTAGAATTATGGGCAAAAAAATCAGTTGTCTTTAAGCCCTAAGTTGTTTTATTTTTACTTTGTTTATTTACTTATGTATTACTTTTGGCTGTGTTGGGTCTTCATTGCTTTGCTTAGGAATGCTCTAGTTGTGGCAAGCGGGAGCGCCCCTTCATTGTAGTTCCCAGGCTTCTCATTGTGCTGGCTTCTCCTGTTGCAGAGCACACGCTCTAGGCATGTGGGCTTCAGTCGTCGCAGCGCACAGGCTTAGTTGCCCTGTAGCATGTGGAATCTTCCCCAACCAGCAATGGAACCTGTGGCCACTGCACAGGCAGATTCTTTTTTTTTTTTCCTTTAGCCACAGACTTTATTGTTTGAATATTATTATTCTATACACAAATGTTAATTTCTTACAAAACTCTATATTCCATATTGCTAGGTCACTTCACTCTCCATTTTATGCCACATTTCCATCAAGAACTATTTCCCCAAATCACAATCTGCCTGATGGTGTTGTTGTTGTTCAGTTGCTAAGCTGTGTCCAACTCTGCGATGCCATAGACGGTAGCCCACCAGGCTCATCTGTCCATGAGATTTCCCAGGCAAGAGTACTGGAGTGGGTTGCCATTTCCTTCTCCTGGCAGGCAGATTCTTTTGAGATAGTTTTTTCATGCAAAATACTGTAATTCCACTGTCACAAACAACCTTGATCGTTTTCCAAATCCCACTCTTAAGTCTTTGTGCTGTTCCCTCTGCCCAAAGTGACATTCTTGGCCCTGTCTGTCTAATGAATGTGTTTTCCTGTAACTACTTAATTAATGTTTTACTGACTTATAGCACATATGTAGACAAATACACAAGTATGCAAGTCAGAGATGCACAGTTTGATACATTTTCACCCAGTACTTATACTTTATAAACTGTAATCAGATTCCCCCCCCACCCCCGTGTTTCCTTCCAATCACGAGCTGTGTAAACACTGTTCTAACATCTTATACCAGGACGAGTATTTCCCTGGTTTTGACTTTATGTCAATAGATCATACAACGTGTTCCCTTTTGTGTTTAACTTTTTTTGCTCAACATTATATTTGTGAGATTCACTCACATTGCTTCGTGTAATTATAGTTTCTTTTCATCACTGTATTGTTTTCAATTTTGTGGATATACTACAGTTTATTTATCCATTCCATTAATGGATATTTGGGTTGTTTCCAGTTTGGCCTATTACAAATATGTACTGCTGGCATTTGCCTTTTGGTGAACGTGTGCATGTATGTGCTTCTTATTTATTTATTTATTTTAGCTGGGTGGGGTCTCAGTTGTGGCATGGAGGGTCTTCACTGTGGCATGCAGAGTGTCTGGCAATGCACGGGCTCCTGAGCACATGGGCTCAGTAGCAGCGGCACGCCCGGCCGTCTAGTTGATGCGCCACCTTAGTTGCCCCTGGCATATGAGATCTTAGTTCCTCAACCAGGAATCATACCCCTGTCCCCTGCATTAGAAGGCAATTCTTCACCACTGGACCACCAAGGGAGTCTCACGTATGTGCTTCTGGTTTGTTATTCTTAAGAGTAGAATTATTGGGTTATGAAGCATTGTCATACTGTATTAAAACTGAAATAAAATCAAAATATAAAATGGCATGCAGGGCTTCCCTGGTTGGTTCAGTGGTAAAGAATCTGCCTGCCAATGCAAGAGACACAGGTTTTTTTGTTTTGTTTTGTTTTTGAAAGATAGTTTAGATTTTTTTATTTTTATTTTTACTTTATTTTACTTTACAATACTGTATTGGTTTTGCCATACATTGACATGAATCCACCACGGGTGTATACAAGCTCCCAATCCTGAATCCCCCTCCCACCTCCCACCCCATATCATCTCTCTGGATCATCCCCATGCACCAGCCCCAAGCATCCTGTATCCTGTATCGAACATAGACTGGCACTTCGTTTCTTACATGATAGTATACATGTTTCAGTGCCATTCTCCCAAATCATCCCACCCTCTCCCTCTCCCTCAAAGTCCAAAAGTCCGTTCTATACATCTGGAGACACAGGTTTGATCTGTGGTCCAGGAAGATCCCACTTGATACTGAGCAGCTAAGTCTGTGCACCACAACTGCCGAGCCTGTGCACTAGAGCTGCAGCTACTGAACCCATGTGCCTCAGCTACTGAAACTCCCTCACCTGGAGCCCATGCTTCCAAGTGAGAGACGCCACGGCAATGAGAAGCCTGCCCACTACACCCTGGATCCACCGGAGCCAGCGTGAGGAATCCTGCCCCACTGCAACTAGAGAGTAGCCCCCGCCCACCCCAACTAGAGAAAAAGTCCACGCAGCAATGAAGACCCAGCACAGCCAAAAATAAATTAAAAAATTTTAAATGGCATGCATAGATTAACAACCATATGAAAAGAGGAAAAAAGCACCTATGCATAGAGTAAACAGACATTAGAAGAGAAAAATAAAATGTTAACATGGTTTACAAAGGGAATAGGGGTGATTTTTTTCCTCTTGACATACCGTCCCAGTAATCATGTAATAACCATGTATTCTTTTATAATCAAAAGAAACATTTAATCATATTCCTCTCCAAAGTCTTGTTCAAATGCCATCTCCTTCTAGGTAGCCTTCCAAGGAGCATAGCCAGGTGACCATAGCCAGCCAATGTCTTGCTTCATGTTTACACTTCTGAGGAAAAACCACACTGCAGCAGGAGCACAGTGCCTTACCTAGAGGAGGTGCTCTCAAAATGTGTGATCCTTAAAAAAAAAAAAAAGTGTGATCCTTTCTCTAGAGTCATATAAATTTCAGCAGCAGCTCGCATTTCTCAAAAAGAATACCCCAGCTTTCCAGTAAGCAAGGCAGGGATATGAACCCAGATTACTATGTCTGTTTTCACCTTAAAAGCACTTGATGCTGAAAGGGTTAAGCACTAGGTCCATTATCATGCAGCAAATCATTGGCAGAGGCATTCTAAACAGGTCATTCAAGAAAGAGAAGTCTAGTGCAAAACATATAATCCACCAAGTATATTTTGAGCAGAGCAAAGAGCAGAGGAGGAGATTAATAAAGCATTTGGAAAACTCAGCTTTGTATTACTGACTGTGTAACTTTGAGCAAGTTAATTTACCTCTCTGAATTTCAGTTCCCTCTCCGCCACACTGGAGGGATGATGGTGGACTAATCTACAGGATGACCAAGGGTTCAGCTCTGATCGTGGTGGTGGTGGCTGCTGGAATTGCTACGCTGAGAAAGATTCCGAGGACAAAGCCAGGCTTAGTGGGGAAGAGTGTTATAACTGATTAATTACTTCTGCCATGAGCAGGGGATTTGAAATGGGTATTATGAATATTAGACATTTGTCTTTCCTGTACCTATTGCTCTTGAAGATCCTTTCTATCCCTATGTTTGGAGTCCCCAGGCTTAGATCTATTCGTGTGTTTGGTGGGCATAATGTTCATCCCATAGGCAATTCTCTTAATTCCAAAGGGGAAGGAATTTTAATTATCTTCTGAAACTATAGACTTTGTCTCCAGCAATGTATGTGATATATATTTAAATAATCTGTAAGACTCTCAGAGATCCTTAGAGATGAAAATGTCTGAATACAAGGTGTTAATTATATAATTGTAATCATTCTTTTGAGATAAATCATATTTGGCCGCCTCTCCTGTCCACACAGTGCCCTCCCCTCTGGTTGAAGTTGGTCCCAGGAAGTGGGTGTGTATCTTGATTGGTCGTAGTGGGCAGTGGCGTCAGTTCATAGGTGAAGAAGGGGAATGTCCTGGGTACGATACCAGAGCCCCAGACCAGAGTCTTGCCATTCATCACTCTGTCTGGCCTCGCCTGGAATGTTACATGCTTGGGATTTCTGCAGGGAGCTTGACCTTTGCTTTATCTTTGAAAGAAATATCCTATAACCATTGGGAAAGGTATTGTTTGAACAATTTAAGTAACACAGAAATTATATGTTTGCGGCTGACAAAGGCACTCATAAACTGGACGACAGATAAGCACATCCTGAGGGCCTAGCAGAACAGTCAGGCTGTCAATAACACAGGCTTTGAAACCAGACTGCTGTGAGTCTGAATGTAGCTCCAACATTTATAAATGAATTTGCACCAGCCACTTAGCCTCTGTTTTCTCATATGTAGAATGGGCTCCATAATAATACCTACTTCAGAGGGTTATTGTGTGACATAATTCATAAAAAGCAGAAGTGTCTGGCACAGATTAAGCCTGCCCTATATAGGAAGTATTACTATTAATATTATGTTTTAAATAATTAGTAGGACTTCTTTGACTATCCAGTAGTTAAGACTCTGGCACTTCCAATGCAGAGGGTGTGGGCTTGATTCCTGGTTGGGTAACTAAGATCCCGCATCCTGCATGGTGAAGCAAAAAAAAATTATTAGCAGTGATTTCTAATTACATATGAAATAAAACTCAAAAATGCAAATTTAGCTTCTATAAGCTTTGTAGACATCAAGACAGGGGCTGGAATGGGGTGGAGTTTTTTTTATTGTTGTTGTTTTAATACTAACAGAATGCTCATTTAAAAAAAGTTAGAAAATTATACGGTTGGCCAAAAGAACAAATCAGTACTCAGAAATAACCGTGATAAATAACCTGTTTATCTTTTGGTGTATATCCTCATGATGATGACACACATATGTTAGAACAAAAAGGACACTTGACATGGGCGATATCACACTGAACAAGATGTTTTATAGCCAGCTGTTTTTCAGTGAGTAAAGGGAGGTCTATAGGCAAATGTCAGAGAGGGCAATGGCACCCCACTCCAGTACTCTTGCCTGGAAAATCCCGTGGACAGAGGAGCCTGGTGGGCTGCAGTCCATGGGGTCGCTGAGGGTCAGACACGACTGAGCGACTTCACTTTCACTTTTCACTTTCCTGCATTGGAGAAGGAAATGGCAACCCACTCCAGTGTTCTTGCCTGGAGAATCCCAGGGACGGGGGAGCCTGTTGGGCTGCCGTCTATGGAGTTGCCCAGAGTCAGATAGGACTGAAGTGACTTAGCAGCAGCATAGGCAAATGTACTGGGTTTTTGTATGTGTGTGTGTGTGTGTTTTTTTTTTGTGTTTTGTTTTTTTACTGTTTAAAAGGCACCTAACATAACATTTTCCACTTTAAATTATAAAGCTCAATAGTGTTAAGTGTATTCATATTGTTGTAAAACAAATCTCTGGAGCTTTTCATCTTCCAAATCTACCCACTAAACAACTCCCCTTTTCCCCTTCCCCCAGCCCCTGGCAACACCATTCTGTGTTGTTTCTGTGGGTTTGACTGTTTTAGCTGCCCCACATAAGTGGAATCATAGCGTATCTGTTGTTTTCTGACTGGCTTATTTCATTTAGCATAATGTCCTCAAGTTGCATTCATGTTGTAGCATGTGGCAGAGTTTCCTTCCATTTTAAGGCTTGATAATATTCCACTGTATGTTTGTATGAACCGTATTTGTTTATCCTTTTCTTCACTGATTGATTTTGGGGTTGTTTCTACCTCTTGGCTATTAATAATGCTGCTATGAATATGGGTATGCAAATAGCTCTTCAAGACCCTGCTTTCCATTGCTTTGGATATATACCCAAAAGTGGAATTGCTGGATCATATAATAGATATATTTTTAATTTTTTGAAGAAGCTACATACTATTTTCCATAGTATAATAGCTGCACTACTTTACATTCTCATCCATACATTCTCGTCCACAGTGTACAAGGGTTCTGATTTCTCCACATCCACTCCAACATTTATTTTCTTTTTCTTTTTCAATAGTAGCCATCCTAAAGGGTACAAGGTGAACATATGTATTCAGCTCAGTTCAGTTCAGTCGCTCAGTCGTGTCTGACTCTCTGCAACCCCATGAATCGCAGCACGCCAGGCTTCCCTTCCATCATCAACTCCTGGAGTTCACTCAAACTCACGTCCATCGAGTCGGTTGATTTAACACAGTTCTAGGCAGAATGTTTAAAATTCTCAAAAGAACAAGTTTTGATACTGAGAAATGTAGAATCTTCTTTTTTATGTATAAATGACTAACAACCTTTCTGAAACTTATAAACTCTCATCAGACATACTCTGCTTTGTGGATGAGCTTCTTATCACTCCAAATTTTAGGATGTTTACTTATCAAAGGACAATGACTAGTTCTGTAATGTTGCAGCAGGTCAGCCCTTGGTACTTGTTTTCTTCTTCTCAAAAACCAAGCTACTTCCCACTGTCTGTCTCTTTGATCTCCTCCAAGCCTTTAATCTCCTCCTCCTTTTCTGGTTCCCACCCCTGCCCTCTCCTCTTAAATGAGGTGTTCTCCATTGTTCCAACTTCCCAACCTGTTTCAACCCCTTCCCCTCAGCCCTCCCCAGCTAGGCCCTGAAATGTCCCCTACTTCACTCTCGCGCTGGTGGGTCCTGGGAACCCTCAGGTCCTTGTCTCTGGCTTTCGACCCTTGGTTAACCTGCTCCAGGAAGCTGCTCAGAGGGGGTCTGCCTGTTTGTATGTGTGTGTGTGTGTGTGTGTGTGTGTGTGTGTGTCTAAGGTGAGATACTACAAGCTGCCATTCCCTTGGCAGATGTGGTTCCCACATATGCATCTCACCACATTGAATGTCACCCTATTATAGAGACACATTCTTTTTTTTCTCACATCCCAACCCCTACATGCCAGCCAGCATCTAACCTGAACCCTCTGAACAGTCGGTTGTTAAAATGCTCAAAGAAACCGTGCTGACTCCTGTGTGCTATTAATACCTTCCTAAGGCTTTTCTTGAGGCTGTTATATTATATATTATTTTTGCCATAAATGCTGACCTTAGACACTGTCCCCCCTCATGAAATGGGACCCTGCCATACCATTTTCTGTCTTTTTAAAATTGTGTTACAATACGCTGTACAGATTTTTTCTTTTTTTCTTTTTACTGTACGGATTTTAAATGTATGATTCAGTCAGCTTTGACAAACATGAACCCCTGTGAATTACAAGATTCTGATACACAGTCAGCTATTTTAGAGAAATTGCAGGGGTCCACAGAACTGTTGGAAAGAGCGTAGAGTTTGGAGTCAGGAGACCTGGTTACCACATCAAGCCTTTGGCATTAACCAGCTGTGTGACTTTGGGCTGCTGCCCTCGCCTCTCTAGGCCCTGGCTTCTCTCCCGTACAATGAGGAGGCTGTCTGTCACTCCACGTGACACAGCAGGTATTGGTCAAAGGTCACAGAAGACTCCTGAGAGTATGCAGAGCTACTGTGTCCTGCTGATATTTGCAAAGTGAATGCACCTCACCTGGATCCTGCCAATCAAATTGCTGAAGAAGAGAAAGTGAAGAAATAATAATTATATAATAACAATAAACAAAGATGGCAGGAATCAGCCAAACCAATCCCTGCATCTTGTAGGAATGTACCAAGTGCTTGTAAGTAAACCCTTCTCAAATTTGTTTGCCCTGGTACATTAATAAAAGAAGATTCTGAGGGGATTAGCGTCAAATTCACAACAAGTACCCAAAACACACTGTTTGCCAAATAGGCTGAGTTTAGCTCTTTTGAAGCTAATGTGCCTTGCTGAAAGAGGAAAGGGCTTCTCTGACAACATAAGAGAAGATAGCACGTTTCACTTTTCAAAACCTCCTTATCTATTTCTCATTTGTTCTATATGGGTTCTGTGACAAGGAAGCAGGACAGAGACTATTCCCTCTCCTTTTTTCAGGTGAGGATCCTGAGGCCCGGAAGGATGATGTAAAATGTTCTCATAGCCACCAGCAAGCACGCCCCTCTGATTTCTCAGCCTGTGCCTTTGGGCTGTGCCCCACCATCTCTTCTGCAGACGAATCAACCAACCCAGAGAACAGAGTCCAAGAAGAACGAGAAACTCTAATACAAGAAGAACATTCATAGGTGGCACTTAACAGTTACAGACAATTTATTGCCTTCCCATTAGATATTAACACTTGTGATTTTCCCAACAGCCCAGTGAGGGTTCTCTCTGTTTAACAGAAGAGGAGGCGGAAGCACAGAGAGGGCCCCTGGTTTGCTGGTGCTCACGACGCACGGAGGCTGTGGAGCTGAGACTCTGCCCAGGCTTCCTGGCTCAGAGCCCTAGCCCTGGTACCTGTGCTACACTGCCTCCTGCTTCACTGTGCTGCTGAGGAAAAAGCTTTCTAAACAGAGCTGGTCACTGACAAGATGCACAGCTCTGAGGGCAGTGAGGCCCCTATTCTGGGCACTTCGAGTGGAATCAAGGTGATGGTGATCATTACTGAGCAGTGTTTACAGCAGGTAGGGTTGAGGCAGAGGGCTGGTGGTTTGTCCTAGAAGGTCCCTTCCTACCAGAGAGTGTAGGATTTGATGAAATCTCTCACAGATCCCAGTCTTTCAGTTCATGACGTTGACAAGTCCTCCTGGCTCTCGAGCTCTTGGACTGAACATCCTCTCCCAGCCTGTCCTGCCTGCCAACCATCCCCTCCTCATGGGCACTGGGATCAGTGAGCTGTGAGAACAGGTGGCTATGCGTGGATCATCTTGGAAATCTGACAGCATGGTCTTCAGCCGAGGGACTAGGGAGGAGGGATAGCAGAACAGTAAATTACAGGTTGTCCACCGGCTGATTAAATCAGTGCCTGTGTCCAGCACTGTGGAGATGCTGCAGGCCAGGCTCACTCCTGGGCCCAAGGCCCAGATGTCAGTCACAGAACCACAGTCAGAGTGCCAAGCGCTCTCTGCAGTCCCTCATCCAGCCCCTGCATTTCACATGTGGGGATACTGAAGCCCAGAGAGGGGAAGCAACTTGCCAGAGACAACACAGCATTCCTTCAACAAAATACCAAGGGTCTACTGTGCCACAGACTGTGCTTGGGAACACTAAGAATGAACAAACTAGCCACAAGCTCCAGGCTCACAGAGTTTACACATTAGTGGAGGAAATGGGAAAAAGCAGGTACACGTATAAAATCAGAGATTGTGATCTGTGTCATCAAGAACATGAAGTACTGCAGCCAAGCTGATCAAAAGCGGTCTCTCTGGGAAGGGCCGTTTCAGCTGAGGCTTGAAGTATACGCATATGCTGTTTGTGTGTCTGTGCTGCGAGGATGTGTTCCAGGCAGTGCCCCCGGGCAGGGATGAGCTCCCCGTGTTGGAGGTGCTGGCACAGGGCAAGAGCAGGGGAGAGGAGCAGAAAGGGGAAATCTGAGGTGGATGGAGTCTGGAACACATGGTGTCTTGTGGGCTGAGATGAGAGGCGAGGACTTCATTTTCATCGCACTATGAAGCCATGGGAGAGCTTATGCATGACACGCTATAACATTTCCTGCTTTTTCCCAATGCGGGGGCTCCCTGGGAGCCCTGTTACCCTGGAGGCTTGCAGAAAACCCACCAGGCAATCCTGTCAGGGCAAAGTGAACCTGGCTATTCCTTGTCTTTAGTGATCACTACACATTCTATCTGCATTAGGTAATTAGGAAGGAAGTGACGTGAAGGAAGGACGTGAAAGTCACTCAGTCGTGTCTGACTCTTTGCGACCCCATGGACTGTAGTCCATGGAATTCTCCAGGCCAGAATACTGGAGTGGGTAGCCTTTCCCTTCTCCAGAGGATTTTCCCAACCCAGGGATAGAACCCAAGTCTCCTGCATTGCAGGAGGATTCTTTATCAGCTGAGCCACAAAGGAAGCCCAGGTAATTAGGGCACTCACGTTATTTGAAGTTCCCTATTCCGTCCATGTGTCGCAGATCCAGAAAGTCCAGTGCTATGGGATGTGGTGGGGATCAGCAGACCTCTCTGAGGCAGTGAATGCCACTGGGACAGGAAGTCAGGCAGCTTTACTAGTTTACCACAGCCTTTCCCCACCTCATTCCTACAGCTAGCACTCATCTTCTTTGCCATAGAGGTGTGAAATGTTAGAAACTGCTATCAAGACTGCTCAGATGTAAAGATATTTAGTTCCAGATGGCCATGGTTAGACAGGCAGAGTTCCTACCTTGGTAATCACACCTCCTTCCTGTTGCCCTGTGCCGTGTGGAGTCTTTAGGGATGATGACACAGATCAGTAATCCAATCAACAGATGTTGACAGTGTGACCTCCTGAGTCACATGACCTCATCTGAGATAAAAGGGCACTCATTTCTTCACTCTTCTCAACCAAGGAAAAGGCCTGAGGAAGTCTTGGCAGGGAAACTCATAAACCTCCCTGAAGGTCACAAAATGCTATCCTCCCTTTTAATCTAGATATTTCCCAGATTTAAATTTTAAGTCCTAACTCAAGTACAGCCACCTCCAAGAAGTCTTCCCTAACCACCTTTTCCCTGTCCCTCTGGTCTGTGCTCTTCTCTTCCTCCCCTTGGTCTCTTAAACGTGTCTGTACCGTGTGTTTAGTGACTGGCATGGTATCAGCCTGTGTAGGGATCTAAATGCAGGTCGTTGGCTGGGAGGACCAAGCACCAGAGGAGGCTGGGGCCTGAGGCCCACCAGTGTGTGTTGGGCCCATCTAATCACAGTTCAACTCAATTAAAAGAAAAAATACCGTGGAGGCCAAACAAAACATGTCTGTGGGCTGAAATTGGCCAGAGGGCTAGCAGCTTCCAACAGCTAGAATATTATCTGGAGGAGAAGGCATTGCATTTAGAATCTTTAGAAGTCCTGGAGCTGCCCCCAACTAGCAGCCTGAGTCCAGATAAATACCTAATCTTTCTGAGCCTCAGTTTCCTTATCTATACATTAGGGTAACACTGTCTCTGCTTTCTTCATGAGATTTGAAGAATGGTTGCCTTGACTCTATGCCAGTGACCACCATCCTGTTTCCAACAATAGTAGACATTTATTCAGCAGTTACTGTTCTAAGCACCTTACAAGTGTTAACTCACTTAGTCCCCACAGTAACCCTAAGAGGGGGGTGCTGTTATCATCTCTTATTTTACAGATGAGAAAGTGAGGCAAAAAGAGGTGAAAGAACATGCAGGTGAGTGCAGAGCTGGGACTATAACACCCTTACACAAATACTGGTTCATTTAATGTTCTCTGAATTTTATGAGGCAAGTATTTCACTTTTCACCATTCTGTAGCTGGAGACACTGAAGCTCAGAGAAGTGAAGTAACTTGCCTGGTATCACACAGCTTGAAAGTGGGCAAAGCCGAGCCTGAATGCGACTCTGACCCCAAACCCTGTGCCCTTTTCTCTGGGCCAGAGGTGAAGGACAGGCAAGTGATCTGTGAAGAGAGCAGTGTGCTGACACGGTGTTCTGCCCCAGGACAGAAAACATGTATTGCCCTTTCTTGTTTCAACTCCAGTCCCTAGCTCAGGGCCCTTCTGTCCTGGAGCACAGTTATGATCATGTTGCCAGGAAAATTGCTTTCTGCCTTCATTGTGACTGCTGGTTTCCACTTGTCCCCATGAACTTGGATGTTTCTTGACCCTGGAGTGTTTAAACATAGTTACCTTCCTTTGGCTATGGGAGTTTTGCACTTTTGACGTGTACTCTCTCTCTTTCCTGTGGTGTGGTGCAAGAGCCTAGAATGGGAAGGGAGAGACTGAAGTTCTGATCTTTATTCTGCTGCCCCAGCATCCTAGAGCAAGTCATTGAACTTCTGTGAGGCTCAGGGGACAATCACATCTGTCCTCTCTCCATGAAAGCCCTTTCAGAAATGCAGTGTGGAACAAATAGACGGTGGGCTGCAGAGAGGTAAGGCATACCAAAGGTGCTCAATAGATGACCCTCACTGACTGTGTGAAGTGGATTTGCAATGATGTGCAGACAATGCTGATAATACAGTGTTAAAAAAAATAAAGCTGTGGAATGTGCAGTATAGTCTCAGCTATGTAAAATACAAATAGATAAGAGACTAGAAGAAAATATACCAGCTTGACTGTGATTGCCTCTGGGTTGTGTGCATGTATGTGGGCTCTGCTTTGCTAGACTTAAATTTTTTTTCTATTTGCAAAACTTAGCCCATTTTGTATTTTATTTTACCATTTAAAAGTATATATGTAATTTATATGTATTATACATAATAAATTTATTATATACATTATAAATTAAAGTATATATATTAAGTAATTTATAAATATATATTTATGTATAAATAAATGTATAAAATTTAGTACCTGGCCCTTGACAATGTTGCTCTAGTTACCAGAACATTGAAGTGATAAGGTATGACCTTGCATCCATTCATTCATTCATTCCCTTGTCCAGAAAACACATGGAGGGCTTGCTGTGTAAAGGCAGCAGTGATGATTACTATAAACAACACTAAGAAGAATGGGGTATAATCCTTGCCCTCAAGAAATATATTATAATCTAGATAGAGGATAAGGCATATTGATCACTAGCCATAATTGAAGATAGAAAGTACTAAATATTTTATGGAAATTGTCACTAGGAGTTAATAGTGGGGGAGAAATCTACTCCAGCTATGGAGATTAAATTTTTGTAAAGAAGTTGTAATTTTGTGCTGAACCTTGAAGGACCAGTAGAACTCTGGGTATGTGGAAATGGGAAGGCATCATTGGCAGTAATAAAAGTAATGAAAGGTAATATTTACTTAGGACATACTATGTGCCAGGCATTGTACTTTTAAACTACACACATTCTCCCATTTAAGACTCACAGAAGTTCTATAAGGAAAGTAGTATTATCATCTCCAATTGACAGATGGGGAGACTGAGGCTTGAGAGATGAAAGTTATTCTCCTGAAGCCACGAGATGGTCAAGCTGGGATTCACACTCAGGACCTCACTGTGAACAGCTTTGTCACAGAGAAAGTACATGAATTGAGGCAGGAAAGCATGGGGCCCACAGGGAATTAGATAGGAGCTTTTTGAAGACATGGATCTTGTGTGTCTTGCTCACCTTTCCATGTCCAGGGTCTGGACTGTAACTGGCACATTGCAGATGGCTTAGTAAATATTGGTTGAATGAAAGGATAAAAGAAACAGTGAGTAGTTGACTGTTGCTGGCATGTAGGCTGTGTGGCTGAAAGCAGTAGGACAGGCAGGCGTGTGCACGCCAAGATTTTAAGCAAAGGCAGGGCCCATCAATCAAAGAAGCAGAGAACTGGCTCAGGCAGCATGGCAGGCTGCACGGCAGGGAGGAGAACAGTTAGTTGGTGGGGAAGCCCACAGGAGACCACTTGAGAAAGTTCAGGAACACTAGGGAGAGGAGTGGGAATGGAGGAAGAAGCTGTGTAGGTAGGATAGATTAGAAAGAGGCCATGGTATGCTGCCTATCTCTTAACTCAGAGTGGGGAATGCGTTAAAAGAAAATTGATTTTCTATCAGAACTTTACAAATCTATTCTTCATCTTTTACTAACTTCATTGGGTGGCTTGGGCAGCCTCTGGGCCTACTTCCTCATCTGTAAAATGGGGGTAATCATACTTACAGAAACCCTGAGGGTTAGCCATATTATTATGGGAACAGTCGGACTTCCCAGGTGACTCAGTGGCAGAGAATCTGCCTGCAATGCAGGAGATGCGGGTTTGATCCCTAGGTCAGGAAGATCCCTTGGAGGAGGAAATGGGAACCCACTCCAGTATTCTTGCCTGGAGAATTCCATGGTCAGAGGAGCCTGGTGGGCTACAGTTGCAAAGAATCAGACACGACCGAGCGACTGAATACGCAGGCATGGGAACAGTCAGTACTTCTGACTTCTCCTTATCCTCCTTACACTGTAACTATTGCTGTTTCCATCTAGTTGACAAGAGGAGATCTAGGCTGAGCCTCCTCTCATGAACTGAAGTACATTTCTTGGCTTGTGCCAGAACGTCCAAGAGTCTTTAGGTTTGGGAAAACATTGCCTAGCTAATACTGTCTGGCCAATGCCCCTCCCTTGCTAACCCCACCTACTCTTCCATGTTGGTATAAAGAGGCCTCAAGCCTAGGAGTCCCTGCTATCAGAAGAAGATAAGTGATAAACCCCAAGTCCTTTCAGAAACAAAAGGCTCTCTGGAAAATCAAACTCAAAGAGGAATGAAATGGAATATCCAAGCCCAGATAAAGGAACCACCTCTCTTTTACCTATGTACCCCTCCAAAAAATAGTTTCAGGGAACTTGTATCTTTCTTCCTACCCATGAGCCGGATGCAGGTATTATGCTTCCCATTTTGTGAACAGAGAAATGGAAGCCCAGGAAGGCTCAGGAGGCTGCTCCAATTTATTCAGCAAAGCTGGGGATGGGCCCAGGTTATAAACCAAGTCTGCTGTCTCTAATCCCTGCTCCAGCCTCCGGTCTCTCTTTTAGGAAGCTGTCAGTACCAGGAGGCAAACAAGCATGTAATTATAAATAGGTATTTGGACCCACTTTATTATTTTAATGTTTTAGAGTTTGATTTTCTCTCTGTGTGTGTCTGTGCATTTTAAGACTATGATGTGTTCAAACCGTGGGCAAAGCACAAGTTAGTCTGATCTTTATTGCTTTCTGCCAAAAGCGTATCTTGTTTAACTTCTTTTTTTTTTTTTTTGCCTGAGATCACTTATTGCTTAACTACTTGGTCCCTCCAATTAGAGTTTACCTTTTGGAGAGACAGGGTTCAGCTTTTTTTAGTATCTTCCCCAGTCCAACGTATTTGATGAGTGCTCCACAAATAGCCATCAATATGGCAATGGAGAGAAGAGAGGCAGCCTTACAGTGTAGTGTGGGGGATAAAAACAGGCCTGGGGAATTAGCTGCTGCCTGAGACCCTAGGCAGCCAGCTGACTTTCTTTTTCTGAACTTCAATTTCTTCCATTTGTAAATGAAGATAATAGCTTCAAGATCTAGCCTAGGGCCTGGCACATAGTAGGAACACTAGGTATTTGTGGGAAAAGCTAGTATCTTAACTCATTAGGTTATTGTGAGGATGAAATGAGATAAAGTATGTCAAGTATTAATATTTCTCATAGAACCTAGCATATAGTAGTTACTTAATAAAAGTAGCTACTCTGAACTATTTGATCAATAGTATTTAAAACTGAACACATGCATATAGAATGCCATAGTAGGTCAGGAATCTAAAAAAAACAAAAACTGAATTCAAATTGCAATTCCATCATTTCCAATAGGCTACTGCATTTAGGATTAGAAGATTCAGGTATGAGACCTGACTCTGCCATGGACTAGCTGTGTGACTTTGGTTAAGTAACCTGACTTCTCTGAACTTCAGTTTCTTGAAAAACAAGGGAACTGACTAATCATTAAGATTCCTTTTCCCAATTTAATAGCCTCAGTGTAAGATGTGGTCTCATGCTGGTTACCTTACCTTCCTTTTGTGGTCCCAGTTTGCTCATCTGAAAAATGGCCTATGAGTGTTAGGAGCCCCTCTCTGGGGCAGAGCAGGCCTAGGGGTGCAGATCTGTGTTGCTCCAGCCTCCACATAGGGCCTGGTGCTGCTTGTTCAGCTCAGACTGATGCTAAGTAACCTGAACAAGTTACTTGTCCACATAGAGCCCTTCTCTCTTCACAAAACATACCCTCTACCTCCAACTATAGGAATATAGAAAAGAATGACCAACAAGGACCATTATGTCCTCTTTTAAAAAGTTCAGAGATAGTCTAATGTGAATCCGCTTCAGAAAATGACTAAAAAATAAAATAAAAAATAGTGCATGCTAGTGACAGTGTACAATAATTTACCTTCTGATTAAGGTTATATATAATGTAACAACAAAGAATCTGTTTTAATTCATCAAGATCCCTTTAATCATTTAATCATTTTCTTCTTTGTATCTCTTTTGAAGCACTGGCCTCAGTCTCTATAATTTACATAGTACTTTGTTTGACTGAAGTTGTCTCACTTGTCTCCTCACAAAAGCTGAGAGGTTAGAAGCAAGTCAAGCATAATTTATCCCCATTTGTCTACCAGGGAAGGGGCTCCAGTGAAGTGCTGAGAGCTGGCCAAGGTGTGGACACCACGTTATGGAAGAGTTGGGACCACACATCAGATTGTCTGGTTGTCCCCACCAGCACCTCTCCCCAGTGGTCCTGGTTACAACAACCCTACAACTAACCTCACCCCTTGGGGGCAGTTTCAAAAGGCTGATTTTCAATAAGCCTTCTTTGTCCAGCAGGTCATGTGTTCTAATTCTTTTGGAGATGGCTAACACTCTTGGCTGTTATGTCTTGAGCAGGTGATATCATAGCCAGCCAGGGGCCAGGACTCCTCCAAGTGAAGTGTGGGACCACAAGCACCAACAGGGTTCTTGCTAAACATGTAGTTTCTTGGTCCAATCCCAGACATACCTGATTCCAAATACTTTGGAATCTGCATTCAAGGTTTTCCCTCATCATCCAAACTAAAGTAACTGATCTAGTGACTTACTGCGGTAGTAGCTACTGTTTTCATAGATATGAGACAAGCTCTTGTTCATAAGTTTGTTTTACTCTTTCTCCACCTCAGAATGCAAATTCCATGAGGTCCTTGCAAGCCTTGTTTTTTCCAAGCCTTGTCCCTAGAAACCCCCCACAGTAAATATTTAATTGAATGTGCACTAAAATTTGAAACCACTGTCTTCATTTTATAATAGGGAAACTGAGACCCAACTAATGCAGAGTTGGTAAGGGGCAGGACCAGGGTCAGGATAAAATCTCGGATCTCCAGAGTTCCAATTCGGCGTTGGTTCGTCTCTGGCCCAAGCAATTCTTATAAAAACTGAAGTCCATTTGAGGGAGGGGAAAAAAAAAAAAAGACATTTCTCACCCATAAATACTAAGTTTCAGGGCTTGGCTGGGTTGGGGGCTGTTGGTAATTTCCTGCTCACTTCCGAGACGCCCGATGCCCCCAAGGGTTAAAGACCCGTCTTCTAGGCCAGGTGTCCGCACAGTGACCTGGCCAGGGCTGCCTGGGAGGAGCCGAGCACAGTCCGCGGAGGTGAGGCCGGCTCACCCAAGGTCACCCAGGCGGGGCCTGGAGGGGCCAGGCCTATGGCACGTAAGTAAGGCGACAGCACCCCCACCCCATCATCCTGTAAGCTTAGGGTGATATTAATGGCTCTTTCCCCAGATTCTGGCGCACCCAGCCTAAAGAGCGCGAGCAGGCCCCGCCAGCCGCGTGGCGCGGTCCCATGTGCTCCACCTGCGGACGCTCTCACGCGCTGGCTCTTTAAGACACTTCCCCCTCTTTATACCACCCGGTCTCTCCTACCGGGCTCGCTGACCGCCCCCCCTTCCGAATTGCATCAGGCACGTGCTCGCCCCCGTCCGGTTTGAGTACCCCTCACCCACCAGCCCGGGAGGTGCGCCGAGGAATCGGAGGCCAGGGGCGGGGCCAGGGGCGGGGCCGCGAGGCCCTGCGCGCGCGCTCCCGCCGCCTTCGCCCGCCCGTCGCCCAGGGCCAGCCCCGGCGGGCGCGCCCCCGTTGCGCCGTCCCCTCCCCTTGCCCGCTGCGTCGCGAGGCGCGCGCCCGCCCGCCGCCTGCCGCGGATCGCGTGGTCAGCTCGGCTCGCCGCGCCTCTCCCCCGTCCGTCCATATTGCTGCAGCCCCCGTGCCGGGAAGCCCGGGCCGCCCCGGGGGCGGGGGGGAGGGAGGGACGGGACGAGAAGCCTGCCAGGCTCGGGGTGGGGGCCCCTTGCGAGGAACGGGCGGGGGGGGACGCGCGCCGAGGAGGCCTGGACCGCAGAGTGGGGGGCCTTCCTCCCCCCCCCGCCCCGCCAGCGGGCCTTGGATCTACGGCGGCTGCATCCGACCGGGAGGGGGGGCCGCGCCTAGCGTGAACCCCGACCCTTCTCCGCCGGGACTGGGGCCCAGCGCCCCGGAGGAAGGCGTCGCGGGCTCTCTGAGAGCCAAGTTCGAGGCGGGGGAGGCAGCCTCGGGCGCGCCCGGCTTCTCCGGGGGGGCGGGCGCGCAGATGGCCACTCAGGTGGAGCCGCTGCTGCCGGGGGGCGCCCCGCTCTTGCAGGCCGAAGATCACGGGGGTCTGGTGAGGAAGAAGCCGCTGCCGCCGCCCGAGGGCAAGGGCGAGCCCGGGGCGAACGACGTCGGAGGCGGGGAGCCGGACGGCGGCACCCGAAGACCTCGGCCGCCCTGCGCCAAGCAGCACAGGGAAGGCACCGGGCAGCTGGAGCGCGAGAGCCCGCGGCCGCCGCAGCCGCCCGGCGCCGAGGGCCTGGCCGTCAGCGACGGGGAGGAGGGCGGCGGCGGCGAGCCGGGCGCTGGCGGAGGAGCTGCTGGAGCCGCGGGCGCCGGGCGCCGAGACTTCGTGGAGGCCCCTCCGCCCAAGGTGAACCCGTGGACTAAGAACGCGCTGCCGCCGGTCCTGGCCACCGTGAACGGACAGTCTCCTCCAGGTGG
Source organism: Capra hircus (assembly GCF_001704415.2). Taxonomy (NCBI): domain Eukaryota; kingdom Metazoa; phylum Chordata; class Mammalia; order Artiodactyla; family Bovidae; genus Capra; species Capra hircus. Next base: position 44,427,525 of record NC_030814.1, on the reverse strand, counting down.
GTCTCCGTTTGGTATTCCGGGACCGGGGGCCTCTTCCGGGGACATAGGCGTCCCCTCCCCCAGCGGCCTCCAGGGCCCGGGGGTCCGCCACAGTGGGTCGTGGTGACTCGGGTTTTTTTTTTTTTTTTTTTTCATTATCTCCTGGCTAATTCAGGTCGCCGTGCCCTGCCCCCCCCGCCTCCCCAGCACACTCGGGAACCTGCCCCTGCCGCAGGGCCCGGCCTCCAGGAGGCTACGGCCACCGCCTGGGCCGCAGCGGTTAGTGGGCAACGGCGTGGTCCCGGCCTATCTCGCGGGGAGAGGGGTGGGCGCTGGTTTCGGTGAAAGGGGCCCTCCCCCCCGCCCCCACCGCGTGTCTGTGTGAGAGACGGTTTCTTGCCTGAACCTTCCTCGGGAAGCCCCCTCCGTCCCCCCGCCCCGTGTTCCTCGTTTTGGTAGCGTTGCTATCGTCCCTGTGTTGTAAATGTTTAATGAGTATATGTCATAGGCAGCAAAACGCCCGGCGATGAGTGCATACCGACCACACAGATTCGGGATTTAAAAGTTAACAAGTTTGTTCTCGAGTAGATGGTGTTAGGCGGTAGAATGGCCGTGGGCGACGGCTCGAGGGGTCGGTTACGGGGAGAATGGGGAGAAGAGGAAACCCAAAGTGTCATTGAATTCGGTGCTTTCCCTCGCCTGATCCTGGGGACCTTCCGCCTTGTGAGGGAGCCGGATGGCGAGTGTGCGGGGCGTCCAGTGAGGGGAAATGTGAGGCGAGTAAGGGGGCATGCAGCGACTTGAGGGGCGTGTGGCGGCGGGGGAGGGAGTGGCCGGGCCAGGCCGGACGGGCGGGTGACAGTTGGGCGCCATGCGCCGCGCCGCCGGCCCGCGGGCTGCTCGCGGCCACTCGGCCTGGGCGTTCGGCGGTCGCCGCGTCGCTCCGGGCGGAAGGCGGGTGCGGGCGGCGCGGCCGGGAGTGTGCGTGTGCGCGGGTGTGAGTGCGCGTCCCCCCTTCCCGGCATTCCTCCGCAGCCGGGACAACGTGGTGCCTCCCCGCGCGGCTGGCGGCATGTGACCGCCGAGCGGCGCGCCCTCCCTCTCCCTCCTCGACTTCTTCGGGTCCTTTCGGACCCGGCCTCTCGGGGGAGGTGGGTGTGCGGGAAGTCCCCGCAGAGCCTTGTTGGTGGGGGAAGGAGGGTAAGGAATATGGAGTCTCCGCTAGGCCTTCCTTTGCCGAAAATAGATCGTCGCCTTTGGTGGGGGGCGCGCCCGCCCTGCTCCCTTTGCGGGCCCGTGGAGACACCCTGGGGCTGGATTCTTGGGTTCAGGATCTTCTTGCAGTGAGCCGGTATTAAAACCCAATTGGAGCTACTACGATGGCCTGTGGCCATAGCCCTACGGCTTTTTCAGAACTCCTCCCCTTCTGCTTGAGACTGACTGGTTTAAACCATCAAAATGGGGAAAGTTGAAAGGGCAGCTTAATGCTTTCACATTCAAGGGAATAGAATCCCTCGTAGTCCCAGGGAAACCAGAACACCGAATTCTGAAAATGGCATGTTGTAATTTTTATTTCTTTATAAGATTGCTTCATTTGGGGGAGGGGACCTTTGGCGTTTACTAATAGTACCTCAAACCGTGTTCTCTTCCTTTTGCCCTCCTCCCCTTCCCCCCCTTTTCCTTCCAGAACCCTCTTATGCAAAGGGCAGTGCTGAAATCTCCATTTTCTTGCAAATCTCTCCTGATCCACCCACGGAGGGAGGAAAAGCAATTTGAAGATACTCTTTGGTCCTTCCCCCCTCTTTAAACTCAGGGTATAATCATCCGGAGGAGAGAGCACTCCTCAGAAGTTTAAATGGGGCTACTCACTCTGGCTGCTGCTGCTCTGCTAATGGTGAACCTGCGTTGTGGGTTTTAAATCAGCCATGACATCAGGTGGTGTTGGATATCTGAGCTGGCATTTTGTGCAAGTCTAGGGGCCCTTGGTAGGGTGCGTCACCGGGGTTATTGATCGTGGGAAGAAGACAGCTTGGCTGGCATCTCGCCTTTACCTCTGAATAGAAAAGCCAACTTGCTTTAAGTGCCCAAAGCAAAATTCTAAGTCCAGTAGACTTACTCTGTTCTTGTTAGGCGAGGAAGTGTCTTGTCTGCTCGTTAGTATTGAACCTTCGGAATAGTCTTCGACAGACAAATCTGAATTAATCCAGTAGCTTCTCTGTTTAAGCCTGTTGTTAGGGCTTGAATGTTTTTTGAAGGGGAATTTTGTGTTCAGGGTAGATAGTGGCCCTTTCTTTGAAATTTACATGGATCACTAAGGCCCTTTTCCAGCCCTGATTTTATTTGGACAAGTTTAAATGTGACACCAGTGGAGTGGCAGTGTGGTCTTGGGGAAATTTTGTGTTCTGTGATGCATATGTTTTTGGTGCCTCCTAAGTAAGCCAAAAGCTTTCCAAAGCTTTCTGCAAACGCCTATTTTTAGCTCTCCTTTTGGCTCAGATGCTAGTATTTTAGTTCTTTAAGAGACACACTCAGTAACTAGTAATAAAAAATGTTTTGTGATATCCCCCCTTTCTTGCGGGGCTCTCTGTTCTGGTTTAAGTGTCTGTCTTAGTGGTTTTAAGTCTTGGGATTTGCATTTTGGCTTTTTGTATTTCTCTCCCTTAGAATGTTTTGAAAACATTAAAATTTCTTTTCCTTATTCTAGCCACAACTCTTTAAGTATGAGAGAGGCAGGATGTCTCATTTACAAGAAGAAATGAGGGACTTCTGTGATGGTTAAGACTCCCCACTCTCAGTGGAGGGGGCCCAGGTTCAATCCCTGGTCAGGGAACTAGATCCCATGTGCTGCAGCAAAGATCCTGTGTGTGGCAACGATGACCTAGCACAGCCGAATTTTTTTTTTTTTTTTTAATGAAGAAGATAGCAAAGGTTCTGATGTCAAAACTTGTGTTCTAATGCCAGTTGCTTAGCTGTGCTTCATTGGACAAGATAATTTAACCATTCTGTGCCTCAGCTTCCTCGTTATATTCTAGAAATAAAGTAATTTATCTGCCTCGAGCATTGTGAGCATTCACTGTGATGGTACGTGTCAAGTATTTAGTCTGGTGCCTGGCATGTGTTTGCTGTTGTACTGTGGAAGACTAAAACTTTGGGATTTCCTGGGCCTTGTTCTGGGTTTCCGTTTTCTCCACCTGTAAAATTCAGGGGGTTGGAGAATGGTGTATTTTCCTTTTCTGGTATTTTATCAGTACTCCCTGAAATATATGGGATCTGTCTCCTTAAAAGTAGACCTTTGCTTCTCCACAGACATGAAGGACATAGTATGGATAATCTTAAATGGGATGATTCAAACAATTGCCTACTTTTACTTTGGAATGTGTTGCAACAAATGTTTTTAAAATAAGTTTTAGTTTATCTGCCTTTCGTAAAAATTAGCTTTTGACAGAGTGTGCATGTGCTCTTTAGGGCTGTGGGCAAAGCCGAGTCTAACTGAACTAAACATTTGCTGTGTTAAAAGCTTTTTAAAAGTTGCTGTGGCTGGTATACATGTAGTAGGTAGAGACTTGAGAGTGCATTATCCCCACAAACTTCCAGCACCCCTAGCAGGGAATAAGTGGGTGGATTGTGTGACACTTCTGTGATCTTTTTCTTCATTTCTCTTTAAAGGAAAGTTGGCGTCAGGGTCTGAGACTTGCACATTTATATTCTGGGTATCATTTTTTTTTTTTTTTCCTATGTCCCTTTGAAGTACAGCTAACTGGTGGCATGAAACAAAAAAGGATTATAATCCCAGCTAACCCATGGCCAACCCCAGGAATCTTGTGCCACACTGAACTGGCCCCAAATAAACCTCCACTCGAAGTCTCCATGTCCTTCCTGCGTTTGGGCCCTTTCCCATCTTCCTTCCCCACCAGTCCCACAGCTGGTGAGCTAGGTGGGGCACTGGCAGGGATCTAGGGTGTCAGTCAGTCTTCACTGCATGAAGACCTCATGTGTCAGAGCTACTTCAGACCCTGGCTCCTTGGAATTACACAGTCTGTAATTTTGAGTCCCAACTTGGTTCCTAACTTCCTGTTCAGTCTTGGGTAAATAACTCAGCTTCTCTAAGCCATTGTTCCTTCATCCTCAAAACGGGAATAGTGATAGTAACTGATTCATAAATATTTAGTGTGATACTTAGCTTAATGTCAAGTACAGAGCATCTGATAAGTGCTAGCTGTAATAAATCATAACCATTATTAGAGGTGTTCATTTTGCTTGTAATTCTGCTTGTGTCCAACTTTGTGGGCGTTAGCAACCCCCATACTCTCTCTGAGCTTGTGTTTCTTCATCTGTAAAATAAGGGAATTGGAATAGGTCTAAATGTCTTTAGTATTTTTACTATCAAAAGCACTTTTTCTCTGATAAACCCCTTCCCCACAAAAGAAACCAAAGTAGAGCTTTTTGATTTGTTTTTAATTGAGATATACTTGGTTTATAATGTTTATGTAATTTTCGGGTATATAGCAGTGATTCACAATTTTTACAAAGCAGAGCTTTTTATATGTGTATGTTTGTATCTGCAATTGTGGTTAAGAAGTTCAGTTTTGAATCCAAGTTCTGTGAAGGCTGGAGAGACACTTTTGTGGCTTTAGGAACCTAAGCCAGTTGCTTGGAGGTGTATATCGGAGCAGCCTGTGTAGCAGCCAGGCATTAGGTGCCTTACAGTGAATGTGATAATAGAAAGTACACAGTGCTGTCTGTAAAAATTGTGTCTGCCAAATAAAAATTGAACCCACGTCTAACAGAATCATACATCTGTGAGGATAGAAGAATACGTTGATGGACCATGAGGTAGCAGTTAATTCAGTTTTTGAACGTGAGAAACTACAGGACAGATTATTTTGTTAGCAAATAAGTGGCGTTAAAAAAATACAGCAAGAACTTCCCTGGTGGCACAGTGGATAAGACTCCCATCTACCAGTGCAGGGGCCACGGGTTCAGTCACTGGTCCAGGAAGAGTCCACGCACCATGGAGCAGCTGAGCCCGAGCGCTGCAACTCCTGAAGCCTGCGCACCGTGGAGCCTGGGCTCTGCAAGAGACACCTGTGCACTGCAGCTAGGGAGCAGCCGCTGCTCGCCGAAGCAAGAGAAAGGCCACTTGGAGCAACGGAGGCATAGCACAGCGTAGATAAATAAGTGAATAGAACAAGACTAGTGAGTGTAACAGAAACGGACTCATCGAGAATAAACTGGTGGTTCCCAGTGGGGAGAGGGGAGGAGGGAAGGGCAGCGTTGAGATGCGGGGTTAAGAGGTACAAGGTTAAGAGGTACAAACTATTACGTACAAAATAAGGCTACAAGGATGTCTTGTACAAACAAGGGGTATAAGCCAGTATTTTATAATAAGCATAGTGGAGTTGTTCAGTCGTATTGGAGAAGGAAATGGCAACCCACTCCAGTATTCTTGCCTGGAGAATCCCAGGGACAGAGGAGCCTAGTGGGCTGCTGTCTATGGGGTCGCACAGAGTCGGACATGACTGATGCGATTTAGCAGCAGCAGCAGCAGCAGTCGCTAAGTAGTGTATGACTCCTTGCGACCCCATGGACTGTAGTCCACAAGACTCCTCCTGGCCATAGGGTTTCCCAGGCAAGAATACTAGAGTGGGTTGCAGTTTCCTTCTCCAGGCGATTTTCCTGAACTAGGAACTAAACCACATCTCCTCCATTGGGAAGTGGGTTCTTTACTACTGAGCCATCAAGGAAGCCATAAATGGAGTGTAACTTAAAACTCATGACTTATATTTCACCTGCAACTTATTATATTATTGTACATTCGCTTCAATTAAAAAGTAAATAAGCATTTTTAAAAGAGGGAACTGTTATGGTTGAAGAGTTGAGACATCAGTCAGATGCCTTGTGTGGATCATGTTTGAATCCTGATTCAAACAAACAGGTTATACAAGAAGAAATTTTGAAAGTATAGATATTAGGAAATTATCTGTCAAGTGTAATAATGGCAGTATGGTTTTTTTTATTTGTTTTAAACTCCATAGCTAGTTATATTGTACACCTTTTGGTGAAGCACTGTTATGTTGGCCTTTATAAAGGAGGGCTTAAAGCTCTTTTCCTGTAGTTGAGACCACTTTCTGTTCTTGTAAAGAAAGCACACAATCGGGACACCCTCTGAAGGGGAGAAGGGAAGGAGGCCTTCCCCAGGAACCTGTCCCTTGATCTGGGCAGGGTGTTTGAGTTTTACACTCACTGGGAGATAACGCCTGCTGGGGAGGGAGAGGTGCTTTGGAGGTGGTCTGGGGCCCTGGGCAGGTAGGGGGTGGTCTCTGTAGATCTGAACTCTGAACCTCCCTGCGGGGCGGAGTCTCTTGGCTGACCCACTGCCTCTGCAGTGGGACTTAGGTGAGAGTAAGCATTTTAGAGCTGTTACTCAGCACTCTTTCCCTCCCAAAGGGAGGGAGAGGAGGCGGAGCAGTGGACCTGAAACCACAAAACCTCTCTAACATGGAGAGCTTGCAGGATGGGACTGCCCCTGTTTGCAAAATCCAAGACAACCTCGAAGCAGGTGATTAGGGTGTTGGGGCCTGCAAAGGGCTCCCAAACTTCCCTGGCTGGTCCGGAGTGATCTAAGGCAGTGGCCAGGAGAGGACAGCCTTACTTGCTAGAGGTTCATAAAAGAAAATGAATTTTGATACCTGGCTAATAAAAGGACGGGAAACAGGGTGAAGGGGCAGAGGGGTGGGTGATGGGATTTCAGTCAGAACACGACGGGACTAACCCTGTGCTGAGGCTGCCTGAGGGTCAGCTTGATACCTCGTTCTGGGGTGGCCCAGTTCATGACTTGAAATGTCCCTCACGGATGTAAGTGGTTTAGATGCCGGAAGATGCGTTCCAAAGCCAGGTTGAGTTGACCCTTGAACAATATGGGTTCATGCTGCATGGATCCACTTATGTAGATTTTTCTCAGTAAGTACTCTAGTCCTACCCTCTCTGCTGTTGCAGAACCGCAGATGAGAGCAGCAACAGATGCCTGGCACAGCCTATAAACTTATAAGTGGGTTTCTCACTGAGCTCGAGGTTGGTGCCCTGACCCCTGCGTTGTTTGGGGATCGACTGTGTATGTGTCAATAGTTTGTGGTAATTACCCATTCTGAGGGGTTATCCATGCCTTTGCTAAGTGAAGATTGATAATTTGGAGTTAGCCTAGGGTGTCTCCGGAGAAGGCAATGGCACCCCACTCCAGTACTCTTGCCTGGAAAATCCCATGGACAGAGGAGCCTGGTAGGCTGCAGTCCATGGGGTCTCTAAGAGCTGGACATGAGGAAAAACAGCACATTCTGATTGATATCCCATCACCCACCCCTTCGCCCCTTCACCCTGTTTCCCGTCCTTTTATTAGCCAGGTATCTAAAATTTATTTCCTTTTATGAACCTCTAGCAAGTAAGGCTGTCCTCTCGTGGCCACTGCCTTAGATCACTCCGGACCAGTGAAGTCGCTACTTCACTTTCACTTTTCACTTTCATGCATTGGAGAAGGAAATGGCAACCCACTCCAGTGTTCTTGCCTGGAGAATCCCAGGGACTGGGGAGCCTGGTGGGCTGCTGTCTGTGGGGTCGCACAGAGTCGGACATGACTGAAGTGACTTAGCAGCAGCAGCAGGGTGTCTCCATGAGGAATTTTCCCAGAATCAGAGGGACAGTCTTGATGAGCTCTTTTCCTCTGGCTGCATCTTTGGACTGACAAAGCCTTAGGTGTGAAAGGTAAGGAATGTGGGCTTTTATGATGAACTTTGTAAAACTGTCCACATAAATCTGACATAGAATGAGAAACTTCACCCACTTTAGTTTGAGGTGTTACTGGTAAACCCAGATGGAGCCTCTGTGTTCAGGGAACTTGGTATAACCCTCCATATTTGATGTGGTAACCACCTTCCCCTCTGGACATACATTCCAGCAACTCCAGATAGCCTTTTCTTTGCCTTGCCTTTAAATGAAGTCCCAAGGAACTGAATTCAATCCCATAGTTGCCGGGAGCCATCTCGACACATGGTCCACCGGAACCCTGTATGGTTTTAGTCTCCCTTTGACATACACTAGCTTATTGAAACTCTTGATAACCCCAAGATAAGTAATAGTGATATTGCAGTTATCCTTCGTAATCTTCTCAGCAGGCACTCTTTTTTAACCCTGCTTCACAGATGAGGAACGTGAGCCTCAGGAGAGGTTAATAAGCAACTGTCCTCATTGCTCAGACTAAAAACCTTGGGGTCATTCTTGCTACCTCTTTCTCTGTCACCTTATATCTAATTTACCAGGACATCCTTTTGGCTTCTAAAAACTGACCAAAGGTAAACAGGTAACTGAAGTGGGGCTAAAAAGAGCGCCTGCTGAGCAGATTACAGAGGATAATTGCAATATCACTATTACTTACTTTGGGGTTATCAGGAGTTTCAGTGAGCTAGTGTATGTGGAGAGGAGACCAGAACAGGTCAACTGTGACCAAAGGTGAATGTTTTTACCACCTCCTCGGCCGCCAGTCTGGTCCATATACCATTGCTTCTCACCTGGAAGGTTGCAGGAGCCTCTAACTGGTGTCCTGTCAACTCCTGCTTTAAGTCCTCTCACGGCTTCTATAGTGGAGTAAAAATTCAGAGTCCTTTGAGTATCTTCTTAAGCTGACTCCCTAGACTTGCCCTTGCCCTTGCCCTTGCCCTTGCCCTGACCTGAGCTCTGACTCCATCTTCACCACTTTCCCTCTCCAACGACGTGACTCTTTGCTTTTCCTGGAGCATGTTGTGCTCCAGGGCTTGTATTCTTCAGTGCTGTTCCCCCAGATAGCCACGTGGACCATGCCCTCACCTTCTTCCGGTTCCTGTTCCCTTCCCTGGGATGGAGAGGCCTGCCCCCACCACTCTGTATTAACCTGCAGACTGCATGCACCTTATGCTGTATCTCATCCCTCTTACCTGCTTCAGGTTTCTTTTTAGTTTTTATCGCTGTTGGATAAGGGTCTTTGGTATTTGACCGCTGCTTATTTCCAGCACCTAAACATGCCTGGCACAGAGTAGGCAGCTCAGTGAAGGTTTAATTAGTGAATGAATGGATGAATCTCATACTTTTAGCAGCATCATTTATATTTTGAGTCTGGCGCAGAGGATACCATAGTGAATAATAAAAATTTGTGTTGACAGAGAGCACACACATTCTCGATGCAGTATGGAAGATGCTGTGTAAGAAGACTGTGGGATTCTTTGGGAGTGCAGCAGGGGGCACCCCGCTCAGTCCAGGTCAGAGTAATTTTTCTGGAGAAAGCAGTGGCTAAACTGAAATGGGAAGGATAGGTAAGAGTTATCTGAGAAAAGACCTGAAAAGAGGACTCATTCTTGGTTGAGGAAAGGCCGAGAGGTTCAGGGAACTGAGTAGTTCTTGTGGCTGTGGTATAAATTCTGATTTTAACTGGAAGGCAGTGGAGAGCTTTAGAAGATTTTAAATGAGGGTCAGATTTTTGTTTTTGAAAGTTTGCTTTGGCCACGTGGGAGAACCTCTTAGGTTAAGAATAGGAGATTTGGGGTTTCCTGTCTCATCCTGTGGGGCAGGGTTCCCAGATTAGAAGAGAGCAGACTTCTGAGACATTCCTGAAGTGTAGGTGTAGGACAGTTACCGGTTGTCATCCTTCAAGGATGGGGAGCAACTCCAGTGTATCGGATTTCTCTGACCTTTCAGAAGGCCAGCTTAATTGGAATGCAGTTGCTGGTGACTGGCCTAGGCTGAGTCCACACTTGAGCCAAGAGCCCCATCTTACTTGCACTACTGCAGCTGTTTAGGCGGGAAGAGGAGGCAGTGGCCGTGGAAGTAGTGGCGGGGGGACAGGCTTCCATACAGGAGTCCCCACCTCCACCTGGGAAAAAACCCAGGGAACTTCCTGGGTCTGCATCTAGACTGTCTGCCACCAGCCTCTGTGCAGCTTGGCTTGGTGGGCTTTGCCACATATAAGCTACGGGCACAAGGTTTTCTTCCCATCAGAGCCACCTCCTTTCAGCTGAATTCGAGCCATTGTTACATCTGAGCTAACAGTGGGTTTGCATCTGCCCATAGGCAGTCTTAGTTTCTGAGAAGAGTGGGATTTTGAGAGCCAGGCTTACCCTGACTTGTGGCCAGTTATCAACTCTGTCCTTAATGCTCTGCACAAAGAGGCTTAGATGTCCTTATCTCCCTTTCAGAGGAGGAGTATTTACAGCTGGAAGGGACCCTAGAGGTCCTTGAACCTAAACCATTCGTTTACAGGGTAGCTACTTCCGGCCCAGAAAGGAAATAGAGTTACTCAAGGTCACAGTCAGTTCAGAGTACGGCTGAGACTTGAACCCACGTCTTTTTGCTTCTATTCCAGTTTTGTTTTCACTCCTCTGGAGGAAGAAGTAGAGCATTGACTTTGTAGTTATCCAGTTTGAGTTAAGCCCAATCACCTACTGAGTGAGTGCCCTCAGATAGATCGGTAACTTCTGGCTTCAGTAAGTGGAGTTATAACTGGAGTACCCGTGTCCTAGGATCACAGTGAGTGTGCACTGGGTGAAGGTGAGTGCTTAGCTGAAGCTTGGCAAATAACAAGTGGTGATCGCTCTGAGAGTGTTGACGGTTCCTCTTTTGAGGTCTTGAATTTGATCCAGGTCTTCACTTTGCTAACAGAAATCAAATGCAGAAGTCTTCTGTCTTCCTGGGTCCTCTCTACCCCTTTACCCTGCTGCTTGGTGCTGGGGATACACAGGAAGGCAGCCCATATCACTTAGAGCCAGCTCCCCCTACCTGCCCTAGGCTGGTACACAACTTCATAGTGGAGGGGAATTTGAGGAGTCCCTGGGGGCTATAATCCTGCCACGAGAAGCCCACATTGCGGCACTTGGGAGTGCCCTAGTGGTAGAATGTTGGTGAGAGGACAGCTCAGGTGCTTTGCAGTGAAACCCTCCCGCTCCATCTTCGGTATCTTTCTGCAGCTTTGAATTTGTTTGAGGGAGTGGAGGTCTCCTTGCTTTTCCTGTTCTTTATATATCTTTACAGTGATAGTGGCTCAGACGGTAAAGCATCTGTCTACAATGTGGGAGACCCAGGTTCCATCCCTGGGTCAGGAAGATCTGCTGGAGAGGGAAATGTCAATCCACTCCAGTACTATTGCTTGGAAAATCCCATGGACAGAGGAGCCTGGTAGGCTACAGTCCATGGGGTCGCAAAGAGTCGGACACGACTGAGTGACTTACTTACTTACTTAAAGTGATACGAGGAAGAGAGGCGAATTATGTGGATGGAATAACCTAGTTTGGGTTTTGTCCGCAGTGGAGCCGAGTGTAGGGGGCGGAGTTTGGCCATGGTGAGAGCCCCCTGGATGCTACTTCTGGGGAGTGGGAGAGAGACAGGAAATTAGGAACACAGGGAGGCAGCTGCTCACTGTGACGCATGCCTCTTACTGTGAGGAGGGGATGGTTGAGAAACTAGGATAATTTTTCCCAGACCATCAAAGCTTGGGGTGGGTGGCAGTGTGGTTGTTCTGAAGTACAGCATTTGAACAGACCTGCTTCAAGTCTGTTCCTCCTTCAAGTCTGGCCCTACAGGTAAAGTTCTGATGGCAGGTGGGAGGTGGAGGGTCAGTAGGTTTTGACTCTGGGCAAGTAGTAACTTTTAGCAGTGCTCTCAATGAATTTGGCTGCCACTGTAGGTCCTGGGTTCCTGTCGTGGTGATAGTACTTACAGAGTTTGGATGGCAGTTTGCTGTAGGGTTCTGCAGCTGTAAATTGGCAAAGTACTTTTCTAGATTGATTCATTCTGAAAATTTTTGAGAACTTGTTAGGTATCAGGCTCCAGAATTCAGGGGTAAACAAGACACAAAAGCCATGATGGGACTTTTGTCTTAAAAGGTAGAAGTTACAAATGTATATTCACTCTGCTTACCACCTCAGATCCAGTTCAGCCTCCTGACAGAGTTTGATCACCCTTCCATTTAAAAACAACTTAAGCATCTATCTGTGTTTTAAAATCAAGAAAATGTATCTGGGAACCTAGAGATTTTTTGGTTTTTCTTTTAAAACTTAAACTCTGGATATTAAAAAAAAAATGAATTGTCTACTTTAAATGAGTCAATAGCATGGAATGTGAATTATATCAATAAAATTGTTACGGAAAAAAATGAGAAGACCTGGCCACACTGAACCTCTGTTCCTTCCTTTATGACGCACACATCTAGCGGTGGGATCTAGCTTCCTTTAGTCTAGGACACCTGTGTGAGGCCTGTGGGCTCAGACTCTTGTGTATTTTATCATACAAAGGAGGGGGGCAGCAGTCTGTCCAACCCACAAGCTGAGGCATGTCCTTATTGGAGAATCAGAGAGGAGAGGGTGGGGAAGAGTTCACGGGCAGGAATTGCAGTCCTGGAGGGGGTCTCCTTATCCATCTTTCTGAGGAAGAGTGGATATAATGGGAGACAGGACACTCTGGGCATTTTGGCCTGAGGACCCAGGGCAGTAAGGGAAAGCTTTCTGAACGCTGAAGAGTTGGCTTGTCAAGGAAACACGGTTATGTTAGGCCCCGGTGAGACTTCACTCCCTTTCCAGCATCTGTGCTAACATTCTCCAAGGCCCCTTCTAGCTCAGATAACCTTTGGGTATGAGAGCAGCTAAAGCAGATGTTACTGCCTTAAGGGGAATGGGGAGGATGCTGGCTAGAGGCCTTGTGCCTGCCTGTTCTTGATCCTACTCTTCGGGCAGTGGAACTAAAGCTCACGGGAGCGCTAAATTCACTCTGGGGCAGCCGACATTGAAAAGAAGCTTCTCTGTGGCACTGGTGGGTGTGAGCCCTGTAGGATAGGGCAGGAGAATTAGGGACCAGCTTTCTAGTCCCAGAGATTTGACTCATGTGCTGAGACACCTTGGGTGGCTGACTGAACCTCTTTGGACTTCCTTTCTCTTTTCTGTAAATGAAAGTGGTCAAGCCAAAAGACTTTTCAAGGTCCTTTCCCACGGGATTAAGTTCTGTATATCAAACTGGAGGTTAGGTCTCTGGTTTGAGGAAGATTTTATCTGATGGGGATTGCTCTCCCCCCACATGACTGGACCAGCTTTAGAGTGTCATCCCCAAGATCTTGCCCAAGGCTGTGGGATTCTTCTGCTTAGGCATTCATCCTGCCCTAGGCTTTTGGGGAGTTCTGGATCAAGGTGAGTGCCCCCATCAGTGTGCACACAGTGATGGCTCATGCAGGAATGTTGTTGAGAAGATCCTGACGTACTGAACCTGGTTAGAAGGGGCAGTTGCTAAGACTCCCCTTCTGGCCCTGAGACTGAGCCTAGGCCTGGTGGAGGCCACAGTGCAAGTATCAACCAGTTCAGTGAAACAGTAAACCAGCCCATCTCCAGAGATTGTCTTTTTTTATTTAGTGTGTATGTGTGCGTGTGTGACACAATTAGCAGATATTTTACAGTAAGCAGGTGTGATTTTGAGAATCACATTAGACTGTGATTTCCTCCCATAGATATTTGGGAAGTTTTTACTCTCAGATCGTATATGTCTTCCTGACATATAGTGCCATTTCACTGTCATATGCCTATCCATAACCTTTACTCTGGAATTACGTCCTGGCAGATCAGATAAGCATCATATGCCGCTCATTTGCCACAGAGGGTTTCAAATATCCCCTTTTAATTCGTGACCCACCCTGGCGGCCTCTGGGCTTTCCTCAGAATATGAGCTCCTGCTCCACTTTCGCCTTGTTGCTCAGCACTGGGGCACCGCTGGCCCCTGAAAAGGGCGGGGGGAGTCCCGGAAAGGACACCTGGGAAGGGAGGCCTGAGCTCTCTTCCCCCTTTAATTTGGGGCAGTCGGGGGGGCCTGCCAAGGTGCATGGGCTAGAGGGGTGGGTAGGGAAAGAGCTTGTCTCTTTTTAAAAGAATTTTAAAGAGCCCAAATTGACACTGCAGCCTGGAACTATTAACTCTTTTAGGGGAGGGAGGTTTTGGCCACTTGGCATGCAGGATCTTAGTTCCCTGACCAGGGATTGAACCCGTGCCTTCTGCAGTGAAAGCACAGAAACCTAACCACTGGACCACCGGGAAAGTCCCCTCAGGAGAGTCTCTTGAGTATTCAGAGTATTCACGCTTGTCTAGAGAAGCGCTGGGACTTGAGCCTAACCTTTGTTTGTCTGGAAAGAACTAATTTGGCTGCCACCAAAGTGAAAATCGCTTATTTAAGAAATTTATTTCAGTAACCCAAGTGTTAGTTAGACCTTGGCAATATTGACAGAAATAAGACAGAAGAGGCCTGCACTCATAGTTTACATGCTAGTGGAGTGACGCTGTAAGCCAGCAGGGTAGTTCTAGTTATCTGTTAATGCCTCACAAATCACCCCAAAGCTTGGTAGCTTAAAAAAACAGCCCTGGAGAGACTTCCTTGGTGGTCCAGTGACTCTGCACTCCCATTTTGGGGGACCCAGGTTCAATCCCTGGTCAGGAAACTAGATCTCATATGCTGCAACTGAGAGTTTGCATGCTGCAACTAAAGATTCCACATGCTGCAAGGAAAATTAAGAGATGCCGCGTGCTGCAACCAAGACCCGGCACACCCAAGTAAATAAAAAAACAAAACAAAAAACAGCCCTGGATGCTGGTGTGCGTGTGACCTTGTGTGCCTCCTCTAAGAATGGAGATTCTCTTTCCGCCGGCCTTGTGGAATTTCTGAGATCAAACCCTACTGGCTTTCAAAGCCGGATTCTCTGTGGGCTCCTTCTGTCATTGCTGGACTCCCAGGCTGTGAAACCTGACGTGCGGCTCAGAACTTTCGCTCTTGTGATAGAGCTTCTGTGGTATAATAGTTATCCAGTTTGTGGGTCACCCACCCAGCAGGTATGGGATTTGATTTTGTCTCAATCGCACCCTTCCTGCTATCTCCTTGTGGCTTCTTTGTCTTTGGATGTAGAGTATCTTGTTGGTAGGTTCTACCAGTGACATTGTACAGGAGACAGGATCAAGACCATCCCCATGGAAAAGAAGTGCAAAAAAAAGCAAGATAGCTGTCTGAGGAGGCCTTACAAATAGCTGTGAAAAGAAGAGAAGCGAAAAGCAAAGGCGAAAAGGAAAGATATAAGCATCTGAATGCAGAGTTCCAGAGAATAGCAAGGAGAGATAAGAAAGCCTTCCTCAGTGATCAATACAAGGAAATACAGGGAAACAACAGAATGGGAAAGACTAGAGATCTCTTCAAGAAAATTAGAGATACCAAGGGAACATTTCATGCAAAGATGGGCTCGATAAAGGACAGAAATGGTCTGGACCTAACAGAAGCAGAAGATATTAAGAAGAGGTGGCAAGAATACATAGAAGAACTGTACAAAAACGATCTTCACAACCCAGATAATCACGATGGTGTGATCACTCACCTAGAGCCAGACATCCTGGAATGTGAAGTCAAGTGGGCCTTAGAAAGCATCACTATGAACAAAGCTAGTGGAGGTGATAGAATTCCAGTTGAGCTATTTCAAATCCTGAAAGATGATGCTATGAAAGTGCTGCACACAATATGCCAGCAAATTGGGAAAACTCAGCAGTGGCCACAGGACTGGAAAAGTTCAGTTTTTATTCCAATCCCAAAGAAAGGCAATGCCAAAGAATGCTCAAACTATCACACAATTGCACTCATCTCACAAACTAGTAAAGTAATGCTCAAATTTCTCCAAGCCAGGCTTCAGTAATACGTGAACTGTGAACTTCCAGATGTTCAAGCTGGTTTTAGAAAAGGCAGAGGAACCAGAGATTAAATTGCCAACATCTGCTGGATCATGGAAAAAGCAAGAGAGTTCCAGAAAGACATCTATTTCTGCGTTATTGACTATGCCAAAGCCTTTGACTGTGTGGATCACAATAAACTGTGGAAAATTCTGAAAGAGATGGGAACACCAGACCACCTGATCTGCCTCTTGAGAAACCTGTATGCAGGTCAGGAAGCAACAGTTAGAACTGGACATGGAACAGCAGACTGGTTCCAGATAGGAAAAGGAGTACGTCAAGGCTGCATATTGTCACCCTGCTTATTTAACTTCTATGCAGAGTACATCATGAGAAACGCTGGGCTGGAAGAAACACAAGCTGGAATCAAGATTGCCAGGAGAAATATCAATAACCTCAGATATGCAGATGACACCACCCTTGTGGCAGAAAGTGAAAAGGAACTAAAGAGCCTCTTGATGAAAGTGAAAGAGAGTGAAAAAGTTGGCTTAAAGCTCAACATTCAGAAAACGAAGATCATGGCATCTGGTCCCATCACTTCATGGGAAATAGATGGGGAAACAGTGGAAACAGTGTCAGACTTTATTGTTTTGGGCTCCAAAATCACTGCAGATGGTGACTGCAGCTGGGAAATTAAAAGACTCTTACTCCTTGGAAGGAAAGTTATGACCAACTTAGATAGCATATTCAAAAGCGGAGACATTACCTTGCCAACAAAGGTCTGTCTAGTCAAGGCTATGGTTCCAGTAGTCATGTATGGATGTGAGAGTTGGACTGTGAAGAAAGCTGAGTGCCAAAGAATTGATGCTTTTGAACTGTGGTGTTGGAGAAGACTCTTGAGAGTCCCTTGGACTGCAAGGGGATCCAACCAGTCCATCCTGAAGGAGATCAGTCCTGGGATTTCTTTGGAAGGAATGATGCTAAAGCTGAAACTCCAATACTTTGGCCACCTCATGCAAAGAGTTGACTCATTGGAAAAGCCCCTGATGCTGGGAGGGGTTGGGGGCAGGAGGAGAAGGGGACGACAGAGGATGAGATGGCTGGATGGCATCACCAACTCGATGGACATGAGTTTGAGTGAACTCTGGGAGTTGGTGATGGACAGGGAGGCCTGGCTTGCCTTGATTCATGGGGTCACAAAGAGTCGGACACGACTCAGTGACCAAACTGAACTGAATTGAGCAGGTTTTTTGTGTTGGTGGTGGTGGTTAAGCATTTGGTTGTGATTTTGGTGTTTTGGAGACCAAGACGAGGTCTCCACTGAAGATTAACTAACCTGTCACACTATGTATTTCTTTGATAGTGGTTGGACTGCACCTCACAGGCCTGCAGGGCCTCTGTTGCCCAGCTTCAAGACCTAAGAAAGAGCCTGGAGTCAGCAACAGTAGTCGGTGGTTTAATGCATGGAGGGAGCGTTCATGTCTGAAGCAAGATCCTGGAGCTACACCTCACCGTGTGGTGGATGACATGGCAGGGCACGTGGCCATCTTTCCTGGGGTGTTGGGAGGAATAGGGAAGCTACTAGTTGTATCAAGAACAGCCCTTTTATTCTGTGATTTCATGGGATAGGAGTTGAAAATGGCTCGCCCAGGCGATTCTTCTTTTCTACATGACAGTGATAGAGGTGGCAGGTCCTGGTCTGCAGGGCCCACCAGAGCTTCATTCAACATGTTTGCAACCTTGACAGGGTGATTAGAAGGCTGGGTTCATCTGGAACTGGAGTGCCTTCAGGTGTCCTCTCCACCACTGTGATTTTCCAAGTGGTAGGACTTGGTATCCATACACAGTGGCTTGGGGCTCTCAGGTCCTGGGCCCGAGCGCTGATACAGTGTCACTTTTGTCACACTGTGTTGGTAGAAGTCACAGATCCCTCTGTGAAGGAAGGGGAGGGGACATGGGTCCTGCTTTTCAGTGGGAGGAATGTCGGTTTGCTGCCATCTCTAGTACTACTTGGCAGTTTCTGATAGTGGTGAACGCTGTTAAAGAAACAGTAACTAAGAGAGAAGGATTTGGGATTGTGTGGGTGAGGGTAGCTTCAATCAGGGTGTCAGCAAATACCTCTAAGGGTGGGCCAAGATGGGATTGATAAGGAGCCTGCTGATGAGGAATATCAGGTGCTAGGTGGGGAATGAGTTTAGTGTTCTCTAAGGAACTGACCTGAGAGGCTTTTGGAGGCCAGCTTAGGAAGTTTGGGTGCTGTTCCGAAAGCAAGGAAGGAGGTGGCAGGAGCTGATTTCTCCATTCTGTGCAGAGTGGATTGAGGTGGGGCAGAAGGGCCAAGTTAGAAGCAGGGAAACCCCTGGAGAAACTGCTGCAGTCATCCAGAAAAGAGATGGAAAGGAAGAGATGATGGCATAGTGCCTTGGGCCATTTGACTAACTTAATGTCCTGTTCTTGCCTCCTCCAGACTAGGTCACTTTAAGAGGAAGTTTTCTGATTGCTATTTCTTACTTCCTCCTCTCTTCTCATACTGTCCAGGAGTCTCTTGGCCCCAGAGCCAGGAGGAGTGTGAGTGTTTTCCGACTTCCCTGCCCTGTCCCAGGCCCCATCCTCGAGGGGGAGGGGAGTTGCATGGGCTCAGGCATGGTAAGGCCTGGAGATGGGGAATGGGCTCTATGTGGGCTCTGTTGGTCACAGTTTTCTGTTCCTGATTTGTTGGAAACTAGAGTGGCTTTTTTATTTGAGGTAAGGACTTCAGGGTGGGGTCAGAGCGAACTGCCAGAGCTGAAAGTCTGGAGATCCCTGTTCTGATTTCAGCCCAGCTCTCACATTTCTCCTGGCTGGACCTTCGACTCTCACAACTTGTATGGAGGGATTGGATCCCGTGCTCATGAATGCATTGTCCATCCTTTGCTGATGTGCCTTTATCTTGCCCTTGGGCTTAGCTGGGGGTCCTCAAACCTACCTCAGGGGTAGCTTGCCTTGTTGAAGACACATGCCCCAGGGAACCAGGACAGATTGTCCAGAGCTTCCACTTCTCTCGTGATGAACAAAGACATCACACACATCTTGTTCATTATCTTGGTTAATATTCACATTCCTGTGGGATCTTCCTACAGTCCTGATCCTGCTTTACAGACCAGAAAACCGTGGTTCAGAGAGGTTCAGTAATTTGCTCAAGGCTGCATAGTAGTTTGTTAGTAGCTGGGATTCCAGCCCATGGCAGACTGAATCCAGACTTCTGCCTTACTTACAATCTGGGTTTGCATTCTCCTGGACCACAGAAGTATACATACTTCACCTGAAAAACACTTTCTGGGAGAGAGAGGGCCCACACAGATCTTCAGAGATCTGCAGGCTCTGGTGGCCCAGCCTGGAAGTTCCAGCTTTGCCCACTGTGGCCACCATCAGTGGGTATGAGCCAGGCCCTGGAACTTCTGATTCTGCTGGGGAGCCCTGGCCCCTCTTCCCTCAAGAGATGTTCCTCTTCAGCTCTGTCAGGCCACGTGCAGCCTGCTGGAAAGAGCCCTGCTGACCTTGTGGTTTCTTGGGCATGGCCTCCCAGCCAGTGGGAGGGGTTGGGGACCACTCTCTGCGGGCATTGGGAAGCTCTCAGGCTCTGGGTTATCAAAAGGGATGGGAAATACTATTTTGTGTTGAGTCTTTTAACTTCTTTTGAAAGAGAAATCTTTTCAGCTTATTCAAGCAGCACCAGTTCATTGTAGGAAGATGTCCAAGTATGTTTCAGTGAAAATAAATCCCTTCATAATCTGTTCCACCAACCGCCATAAATACTACTAAGCAATTATACCTTTTTAGATCAGTTGCTGCCTAATAGAAATACAGTGCAAGCCATATATATAACTAAAAACTATTTAGTAACCATATTTTTAAAAAGAAAGTTGAAA
Organism: Capra hircus; assembly: GCF_001704415.2. NCBI lineage: Eukaryota > Metazoa > Chordata > Mammalia > Artiodactyla > Bovidae > Capra > Capra hircus. Next base: position 44,407,949 of record NC_030814.1, on the reverse strand, counting down.
CCAACTTAATATAACCCAGCCAAGATAATCACAATATTTTCATTTCAGCATTTAATCAGTATAAAAATTATTCTTACACTGTCTTTGAAATCTGGTATATCTTTTATACTTTTACTTAATGTGCTTGCTTCTCAGTTTAGACTGGCTACATGTATTCAGTGTTCACATGTGGCTAGTGACTACTGTATTTGACAGCATATTTCTAGATTTTTTCTTCTTGAGTCACACACATGTATATCTTGTATGTATTATACATGCACACACCTTTTAAAAAAATAGGGCTGTAATATTTTGTGAGCCAAAATTTTTCCCCGACTTAGAAATAGAGGCTTTCAAAGGCACTTAGGACCCTCAAAGCAGCCTTGGTAAGGAGGGTCACGTCTTTCTGGTGAGGAAGGTTAGGGAGCTGGCCAGTACTTCATTACTGCCCGTGCAGATGCATGTGCTCTGGTTCTCTGCTGGAGCCCCTGCTCTTCCACTGCCCCTGCAGGCACCTAGAGTTAGCTGTACCCTGTGTGTGAGCGCACGCACACCACTCTTTTGCTGAGGGAAGCAGACCCACACAGGAGAAGCTACTGACCAAGGCTGTTGTACAGGGTGCAGCATTTAAAACCCAGCACTCCAGTGCCCGGTTCAGTGCTCTTTCAGTCACACTCAGCTTACTTCCAACAGCTTACTGCTTCGGTTTGCGACTAGCCAGAGCACAAAGGAAACCAGTAAGAGCTGGGCAGAGCTCTCCACTTGGGTTTGTCCTGGGATGCCCACGAAGCCCACAGCACATCCCCAGTGGAGGCTAACCAGCAATGGGACAAAAACCAACAGGGCCAGAGTGAGTGCAGAAGGGAACATGTGTGGAATGGCCTGGGTGAGGTCAGGACTTAGAAATCTCTAAATAATTGGTCAGTTTGTTGAACAGCGCTATTGCCCTAGTGCAGGGCCAGTTTCACACGAGACTACTTTCGTGGGAAGAACCTCATTTCTTAGCAGGTCTGAGGTTTGTAGGAGCTTGGTTTCTTTTTTTTTTTTTCCTTTCTTTCCCGAAACCCAAATCTTTGCCTCAGATTTTCAGCCTGTAAAAAGGGGCTGCATTCTAGGCATATCACTAGCCTGCTTCTGCCTCTTTATAGGAGGGCTGGGATGAGGAGCAGCCCCTGGGTTGGGTTTCAGATAAAGGTGGTCAGATTTTTGATGATTGGGGTTTTGAAGGCTAGGTAGATTCAGGATATCCAGTCTTCCTGTCCCGTTACTGTAGCACCCAGCAGACCTGAGCCAGGCCTTCAAAGGCTGGGAGGGGTCTGCTTCAGGTACCAGGAGTTGGCAGGTTTGTACTCCTCTGGGAGCTCTGAGGAGCTGAGGTGGGACACTGTCCAAGGTGGACTGCCAGAGCTGAGGATTCTAAGCCACCATCCTTGATTACTCCTGGGGTGTAGTCTTACTCATCAAGTCCTTGGTTGGAACAGTTGGTATTGCGTTTGGTTAGACCTTAAAACTTTACGAAACACTTCTTTATTCTTATCTCACAGTGCCCTTGAGGTGGGTAGTAATTGGCCCCCTTTTATGGAGAAATTCCTTCTCTATAGGGTCATGGAGATGAAGGGAATTGCCCAGGGTCAGAATTAAAAACTGGCAGAGCTAGTCCTCCCACCCGTTTAAAGCACAACAAATAAGGAAAAAATCCAGGAGAGTAAAAAGAAGATAAGCGTCAGTCTATTATTAAGTGAGATATTGCAAGGGAGACATTTAGTACAGTGACAGTCATACTTAAGGGCTTGATAGTATTATAGCTCCATAACCATTTGTAGAAGGATACTTGACTTTATCGAACTGCCCTGGGCATAGCAGTTTGTCTGCTGAGCAGGAGAAAGGAGTGTGAGGGCAGTCTGGAAATGCTAGACTTCTGGCTGGGAGTGGAGAGGCTGCTGAAGTTCTCTGTTGGCTGCAGCTGGGCTTCCAGTTCCTCTGGGATGCTCTCTGCCATTCCAGGTCTTCCCCGTTCCAGCCCCTGACTTGTTTCATCACTGCCTTTGCTTCTCTGAGGTGGCAGCTCGTTGGAGATCCTAAACTTGAGGAAGGTCAGAGTGCAGTTTGGCTTTGGAAACCATCTGATCACTTCTCATTTTGCAGAAAGCTGAGGTCATCTGTTAACCAAAGTCTCCTGGGTGGCACCAAAGGAATCAGGATGCTTGTGCTGGTTCTGTCTTCTGCCTTGTTTATTCAAGGGTAGAGACATGCCCTTCAAGTGGTTGGTGCTGTCAGAGTGGAGGTTAGAAGAGGACTACACCTAGAAGCATGCGCCCCAAGGTGACCTAGTGCAGATGCTCTGACTTGGTCCTCCAGACACAAGCCTTTAGCTTTCTTCCCTACACTGGGCCAGCTGTTGATACACCCTGAGCCCTGAAAAGGCCAGGGAAAACCTGCTCAAATGGAGGAGGTATTGCTTAGAAATGCTCTCAATTTCCTAAAAACAGCCCCCCCCCACCCCGTGCATGGAAGCCCCACCTTACTCTTCAAGACAGAGCTTAAAACATGGTTCTTGGAAGGATGCGGGGGGGGGGGGGATGCTAAGAAACATCTGGGATTAAGTACCTAATAGGCTCACCAGTGGAGAAGGCAGTGGCACCCCACTCCGGTACTCTTGCCTGGAAGATCCCACGGAAGGAGGAGCCTGGTGGGCTTGCGGTCCATGGGGTCGCTAGGAGTCGGACATGACTGAGCGACTTCACTTTCATGCATTGGAGAAGGAAACGGCAACCCACTCCAGTGTTCTTGCCTGGAGAATCCTAGGGCCAGGGGAGCCTGGTGGACTGCCGTCTATGGGGTCGCACAGAGTTCGACACGATTGAAGTGACTTAGCAGTAGCAGGCTCACCAGTGAGTGAGATGGGGTAGAAAAATTTGTCAGTAGTCTTACCAGAGATACCTAAACTTCCAAATAATAGCTAACACATAACAAAGACGTACGTGCTTCCCCAAGTACTTAAAAAATAGCAACTCATTTAATCCTCAGAATCCCAGTAGGTTAGAAACTGTTTCCATTTACAGAAATCCAGAGTCACTGAGATGGGAGTGGCAGAGCTGGAACTCGAGCCCAGGCTCATTCTTAACCATTCCACTGTCCGGCTACTGGTGGTGAAGCGGAGTGGGGGATGTGGGCTGACCATGGGGATGGAGCAGCCCAGTGAGCTTTCCCCAGAGGTATCCATTCTGTAATTCTCACTTGTGTTTCTGCAGTTTGTTTTTCCTGGGCCTTGCCTTAATCTCTGAAAGAGACCAGATCTAAGGGTTGCAGGTCTTAACCTGGGATGAGGACAGAGTGGTCCCTGAAGGGAAAGTGCATTGAATCCGCCACCACCCATGTCAGCTCTCATGTCAGTCATCGGTTTCTTGGGCTGGATCCTTGTCAGTCTCACCCACGTCTATATCCACAGTACGTAGTATGGGCTGAATGGTTGTTGAGATGAAGAGCATTTTTCAGTGGTTACCAAACTGGAATTATAAATACGTTTGTGACTTCTGTCCCTTCTCCTGTTCGCAACAGACATTGCTAATTGATCACAGGCTTTTCCTGAGTCTGTCTACTGAGGTTCCTCAGTACAGCATCCCAAGCAGTTTAGATAAAGCAGTTGCAGGTAGAGTTCAGATTAAAGCTTTATATAAACTGAGCCCTCAGAGGATAGGGACTGTCTTGTTTACCGTTACTTCTCTAGTGCCTGGCACACAAAACCCCTCATGTCAGTGGTCATGTTTCATAATAGAGTGGCAGGAGCCCAGGGCCGACATCTTTAAAAACAAATTGATGTTCTTGGAACAAACCAGGAAGCTCACTGAGTCTCAGTTCTGTCTTATTGTGTCATCTGGGGAGAACCATGTCCACCCTTCCTACCTCAAACTGATATTGTGAGACTTAGATGCAGTGATGGATGAGGGAGACCTTATGAACCGATTAGTCACGAAGGATACAGAAAGGGTAATTTACCTGAATGGGTAGCTTATGCTTTCTTCAGCTCTCCCCTGTGCCCTGAAGCAGGGCCTACACAAAACCTCTGCTTTTCTACTTCCCTTTCTCTCTCTCTAGTCTGTTTTTTGTCCTGTGGGATCTCTGCAGTTTCCTCCATCTTCCCCTTTCTCATCTGCTGGAGGAGTTAGAATTCTCCTGGGCTTGGTGTATCCAGAGCCCAGGCCTTTGGGTTACAGGCCACCCTAGAGCCGTCACAATAAAGAGTGCTCTGATTCTTGGCTGTGCTTTGCCCCTGTCCCCTGCCCTAAATGGCATTATCCTTGCTTGGCAGATGAGCTAATAGGTTCAGAGAAGTGGATTCTGGTACTGATGGCTTCAGTCCCTTGTAGGGTCTGCTTGAGCTGGAGCCCTTTGGGATCTCAAACAAGTATCTGTCTTTGGCAGTACTGAGAGACCTAGGGTAGCCTGGGCTTTCAATTTCAGATCCTTGGTGTCAGCTCCCTTCTCACTGTGTGACCTTGGCTAGCGACCCAGCCTCCAATAAAACTGGAATAGCTTCACCCTTGGGAGGATTAGAAAATAGACAAAAGGCTTACAGCAGGAGGCCTGAGGTAAATGCTTAGGAAGGTATAAGGATCCAAACCTCGGGGCACTGGGTGAGCAAAAAGCAAGGTTTAGAGGGAGAGTGGAAGCTGTAAGAAAGAGGCAGACAGGTCCCTTCAGAGCCTGCCTTCTCCTTGTAGCACAGCCATAGGTAGGAGCTGATTGTGAAACTGAACCTTGAGCTCAACCAAGACTGACTTTTGTGAATTCAGGTCTGTCAAGACACTTGGCTCACTTGTGGCTTCTTGGCTTGACCAGTCTTGGTTCCTGACGCTAGAGGTTGGATGGTGGTAAAGAGTGGAGGAGCTTCTTGGTGCGTCTCTCTTGTGACTGCTCTCTGTGTGTAATTAAAACTTGCTCCCTCCTGCTCTTCTGAGCTAGTTAGTTCCTGTCTGCACTCCAGTCCATAAGTGTGAGACCCTGGATTGACATGTGGAGAACAGAGGTCCCTTCCTGCCAGTCTCATTCACTGGCGGCTCAGTTCTCAAATACTAATTGGCATCAGCATTGCACAGGAAACTTGTTAAAAATGCAGATGCCCATGCTTTGCCTCTCTCTGCAAACTGCTTTTTGGAGCTTGGGGGAAGTCAGGAATCTGCATTTAACCCAGGTCCCCCACATTCTCAGGTGTTCTTAGCTTATGGACGTGGTGTTGCAGTCCTGCTAGCTCAGGGTCCCTGTTTCCACAGTCATGAGGGTGAGGGGCTTGTACACAGCCTTCTGCTCAGGGACTCCAGAAGAGTGGAAGCCAGAATAGTTCTGCAATGTATTTTTCTTTTTTAGACATTATTCAATATTTAATACAATATAAAAAGAAAAACATTGAACAAGAACCCATGTACCTACCACTGTTTCTTAAGAAGCACACCCTGATTGTAAAATGGTGTGGTTTAGTTACTCAGTCGTATTTGACTCTTTGTGACCCCATGGACTTCATCCTGCCAGGCTTCTCTGTCTACAGGATTTTCTAGACAAGAATACTGGAATAGCTTGCCATTTCCTTCTCCAGGGGGTCTTTCTGACCCAGGGATCGAACCCGTGTCTTCTGCATTGCAGGCGGTCTCCTGCATTGCAGGCAGATTCTTTACCAACTGAGCCACCAGGGAAGCCCAATCAGTTCTAAAATACTAATACTAGAAAATCTCCCAGGCCTCCAAAGCAAAAATAAACAAATGGGGCCTGATCAAACTTAACAGCTTTTGCACAAGAGGAAATCATAAACAAGACAACCTGTGGAATGGGAGAAAATATTTGTAAACAGTGCAGCTTGCAAGGGGTTAATTTCCAAAATATTCAGACAGCTCATACAGCTTAATATCAAAAAAGAAACAACCCAGTCAAAAAAGGGGGCACAAGACCTGAATAGGCACTTGTTCAGAGAAGATACACAGATGGCTAATCGGCACATGAAGAGATGCTCAGCATCACTAACTGTTAGAGAAATGCCCATCAAAACTACAATGAGGTATCACATCACGCCAGTTAGAATGGCCATCTTCAAAAAGTCTACAAGCAACAAATGCTGGAGACGGTACGGAGGAAAGGGAAACCCTCCTATACTGTTGGTGGGAATGTAAACTGGTACAGCCACCACAGGAAAACAATATGAAGGTTCAGAAACTAAAAATAGAGCTACCATATAATACAATTATCTCACTCTGGGGCACAGAGCTGGACAAAACTATAATTCGAAAAGATACACATAACCCCCACCCCACCCCCCGCCCAGTGTTCATAGCAGCACTATTTATAATAACCAAGAAGCAACCTAAAGTGTCCATTGACAGATGAATGGATAAAGATGGTACGTATGTACAGTGAAAGATTAATCAGCCATAAAACATGAAATACTGCCTTTTGCAGCAGCATAGATGGACCCGAGATTACCATATAAAGTAAGACAGAAAGACTAGTATTCTATCACTTTTGTAGAATCTAAATAAAGACAAATGAATTTACTTACAAAACGGAAGCAGCCTCACAGATACCGAAAGCAAACTTGGGGGAAGGAGAGAGAGAAAGTAGGAGTATAAGATGAACACACTGCTATACATAAAATGTGATTCCCAAGGTGGCTCAGACGGTGGTTAAGAATCTGCTTGCAATGCAGGAGATCCAGGTTTGATCCCTGGGTCTTGGGTCAGGAAGATCCCCTGGAGTAGGGAATGGCAAACCCACTATAGTATTCTTACCTGGAGAATCCCATGGACAGAGAAGCCTGGTGAGCTACAGTCCATGGGGTCACAAAGAGTTGGACATGACTGAAGTGACTTAGCATGTATGAAATAGGTAAGCAAATAAGAATTACTGTATTGTATATATATAGGGAATTATGTTTGATATCTTGTAATGTGGAAAATTCTGAGAGAGATGGGAATACCAGACCACCTGACCTGCCTCTTGAGAAATCTGTATGCAGGTCAGGAAGCAACAGTTAGAACTGGACATGGAACAACAGACTGGTTCCAAATAGGAAAAGGAGTACGTCAAGGCTGTATATTGTCACCCTGCTTATTTAACTTCTATGCAGAGTACATCATGAGAAACGCTGGACTGGAAGAAGCACAAGCTGGAATCAGGATTGCCGGGAGAAATATCAATAACCTCAGATATGCAGATGACACCACCCTTATAGCAGAAAGTGAAGAGGAACTAAAAATCCTCTTGATGAAAGTGAAAGAGGAGAGTGAAAAAGTTGGCTTAAAGCTCAACATTCAGAAAACGAAGATCATGGCATCTGGTCCCATCACTCCATGGGAAATAGATAGGGAAACAGTGGAAACAGTGTCAGACTTTATTGTTTTGGGCTCCAAAAATCACTGCAGATGGTGACTGCAGCCGGGAAATTAAAAGACGCTTATTCCTTGGAAGAAAAGTTATGAGCAACCTAGACAGCATATTCAAAAGCAGAGACATTACTTTGCCGACTAAGGACCATCTAGTCAAGGCTATGGTTTTTCCTGTGGTCATGTATGGATGTGAGAGTTGGACTGTGAAGAAGGCTGAGTGCCGAAGAATTGATTCTTTTGAACTGTGGTGTTGGAGAAGACTCTTGAGAGTCCCTTGGACTGCAAGGAGATCCAACCAGTCCATTCTGAAGGAGATCAGCCCTGGGATTTCTTTGGAAGGAATGATGCTAAAGCTGAAGCTCCAGTACTTTGGCCACCTCATGCGAAGAGTTGACTCATTGGAAAAGCCCCTGATGCTGGGAGGGATTGGGGGCAGGAGGAGAAGGGGACGACTGAGGATGAGATGGCTGGATGGCATCACTGACTCGATGGACGTGAGTCTGAGTGAACTCCAGGAGTTGGTGATGGACAGGGAGTCCTGGCGTGCTGTGATTCATGGGGTTGCAAAGAGTCGGACACAACTGAGCGACTGAACAGAACTGAACTGAATAACCTATAATGGAAAATAATCTGAAAAAAGATATATATAACTGAATCACTTTGCTGTACCCGTGAAACTTTAACATAGTATTGTAAATCAACTATGCTTCGTAAAAAAATTTAAAAAATACTAAATGCAGTGTAGTGGTTCTGAGTAAGCCCTGTCAGAATTAGCAGGTGAAACTTATTTGGTCTATAACTTCAGCTATGTCCAGAGAAAACCTAACTTAGAATTACTAAGCAGATTCCTGGTTCCACTGTTCCTGAGCAAGAGTCTCTGGAGCGTGGGACCCAGGATTCTGTATTTTGACAAGCTCCTCAGGAGATAATTTTTTTGCATCCTGAAATCTTAGGGCTCAAGTCATTTGTAGCAGTGGTGTCAGAGGTAGATTGTACCCTTGGAAAACTGGCTTCATCTAAGGTTGGGGGCAGGAGAAGAAGGGGACGACAGAGGATGAGATGGCTGGATGGCATCACTGACTCGATGGACGTGAGTCTGAGTGAACTCCGGGAGTTGGTCATCGACAGGGAGGCCTGGTGTGCTGCGACTCATGGGGTCACAGAGTCAGACATGACTGAGCGACTGAACTGAACTGAAGGTTGTGGTTAGGGTGATCACTGAGTGTGAGGATAGAATTCAAAGATGTCAGGAGTGCAGATGACTGGATCTTCACACCCCAAGCATAGTCCTTAGTAGAGAAGGTGAAGCCACCCAGAGGGGAATTCTTCCATGCCCTGAGAACAAGGGCTGTAGCGCTGGTGCCGGGGCTGGTCAGTCTCCCGACCACCAGGCCCGTGCCCTGGACACTTGGCTCACTGTCGTGGAGCATGGGCAGTGGTTCTTTCCTACCGTGGCCAGATTTTGCTATTAAAAATACACGATCTCTAATTAAATTTGATTTTCTGATAAGCAGCAAACAAGTTTTTTAGTATGCTGCTACTAAGTCGCTTCAGTCATGTCTGATTCTGCAACCCCATAGACGGCAGCCAACCAGGCTCCCCCGTCCCTGGGATTCTCCAGGCAAGAACACTGGAGTGGGTTGCCATTTCTTTCTCCAATGCAGGAAAGTGAAAAGTGAAAGTGAAGTCGCTCAGTTGTGTCCGACTCTCAGCGACCCCATGGACTACAGCCTTCAGGCTCCTCTGTCCATGGGATTTTCCAGGCAAGAGTACTGGAGTGGGGTGCCATTGCCTTCTCTGTGTCTCAAATATTGCATGGGACAAAATTAATCTAAAAATTTACTATTATTTACCTGAAATTTGCTAAATCTGGCAAATTGTTATCTTTTTTAAAAGATTTTTATTAAAGCACCAGATTCAGTAATTGACTCATTTTTAAAAAATAATTATTTTTAATTAATAAAAAATGCATTTAAAGATACATATTAATTTTCTGTTTACCTTTGCCCTTAATTTAAGCTGTTAAACAATCCTGTGAGCTGGCAGCCACCGTGAACCCCTTGCATAGTTTCAGAAAGTGAGAGGTTAAGTCTTGTTCTAGGATCTTCCATGCAAGGTGCTTTTCTGGTTCCTGATGAACCTGCTTGCTTGGCTTTCATTCCTCTGTGGCCCTGTTAATGCCTATCAAGTTACAAGCCACATGAGAAATTGGTCAGATAAGACCATCTCCCCTGGCTTTAAGAGTTCTTATTTTGATGGCAGCTGGTGGTTAGAGTATTCTTAGGCTTATGTGGACTCCCAAGTCCGGGATAGCTGCTCTGTCCTTCCTCTTAGCCCAGGGGCCTACTTGGTTGGGTAGATGGGTAATATAGGGGTCACATCTCCTCTATATTTGCTGAAGTGGGGAGGGAGTGGAATAGGTCACCAGTGAGCAAGGGTGTGGAGTCTGCTGGTAGGGCAGCCTGTCTCCTTATCCACAGTGTCCAAGTTGGGGTTTCTTATGTATGAAGAGACCTCCAAGGCTGGCCCAGGCTCAGCAGCAGAAACAGATCAACTACTTTTGTGGGGAGCAAGGCCAATCTGGCTAAATTGGGTTAGGGGAATTAGTCTTTATCCAAGCACTTCAGTTCCCCTTGTGCTTCTGGAACTATTGGCAAGTCTCTACCATTTCTGCTGAAGTTTTCCTGTTACCAAATGTCCCCAACCTGCAGGGCTGGAGCTGTTAGGATCTGAGCATTGCAGAGAGCAGGAATCTGAGGATCAGTGAGGATGCCCAGCCTGCCTCACTGGATAGATGGCTGGTCAGGCCCTTTGGGGCCTGCCTGGTGCACATCTTCCAGAGGGGCTGAGAGCCTCCCCTGGAGAAGTCAGGTCGCTGGTGAAAGTGGGGCCCTACGCTCCCAGGTCCATTTCAGCCAGAGCACCCCTCCTTTTCTGTCATGTAGTCCAGTTCCATGTGAGAAGCCGTTCTTAAAAACAGGGACTTCTGGGTCTCTATTATAGGCATCATCAGTGGGTGTGCAGAGCAGTACCTGCAATGTTTGGGTCCCTGAGGCCCTGCCCCCCAGTCTGTGAATTAATGTAGTTGTGTTGTTGAGTGGCTCCCTGACCTGTGGGAAAAACTCGGAATCACAAGGCAGAAACTGGATGTCCAGTGCTAGCTTCACAACAATTCACCGGGCACTGGGCACAGCCTGGTCCCTCCTGAGCTTCAGTTTTCCTCTCCATACAATGGCATGAGTTCTCAAGTCCCTTCCAGCCTTTCTCTCCAGTAACGGGGATAATCCAGAGTAGTTTCTTAGGGATTCAGAAGCCTCTTGCAGCAAAGAATGCCTTAGACTTAGGACAGTTAAAATGAGTTTGTGTTAGGTGGTAGGTAACCACAGGCACAAGGAAAAACGAGCTTTGATGTCAGCAGCCTCCTGCATAAGGACGATGGTGTCAGTGGGGCAGCAGAGCATTGCAGCCTGCCTGAGGATTGGCTCTGAAATCCAGGGCCTGCCCCTCAGGGCTTAGGAGAGCCATGCAGGAGCCCACAGGCTGGATATGGCTTGGAAAAGTTTTGTTTTTTAATGTGAATTCATTAATAGTATTTAGAAAGCAGAAAATTACTCTTCCACACCAAGTTTATTTTTCTGTATTTCTTGAAAGCTCAGATACTCTGGCAACATAAGCTTGCATTCCTGTGTGGTGTGGCGACTGCCCTTGAGTGGGTGCTGCCCTCTGAGCTGGTGTCCATTCTTACCATCTTGGTGGTTTGTGATGTAGCCCGGGGCCTGGGGGCTTGTGCCTGAAGTCTGAGGCCTCCGGGGAGTTTCAGTGCTGTTTTCTTTGCTGCACACGCTCTCTGTTCTGTTTTCCACAGCTGATGTCTGGTGTTTGGGTGGAAGCACACTGCTTCCAACTTGAAGGCGAACAGGGCTAGGTCTAGACTCCAAAAGGATTGCAGCTGCCAGACTGCACAGCTGTGCTGTTCAGACATAATGCAAAGGGGTAATTAATTAACCTCTTTACCCAGAAAAGAATGCTCTGGAAGTTCTTTGAGAGGCACCCATACCAATGTAAAATTCTTCATTCAGCAAATACTTCCTATGGGCCAGCCATGAACAGGCTGCAGTCCTGGGTTCCAGGGGCCAGTGAGCAATGCAGAAAGATTCCCTATCCTTGTGGAAATCCCAGGCATTGCCTATATAGGGCATGTTGCTGGCTGGTGAAGCCCAAGGTAGAGTCAAGCTGTTACCTGGGTTTTAGGCTACCTAAGGCAGGTGGCCTCTCTGAGCCTCAGTTTCCTCATCTATAAACTGGGAGTCATCATCACCTTACCTGTCTCCTAGCGTGGTTGTGAAAAGTAAATGAGCCACTGCGTGTGAGCAATTTGTGTGGATAGTGTATGGACTTAGTAATTGATTAGTCTGGTGTGGTTGAGATGCACACAAATGCAAACATTTCAGGGGCTCATGAGTGCTCTGAAGACCTCACATGATAGACTGAATTAGAACTTGATCCAGAGTTGCTAGTTGGGCAATTAAGAAAGGCCTTGAGAAGAATTTACGCTGAGATCTGTGAATAATATCACACAGTATATATACTCTATGACCCTGGGCAAGTCTCTTCCCTCAGTTTCATTTTCCAAGCAACTGGAATGTCTTTTTCAGGCAGTTACATGAAGTAGCACAAAGCAACTTAGAGCAGTTATTGGCGCCTACTCAGCACTTAGTAAAAGGTAGTTATTAGAATTACTGTTCTGACTAGAACCAAATGTGCTCTTCAGAAAGGCTGGGTCAGGGAGCTGGCACTTGAAGGCCAGAGGCTTCACTGGCTGCTGGTATATTTCAGCTGTGATGATTATTAATTAGCTTTGGGGCAGGACTTCAGGGACTGGTACCAGTAGTGGGCGTGACCACACCCACCCCAGGGAGGCTTACTTGGGCAGAGAGAGTCACCGCAGGCTAAAGGGTCACCGCCAGCTAAAGATAGTTGACTGGGGCTGGGCCGGACCAGGCAGTGTCATGTGACCAGAGCCTGCCACCTGCGCTCCTCCTCCCAGGCCCAAGGGGCGCAGACTCTTCAGGAGCTTGCTTTGAGTGGAGTCCCATGAGCTGGACTTCCGAAGATTTCCTCTCTCCTCTCATTCCTTTCCATAACGGCACCCTTCAGCCCCCTCCTGTGTTTCCTCTGAACGTCTGGGGGAAATCAGGGTGGGAAAGCCGGTCAGAGAGAGCTGTCTGAAAAGTGGTGGCAACAGTAGGAATCAGTGAACAAGGTGAGGATGGTTAACAAAGCCTTTTTTTTTTTTTTTTTTTAACTCTTTAGATGAGTGTTCATGCCGGGGGTAGGGTTGGTGTTGGGATCAGTGGGGATGGGATGAAAAGTCGGTGGTCCCCAAACTCCTCCTCTATGACCCCACCGCACCCCCAGGCTGGATGACAGCTGAGAATACACCAGACTTTTCTGACTGTGCCCCAAAGCTGGCCTGGGAGGGATGGGCACAGGTGGGTGATATAATCTAGACTCCTGTTGGCATTGCACTCTCCCTTAATGGTTTCTCTGCCTTCTGCAGTGAGAGTCCTGGGCTCCAGCTCAGGCAGTGGTTGGGGCAGAATCTATGTCAGCTGGATGCCTGTCCCTGCCCCCCACCCTCATTGGGGCAGAGGTAGAAATGGGGGAACTAGGGGGTGGGCCTAGAGGCAACGCCTCTTCCCTCACAGGACTGTGGGGGTGCCAGATAGGTGTGTTAGGGGGCAGTTTCCCTTGCTTCTCTCTAGGTGGGGAAGAAGGGGATTGTCAAGTTGCCAGTGTTCAATCCTAGGAATGTCGCTTGCCTTGCTCCCTGATCTTAGATTTCCCTGTAGTGGGCCTTGGTTTTCTCCAGTGTGTAGGGTGATTTGAGGGCCTGCCCTGTTGACCACAATGAGGAGGTAAATTGGACCCTCCTGCTAGTGGTTGAAAGCACAGGATTTAGAGTCAGATTGCTTGACTTCAAATCCTGTTCTGTTGCTTGCAGGCTGTGATCTTGGTAAATAACCTTTCCACCGTGTTCCTTCGTTTCCTCATTTGTAAAATGAGACCAGTTAGAGGAGCTAACTCCGTGTTGGAACAGCGCATGGCATCTCATAAGTGCTCACTGTTAACATTAGTACCACCACAGCTTGGTGCTAGCATCTCTTCTGCTCTGATGAGAAGTCTCATTGCTTGTGATCTTACCTTCTCTTCCCTCTCCCTCTAGATAGGAATATTCTGTGTTCAGTTGAGGAAGGTGAGGGAGGCCCAGGGAAGGTGGCTGGTAGGGAGTGTCTCTAAGATTATACAGTTGATGAGTATTGGAGTCTAGACTAGGTTCCGCTGGGACCCAGCAGTGCCTGTGACACTTGTTTCTCTGCCTGGGGGAAGGCTCCAGCTAAAGGCTGAGGATTGAGGCCATAGACTCAGGAACTAGCACTTGAAACCGCAAAGCTCAGCTGTATTGCCAGGCCCTGAGCTAGATGCCAGAATCACTGCTATGAAAGCGGCCTGGTACCTGCTGTCAAGGAGGGCGGGGTGGGGTTGAGAGTAGATAAGTAACCAGGCAGCTAACACAGTACAGTGAGAGCACAGAGCCGGGGTAGTTCACCTGGGATCTGGTTGTCACTTCAAGAAGTTGACCTAACGGCCATAGGAATAGGTCAGCAGACGGATACGAACGCCACTAATGCAGCCCCTAACAAATGACCTTGTTCCCCAAGGCAGAAGTTCTTTGCACTCAGGGTAAATTCAGCCTTTTTAGATACTTCGCTAATCTCCAGGAGATGATGCCAGCCCGAAAATAAATGTTTGGCCTTCCCCTGTCCTCCTGGCAATAAGGCATGAAATCTAGTAGTTCCTCTGGCCAGCCCCATCCTTCAGGCCTTCTCCCATCTAGCCCGGCCCCATCTCACTTTTCACCCACACGCATCCCTCAGTTTCATTTCCAGCTTTTCCCTTCCTGTTACCAGTCTTTATTTACTTAGCTGTACCAGATCTCAGTTGTGGCACTCAGAGTCTTTAGGCTTCTTTGGAGAGTGGGAATCTAGTTCCCTGACCAGGGATCGAACCCAGGATCAAACCCTGGATTAAGAGTGCAGAGTTTCAGTCACTGGACTCCAGGGAAGTCCCCTTCTTATCAGTTCTTTTTTCTCTAACCTGATGAGTTTGACTCATATCTGCATACCTTCCCTAGTTTCTTGCTAGTTCACCAAGTCCTTGCACCTACATCTGGCCCTTCTAGGTAGCTTGCCCCTGTGCCCTCCCCAAAAGGATCAGCAGCTTTAGGATCTTTCTGGAAGCAAGCAGTGTAGAAAATACAGTTGGGACCTCCTTGATTGTGCAGTGGATAAGAATCCACCTACCAAATGCAGGGGGAAGGGATTTGATCCCTGATCCAGGAGGATCCCACAGGTGGCAGAGCAACAGAGCCTGTGAACCAGAACTATTGAGTCCATGCTCTAGGGCCTGAGAGCCACAACTGAGGCCCACACACCTTAGAGCCTGTGCTCCACAGAGAGAGAAGCTGCTTCAGCACAACTGGAGAGGAGTCCCTGCTCGCCACACACAGCAGTGAAGGTCCAGTGCAACCAAAAGTAAACAAATGAAAAATACTTTTTAAAAAATGGACTTGACCTTTGAACAATACAGGTTTGAACTGTGTGGATCCATTAATATGTGGTTATTCTCAATGTAAAAGCAATACTGCATGATGTTAAGTTGGATTTTTCTAGCCTGTTGGGGCTGAGTGCTCCCAACCCCTGTGTAGTTCAAGGGTCACCCATACTTTGTGCTTTTACTTGGGTTTATACCAGGTGTGTTTGGGCTTAGGCCTATTTGTAGGCTGACAGAGACTCCTTGAGGCCAGGCTCTCTTCCTCTTCTGTGCTGAGAAAAAGGTGGAGTGGCTGAATTTCTTCAGCTGAAAGGAACTTCAGGCCTTCCCTCTGCTCTTCCTTCCTGGTGTGGCAGGGGTTTATACCACAGCCTCCCTGGGGACTGAGGCAAATCCCCCCCTCTCTCTCCTGGGGAGACCTGCCCTGGAGCCTTTCTTGGGGGGAGGGGGGCTCAGTGTGTGGGAAAAGAGCCAGGCAGCGGGAGAGGAGGGTATTGGTTTAGCTCCCCTTCTCTTCACCACTCACAGTCTTAAGTGAAAATAGTGAGTTTGCTGATCAGATAGAGCTTCATGAAAAATCTCCTGGTCTCCCTGTTCCCTCCCCCACCCCGCCTTGACTGCACAGAGAGATTCTGGTGTGCTTCATTTAATACACGAATGAGTGTGTGTTTGTAGAAAGCCCTTTGACCCCCTCGGAACAACATTCAGTACTGGCTCCTAGCAGACTCCATTTTCGCCTCTTGCATATCCTGGCTAACCCCTGCTTGCCTTGATGGGGAAGGGAGACACTCAGAGAACCTCTGCCTGCCATCCTCCTCCCCGAGTGCTGGGCTCACCTCGGCCCACCTCAGCACACCTCTCTCTGCCTGGGAACCTCTCCCCAACACCAGTGACTCTTCACCAGGAGATGGCAGGACGATGCTCTGAGATCACACCAGGGAGGCTTTTTGACCCATTTTCCCACCAGTGGACACATGGAATCTCTGGTGAGCTGGAAGGAGCACTGGACAGAGGGAGCTGAGGCTTCTAGTGCCCATCCCGGCTCTTCCCTAGGGAAGCTCCTTATTACCCTTCGGGAGCCTCAGTTGCCTATCTGAACGGAAGAAATCAGAACCACGGGCCTTTTTTGCCACTCTCATGTCCTACAACTCTTTTCTTGGGCACATGCGAGGTGGTGAGTGTAGTGCGTCCCCAGCTGGGCTTGGGTCAGTGGTGGCTGGCAGTGGTGCTGGACATAAGGACTGGCCTCTTGCACAAAAGATTGGTGTTCATTGGGAGCCGTTTTAGATGCTAGGCCCTGTATATTGTGGAGCTGCACTGCGTGTGCCCACGTGTGTACACACGTGCATGCGCCTGGTGAAGGTGGATGGTTGGGACGGGACCCAGAAAAGGATGTGTCATTGAAGTCTTTTTTTCCAGCCTACCCCCAGGGCCTGACAATAGCTCATCTGAGCCTTCCTGTGTTTCCCTGGGCCCTGTGGGATTTTAATAGAGCTAGGGATTTTGCTTCAAGGTAGCGGTGGTTCTCTCTCCCTAAAGTATTTCTCTGTCTCTCTGGGGAATTTTCTTCCTTAGAGCAGGGGCAGCCTGAGGCCCTACGTGAGAGCAGAGCAGGAACAGGGTACTGAGGGTCCTTGGGACAGAGGGAGGCTAACTAGGGATGGGGCCTTTTCAGCAAACTTTTAAAAGGGCTGACTGATTGGTTTTCCTGGGTGTGCCCAGAGAAGCCACATTCCCCTGGTCAGCTTGGGATTGGTGGAGGAGTAGGGAATCAGTGGGGTCTTTTAGTGGAAGCAGGGCACTCCCATTAAGGAGAGCCTGAATTTATAGCAGAACTTTACCATTTGTGATCTTGAACAAGATGTTAGGCAGGGTAATTACAGGATCTGATTCTTCCCAATTTTGAAACAGTTTTTGTTCAAGGAAATAAGACAATGACCCAAAAGAACTTTGCCTTAAACCTTTTTGGTAGTCTTCAAGAGCACTTTGCCCTCTGAATCTCATTTCCCATTCCACTTTCATGATAATGACGTTGATGGTGCCGGCCTTTTGGCCTGCTCTTGTCCTGGTAGCATGCAGGGAGTGTTTTGGGGGTCTATAGGCTGGGTCCCTGGAGAAGTAATTACTGCCATAGCTCATGTGTAATCGAGGGAGTTGATCTTCTAACAGCTGCCTCTGCTGGTCCTAGTAGGGAGCTGCGTGGTATGAGGCTGCTCTGGGCCAAACTGGAGTTAGCAGGAGAATCAGTGTGGAGTAAGGAGTTCCCATGTCCTACGGGCTCCATCGTCTTGGAACTGAAGAGATTTTATGGTTCTCCACTGCCCAGCACTGGGAATAGGGGATGCTGTTGGGTTGGGTTATAGAGCCCCAGCTCTCCTTTGCCATGTGGAATGTCTTGAGGCAGTGGCTCCAGTATGGGGTAGAAGCCAAGAATTCAGTGGCCTCACAATTAGGAATCAGGCAAGGACTCCCTTCTCATTAAGGGAACATGAGTCTGATCAAGAATTGGAACATTCCTTTTGAGACCAGCTGGACAAATTTATCTGCTCGGGGACTGGGGGCAGCTCTTGTCCTGGCATGGCTGGCCAACAGTGGAGGCAAAGGGATGGGTGAGCAGAGTCCCGGGTTGTGTCTTATCCTGTGGGTCTCTGGGAAGGAAGGGTTCAGAAACTCCTGGTCTTCAGAACCAACTTGGAAAAACAAGTGTAAATGTAGAAAGGACCAGACTTATTAGAGCTACTTCCTTATAAAAATTTTTTTCCCCCCTTTTAAAAAGCCCCTGGATTTTCCTGGCTTGCCAGTGGTTAAGACTCTGCACTTCTATTGCAGGGGCTGCAGGTGCGGTTCCTGCTCAGGGAGCTGTGACCCTGCATGATGCCGGGTATAGCCAAAAAATAAAAATTAAAAGTAATAAAAATAGGAAGCTCTTTTCTGCCCTGGTTGAAACTACTGGAGAATCCCAAACAAAATTAAATCACTGTAAACATACTACTTAAGTGAAAGTGAAGTCGCTCAGTCGTGTCCAACTCTTTGCAACTCCATGGACAGTAACCTACCACGCTCCACAGTCCATGGGATTTTCCAAGCAAGAATACTGGAGTGGGCTGCCATTTCGTTCTCCAGGGGATCTTCCCAACCCAGGGATCGAACCCAGGTCTCCTGCATTCCAGACAGACGCTTTACCGTCTGAGCCACTAGGGAAGCCCAAACATACTACTTAAGTCCTGGTAATATTTGGTTATATGTCTTCCAGAGTTCCTACTATGTGTATTTGTATGTATACCTTTTGAATTTATTTTACAAAAATAGGATTATAATTTTTTTTCATTTACTGTGTTTATGTTTTCATATCAGTAGAGATCATTATCATTTAAGAACACTCTGGAAGTTACTCAACTTTTATTTAGCCAGTTCCCTACTGTTATAAGTTATTGTCAGTTTTTTTGAAATTATGAGTAGCTCTTTCAAATCTTTGCACATAAGCCTAAACACTTGTTTAATTTGTATCATTAGGATAAATTCCTAAAGGTGGAACCATTGAGTCAAATGTGGGGGGGTGATGGTCTCGCTTTTCCTCTGGAAACTTGTAAGGCAGGCACGTCTTCCGTCGGTGGCTACAGATCACTGAGGACAGAGCTGCCTCTGATGCACATGCCTTAGAAGAGGGCTTGGACTTCTTGGTTGCCCACTTAGGGTTTTTGTCTTGCCTTCCTATGTCTACTCACACGAAGGCTTCTAGAATGTTTGAGCCAGAGAGAGTCTTTCAGATTCCTTTATGGGATCTGCTGTGATGCAGGAGCCCTGAATTACAGAGCAAATCCCGCCATGGACATAGAGTCTCCAGGCCTCAGTCCCCCTTACACTAGAGGGTAAGAGCTGTGAGAGACCAGTGTTGAATTCTGGGGTTTGGGCTGCCTGCTCTTCCATGATCTCACTTTCCATGCTTTCTTCAGAAAGCGGAGTTTGAGCATGTGTCCCTCTTCTGTCTACCACGTCTTCTGTCTGGGAACCTACAGGTTGCTTAGTGGCATGGGGCAGTGATGAGGGTGAGGAGCTGGTCGGGGCCCTCTCTGAGGGGCGCTGTATAACCACCTCTCCTTTCTTGCTTCCACAGAACATTCTGCCCCGGCCAAGGTGGTGAGGGCAGCAGTTCCTAAACAGCGTAAAGGTGGCAAGGTAAGAAATATGAGTTGGCAACCCAGGGGTGGGGGTGGGCTTCCTGGATGGAGGTGGTAGCCTCTTTTCTGTTGTAGTGAGTGCTTCTGGGCTGCAGGGGATTTCTGAATAGCAGAGGCACTTTTTCTGGGTCTTTGTTGTGGATGGTTCTCGTGGACAGACTGGTTTTGGTTTATGATCTCTTGGTGGAGCTATATTTTGGATGAGGGCCTGAATGGTGGAGGCAGGGTTACCCTGGAACCCTCACAGAATGTGCCTTGCAGGTTGGTGACTTTGGAGATGCAATCAACTGGCCAACACCTGGAGAGATAGCCCATAAGAGTGTGCAGGTGAGTCTGTGGGGAGGGATGGGCAGGTTTGAACTCCGTCTGCATGTTCACATTTGGCCTCAAGCTTTCAGAGTCTCGGCTGTTAATTTTCTGTTTTTTAAAAGGAGTGGTTGGAAAATGTGGGCAACGTTGAAATAGCTAAGAATCATCCTTTGAGTCCTTGCTGTGTGACAGAGACTGCCAAGACCCATTTATCCATTATTTCACCTAATCTTCAGTGATTCCTAGATAGGCCCTTCGGTAATTCCCATTTTACAGATGAGGCCGGGGGTGGGGGGAGGTTAATCACTAGTCCTTGATGGCCAGGTGGGAATTGAAAGTCAGTGTGTCATGTTCTAAAACCTGTGTTCTCCACTTGGATTGCCTGTGAGTGCAGCAGAATGGTCATTAGGGCAAGTACCCACCTCCAGACCACAGGTTATGGAGACGCTTACATAGCTTTCCTAAGCCCCAGCAGAAGGTGGACCCCTGGTCAGTCCTTTCCTCCCCACCATCTTTTTTTCTGGGCTGACGGCAAGGTCTCTCATCGGCTTTGTTCACAGACAGGGTTGGTGTGGACAGACCAGAGGCCAGTGTCTCCTCCATCCCACAGATGATTCAAACTACATGGTCCTGTTGTAGGGAGTAAACAGCTGGCCTTTGCAGGCCACAGCCCGTGTCGAGGGGTTGTCTCTCTCATTTAGACTTAAGGGACCTGAAGAGGTAGGTTGTCTTCTGCCTCTCGCCTGTTTGGCCACTCTTCCCTGCAAAGGCATGTCAGGCGTGAAAACAGGGCTGTAGGATACATCCACCCCAACCTGCATCACGTGCTCCGGTGACAGGGAGCTCCCTTCCTTCCCATCCGGAGTGGCTTGCAGATGCACGTCACCTCCCTGTTCCTCTGCTTCCTGCTGCAGCCACAGGCCCACAAGTCTCAGCCTGCCCGCAAGCTACCACCCAAAAAGGACATGAAGGAACAGGAGAAAGGAGAGGGGAGCGATAGTAAGGAGAGCCCGAAAACCAAATCCGATGAATCGGGGGAGGAGAAGAATGGGGACGAGGACTGCCAGCGAGGGGGACAGAAGAAGAAAGGTGAGTGACTTGGAGCAGGACTTGGGAGAAGGTAGCAGGCAGAATCAGGAAATGTGAGAACTCAAGGGCTGCTGGAGCAATTTCAGGAGCCCCCAGAAGTACTTGAGAGTCTGATGGGTGTAGGCTGCTAGGCCAGCAAGCTTCCTTCCAACTATCTATCCATCAGTTCTTTTGCTGTAACCAGCATCTGGAAAGCCCTGTCCTCAGCACTGAGGCTCAAGCTGTGCAGAAGACAGGGGGTCCCCCCCTCAGTGTGTTCTTGGTGTCTGTTGATGTATTGCTGCCTTGTGTTAGATTTCATTTAAATACAGGAGATCCCATTGCTCTGGCTGAAATGGCTAGGATACAGGTTTGGCTGCTGTCATACGTATCTGGAGGAACAGTGGTTTAACCAATATGAAAGGTTGTTTCTTTCACTTGAGAGCTTGGTAGAAGTAGGCCAGGCCTATAATGGCAGCTCTTTGATTCCTTTGTCTTGCTGTGTGTTGGCTGTTCTCATCTCAGGTGACTCACTCTACTTAGGGTGGGGAAAGGGGGGAATAGCTCCTTGCTTTTTAGGGACGCACCCTAGAATTGAGTGCTTGCATTCAGCTCTCCTTGGCATGTATCTAGGGGAGCCTGGAGGTGCGGTCTTGATTCCAGGCTGCCATGTGTCTGGCTGTAAATGGCATGCTCAGGAGAAATCAGTGTTGGGAGTCAACCAGGAGTGTCCATCACACTGAAGTCCACCACTTTCTTATTTCAGGGATGAAAATGAGGTCCAGTGAGGGAAAGGCATTTGCCCGAGGTGAACAGGGGCAGTAAAAGCCTTTCCAGGGACAGAGGATTGGGGGTAGAGGTGGGCGGGAGGGGCCTCTCCTTCAAGCCTTTCTCGTGCCCACGCTATCCTCCAGGGAACAAACACAAGTGGGTTCCGTTGCAAATAGACATGAAGCCTGAAGTGCCCAGAGAGAAACTGGTCTCACGCCCTACTCGTCCTCCAGAGCCACGACACACCCCCACCAGCCGCGGGGAGATCAAAGGTATGTGCTCCCACTATGGAGGGCCTGGGCCTGGGGGTCACCCCCAGGCCTGACCTGATGCCCCCTCTCCCCATAGGGTCTGAGCCTGTCACCTACGTGCCCGTGGCCCCCCCCACTCCAGCCTGGCAACCAGAGACCAAATCGGAGCCTGCCTGGCATGACCAGGATGAGACATCGAGTGTGAAGAGTGATGGGGCTGGTGGGGCGCGGGCTTCCTTCCGTGGCCGTGGACGGGGGCGTGGTCGCGGACGGGGACGCGGACGGGGTGGCACTCGAAGTACGTGAGGCCCCTTTGGGCTCCGGGATGTCTGAGGGAGTTCAGCGGGGGCGGCAGGCGGGGATCTCCTCTCCCTCATGATGCTCGTTCCTCCCATAGCCCATTTTGACTACCAGTTCGGCTACCGAAAGTTTGATGGTGTGGAGGGGCCTCGCACCCCCAAGTACATGAACAACATCACCTACTATTTTGACAATGTCAGCAGCACTGAGATTTACAGCGTGGACCAGGAGTTGCTTAAAGACTACATCAAACGCCAGATGTGAGTGGACAGGCGTCTTCCTTCTGGAGACATGGGTGGGGTTGGGGGGTGCCTGAGGACGGAGTAGGGCTGTACAGGCCCTTCTGGGGATCACAGTGGTTGCTGCCTCTGGCTGGAGATGAAAAAGATAACTTGAGAGAACTGTACTTCTGTTTTAAAAATGAATCAGTTAATGTTTTTAAAAGGAAAGAAAATGTCTAGATTTTGTTCCCTTTGGGCCTCTATTTGTAATGGCAGCATTGTCAGAATGCTAATAGACACTCACGGAGTCCTCATTGATGAGGCCAGTGCTCAGCTTTATAGGCATTCTCTTACCTAGTTATGGAGTTACCTATTTAATTTTTATGAGCTGGGTTTTATCCCCTTTTTATTGATAAGCAAACAGGCCCAGTAACTTGCCCAACTAATAAGTGACAAGGCACAGATTTCAGTCTGTTTCTGTCTGACTTGCAAAACCTTAACTCCTAACCTCTAGTGGACTGTCTCAGTCCAGTGGGGGGAGCCATACAAGAGAAGAGATGATTGCAGTAAAGTGTGATAAGCTCTTTAGGAGCAGAGGAGAAGGTGACCAACAGTATTGGGACTGGGTTTTAAAGGATGAGGAGCTTGTCAGGTGTACCCAGAGGCTGAAGGGCAGAGAGAGTTTGACCCAAGGTTAGGAAGCCATGAGAGGATAACATCATCTCTTTCCAGCCTTTAAGATTGTAAATACAGAGGGACAGGGTTGGTCAGAGGCTGTATGAGGTTCCTGGAATGTACAGAACAAAGAAGGCACGTTCACACATGATGGAGCAATCACACTTCTCCCCTCCACCCAGTGAATACTACTTCAGCGTGGACAATTTAGAGCGAGACTTCTTCCTGCGGCGAAAAATGGATGCTGACGGCTTCCTTCCCATGACACTTATTGCGTCCTTCCACCGAGTGCAGGCCCTTACCACTGACATTTCACTCATCTTTGCGGTATGTCTCCCTCCCTGGGGCTGGGGTGGAGGGGAAAGAAAGATCCTTTCTTAAGGAGCTGGAGTTGGGTCAAGCCGAAGAACCCCAGAAGAGTCCTCATCTCATTACTTGTGCTAAGGTTTCAAGGCTTGGCCAGCCTCTCTCCCTCCCTCTCCTCGTTCCCTTCCCTTCTCTATCTTACCTTCCTCCCCCCGCACCTCTTTATCATGGAAGACAGCAGACATGGAAATTTTACAGAAGTCAACACAGTGGTGTAACGAGCCCATTACCCATGCTCAGCAGCTGTCAATTCATGGCCAGTCTTATTCCATCTGTCTCCTCATCTGTTTCCTTTCCCAGATTACTTTGAAGAAAATCTCCAGTAATCTGACATTTTATCCATGTTTCAGTTAATCTATCTCTAAAAGATAAGTGAAAGTGAAAGTGAAGAAAGTGAAGTCACTCAGTCGTGTCCGACTCTTTGTGACCCTGTGGACTGTAGCCCGCCAGGCTCCTCTGTCCATGGGATTCTCCAAGGCAAGAATACTGGAGTGGGTTGCCATTTCCTTCTCCAGGGGATCTTCCCAACCCAGGGATCGAACCTGGGTCTCCTGCATTGCAGGCAGATGATTTATCCTCTGAGCCACCAGGGAATCCTCCTGTTAAAGAAAAGTACTCACTGTATCGTTATTACATATAAATATACTAAGAATTTTTTAATATCACCAAATATTTGTTCAGTTGCCAATTCACCCCCGTTTCAGAAGTTTTCTTTTAGTAGTTTGTGAATCAGGATCCAGATAAGATCAATACACTGTCTTATGATATCTCCTCCTCTCTCTCTTCCCTTGCAGTTTTTTGTTGGAATGCTAGATTATACAGTTTGTAGAATTTTCCATAGGACACAGTAGTACCATTTTACATGTTTCGTACTCCAGATTTTTTGTAAATTAGTGATTGAGAGGCCTGATCAGATTCAGGTTTTTTTCTTCCTTTCTCCCTCCTTGTTGAGAATACTTTATAGATAGTGATATTGATATATTCCCTCAGGTGGCACTTAATGAATGCTTCATCTGGTTCTCTTTTTTGTCATATAAGCTGTAAATTACCTGTTAATTCATTAGAAACTATAAAATGTTTATGTTCTATCTGTGTCTGTATTTGTTTGCTGGAATAACTCTTTAAGGAGGTACTTTGCCTTATCAGCTGTTTGGTTACCAAGAAGCATGTAGTTTGTACAGGAAGGGCAGTTAAGTGCTTGATCTTTTCCTTTGTTAACCAGTTCTCAGAATTATGAGCTGATCCCTAATAACCTTCAAAAGTAACTGGTAAGGTTTCAGTTTGGTTTTTGTTTTTGTATCATTACAGACTAGTAGATTCAAGCATTTTGTTTCATTTATTGTAGTTATTATGCTAAATCAAATCGTTGCCAATGGGACCCTGGCTCATCTTGTACTTTTGTTGCCTCAGATCTGGAATGGCCTTTTTTATTCTTTAGGACACTCTAGGTCCTTTATTTTGGGGAAATGGTAGTTCTAATATTTAGATATCACAGCCTGAGTTGTAGGGTGTTTATTGCTATGCTTGGTCATCGTCTTTTTTTTTTTTTTTTTTAATACATCATGAGATTACACTGGTATTTTCTGTTAATATTTCTCCAGTGTCTTTACTTAACCCAAGGATCTTTTATGTTTGTCACTATTACTTTCTCCCATGGCAAAAATGCTGATTCCAAACAACGTCAGAGTAACTATTCATTTGTTTTGCTGTACACATTGTGCTTACAGTACCTCTCCTACTCCTAAATTTTTTCCCCCATTTATACGGTCAGTGACTATTTTCTGAAGTTGAAATAATTTTTGTGTGGTTGTGTACATATTAGTTTTAGTAATTTTGCTTTGCTCTCACATTTTTGGGAATGCTTTCTTACCCCTAATTTCTTACTTGTTTTACATAAAATATTTCTGTGGTTCCAAAGGCAAATGGTATGTTGAAAGTCCAACTTAAAAGATTTTCTTAACACTTTTTTCTCTTTTACTATAAACAAACTTTTTTGAATCCTTTCATTAAAAAAATAAGTAAATGCCTTTCTGTGTATTATATACTCACCCTTTCTTAGATGAATCGTAACATAGCACATGTATTTCTTCACCATTTTTTGCTTTCACTTAATGTATCTGGGAGCTGACCACTTAGTAGTAGTAGTGGTGGTAATAGAAAGATACTCCTCGTTCTTATTTACAGGTGTGTGTGTGTGTGTGTGTGTGTGTGTGTGTGTGTGTGTGTAATCTTTTCATGGCTTAGCCAGTGTGTCTTGTGTAGGAGTGGGATGGTTGAACTGAAGGGCAATGTGTGTATAATTTTGCTAGCTGTTACCTGATTCCCTTTCTAGTGTGTGTGCTTTCTGCAGTCTCACCAGCAGTGTATGAGAATGCCTCTTTCCCGAGCCTCACCAACAGAGTATGTGGTCACGTGTTGAAATGTTTTTCTTTTCCATTTAAAAGATTTTAAAAAGGAAATTTTTCCCTGCTCTCCATTACTTCACCCCCTTCCCCCGAGGTAGACGCCTGCAGCCCTTTCCCTGTGAACCCTGGAAAAATCTGTGTGCATTTGCATGTTTTTACTTAAGAGTTCCAACCCCAGTGGGGTCTTAAAGTCATTGACCTAGACCTGTTTTTTGAGACTGTTAACCACCTCAACACATTTGAAGCTGATTTTTAAGCCTGAGTGGTGCTGGGTTGAATGGCTGTGCCATAATTGGTTTGAATTGCCTATGTACTGGCAAGTTTAGGTAGTTCCCAGTTTTTCCTTTTACAGGCAGTGTTGCTGTGAATGGCCTTTTGTCCATATCTTATACATGTTGTCACCTGTCGGTACAAGTATTTCCCGGATTGATTCCTGGAAGTAGAATGGCGGGGTCAAAGGGCAAGTGTGATTTGCATGTTGGTACCTCTTACAAGTTTGAACATCTCACTCATCTGCTGGTTGTGGAAGATGGGGCCAGTTTTCTCATACTCTGCCAACTCTGGACTTGCGCTGAGCTCATGGGGCTCAGTCATGCCCCAGCTTCCAAGATCTCGGTCTGTCCGCGTCTTCCCTCTGCATCTTCTCCCTCCTTCTCCCCTGCAGGCCCTAAAGGACAGCAAAGTGGTAGAGATCGTTGAGGAAAAAGTACGCAGGAGGGAAGAACCTGAGAAATGGCCTCTTCCTGGTCCCCCAATAGTGGATTATTCCCAGACCGATTTCTCCCAGCTTCTCAACTGCCCAGAGTTTGTGCCCCGCCAGCACTACCAGAAAGAGACAGGTAGGTACCCTGCTGGCATGTGGATGCCTCCCTGTTGCCCTTGTCTTCTGGCCAGCAGTCCTGGCATCAAGAGGAGGGCTGGAGGGATGAGGACCTCCCCTTTCTACCCTTCAGAGTCAGCACCTGGCTCTCCCCGTGCGGTCACCCCAGTGCCAACCAAAACAGAGGAGGTCAGCAACCTAAAGACGCTGCCCAAGGGCCTGTCCGCCAGCCTCCCTGACCTGGATTCTGAGACCTGGATTGAAGTGAAGAAAAGGCCTCGGCCCTCTCCAGCACGATCCAAGGTGGGTGAGGCCTGTCCCCTGTCCTGGATTCTAGGGCCTTGGGCTGGAGAGTGCGGAACGGGTATCACATAGGCATAGAGCTCTGTGTTCTAAGGGGATAGAAGTCAGGTCAGGTAGTTCAGGGTTATGAGTAAGCCGCAGGTGACCAGTGAGTACAGGAAGGCTGATATGGCCTGTTTCCATTTCCAGTGTATCACCCCTCAGGACAGCCCTAGTTCTGTAGTTCCTGAGTGGCATTTTTCACAGGAGGAGATCATGCAGCCTCTGGTAGCAGTCTCATTGAAAGTTAAGTGTTTCTTAATACTTGGGTGGGTTTTTTTGTTTGATTTTTTGGATTTGTTTGGGGGCTTATTTGGCCGATCTGTATGGCATGTGGGCT
Organism: Capra hircus; assembly: GCF_001704415.2. Taxonomy (NCBI): domain Eukaryota; kingdom Metazoa; phylum Chordata; class Mammalia; order Artiodactyla; family Bovidae; genus Capra; species Capra hircus. The sequence goes on along the minus strand of NC_030814.1, from coordinate 44,380,940 downwards.
GTTAGTTCCCTGACCAGGGATCAGACTTGGGCCACCTGCAGCGGAAACACAGTCTTAGCTACTGGGCCACCAGGGAAGCCACTTGGCTGTTCTTTTTGCCCCATCTAAGTCCTTGTGGCTGCATTATTTAGCGCTGTCCCCCTGAATTTGTCCTCACTTCTCATCTATAACTCCATCAAATCCTTTGAAAAGGGAAGGAAGAAGGAGCAGACCCATGGCCTGGAGAGTGAGAGTCTAGACTGGAACACAGGTCTTCTGCCATTGCTGGCTGGTGACCTTGGGAAACTTCTTTAATATCTGAAGGCCTCAGTTTCTCTTAGGTTGAAAGGAAGGAGGGGTTAGATTGCTCTAGAAATAGTAGACCAATATATGAGCAGCTCACACATAGTCTTCTGTTAGAGAAGTATTTCAATCTGAAACTAAGATTTGAGGAGCAAGCTTCTCCATTCACCTGCCCATTGCCATCCCGTCTTTGGATGCCTTGGTCTAGGCCTTGAGAGGAGACCTGACAGATGACCTTGTATGGAATTCTGTGCCCCTTTTTCCATTGTACCACTGTGATCGACTCCCTCATCTCCTTCCTGCCCCCGCATCCCCGACCCTGTCTGTTCTGATTATTCAAGAAGTACCAGGTAGGCTAGAATCATGAGGAGAAGGTAGTAAGTGACAAGGACCTGACAAGGTTCAGTTCAGTCTTTAAGACTGCGGAGGCTTTGGAAAGGCCTTTCCAAAGACACCTAGCTTCCAGTCCAGAGTTAGAGCCCTCCACTTCTACCTAGCCTACCCTGACCCTTGCAGAAGAGAATAGTTTAAGATTTATAGAGAAAGCTTTTTTTTTGGCACAACAGGGAATTAATGTTTAAAGATGTTCTGTGAGGTAAACAGATGTTTTACCTCCAAAAACTTTTGAGATAATTCAGCTTATCAACACTCTGAAATTGTTTTGGCTGAAAGGAGTCTTTGTTTTTTCTCTTGCCTTGGGGACATGCCATGTTTTTGGTTTTTTGTCTGTTTTGCCTCTTACAGTCTTTGTCCGTGCCTTCATCTGGCTTACCTAAACAGGTCCTTTCATAATCACTTCTTCACAGAAGCCTTCCCTGAGTGTCCCCAGCCCCGCCCCCAGTTGCTTAAGTGCCCCTCCCTAAGTACTCCCACGAGGCCTATTTATAGTCTTTACCATCACATTGCAGTTGGTTGGTTGGCTGACTTTTTCTCCCGCTGAACTGTGAGCTCCATAAGTTCAAGGACCTGGTCGCAGGGCCTGGTACCAGTGGTTCTTATCCATTCAGCAAATAGTTGAGCATGGGCTGTTGTTCGGTCCCAGTCTAAGTTCTGAGGGTGCAGTGGAAGGCAAGGCAGCTGTGGTTCTTGGCTGGTGAAGCTTCCAGCTTATTGGGCGGAGTTGGGGATGGGGAAAAGGATGAAGCAACCTGTTGAACTTCTTCATGTGCCCGCTCGGAGGCCAGGTGCTATGGAGGGGCATGTATCTAGGTAAATGAGAGTGCAGTCTGTACATACAGGGAGCTTGTCATCTCAGTGTTTGTGAAGGACTGATGTGAACTGTGAGTGGAGAAACCCAGAGTCCTATGGGACATCCTTTTTTCGTGAGTGACTCCAGTGCTGACAGCTGTGACTCGGTGTCGTTATCAGGGCTGCAGATGTGACAGTCCCATGTTCAGGGGTCAGGGCTTCTCTCCGGGGACAGTGTCAGCCTGGCCTAAGGACTTCCTGGTGATTTTCTCTCTCTTTGGTCTCCCCCCATTTTAGAAGTCGGAGGAACCCAGGTTTGTTCACTCGACCACTCTGCCTCAGCATCTACCCTCTCAGCAGCTGATGTCCAAGGATCAAGATGAGCAAGAGGAACTGGATTTCCTGTTTGATGAGGAAATGGAGCAGATGGATGGACGAAAGAATACCTTCACCGCCTGGTCTGATGAGGACTCTGACTATGAGATTGATGACCGGGATGTCAACAAAATCCTCATTGTCACTCAGACACCACCTTACATGCGCCGGCACCCAGGGGGCGACCGCACTGGCAACCACACCTCGCGTGCCAAGATGAGTGCTGAGCTGGCCAAGGTCATTAATGATGGGCTCTTCTACTATGAGCAGGACCTGTGGACTGAGAAGTTCGAACCCGAGTATTCCCAGATCAAGGTGCGCCTTGGGCATAGTGGTGGTGGGGGCGTAGGGTGCCTGTGACGTGAGGCAGAGGAAAGCTGACAAGCGCATGCCCTTGGGCACAGAACCTCAGCACCCTCATCTAATAAAAGGGGGTGATGATTGACAGTGCTTGAGGGGGGCATTAAGAATGAGAAGAGGTGTATTAACACTGTAAACTGCCCATGTGAGAGGTGATCATCCTGCTTCTTAATCATCCGTGTTTAATTTCAGAGGTTGGCTAGACACTTTTGTGAAGAATAAGATTGGATTTTCATTTCTGTTCTTAAATATTTAGGCATGTATTAAAGTTTAAAGGCCTTTTAAGGAACTTGCTTTTGAGTGTGGAATATGGAGAAAAGATAGGTCTTTTAAAAACTCACTGCTGCTTAGAAACAGTCAAAACTGGTGGTGTAGGGCATTTTATAGAGTGTACGGAGTGGATGTGTATGGTGGTCAGTCGGCTTCTGGTGAGCCTCTGTAGTGAGTGGTAGTTGTAATGTGTTTTGAAATGAGAGAATTACAGGAAGAGAGTTGGGGAGGGGAGGCTATAGCAGGTTCCTGGGGGGCTGGAGTTCTGACCTCAGTGCTGCTGTAGGGAGGGCTGGATTTCTGACCTCAGCGCTGCTGCAGGGAGGGCTGGGCAAGTCTTCAGCCCTGCTGGGTGAGCACACTCAACCCCTGGGCACCTGGGGTTGAGGTATGGTGATGAGCAGCTGAGAGCCCAGGGACCAGAATTCCACATATGTGGACGTGGCAACTGCCCTCTTCAACTTCCTGTCTGTCTTGATTCCTAAAACAGGCTAGGGCAGTCCTCTTACCAGCCTCTTTTCCCCACCCATCTTGTGTCCTCTGTAGCAAGAAGTCGAGAACTTCAAGAAAGTCAATATGATCAGTCGGGAGCAATTTGACACACTAACCCCTGAGCCCCCTGTGGATCCCAACCAGGAGGTCCCTCCTGGACCCCCTCGCTTCCAGCAAGGTGAGAGATGACCCCTGCCACCCTGGCCTGAGTGGGAGAGTCTGGAGCTGTCTGGCGGGGCTTCTGGGGGCAGGCAGGCACTGGCTTACCTCTGCTCACTGTCACCACTCTTGCTTCTGCAGTTCCCACTGATGCCCTGGCCAACAAGCTGTTTGGTGCTCCCGAGCCTTCCGCTATCGCCCGCTCTCTACCAACCACTGTCCCAGAGTCGCCAAACTACCGCAATGCCAGGACCCCCCGCACACCCCGGACACCACAGCTCAAAGATTCAAGCCAGACGTCACGGTTTTATCCAGTGGTGAAGGAAGGTCGAACCCTGGATGCTAAGGTGAGGTGTTGATGCTAAGCCGCTAAGTCTTGGGCTCACTTGACGGCCTTCTAGGGCTCCGCTTCTTCCCTTGTCTTGAGCTAAGAAAGTACCGCATCCCCCCGCCCTACCCCTCCCTGCTCCGGATTAGGCTAGTGGGCCCACTGGGATTGAGTGGCTCCATCTGCAGTGTGGAATGGGGTCTGGGAGTGGTGGCCCAAGCAGCCATGATAAGATCTAAGGAGAACTGACAGGTCCTTGAGCAGATCACATCACCCACAAGCCTCAATTTTGTCACCTGTCAAGTAGGTGTGCCAGCTCCTCCTTACAGCTGTGGACAGCGCGTGAGACTAGATATGAAAATGCTTTGTAAATTGTGAGATAACTCAGACTTTGGGAGGGTATCGTAATCTTACAAATACTTGATGCTCCTCAGAGTCATGAGTATGACTGTATATTAACAAATCCCACACTGACCTTTGCAGACGCCTCGGAAAAGGAAGACAAGACACAGCTCTAACCCACCTTTGGAGAGTCACGTGGGCTGGGTGATGGATTCCCGCGAGCATAGGCCCCGGACTGCTTCCATCAGGTGTGGGCCATGGGAAAGGGGGTCAGGCTGACTGCAGGGAGGGCAGCAGAGCCGTGACAGTGATGAGACCAAGACCTCTGGGGCCCTCATCCAAATCCAAAAAACCAGTAGTCTAGAGAGCTTAATCCAGATCCTGGGAAGAGGAAGGCTGCTTTCTGAAGTATGGTGGCTGCATGGTATTCTCATGGGAGGTTTGCTCAGTTGATTTCAGACATGCATATTTGCTGCCTCCCTCTGGATAGCTCAGGAGTTGAATAAAAGTACAGCTGTGTCTGCTGGATACAGCTTCTGGGGGTAGGGCCTGGATTCCTTTTTATTTATTCTCAGGAAAATGACCCCAGTGTTCTGATTTCCAGAGCAGGTTTGGGAGCCATTGACCTATGCACTCTTATTTATTCCCTGCAAAGATAGATGGTGGTTTTGCAAAAAATATGGATGGGTTAACCCATTTCAGCTTGTTAAGGAAAGTTAAATGTTAACATGGGATAAATAAATAGCTAAAAGCTCAGGTTTGGGCATTGTACAGATCTGAGATGTTAAATATTAGCTCTGTGACAGGGCAAGACTCCCAGTCTCTGTGAGCCCCAATGTCCTCACTGTTAAAAAAACATCCGAAGGTTGGTTGAGTGAGACCCATGGATATAATAAGTGAGATCCATGCGTATAGTTAATGAAGGGTCTAGTACAGTAGCTGGGCCTATCTGTTACACTGAGAGGCTGGATGTTGAAGGCTGGAAGGAACCAGAGGGACCCCTGCTGTCTGATGGTTGGCTGCTCTAGGGAACCTGGTGACGCTCTGTTTCATGGTCTCTGCAGCTCCAGCCCCTCAGAAGGCACGCCTGCAGTTGGCAGCTATGGCTGTACCCCTCAGTCGCTGCCCAAGTTCCAACATCCTTCCCACGAGCTGCTCAAGGAAAACGGCTTCACACAACACGTCTACCACAAGTATCGTAGGCGCTGCCTTAATGGTAAGAAGCACAGAGAGAGAGGGTGGAGCTTCCTGGGCCACTACTGAGATCCAGAGTAAGGGCTGGTGGAGCAGGTGACTGTTCTCTCTAGCCTCAGAGCAAGAAGTGACATAACATTATAGCAGGAAGGACTGAAGTTAGTTTTAGAATATAGGAGGCAAAGAGGATCTGGTGCTTAGAATATTCCTGTTCCTTGATTTTTCTCTATTGATCTTAAAAAAGAAAATCCAGGAGTTTTCTTTCCTGTTTCTGATGAAACCATCGATGTTACAAACAAATATGCATGAGACAGCATATATTCTCCAGAAAGATGATGACCTGTGGACCAAATCCAGCCAGCAACCTGTCTTTGTACTGCCCTAGAGTTAAGAACAGTTTTTGTTTTAACATTTTTAAGTAGGGGTGGGGAGGGTGAGACTTTATGACAGAGACCGTATGTGACCTGCAAAGCCTAAAATATTTACTCTCTAGCCCCTAACAGAAAAAAAGATGGCTAACCCCTACTCTAGATGAGAATGTAAGGAGAGAACCTCTCTAGACACTCACATGTTTCCTTTTATCACAAAAGGAGATAACCTTTTAACTGTAGGTTTTTCTTAGGTTGTCTCTAAAGATGCTCATAGCCATGCTCACTTAGAGTTACTGGTCACTAAGCCTCCTTTTATTCAACAAAACATGGCTGCTCAACGCTTGATTCGTTCACCTTCCGTGTTCATGTTGTATGTGTGTGTAATAACAGCTTTAGTGTAAATACAGTTCACACACTATATGATTCACCTGTTTGAAGTGTACAAACTCACTGGCTTTTAATATATTTGAGTTGTGCATCCATCACCAGAATCCATTTTAGAACATTTTCGTTACCTTAGAAGTAAGCCCTGTGCCCCTTACTAGTCATTCCCCCTCCCTCCACCTCCCCAACTCTTCCCAGACCTACACAACCACCAATCTGCTCTCTCTCTATGGATTTGACTTCATAAACATGGACTCATGACACGTGATCCTTTGTGACTGGCTTCTTTCCTTCAGCGTATAATTTCAAGGTTCATTTATGTTGTACCATGTATCAGTACTTAATGCCTTTTTATTATCAAACAACATTCCACTTTGTTTATCCATTCATCAGTTGGTGGACAAAATTTCTGCTTTGTCTTTTCATGAGTAATGCTACTTTGAACATTCCTGTACATGTTTTTGTGTGGACATAGGTTTTCATTTATCTTGAGTGGAACCGTGTAATTCCCGGGTCATATAATAGGGTAGTTTTTTGTAACCTTTTGAGGAATTGCTACAAGACTGTTTTCCTAAGTAGCGGCATCATTTTATATTACTCACAGCAGTGTATGAGGGTTCTGATTGCTCCATATCCTCCTGACACTTATTATCGTCTTCCTTTTGAGTATAGCCATCCTAGTGAGTGTGTAATGATATTCTGTAATGGTTTTGATTTTATTTGATATGGTTTTGATAGCTAATAATGTTGAGCATTTTTTCATATGCTTAATGGCCATTTGTATATCTTCTTTGGAGAAATGTCCATTCATATCCTTTGTCTGTTTTTTAACAATTATTTGTCTTTGTTATTAAGTTGTAATTAGTTTTTATTCTAAATATAAGTCCCTTATCAGATAATATAATTTGCAAATATTTTTCCCATCCTGTGGATTGCCTTTCCACCTTGTTTGTTGATCATGTCCTTTGGAATACAAAGGTTCTTAATTTTTAAATGATACCAGAGTTTTAAAATTTTATCTGTTTGTTCTTTGGTGTTGTGTGTGTGTGTATATATTTTTTTAAATTTTTAATTGGAAGATAATTGCTTTACAATATTGTGTTGGTTTCTGCCATACATCAACATGAATCAGCCATAAGTATATATGTGTCTCTTCCCTCTTGAACTGCCCTCGCACGTACGATTTTTAGTTAATATTGTAGGACTCCTAAAATAATCGGTAACAATGATATGATGAATATAATTTGTTGAGTGCATGGATTGCTTATTTGTGCTTTTCCTGGCTCTGACTACACTGAGAGCAGTGATACTTGAGGTGGAGAGGTGGACCAGGATGTCCGCTTCAGAGGCAGATGCCACCTACTTCTGGGGGTGCTCAGGCCCCGTGCCCAGCAGCAGGGCCTGCTGCAGAGTAGTTAGTCCTCAGTGAATACTTCGCCGGAGACTTAACAGTGATGAGCAAAGGAACTGGGAGGAGAAAGGACTGATGTCTTTGAGCCACAGGATCATTTGTCCCCCGCAGCACAGGCAGCCTGGCTCTAAATCATATCTTTCCTCCCCAATCAGAGCGAAAACGCTTGGGCATTGGCCAGTCTCAGGAGATGAACACTCTCTTCCGCTTCTGGTCCTTCTTCCTCCGAGATCACTTCAACAAAAAGATGTACGAGGAATTCAAGCAGTTGGCTCTGGAGGATGCCAAAGAAGGCTACAGGTGAGTAAGATTGGGGTGAAGACTCTGACTGGTGCTTGAGAGATGGTGAGAGGGTATCTTTGTTGGATCTGCTTCCAGAACGGTGATAGGAAATCCATTGTGTATATATTTTGTGTACTTTATTTTAAAAAATTAGTACTTTTGAATAAGTAATATATTCAAAATTCAAAGAAGTCGTAAGGTTATATATAGCGAGAAGTCTTCCTCATCCTAGTTTTTTGGCCGTCTAGTTCCTTTCCCCACAGGCAGCCAGTATTGTTAGAATCTTGTGAGTTCTCTCTAAAAATACTTGGCTTATGTAAGCAAGGACAGACCTGTGTAGTCTTACCCACCCCACACACACTTCTTTTGTTTATATAAAAGATGGCCTCTATTGGGTAATATTTTGCACCTTGCTTTTTTAATTAATGCTGTATTTTAGAGATCATTCCATATCCATATATAAATAACTTTTTTTTTTTTTTATGGCTTATGTGGTCTTACTGTATAGCTGTACCATAATTTAGTCTCCTATTAATAGATACTTCAGTTACTTTTAATATTTTGCTATTAAAAAAAAACAAACTAGAGGGGCACTTTTCCCAAGTAAAATCTTTTCTCTGTGAACAATTTGAAAAGGACAAATGTTTAAAGAAGCTGGGGGAAAACATCCTTCAGTCCAGAGACAACCAGTGTTAATGTTCTGCCATATTTATGAATTCAGGTCATAAAAGAATGCTTTTTTTAATACGTTCTTCATCATTTATAAGCATGAGCATTTAAGTATCCATCAGTGTATACTTAAATTATAATTTTAAATAGATTGTATTATTCTGTTGTACAGTTATCATAATTTTTCTTAATCACTCTTCCAAGACTTAAGTTTTTCAAAAGAATGCTGCTATGAACAATTTTGGTACATCTATAAAATCTAAATCTACATTTTTGGTCATTTCCCTGTATACGTTGCTAGAATTGAAATTTCTGATTCCGGTGAGTGAATAGATGATCTAATTGCCATGGTCAAATGGCTTTGCAGAGAGCTCATGCTGGCGATTGACAAAATTTGCTTAGGGGACAGACAACAAATAGCTTAGGTTTGTGGAACATAAAGTCTCTTGTTACAACTCCTGTCTGCTCTAGCAGCAGAAAGTAACCAGTGATAACTTCATAGGCAGATGGGTGTAGGCAGAAGGCTGTTGTTCATTTGGCCCAAGTTTGCTGACCCTCGGTGAACGTTTAATGCTGGACTCATTTAGACTAGCATTAAATGCCAGCCTTCCCAGAGAACACTTAGCATTTTCTCAGTAATCCATGTATTTTAAATGGTTTCATAGATCTGTCATCCAGATACATTTCCTATTTACAGACAAAGAAACTGTCCTGATTTCACTGACTTGTGTTCTCCTACAGATATGGTTTGGAGTGCCTTTTTCGATACTACAGTTACGGCCTGGAAAAGAAGTTCCGGCTGGACATATTTAAGGACTTTCAGGAGGAAACCGTGAAGGACTACGAAGCAGGTAAGAGTCGGAGCTGGGACTCTGTGAGCCCTGGTCATCTATCTGTCTTCTTGGCCCCTGGGCTTGTCTGTATCACATCACATCCCCTTCTCCTGAGCCTCTCTGTTCTTAACTTCTCAGCGGCCAAGCTTCTTTCTACCTCTCTATTTCCCTGCAGGTCAGCTATATGGGCTAGAAAAGTTCTGGGCCTTCTTGAAATATTCCAAAGCCAAAAATTTGGACATTGACCCCAAACTTCAAGAATACCTCGGCAAATTCCGACGTCTCGAAGACTTCCGAGTGGATGTGAGTGGATGTCTCTCATCTTTCCCACCCTGATTGTCTTAGAAGGAAAACTGAACCAGAGATCTGGATACCTGGGTTTTGATCCCAGCTGGGCCACTAGCCCAGGGACCCTTCTTGTCCCTTTTGGGCCTTAAGTTTCTTTAAGAGAAGGTATGAGAAGTGGGCAGTGAAGGCTCATTGGAGGGTTTGTGATCACTCCCCACTCCCTTTCCCATGGTGGATGTGGCTGAACCATCGTAATGCCCTTTCTGTGTTACCTCCATCCCTCTTTGCTGCTGTGCCCTATTTAGAGGTGATCAGGACGAGTACCGTAGGTAAATGTTCTTATTCTTTCTGGGAGAGGTCAGTTCCAGCCCTAGAACTTGATAAAGTATGTCTAGTTCTTCCCTGCTCCTCCCACTTCTTCTTGGCACAGTGACTCAACAGTGACATCCAGTGGTGGTCAAAGTTATGACTACTGGTTCCTCTTCTGTCCTGAGTGTATCAGGGATTCCAGAGATAAGTAAAACTTTTTCCTTCAAAGTGTTTATAGTGTAGTAGGGATATGCCAGTCGTGTTACTTCCTTGAAACCTTTTAGCAAAAGGGCAAATAGAAGTAAGTAAGAGTCCTCACATACATTAAAAAATTTGACTTTATTGTGTGTCAGACACTATGCTTTAACCTTTTTAAACCTTTGTAAAGTGAAGCAGGCAGGGTTCTTATTGTCATCCCTATAGCAGTGGATGATCAGGAGCCCACGGCCAGCCAGTGAGATAGTGGCAGTACTGCTTAGGTGTCCTGACGACAAGTTAGGCCCGTTTTCTTCCATCCTTAAGGACTTCCTCCTTTGGGGGCTGGAGCGGGGGGAGGGTGCAGAGGGTGCATGTGCAGAGAACAGGGAGACCTGTTGGGAGCAGAGCAGAAAGGGCTCAGCTTTGGCTCCCAGAAAGGGGAGAGGTGACCTTGGGGTTACAGGACCTCTGGCAGTGGTGAGGCTAGACTGGATCCCAGTCTGACTCTTAATCAGTGTCCTTTTTAGGGCCATGAGGCAGTCCCCAGGAGTCTCTGGGCCTTCTGAATGGAGGCATGTCAGTGGATTGCATGCTACATTCCATGTACCGTCTCCTGAGCAGCCGCCACTTCCCAGAAGGGGAGCAGAAAGACGTATGGATAAGGCCTGGGCTTCAGTGCTGAATAGGCCTGTTTCAGATTTTGTCTTTACCCATTAAAAGTTCTGGACCTCTTGGCAGCAAATTATTTTTCTGTGCTTCGCTGTCCTCTTCTGTGAAATTAGATGGTCATGTCTACATCAAAGGGTGGTGTAGACCCCATGAGTAAATGTGCATAAATCAGCACAAGGTTTGACATCTTGGCGTGAAGATGTGCTTAATAAAACTAGTGACTAGTTCTTAGGGTTATAAACCTATTTATTATCTACACTGGGAGGTAGGAAGTAGGGGGTTTCTGAATAGCCCTGGCAAGGGCGGGGTTGTGGGTAGTGCTCCCTAATCACTGTGACTCCCACCTTGTTACAGCCCCCCATGGGTGAGGAGGGCAACCACAAGCGACACCCAGTGGCGGCAGGAGGTGGCAGCGGCGAGGGCAGGAAACGGTGCCCCTCCCAGTCTTCCAGCAGACCCACCAGCCAGCCCCCCACACCACCCACTGGCCAGCCCGTCCGGGAAGATGCCAAATGGACAAGCCAGCACTCGGATGCACAGACTTTGGGGAAGTGAAAAGCCCTTTAGCCCTGGGGTTTTGGGGGGAGAAGGGATGGAGAGGGTAGGTGAGCGTCTGTTGGGGTGCCCAGTCCCAGGAGAGGGGACAGAGAAGGGACAGGCCTGTAGTCATTAAGATGGGCCTTCGTGCTGAGTAGCAATGTGTATACCATTTGGGCTATCAGAGGTACCCCTGGGCAGGAGCCTCCACACACCCCCTTCCCTCTTCTCTTTCCATGACTCTTCTTCACATCCTAGCTTCTTCTAAGGGGGGGAGGGCAAGGGGGGAAATTTTTATATATATATATATATATATATATCAAGTTTTAAATTATTGATAGTTCGTCTGGATTACCAAAATCACTCTGCAGCCCTGCCCGCGGCTGGTAGGCCGCAACCCTGGTCCCCATCCACAGCTGCCTCCTGCTCCCCCTCAAGCCAACTATGCAGCCCACAAAAAGGCCCTGTGGGCCCCATTGCCCAGCACTGTTTCATAAAAGGCTCTGGCAGCGTCCCTGGGCCCTACAAGCACCAGCCCCTTGATCATCTGGGGCTTGCCATCGCCATGTTCTCTCCCTGCTGTCCCCATTACACCCTTCTGCCATCTTCTGGGAGGAGGAAACCAAAGGATCTAGAAGTGGGGGTGAGGGAAGGTTTCAGCCTCTCTACATCCCCCTCTCCCCATGCCCCTTACTCCAGCCCAGAGAGACGCTGCTCATACCAGAAAAGACTATTGAAAGATGATTTATTTTATTTTTCTCTGACCTTTCCATCCTTGGGGAAATGAAAAGAAAAAAAAAAAAAGACAAAATCGACCATAAAAGACCAAAAAAAAACCATCAGAAAACCCCCACCTAATCCACAGAAAGTGATGTCTTTCCCCTACTCTTGGGATTTTTTTTGTTTTGTTCTTGGAAATAGTATTTTTTTAAAAGTTGCCTTATTGTGGAGTGGGAATCTGAAATACCCAAATGCCTGTTTTCCTCCGTGGAGTCAACTTGAAGAGCTCGCACCTTCTCTGGATGTGCCTGGGCTGGATTGGTTAGAATCTGTCTCTTAACTGAGTTGCATGTATAGCACCTCCTGCCTGTAGGCAAGAGAGTTGGGAGTGGCTCAGATGAGAGCCGTGCCCAAATATTCCCGCTGTTGCGTCATTTGAGGCTGACACCCTGTGTCCACACGCTGCTGCCACTGTCGTGTCGTCGCTCTGCTTGCTGTTCCTTTCGCCAGGCTCCGTCCTGCCGTGACGCCCTTCATCCTGCCTTCGGAACCCCAAGGCCAAGTTTGCTTCAGATTGTTGGAGGACAGCGCTGGCCTGGATCTGGGGCACACTTGTCCTCAGCCTGACCGTCTTCCCCCACCTCAGAGGGGAAGGGTGAACACTTGGCAGCTGAGGCTTGGAAACATTGCTTGCATTCCCTCGATCGATCTCTGAGACCTCCAGGAGGCTTTGTCTCTTGAAAGGTGGAGAAGGATGCTGTTCTCCTCCCGTGGGCCGGGTGGGTTTGTCCATCTTGCATCACCCCTCTGCAAGCCATCTCTGCCCACCTTCCAGTTGACCCTGCCTAGGAACAAGTGATGAGGAGGCTTTGAGGGTATGGGTAATCCTGCCAGTTGGAGAAGCCCCATGGCCAGAAGGTATATGTGGACATAGAGTATGCCTGTCTTCACTTCTCCAGCCACTGACTGATTGTCTCGGGCTGTGAATGATTAGTGCAATGGCCGGTCTCCTGGCAGCTGCAGCTAGGGACGGTGACCCATGACTGGCCTTCACAGACTGGACTGGGGGCTGGGCGTGGGCATGATGACACACTCACCCCGAGGTGGTGGTGGTCATGCGCTCACACTCTCAGCTCTCTTCAACTGCTTCCTCTTTTGGGCCCTAAATTTGGGAGTAGAGGCCAGCATCTCAGGCTGGCAAGGGCTTGTCTTCTGTCTTGGGCACCTCACTGCTGTGCCACCCCGCCCACCCCAGCCTCCACCCTCCCATTATGGGGAAGCCCATCTCCATCCCTCTGAGCTGGTTGCCTAGAAGGCCAAGATGAGTGTCTGCTCTGTGCTCTGACAGTGGAGTCTGGGCCTCTCCCTTGCCAGCCCGGTGCCTGCCCCATGATGTACCACACACCGGACACCTGGACCCCCTCCTTCCCTTAATTGCCCCTTTTCCTTCGGGTTGCTCGACCCTGTACTGCTTCCAGCACCATAGTAACCTCAGTGTGTGTTCTCTGCTGGGTTTGGGGTCACAAGGAAGCCTTGAGAGTGTGGGCTGTTGTCTAGAGTTTACTCCCAGGCCAGGGGCCTGCCATCCTCTCCCTGACCCTCCCCACAGACACCCCAGAGAGAAGAAGCCCCTTTGGGGTGGGGAGGTGAGGACTTCATCTCAATACAGGCTGGGGAGGAGTGGGGGGGTGCTTTTTTTCTTCCTTTTTTATTTTGTGTGACATGTTTGGAGTTAATGTTGCAAAGAGTAGTTTACATCTTCACTTTCTGAAGACACTTGAATTTAGGACCGATGTATCTGTGACAAGCATGCAAGGAGTGGCAAAGGACATCAGGGCTTGCCACTTCACACCCACCATCCTCCATGGGGATCCAAGATCTGAGACAGAAGCGACAGCCTGCCCCAATCCTTCCATTCATCCTGTACCTTTCCAAGATGGGTCCACGCCAACATGATCTTTGGGCCTCAAACATCAGAAGGTCTGTGTACCTCAGCTCTGCTCAGGGGCAGGTTTCTCCCACTGTCTCCTGAACCTGGGAGGAAAGGCACTCTAGGTAGTGCCTGACGCTGCCGCAGCCTGGACCCCTTGGGCTCAGAGCCCAGCGAGGAGCCCCCATGTCAAAGTTGTTATGTTTTTCTGTTCTATTGTAGTTCTTCTTTCCCCTTTCCTGGTGATTGATTTTACAAAAGAAAGCTGCTCAGAAAGCCCTGGCAGTGGGAGGAGGGGCAAAGAAGACAACTAATTAGGGAGGGTGGGCTGGTTTTTTGCCAAAAGCCTGGGTCGAGTGGTCTGGATCACCCTCCCGAATGGGACCCCCCAAGTATCTCGTGTGTGAGGGTCCCAGGATTTGTCCCAGCCCCACCCTCTCCTTCAGCCACATTGATGGCAGAGGCAGAGAAGATCAGAACATGCAGCCCATTCTGACTGGAGAGGAAAACTTGTCATCTGGCTTTGCGGAGAAGGTTCCACCTTATGCTCATAGTACATTATCTTTACCATGTGCTAGGATATCACATTTACAAGGAAAAAAAATGTAAAATACTTGAATGAGCTTGTATTATAACATTAATATTATTGAGAGTATCTGCTTTTCAGGCTGAAGTGATTCATTCATTATTCTAGTCCTGCTTTAGTCGTTTGTAATTTGTGGTAATTATGCTTTTCTTTTTAATACAAAAAAAATGTATAAAAATAAAAACTTGAAAAGGCAAAAAAAAGCAGCCTGGCTGGTCTCCCATGAAGGGGTATGGCTATTGGGTGTGTTGGGTGGAGCCTGGTTCACGTTCTGACCTCAAATCCGTGGGAACCTGCCCTCACATGAGCACGTGGGAACCTGCCCTCACATGAGCACATGGAACCTCTCCAGGGCCCTTTCCTGACAGTGTCTGAGGCTCCTGGCGCGCTCAGGTGCTTCCTCAGGGGTCTGCAGAACTATGTGTCTTGAGCTCATGTCTCTGCCTTGTGTCTGAGGGCAGGGGAGCTATAGCCAGTGCCATAGACAAGAGTACTCCCCAGGCCAGTAGCTGGAATTCCAGGATTTCATGCACTGGCTGTGGCTTGGTGTTGTATCAGGACACAGCCAGGAACATAGAAGCTGCTGTGGTTCCTTGCTGAGCACACTTCCCTATGGGCTGGAGAGGAGGAGCAGCGCTCTGGCCCGACGGAATCCAGAGCAGCCCCGGATATGCCTGGGAAGGAAGGACGAGCACCCCCACCAGGACTGGTCTCCAGGCTGCTGATGGCTTTTGTCTGACCCATGAGGCCGGGCACCAGCAGTAGTGACCGAATGCCAGTCTGGCTGTAGTGTGTACTGACGAAACTAAAACTGGGCCTTATTCACTAGCTGTTAAGTGTCCTGGGCCTGGCACGTCAGCATCCCTTCACAAATGGTTTTCCAGATAGCTCGCCTTGTGTCTGGAGAGTAGGGACTTTAACACCACCGATGGCCTGCAGGGGGCAGAGGTGAGTCCAGGAGACACCAGCCAGGGCTTCTGCAGGCCTCTCTGGAAGAGGGACCGCACTTCTGTCGCCTGCTGGGAACACTGAACGAGGCTGGGGGGCTGGGAGGGCGGAGTGTTCCTTGTGCTGCTGTGACTCCCACATGCCACGAGGTCATGATGCCAGAACAACTCAGAAGTATCCACTGCAGGTCAAAGGAGACCAGTTGATTTCTCATGCTTTCTGCTTTCACATTTTCTGGTGGGAAGGTTGAGACTTCAGCCTTTGCTGGAACCTATTTGGTAACCGGTCTGAGGGCCAGCCCAACCACCTGCCCAAGAAACAGGGTGAGACCTGAGGCCCTTCATCCCTCTGCAGCCTGACACTACCTTCAGGCTACAGACCTGAAAGGGAGGAAGACCTCCATTCCTTTTTCTACACACTCCTCACTCTGGACCCTTGCTAAGTTCACTGAAAATGGGCTGCTCTCCAGTTGTCTATTTGTAGGACGGATTGTGGGTGTGGGCCAACAGCCGTGAGCACGCACAGCACTAATGCTCCAGAAGCTATATACCACCAGCTAAAGGTGCCCGGTCCCAGGGAGGAGTTGGGGGTCCCCCCAGGCCCCAGGGGGTGGCGGCCTGGTAAGTTGGTTGGCCTCCCGGGCAGGTCCTCTGGGTCTGTCTCATAGGAAGAGGTCCTCTTTGATAGTCCTGCCTGGAGACGAGGCCTTTTCAGACATGGAAGTATTTCATAAAACTACAGCAGGTGGTTATTCTAGAGAGAGGAGAACTGAAAGTTCAGGAAAATACTGGACCTTGGGAACTAATAATGGTGTCCTTTCAAGTAGGAGTGGTCTTCACCTTTATCTTGGGAGCCAGGGGGTTCTGGGCAATGTTGGGGACTGCCCTGGGAACCCAGGGTAGGGGTGGCTTCCACCGGGCAGCTCTGTGGTTTCGTTGTAGACAGGTCTCATCAGAAAAGGCATTGCAGCTAAAATTATCCCGTGAAAAGGGTGCTGAAACAACTGGTTCATCATTTGGGTGGAAATGAGGATTTTATCCACTGTTCAGATGTGTATTTGCTACCTTATTGGAGGAAGAGAGTGCTAGCCCTTTTGGTCCTTTACACAGGGGATACTAGGGTACCTCAGTTGGGTGTCCTCCAAGGTCAGCACTCTGACCCATCCTTCTGTGGTGACAAGGGCCCCAGCTGAGCAGGGCCGCAGGCTTTGCCCTTTGAGTCTGTGAGTGGCTGAAGGTGTTAGGGTAACCTCTGCGCCTCTATATTTCAGTTATCCTGGAAGAAGCTACTGTGACTTATTTTTCTCTTCAGAGGAGGCTGATGTACAATTGCAGTGGGCTAAGTTGAATGGGGCATTTGTGTGTGTATGTGTGTAATCCCAGAACTGCGGCCAGGGTGTCCTAACCCTGTCCTGAGTAGGGTATGAGAGAGGCTTTAGGGGACAGGAAGGGACAAAGCAGCATCTGGTTCCCTCATCCCCTGGTGCCAGGAGCAAGGATGGCTGCAGGCATGCAGCTCCCTGCCACCTTGTCATTCTGTGTCCTGCCAGGGCCACCAAGGGATCATTTGGGGTGCCTGTCCCCTTCCATTGGAGAGGACCAGTGGGCTCCCCAGGAACCCTCTCCAGTAGCTTCTTCCCTCTGCCTGGCCTGCATTCCGGGAAGATGTATTTTTTCCTTCTTTCTGTGAATGCTTGGACCCATTGTGGATAACAGGAGCAGTTGGGGGAGCCCTAGTCTCTGTGGCTCTGCTTTTCCAGGAAGCTGATCTTCCCTGCCCTCGTAGGGTCGTCATCAGAGTGTGTGGCTGAAGGAGCAAGCTGTTAGATGTGAGTAGGAGTCCTCAGGCATAGCAGAGGACTCTGCTGAGGGGATGACCAGTGTGGAACTACAGCTGTTTGTTAGTCCGTCATCTTCAGAGGATCGGGTATGCTCTCAGAGAGTGGGGTGAAGCCCAGCAGGATCATGTGTCTCTTGTAGGCCTTGGTCTGCCTAAACACGATGTCAGTCCCATGGTGGTAGTCCAGCATCCCCAGAGCAGCATAGCACTGGTCAACCCTGGAGGAGACAGGAGGGTGCTGAAGCCTAGTGTGCTCATGTCCATTTCACCTGTGCCCACCTGAGCCTTCCTGTCCCCACCATGCCCACCACCTGCTTCTGAGTCACCCAAGTGGGTGTGCACAGATTGCTGGGCCCCTCCAGAGTGAAAATTGATGCTTTCCCTTTGAAAAGCTCTCTCTCTGATTTAATGCACACAAGTCAGAACCTGCAGCAGAGCCTGCTTGTTGAGGTAGGTTCTGGAATCCATCAGATTCCCCTGGAACACAGTAAATGCAGTTGCCAGGCCCTGTTTCCCCAGAGGCTTTGATTCTGTGTATCTGAAGTGGAACCCCAGAGCCTGCATTTGAAAAAAGCATCTCAGGTGATTTCTGATGCAGGAGGGTCCTAGACCACACTGCTGAGACTGGAGGCTTTCAGAAAGCGCACAGCTCCCCTTGAATTACCTGCAGGTATTGTGCATACATGCATTTTTCTGGTAGTGCCCATAGCTTATGCTATATACTCAAAGGGTCCAGGTGTAAATGGAGCTTAAACAGTGGCAAGGAAGATCCAGTGTCAGAACCAAAATGGCAAGGTGATCTGGGTCCCAGGATGGTGGTTATTGTGCTGACCCCAGACACGTCTCCCTCCACTAGACCCACATTTACACTGAGACACCAGTGTCTGCTGTCAGGAGCTCCAGGAATAAAGGTGAGTGTTAACTGTCCAGAGACCCAAAGTGGGGAGGGGTGCCTAACTTTTGATGGTGGTAGTCATGGAATTCAGGTGAAGGCAAGAAAGGTAGGTGGTAGCCACAGTGGGAGATCACGGTGAAGATGAGGGCCAAGGAAGTCCACGTGGTGATGGAGGGCAAGTGGGAGCCCATTACTGTTTGCCGGCAGCATGTTGATCTGCAAGGAGAGAGCTGTCTGAGGGGGCTCTGAGGGGAGGAAGGGAACCAAGGTGGATGGCCCCTTCCCTCAGAGTGGTACCAGGAAGACTTCCTGACTCAGATCTGGGGAAGATGAATGAATTTCTGGACCTTAATTTACTGGAGTCTTTCAGGTTTCCTGCTGGCTCAGACCATAAAAAGAATCCGCCTGCAAGGCAGGAGACCTAGGGTTGATTCCTGGGTTGGGAAGATCTCCTGGAGAAGGGAATTCCATGGACAAAGGAGCCTGGCAGGCTACAATCCATGGGGTCCCAAAGAGCTGGACACAACTGGGTGAATTTCAAGCAACTTTCAGCCTGAAATCTAGGACAAGATATTAACTATTTGAACCTCAATTTCCTCATTATCAGAATGGTTGTTTCTAAATGCTTGTTGGGAGGACTAAATGAGATAACTCACATTAGGCATCTGGCTTTTCCTTGGATATGCCAGTATAAATGGTAGCTGTGGAAGGGGCAGAAGAAAGAAACTCCCACTGTGGTCCCATTTTGTGCAGGAGACCTTAGCTTAAGGAAGGGGATTGGGGCCCTCTGTCCTCTCCTCTGGGGAAGCCAAGCTCTACTCACCACATGTTCAATAGGGTGGACAGATAGACAGGTTGCAGTGATGGGTACTGTCCACTCGTGGTGTTTCTTACGGATTTTCTTATGGAGTTTTGGGTGGTGAAGGAAAGATGGTTACCAGTGGTGGTGAAAGATAGTTACCAGTTCATAATTTGCCAGCCTCCCTCTCCCCATCCCTGATCAGAACTTGAGAAAGCAAAGGTAAAAACTGAGGTTACATACAAGGAGCAAAGTTGAAAACACACTGAATTGGCACCCAGACAGACCTGCCTTTGCGTTTTTGTGGTGCATAATTTGAGGAGGGTGACGTAGCTTGTCTTTGCCTCAGTTGTATGAGCTGCAAAGTGGATGATGGCCAGAAAGGATTCCTTAGGGGAATGAATGGGAAACTGCCCTGTCACAGGCATAAATGGGAGTTCCAGACACTCCTGGGTTGTCTTGGGTTGCCAGCTATGGAGCATAGAGTGGTCTTCCTGTTACCTAGATAACAAGAGGCTTTCCAGGCCAGGTGGTGGTGTCCCATCCCCACAACTCCAAGGAGGCCTTGTTTCCTGGGTGATAGGTGGACCTGGAGAGTGAGGTGCTGGCTGTGATCAGGAGTGCGCTCACCAGTGTGAGTAGCAGAATAGCACTTCCTCAGTCAGAGTGAAGATGACCAGCTCCAGGAGGAACCAGTGGAAGGTGGGGAGCTCTCGATGGCAGGGGTGTCCCCACAACTTGAGGATGGGATAGAGTGAGACCAGCATGGGAAGAGAGATCACGAATTGATTGAAGAGAATCATGAGGAGAGCCTGGCGTGGTTTCATGGGATCCACCTGTGAAGGGAAAGAAGGAAGGAAGGAAGTGGACAAGAGTATAAGCAGGTCTTTGTCTTCTGGAAACCAGGCTCCCCTGTGGACTCTTCTCAGGAGGCCCTCGCTCTGGGCTGGGTGCTAGGAGTAATGCCCGGCTGGAGCTGGCAGCCCCCGAGTGTGGACCAGCTTGGGGGAAGCCACCTGGTCATGCCCTGCTTTTGGTAAGTCCCCTCCCGCAGCCTGAGTGTCTGTCTGAACTTGCCTGCTGCTTCCTCCTTCTACGACTTCCACCGCTGTCCTCCCCATTTCTCGCCCAGGCCCAACCCCATGTATTCACACAGGCACCTTAGGGAGCGTGGAGAAGGCGGTCAGCCTGACTCCTTCTTCAGCCTTTTGGCCCCTGGTCATCCAGGGAGGCTTGACCAGGGTCAGGTGCAGAGATCGAGGTGATGTGCCTCCTCAAGTGGTCTAGCCTCGCCTCACCAGGCCCAAGCGAAGACGGATTTGAGTCAGAGAGCTGCAATCTGGCCTCTTGACCAACTTGTGTAAGTGGGTCTTCCTGCTGTTCAGGGTGGTACTCACCCTCAGTGACCTCAGCTCAGGATGGGGGCCTGCCTGAGCATTCTCCCACTTCACCTGGCCCCACATGCTCACACCCCATTGGGCCTTAATGCTGCAGCCAACCTTTCCTTGGGGACAAGTCACCCCCTTTCCCTTCATGCAATCTAGTCTCACTACATCAGGCCCTAGTGAAGAAGGAGCCAGGGAGCTGCTATATGGCCTCTTGACCAACTTGTTCCAGGGAATAGCCCCATGACCACAGGTCACTTGCTGGTCCTAATGAACTGGTTTGGGGGTGTCAGAAAGGATTTCTTCCTGAGAAATTTCCACAAGCTGGAGGTGTATTGCCCCAAGGCAAGGCCAGGTTCAGAGTGGTCCTTATACTTCAGGCCTGGCTCTCTGGCTTCTCCAAGCGCTGTGTGTATTGAGGAACCAGAACTCAGTCTCTAAACCTTCAGTTTCATCCCATGGCAAAGCCAAGTCTGGCCAGCCTCATTTCAAACCACCTATAGAGGAAGTAAAACACCTCTTCTGGCAACCTTGACCAGAAGGAGAGTGTGATGTATGATCACTCATTCATTATATTTATGGAGTGCTTTCTGTGTTCCTGGCAGTGTGTTGTGTGCCGGGAAGAAAACGGAACAAAACAAATTCCTGCCCTCACTGAACTTATACGCTTACCATTTTAAATAGAATGATCAGGGTAAGCTTTATTGATGGTGAGATTTGAACAAATGATGACGAGGAAACATTTATGGAAGGGGAGTGTGTTGGGGTAAAGCGAAGAGCTGGTAGAAGGCTCTAAGGCGTCGCACTCCTGCCATCTTCGGCTGGAGAGGAGTGAGCAGTGGGGTGAGGAGTGGGAAGGTGAGGTCAAGAGGTGGGGAGGAGACAGTGCATAAGGACCCCTGAAGCCATGCTGAGGACTTGGACTTTTACTCCAAGAGAAGTAGATGTCATCCCAGGGTCCTGAGCCCAGAAGTGACAGCACGTACAGGCTTACTCTGGCTGCTGTGTTGGGAATAGACGGTAGGAGACCAAGAACAGAAGTGGGGGGGCTAATTAGAATTGCAAAAATACACACAGGAGAGGACAGTGGCGCAGATCAGGGGGGTAGCAATGGAGGTGGTGAGAAGTGGTTGGATTCCGGAGGTTTCCTGATAGGCTGGATATGGAGTGTGAGGGAAAGAACATTCTCAAGAGTGACTCCAAGGCTTTGGGTGTGAGAAGCTGCCCAACTCAGATGGGGGAGGCTGTGGGGAGCAAAGACTTTGGAGGGAGTAGAAGTTCAGAAATGGTCTATAGATCATGTTGGATTGGAGATGTCTATGAGGCAGGTGGATATTTGATCCTGGATCAGGAGAGAGTCTGGGTTTGAGAGCTACATGTGTGTGAGCTGTCAGAGTTTAGGTGCTGTTTAAAATCATGACACTGAAGAAACAAGGACAGAGAAGCAGACCAAGGCTGAACCCTGGGTGTCAACATTAAGAGGCTGGGGAGATTAGGCTGAGGTGGAGCCAGAAAGCAGGCTGGGAAGGGGTAAGCTATGAGGCTGGAGGACAGAGCAGGGCCTTGAGAGCCAGTAGAAGCTGCAACAGGGCGCCAGGGAGCAACTGTGAAAACAGCCCTGTGAGGTCTAATGAGACAAGCCTGTGACGGGGACATTGGCGACCTGTACATTCTGAAGGAGCCATGGAGGTTAAGGCCTGGTGGGAGGAAGTTTCTAGCTAGAGTAGGTGAGAGGATAGTTTTGTGTTTATTTGTACGAGGTAGGAAGGATTTAGAGTTTTATGATGTCTTAGTTTCAAACAAACCAAAAAATTATAGATGCATAGATACTTATATTTTTATATATAGCAAAAGCACACATTTTGAACTGTTTAAAGCTGGTGAATCTAGGTAAGGTAAAGTCGCTCAGTCGTGTCCGACTCTTTGCGACCCCATAGGCTGTAGCCTACCAGGCTCCTCTGTCCATGGGATTTTCCAGGCAATAGTACTGGAGTGGATTGCCATTTCCTTCTCCAGGGGATCTTCCCGACCCAGGGATCGAACCCAGCTCTCCCACATTGTAGACAGACGCTTAACCGTCTGAGCCACCAGGGAAGTCCTAGGTGAATCTAGGTGGTGGGTAAATGAGTGATCAGGGTACTACCTTTTCACCTTCTGTATATGTGTTTTCCATTCTTCATAGTGTGAAATGATGGGGAATAAGAGTAGACAGAGAGGAACTGGAAACTGTAGAGACAACTCTGCAAAGGGGACCAAAAACAGTGGGAGTGGGAGTGCGTATGGGAGAGGGAGGTAACAGATTTGAGTTTGGTTTCGTTTTTAAGCTGGGATAAATTATAGCAGGTTTGTGATAAAGCAGAGAGTAAGAGAGCGCGCGCTAATGAAGTAATGGTCAAAATTCTCCAAGCCAGGCTTCAGCAATACGTGAACCATGAACTTCCAGATGTTCAAGCTGGTTTTAGAAAAGGCAGAGGAACCAAGATCAAATTGCCAACATCCGCTGGATCATCAGGAAAGCAAGAGAGCTCCAGAAGAACATCGATTTCTGCTTTATTGACTATGCCAAAACTTTTGACTGTGTGGATCATAATAAACTGTGGAAAATTCTGAAGGAGATGGGAATACCAGACCACCTGACCTGCCTCTTGAGAAACCTGTATGCAGGTCAAGAAGCAACAGTTAGAACTGGACATGGAACAACAGACTGGTTCCAAATAGGAAAAGGAGTATGTCAAGGCTGTATATTGTCACCCTGCTTATTTAACCTCTATGCAGAGTACATCATGAGAAACGCTGGGCTGGAAGAAGCACAAGCTGGAATCAAGATTGCCAGGAGAACTATCAATAACCTCAGATATGCAGATGACACCACCCTTATGGCAGAAAGTGAAGAGGAACTAAAAAGCCTCTTGATGAAAGTGAAAGAGGAGAGTGAAAAAGTTGGCTTAAAGCTCAACATTCAGAAAACGAAGATCATGGCATCTGGTCCCATCACTTCATGGGAAATAGATGGGGAAACAGTGTCAGACTTTATTTTTCTGGGCTCCAAAATCACTGCAGATGGTGATTGCAGCCATGAAATTAAAAGACGCTTACTCCTTGGAAAGTTATAACCCACCTAGACAGCATATTCAAAAGCAGAGACATTACTTTGCCAACTAAGGTCCGTCTAGTCAAGGCTATGGTTTTTCCAGTAGTCATGTATGGATGTGAGAGTTGGACTATAAAGAAAGCTGAGTGCCAAAGAATTGATGCTTTTGAACTGTGGTTTTGGAGAAGATTCTTCAGAGTCCCTTGGACTGCAAGGAGATCCAATCAGTCCATCCTAAAGGAGATCAGTCCTAGGTGTTCATTGGAGGAACTGATGCTGAAGCTGAAATACTTTGGCCACGTGATGCGAAGAGCTGACTCACTTGAAAAGACCCTGATGCTTGGAAAGATTGAGGGCGGGAGAAGAAGGGAATGAGAGAGGATGAGATGGTTGGATGGCATCACCGACTCAATGGACATGAGTTTGTGTAAACTCTGGCAGTTGGTGTTGGACAGGGAGGCCTGGCCTGCTGCAGCTCATGAGGTCGCAAAGAGTTGGACATGACTGAGCGACTGAACTGAACTGAACCGAAGAGAGCAAGAGAGGAAAAATGAAAAGAATGCAAGAAAGAGAAGGAATAATTGCTGGAGTAAACAAGAGGTGGTGGCTGCAGTATACAGATGGTAGAGGAACAGCTGGAGGAGGAACAAGGGGAGATCACATGCTGCCCCAGGTGGGCAGGGAGAGCATGCGTGCAGTTGCTCCCCGCAGGCTGCAGTGGTGCGAGGCTGTGAAGGGTCTCTTCTACTTGAAGGCAAAGCCATAATCTAGGAGGATGTGTTGAGGATTTGAAGAGGGAGGAGAAGCATGAACTAGCTATCCTGTCCAGAAGAGAGGGAGGGTAAGCAGAGCGTGGACTGGTTTTATAAAATCTGGCAGCTCTATTCAATTGGTTGAATGAAATAATCAGGAAGGAGTCCCTGCTTAAAAAACAACCACCAAGCACACAGACAGAATTCATGATGGTGGGGTTATCCATTGTTTCAGCAGCTGTGTCCTTCCCAAACAAGGCCAACTGATACCTGTCAGCGTCTGCCATTGCTGTCCCTGCTCCCGTGGGTAAGGGGAGACCTGCCTGACTTCTCTGGGGCTTGGTCAGTGCTGGACTGAGACAGTCATTTCTGTTCCTAAAATGCTGACCCAGGTGTCAAGGGCCAGAACAGGCAGGTGGAGAGCCAAGTCTAGGGGTCAGGAGACCAGACATGAGTCTTGACTGGCTGGCTCTGAGATTTGAGACATATTATGTACTCTCTCTAAGCTTCTAATCTGGGGGAGCCTTTTGCAGAAACACTGGGCTCGCACTGGCCATGCTCTGTCTGGGGCTGGCTAGCAGAGTGTGGAGGTCGCAGCTTCAGCCGCTGCTCTCTGTGCTCCAGCCTGCAGAAGCTGCAGCAGCAACACTTACACAGCCATTGTTGTCAACCTGAATTCGGTAGCGGGAGATGAAGTTAGGCTTTCCAGTCTCCACCACCAGGAGAAGTCCACTGAAGGGCCAGTAGACCAGAAGAGGCACTTGGGTGACACCTAAAGTTAGAAAGCAGAAGGAAAACATCAGGGCAACTTCCGGAGCTGGCAGGGTAAGTATTCCCTGAACACACGCTCGGTGGTGACTGAGGTTGCACTGTGCGCAGGCCCAGGGCCGGGGCCCTGCTTTTAGTCTTCAGGTGACAAGCCCGCTCTGAAAGCTGCCATGGGTCACTTAAGGAGTGTCTCTATCTCTTTTCTTAGCTGTAGTACGGGGGCAATAGACTTCTAGGTGGTTTGAGACAGAACAACAAAACATTATAAGATGTGTGATGCACTCCACGTAGAAATGACTTTTGGGTCTCTGCCCACTGAGCCCAAAGAATAGCCGAGGAAGGGAGAAGCAGGGGGAGACCAGTTCAGCTCATGACGGGCACTCGGGTCACCCAGTCCTCATGAGCCTATGAGGCCATGAGCAGAGGGAGCTCAGGTGTCCAGTGGGCATTTTCCAAAGTGGAAAACCCACCTCTGAGGGGCTCCCTGGTTAAACAATCTTCACACCCTGCCCTCTTAGAGAGTCAGGGTCCAGACCAGTATGGTAACAGCTCTGATATTTCCTGCTTGACTTTGTTAAACTCAGCCTTTCCCAGGCTTTTCTGTTTCCAGTACGGTTTTCTCAGATAGCTCAGAAGAGGATGGCCATACGTCCCTGTCTGCCCAGGACAGTTTCAATTTACATCTATGATTCCAGCATCATTCTTAACAACCCCTCCTTTACTCTCACATGTGACCCATTTGGATGATACCTTGTGTGGTCTCCTCCCAGCCCCATTAACCTCCTACAGAAATGCTGTTGTCCTACAGGATGTTTTAGAAAATGCCGATCAACACAAATTTAGATAGGGCTCTTGGTCTGGATCCCCCTTTTCCATGAAGTCACTCCAAATATCTCTGATCTCCTCCGGTGAACAAATAAGCACTTTGTCCACCGCAAGTGGCCGTAACCAGGTGACATCACAGTGTTACCTAACTCTTGTGCTGTTCACTGTATTTTCCCTTGACTTGCTGCCTCCTCTGCTTTCAGCATCCTGAGGAGCAAGGGTGTTTTCCTCCGTTCTCTCTCTCTGCCTTCCATCCTCCTCTAGTAGCCCTCTGGCTCCATCAGCTGAGCACCATGGCTTGTGCCAGCCAATACCTGGAAAGTATTTGGCCAACACAGTGGGGAAATGTGACTGGCATAAAGGTCCTCAGGGCAGTTTGGCCCTTAGGCCTAGTGGGCCATCCATCGAGGTGCCTGCCTCCCTGTTCATCCAAGGGCTCCTTGAGGAATACAGAGTGAAAATCACAAGAGGTGTCTTGAGCATGTTTTTTCAGCCCTAACTTGTCAAATTGCCAATATTTTTCCTCTCTTGTATTTGCTAATCACTGCCTATCACAGGATAGGTAGTTTCCCCATCATTGTAACAGAGACATAAAATGTTTTCCCACCACTCTCCCCATGTACATTTGTAATTTGCATTGTGTTTTTCAGTGAGTCCTTAAGATTCCATTAACCCGTCATGTTTAATATTTAGCCCATTTTCAGAGTTTTCTTTCTGAAGAAAACAGTCATCAGGAACATGAGACAATTTATTTCTCTCTACGTTTGCTTTGTGACACTGGCACATTTTTATCTCCCCTTCTAGGCTGTGACATAGTTTTGGTTGAGGTTTGTTTTGTAGTCATTTTCTTCCAGTCAGACTGTGACATAATTTGAACGGGGTAGCTAGAGTATGTTAATACTTTATCTTAAATTTCCCTATATCCTACTTATGAGTTTGGCACAAAGTCGCTTAATAAGTACTATTTGAGTGAATGCATGTATAATTGAGGACAGTCACTATTGTAGATAATGCTGTTATAGATATCTAGCTTAAAATAGCTTTTTCTTCTACTCTGTTTCCTTAGTACTCTTTAGAGCAAGTGGCACTATCAGTAAATATTTGCTGATTGAACACATGCTGTCAGGTCCCAAGAGCTGGGGTGCATCAGCTCCAAGGACACAGCCTCACATGAGATGCAGCAGCCCTCCGTGCTTGTGAGCCTGATGTCTGGAAGCTGGAGTACTGCTCTCACATGCTTTCGTTTATATATAAACTTTTTAAATTTTTCTATTTTTGTGTATGTAGGAAATGTCTCAAGATCTTTTTTTTTTAATTCATTTTAAATTGAAGGATAATTGCTTTACAGTATTGTGTTGCTTTCTGCCAAACATCAACATGAATCAGTCAGAGGTTTACCTGCGTTCCTTCCTTCTTGACCCTCCCTCCCAGCTCCCTCTCCATCCCGCACCTCTTGGAAGTTACAGAGTTCTGGTTTGAGTTCCCTGAGTAATACAGCAAATTCCCATTGGTATCTATTTTATAAATGGTAATGTGTGTTTACATGTACTCACTCCATACATCCTACCCTCTCGTTGCTGCCCACTTCTGTGTGCATAAGTCTGTTCTCTCTGTCTTTGTGTCCTCTACTACCCTGCAAATAATTTATTTCATCAGTACCATCTTTCTGGATCCCATATGTATACATTAGTATACAATATTTATTTTCCTCTTTCTGACTTACTTTACTCTGTATAATAGGCTCTAGGATAATCCACTTCACTAGAACTGACTCAAATATGTTCCTTATTATGGCCGAGTACTATTCCATTGTATATAATTACCACATCTTCCTTATCCATTCATCTGTCAGTGGACCTCTAGATTGCTTCCATGTCATAGGTATTGTAAACAGTGGTGCAATGAACATTGGAGTACATGTGTCTTTTAAGTTTTGGTCTCCTCAGGGTATATGCCTAGTAGTGGGATTGCTGGGTCATATGGGTGGTTTTATTCCTAATGTTTTAAGGAATCTTCATACTGTTTTCCATAGTGGCTGTATCAATGTACATTTCCACCAACAGTACAAGAGGATTCCCTTTTCTCTACACCTTCTCCAGCATTTATTATTTATAGATTTTTTTAAGGTCCATAATTTTTTATTTTTTGTATTTTCATTCATCTTCCCTCTTTATTGAATTTTGATCATCTTTTTTTTGGATAATGATGGTCATTCTGACCAGTGTGAGGTGATATCTCATTGTAGTTTTGATTTGCATTTCCCTAATAATAAGCCATGTTGAGCATCTTTCATGTATTTATTAGCTATCTGCATGTCTTCTTTGGAGAAATGTCTGTTTAGGTCTATTGGCCACTTTTTGATTGGGTTGTTTGTCTTTCTGGTATTGACTTGTATGAGCTGCCTGTATATTTTGGAAATTAATCTTTTGTCAGTTGTTTCATTTACTATTATTTTCTCCCATTCTGAGGGTTGTCTTTTCACCTTGTTTATAGTTTCCTGTGTTATGCAAAAGCTTTTAAATTAATTAGGTTCCATTTGTTTATTTCTGTTTTTATTTCCATTACTCTAGGAGGTGGGTAATAGAGGATTTTGCTATGATTTATGTCATAGGGTGTTCTGCCTATGTTTTCCTCTAAGAGTTTTATAGTTTCTGGTCTTACATTTAGGTCTTTAATCCGTTTTTAGTTTATCTTTGTGTATGGGGTCATCCTTTTACACATAGCTAGCTGTCCAGTTTTTCCAGCAGCACTTATTGAAGAGACTATCTTTGCCCCATTGTATATTTTTGCTTCCTTTGTCAAAAATAAGCTACCTGTAGGTGCATGGGTTTATTTCTGGGTATATTTATTTCATGGGCATATTTATTTATACCCTGTTCCATTGGTCTATATTTCTGTTTTTGTCAGTACCATACTATCTCGATGACTAGTTTCATACTATAGTCTGAAGTCAGGAAGGTTGATTCCACCAGCTCCAGCCTTCTTTCTCAAAATTGCTTTGGCTATTCAGGGTCTTTTATGTTTCCATATGAATTGTGAGATTTTTTAATTCTAGTTCTGTGAAAAATGCCATTGGTAATTTGATAGGGATCACATAGAATCTGTAAATTACATTTGGTAGTATAGTCATTTTCACAATATTGATTCTTCCTACCCAGAAACATGGAATATCTCTCCATATGTTTATGTTGTCTTTGGTTTCTTTCATCCGTGTCTTAAAGTTTTCTGAATACAGCTCTTTTGTCTTCTTTGGTGGGGCTTCCCTGGTGGCTCAGAAGGTAAAGAATCTGCCTGCAAAGCAGGAGACCTGGATTCAGTCCTTGGGGTTGGAAGATCCCCTGGAGAAGGGAATGGCAACCCACTCCAGTAATGCCTGGAGAACTCCATGGACAGAGGAGCCTGGCAGGCTACAGTCCATGAGATCACAAGGAGTCAGACACGGCTGAACGACTTAGGTAGGTTGATTCCTAGGTATTTTTTATTCTTTTTGTTGCAGTGTGAATGGGATTGATTCCTTAATTTCTCTTTCTGATTTTTCATTGTTAGTATATAGATATGCAAGAGATTTCTGTGTATTGATTTTTATATCCTGCAACTTTGCTAAATTCACTGATTAGCTCTAGTCATTTTCTGATAGAATCTTTAGGGTTTTCTGTGTATAGTAATTTTCTGATAGAATCTTTAGTTTTCTGTGTATAGTATCATGTCATTTGCAAACAATGAGAGTTTTACTTCTTTTCCAATCTGGATTCGTTTTATTTCTTTTTCAATTATTTTTTATTCCTTTTATTTCTTTTTCAATTATTTTTTATTCCTTTTATTTCTTTTTCCTCTCTGTTTGACATAGCTAGGGGGATGTGTCAAGTTCTTTTTCTCAAGTTCCTTAAACATCCATTCAAGATTGCCCACAAATGTAGTACTCTTTGGGATTACCACTGTCTTTAGGTCCTCTTTCCTTAGAGTAATAAACTGAGAAGTCTCAGAGTAGAGAACAAAACAAACAGAATTAAGCTATAACCCGTACCCACCCTAAGGGCTGGTGTCTGGGAATCTTACCTAGAACGTAGAGGAGCCACTCCTTCCCTTCAAATGTAGACAGCAACCTCTCCCACTGGGCTTGCCAAAAGTAGCTGGAAGCACCCCAAAATCTCTGAAAATGCCTTGAAAGAAAACTCATTCATGTTTCTGAGTGAAGACTGGTAGGTGGACAGCTCCTGAATCCATGCTCTGCCCGCAGATCTCCACCGCAAGGCCCGCAGATCCTGAATTAGAGCCAGCCGAGCAGACTCACCCTATGACACAGTTCCAGTGGATCATCAGCAAGAGAAGGCTGGAGCCCAGGATGAAAGCCATCCTCCTCATGGAGCCCCAGCTGTGCCCCTTCTAGGGGAGGACCAGAAAATGCCAGGCCCCAACCAGACTAGTGCCTTCTCAGGCAGCTCCCTGCTGAAGCCTCGCAGGAGTGATGGGCCATCGGGTTCTTAGTCATGCCAGCATGGCACATCTGCTGACCTTTCTGAGCTTCCATAGGAGGCTCTTCCTTGTCAAGAGCTCTCAAGCTTGTGCGGAGGTGAGCATGAAAGTTAGAGCTTAAGGGTGGAGGGAAGGAAGAGCGCACACCTGCCTCAGAGAATCTAGCAGGCAGTTTTGTCACCTAGATAATGACATATGAGTCTTCCAAGAGCCATGGGATTTCATGACCAGTCCTCGTGTTGAACAGAGATGCAGATTTTCTATACACGGCTATCACTTGGGAGCTTTTAAAAAATCCCAATATGCAGGCTTCTTCCCAGCTCAGTTACATAAGAGTCTCTGGGGTGGAGCATGGGCTGCCCTGTTTTTAAAGCTCCCCGTTGAAATTCAGTGGGCAGCAAGGCTGGGACGGCCGTCACAGAGGGATCTGCAGGATCTTCAGTGAGGCCATGGGGACTTGACTGTGTTCCCCAACCAGGCCTGCTTTCCAGTGCCCATCACTCTTTTGTCCTTGAAGAAAAGAGTAAACAAACACATTTTCTGACTTGTGATAAGTCCTCTGCCTCCCATAGACATAAGCCTGGGCTGCCAGCTTATGTCTAATGCTGATGAGAGGCTCTCTGGGCAAAGAATAGGCACTGGCCATCACTGGGTGGTCCTGACATGTTCTCCAGAAGCCTAAAACATCAAAGATAGCAACCCTGATGGTAAAACAGGAAGGTCCAGTCTTGTAGAAGGAAATCCCTGGTGTGTCACCAATTTCCATAGCACCTTGCACAGGGATGACCAATGTCCATTACAGTTTATGTTTATAAGCCTGGATGGAGTCTGCTCATGTTCCTTCAATGGAGAGAACAAGAGGTGGTGGTCCCTACAGGTGTGTGCAGTTAGTGAACCCGACCACACACACCCTTGTCCAGGAAGCTGATCTAATAGGATGCCATGTTTTAACCCAGACTTTGGAGATTTGGAGGAGTGGTTTTTTTTTTTTTTTAATACTTTAAAAAAATATTTGGCTGCATTGTGGAATGCAGGATGTTTCCGTTGTGGCATGTGAACCCTTAGTTGTGGCATGTGACCTCTTAGTTGTGGCATGTGACCTCTTAGTTGTGGCATGTGACCTCTTAGTTGCAACACGTGGGATCTATTTCTCTGACCAGGGAAGGAACCTGGGCCCCCTGCATGGCAAGTGTGGAGTCTTGGCCACCTGGACCACCAGGGAAGTCCCGTAGTAGACTGTTTTGATGGACGCATTCAGAGCAACCTGAATCTGCACTGACTCTTCTCTGATTACCCCTTTATATTTTCAATCAGAAGAAGTTTGTAAGTCATTTTCTAGGGCCAGTGAAATGTTTTTCAATGCCTACTACTCTTTGGGGTCCTGAGTTATGAAAAATGACCTCCTTTTCTTCTTTCTTTCTTGATCTCTCTCTTTTTCTGTCTCTGCCATTATGGGTTGGATCACCAGGACCACAGAAACTTGTTCTTTTACGTAGGCTGTTTAAAGGTCCCCCCAAACTTGCCAGTCAGTTCATCTTGGGCTTTTGCAGTTACTCCATTTTTAGGATTCAAAGGACCGTTTTCATGAGCTTTTCCAGATGGCCTAAGAATCTTCCCTTTGAGTTTAGTCAAATTTAAAACCTCGTTTTCATGTGTAAGACGCGATGTGTTTTCATGGATCATGATGTTTTCTTGTCTCCTGTAGCCCAAAGTGCCAGGAACATATACAAACAAAGGTCTCTGTGAAGGGCAGGTGCATATAGACCAGACGTTATTGGGATCTGCCGCAGCTTGTTCCCCACCCCCGCCCCAGACCAGAGTGGACCTCCCTCATCCCCAGAGCAGATGTAGAAGGGGGTGGTTCCAAAAGCCTGAGCCTGGGCATTCTAAGGGCCAGGAGACCTTGGTGGGACAGCTGTGGGGCTCTTCAGTGCCCTACATGCAGGCAAAGGGGCTTGAGTGATAAGGAGGCAGCTTGGACTCCATTGATTCTGCTCAGCTACTGAGGGGAGCACTTCACTAACATGTCAGCGATCCCAGCACCCTGTCAGTCACGCTGCAAGCAAGGGAGTGCTGGCTGCATGCTCACCATTTTGATGGGTTAAAGTGAAGTGAAGTCGCTTAGTTGTGTCTGACTCTTTGCAACCCATGGACTGTAGCCTGCTGGGCTCCTCTGTCCATGGATTTCTCCAGGCAAGAATACTGGAGTAGGTAGCCATTCCCATCTCCAAGGGATCTACCTGATCCAGGGATTGAACCTGTGTCTCTTGCATTGCAGGCAGATTCTTTACCATCTGAACATTCAGGGAAGCTCAGTTTGGTGGGTAGGGTACTCATATTTACCTGGTTTGGATTCTCATTGTGTAGCATATGTCCAGCTTCTCCTTTCATCTGGAATAAGAAAGTGCAGGTGAGCCTAGGAGTCATTTTCACATGCAACCAGCTAAGTAAGTAATAGAGAATGTCAAAGTGAATGGCCAGCAGTGATTTTTTTATGCTGGCTACTCATTAGAATCACCCAAGAGTTACAACACACACACACACGCACACGCACACACACACACACACACACACACACACACCCCAAATCTCCCCTGGAATGAGACAAACTGATTCTAAAATTTACATGGAGATCCTTAAGTGCAAAGTAAGTTGGGCCTTAGGAAGCATCACTACGAACAAAGTTAGTGAACTGTTTCAAATCCTAAAAGATGCTGCTGTTAAAGTGCTACACTCAATATGCCAGCAAGTTTGGAAAATCAGCAGTGGCCACAGGACTGAAAAAGATCAGTTTTCATTCTAATCCCAAAGAAAGGCAGTGCCAAAGAATGCTCAAACTACCTCACAATTGCACTCATCTCACATGCTAGCAAAGTAATGCTCAGAATACTCCAAGTTAGGCTTCAACAGTATGTGAACCGAGAACTTCCATACGTTCAAGCTGGATTTAGAAAAGGCAAAGGAATCAGAGATCAAATTGCCAAACATCTGTTGGATCATAGGAAAAGCAAGAGAATTCTAGAAAAGCACCTACTTCTGTCTCATTGACTATGCTAAAGCCTTTGACTATGTGGATCACAACAACTGTGGAAAATTCTTAAAGAGATGGGAATGCCAGACCACATTAACTGTCGCCTGAGAAATCTGTATGCAGGTCTAGATGCAACAGTTAGAACTGGACATGGAACAACAGACAGCTTCCAAATTGGGAAAGGAGTACGTCAAGGCTGCATATTGTCACGCTGCTTATTTAACTTCTATGCAGAGTACATCATGAGAAACGTTGGGCTGGAAGAAGCACAAGCTGGAATAAAGATTGCCGGGAGAAATATTAATAACCTCAGATAAGCAGATGACACCACCCTTATGGCAGAAAGTGAAGAAGAACTAATGAGCCTCTTGATGAAAGTGAAAGAGGAGAGTGAAAAAGTTGGCTTAAAGCTCAACATTCGAAAAACGGAGATCATGGCATTTGGTCCCATCACTTCATGGCAAATAGATGGGGAAACAATGGAAACAGTGTCAGACTTTATTTTTCTGGGCTCCAAAATCCCTGCAGATGGTGACTACAGCCTTGAAATTAAAAGATGCTTGCTCCATTGAGGAAAAGCTATGACAAGCCTGGACAGCATATTAAAAAGTGGAGACATTACTTTGCCAACAAGGGTCTGTGTAGTCAAAGCTATGGTTTTTCCAGTAGTTGTGTATGCATGTGAGAGTTGGACCAGAAAAAAAACTAAGTGCAGAAAAACTGATGCTTTTGAGCTGTGGTGTTTTAGAAGACTCTTGAGAGTCCCTTGGGCTGCAAGGAGATCAAACCAGTCAATCCTAAAGGAAATCAACCCTAAATATTCATTGGAAAGACTGATGCTGAAGAAGCAGCTCCAATACTTTGGGCACCTGATGCAAAGAACTGGCTCATTAGAAAAGACCCTGATTGAAAGGTTGAAGGGAAAGACTGAAGGCAGGAGGAGACGGGGATGACAGAGGATGAGATGGTTGGATGGCATCATCGACTTGATGGACATGAGTTTGAGCAAGCTCCGGGATTTGGTGATGGACAGGGAAGCCTGGTATGCTGCAGTCTGTGGGGTCACAAAGAGTCAGACACAACTGAGTGACTGAACTGAACCGAAGGTACTATAATCATTACATTTTTATCGTGCTTCTTGTCTATTTCTCTACTTTTTGAGGTCTCCCATTTAAGAACGACCATTGTCTTTAGTTCAACTATTCTTTTTTTCTTCTTTTTTTAATTTGGCTGTACGGGCTCTTCTTTGCGGCATGCAGGATCTTTAGTTGTGACATGCAGGCTCTATTCCCTGACGAAGGATGGAACCCAGGCCTCCTGCATTGTAAGCATTGGAGTCTTAACCATTGGACCACCATGAAAGTCCCAATCTCATCTATTCTGTTGCCCCCATTTTCCATTTGAAGAAGTGGAAGCATAAAATTTTTCATTATTCAGCTTCAGATTACAGTTATTTAGTGGCAGAACTTGAATTCAGTGCTTATTATACTGACTGAGTCTGCACAATGTATAGCATGTGCTGAAGTCGGTGAATGCAGGGTGTCATTCAGGTGGTACAGGGACAAAAAGGAATAAGATCAGCCTCTATTAGCTGTAAATAATGGATTAGATCTTGTGTGTGCGTGCTTTCTTTTTTAATACTGAAAGTAAAATAGGGCATGGTTTTTCTATATTAATCATTATTTTGAGAAATATTTATTGTGTTCTAGATACAATGCTAGCCACAGAGGATACAAAGATGAATAAGACATGCTTCTTGGCTCTATTTAATAACATAATACTATATAACTTTGATTTTCCAAGTGAGAAAATATGTAGGGGGAGGATAGGAAATGGCATTTATGATGGGACTGCATTCAGAGAAAGAAACTATATGCACTAAAAGTAAGTATTCTAATACTTTATGGCAATGAATTGACTTTCCCTTAAAGGGATTTCAATAGGTATTATAAGATTATCCAAATTACATGCTTTTTAGTGTGGTTCTTTTGAAAGTAGGTGATTCTGACTAGGCCAGTTTTTATCGTAGAATCCCGAATTTAGATAAATGACAGAGTGAAGCTATAGTGGATGTTCAGAGCCTTGAAACTCTGAAGACAGGGCAGGGGGATGGGATGAAGGTGGGAGAAGTAGGCAGTTTTGTCTGCAGCCTGGTTCTTTCAGATTCTAGGTTCCTGGATATTCTACATGGTTGATGAAGTTTCCCATTTGACAGGTAAAAGATCAGTTCAGTTCAGTTCAGTCGCTCAGTCGTGTCCAACTCTTTGTGACCCCATGGACCGCAGCACACCAGGCCTCCCTGTCCATCACCAACTCCCAGAGTTCACCCAAACTCATGTCCATCGAGTCGGTGATGCCATACCACCATCTCACCCTCTGTCGTCCCCTTCTCCTCCTGTCTTCAATCCCTTGCAGCATCAGGATCTTTTCAGGTGAGTCAGCTCTTCGCATGAGGTGGCCAAAGTATTGGAGTTTCAGCTTCAACATCAGTCCTTCCAACAAACACTCAGGACTGATCTCCCTTAGGATGGACTGGCTGGATCTCTTGCAGTCCAAGGGACTCTCAAGAGTATTTTATGTGAATGTACATGGTTTCTTTGTAAATATCTTGTGAAATTATTAGAAAAGAAAATTATTAGGGAAATGGAACACCTGATAGACCATCTGGTCTACCCCTTCCATTTTATAGGTAAAGAGAGAAGCTTAGATAACAAAACTGACTTGTTCCAAACTCCACACTGTCTGACAAAATCCAGGCTTTCTAACACTTTGCCTGGTATCACAAGTGGTTTCAGAATAACAAATTTTTTTTCATGAGGGAGAGGGCTACTGTCTCTTGAGGACTGAAACTGCCATTACTTCAGCCTCTGCTCTCAGGCTGTTTGTATTCTTGGGAAAAGCTGAGCAGTCTGCCTCCAGCTTAAAGCTTCTGATAAAGAGGGTTTCGAGAAGGTAGAATGGCAAGGTCTGTATGTAAATGAAACTCTTATAGAGGGAAAAGATATTCATTCAAGAAGGTAAAATGCTTGAAGGAAACGTTTAAACTCTGAGACAAAAATGACCCCCTCTCGACAGTTTTAGCAATGCCCTCTTCACTGCTTTTGCTGTGGGTACTTATACCCCTTCAGATTTACTGCCCCACTTGACTGCATGGCTGGCGGGCTGAAATCATGCCTATTTTGTTTACTCGGAGATCCACAGCACCAAACACAAGCCTAGCATACTCAGGAAGTATTTGTTGAATAAACAAAAGAAGGGGAAAAGATTTTTTTTTTGCCCTCAGAATGTGTCTAACATTTGCTGTCAAACAATTCAGCACCTTTCCCTACACTATACACTTTCCTTTCTAAGGTCAGAAGCTAATACTCAGAGCATTTGTTTCTGCCAAATTGAATGGACTCTTTATATCCCAGCTAGAGAAATTTAGTTGGAATTTCTATGAAACTGAAGCAGCTTACAAGTCTCTATCTTGTCTTGCTTGCCTTATACCTCAAAGGATCCATATGAGCACCCTGAAAATCACTGGCCCCCTGTTCATCCCCATCTACACACACTATTCCTCTCCCTTGGTAACCTCTGTGGGAATCCATCCTGGGGTACTACCAGGACATCCACAAATGTAAACATGGAACAGCTGTTGATAAATCCCAGTATGCTGCTTGAAAACAGCTTGGATGTGGTTGTCCAGCTCCTAGCCCACACACGTACCTTGGGCCTTTGCAATTTTGTTGTAATTGGCCCCATGTCTTCCAGGTGGCCCTGGATACCAGTTTACAGAGAGGCAATTCAACCACAGTTGCTTCCTGACAGTCTTTTACAGTCGGATTTTTGAATTCTAACTTGGGGTTTTCTCCTTCACATGGTGTTGAAGCCAAACCCAATCCATTTGACAGAATTATCTGTCAGTTGCTAGATAAATGGGAGTACACAGAGGAGGGAGATGGTGAAAACACAGGCGGAGGATGTAGACATTAGCAAGACAGGAGAGGACTCTGTGTTCTAAGAAGACATCCCAGGACATTTCTCAGAGGCAGATCTCACCTGCACTGTAAGTGGGCAAGACAGAGAGGTGCAAAGGTGAGAAGGGGATGCTTGGCCTTTCTTTAAATGAACTTGGACGTGTCCTAATCTTGGTGACGAGCTTCCCTGCCCAGCTCCCACTCACCTCTGCAGTGGGCTGTTTCCCAGTTCTTTCAGGTCCCTGCACAGCTCAAGCCAGCTCTCTCTTCCTTCAGCCCCCAGTCGGCAGCTGCTGCCTTCTCACCCTGCTAGTACTCGGGTGGGCTGGGAGGCTGGCCAAGCCGATTGGCTGGCTCAGGCCAGGCACGTGAACATAATGGGAAAAAGAATTTGGGTCTATTTTGATGAGAGACAAAAACGCCCTTCTTGCCAAAGGACATCTGAAAACCAAGAGGAAATCCACGGCTTGAAAAAGCACATTTGGCTGAGCTCTGAGCTTTTGTCTTCTTTTCTTTTTCCAAACTTGTTACATCTTCAACTTAAAATGTCACTGTCTTGTAGGAGGCAGTTTTGGTAAGAGTCGTGGGAGTCAGATAATGTCAATGGCAGAAGATGGGGTGTCCAAGTGGATAAAAAGCTTCCCTGGACCACAAGGTCTCATTGTCTCACTTTTGATTGCTTCTGTTGCTGCTGAGGGCAGCCAAGGGAGGAGAGATGTGGCAACTACTGCTGTTGAGTCTAGATGCAGGAAAGGAACCCCTCCCTGGAGAGGTAAAACAGGTGAAATTAGGATACAGGATGACCCGTGATGTGAAAAGGTGAGATTTTTGAAAAAGAATTGAATTTTTAAGTTTCTGAAAATTTTTTTTTTTACTAGGCAGCATGTATGTCTGATATAAAAAACCAAAGGGTCAAAAGAGTGTACAGTGAAAAGCAAGTCTTTTTTCATCCTTCCCAGTCCTCTACTTCTCCCAAGAGGCAACCCCTAGAACTAATGTTTTTGTATTTCCATCCAGAGCTTATCTCTGTAAATACTAACATATATGTCTCCCCTTTTCAGGAACAGCTCACCATATATACTTGTTATGCTCCTTGCTTTTTTACTTAGCATGCACATGCAGAGATTGTTCCATTTGGTACCTTGAAGAGCTGCATGTTCTTCTTAAGGTTGCACGCTGTCCTGTTGTCTCCATGTGTCATACGTTATCTGGCCAATTAAAAGACCACATCTTAGTCATCTTTCCCTAATTCCCTGCACAACACAAAGCTCAGCAAACATTCAATGCTTCTTCAGAAAATACATCTTGTACAACTTGTTCATTTTTTTTTATCATTGCTTTCTTTAGAGGTACCAGTATTTGTTCAATAATCTAGATACTTGTGTAATGTATATATTCCTGGCCACTCAAGTCTGTCTTGTACACTGACCAAACCTTACTGACTTCCAAGGTCTGCCTTATTTCTCTCCTTTAATGTTATTCCTATGTCCTATTTTCCTGTGCTCTAAGAATCACTGCCATGCGCATATATTTATTGATCACTATATGCAGAATTTTTTTTCTATTTTAAAGAGGCAGAGTAGTGGTAAAGACAAGGAAGGAAATTCTGGATGGGAGGATTAGTACAAGTGGAGGTAGGAATGACAGAAAATAGCTTTATATATCTTCGTGATACTAATAACTTTGGCACATAGTAGGTTTACAGTAGAGTTTGCATGAATGAGACTCTTCCCTGATCCTCTGGTTTTTCTCTCCATTCTGTCTTTGAGGATTCGCTTAGCTTTCTTGTTACTTCAAGGTTGTATAAGATGGTCCCTTCCTTGGCTGATCTCCTTTAAAGGGAGGACAGGTTCTGAGATCTTGAAAGAAGGTAGATTTGGGCTCAAACTGGGCACTGTCATTCACCAGTTTTGTGACCTCTGCCTCTCTGGGTCTCAGTTTCCTCATTTATAATATGAGCAAGTTTGATAAGAGTATCTTGGAGGCCCCTTCCAGATCTAATGGAAGTTAGATTTTTATAGCTATGTTTACCAATTTTTCTGGAATATATCCCTCATCCCAAACTCCAAATAAACACATCTGGTTAAAATCTTCAGAGATATTCTGAAGCCTTGGGGTCCCATTGCTTCTAGAACATTACAGAATAATGCAGAAGTTCAGAAAAGATTCTCAATGCTGGTCATATTACAAAAAAATTACAGAGATTTTTGAAATCTGGTTATAACACTAAAGATGAGTTTGTTACATTCATGAACGGGGAGAGGAAGGGAGAGCAAGAGAATTAGTAATAACAGAAAGGCTTGGCTGGCTAAGGAAATCATCCTGTCTTGTTCTTAAGGAAAACTGATTTTACAACCAATGTTCCTCAGGTTTTTAAAACCTATATGCTCTCCCAGCTCAGAATATGTTTAAGTCTTACTTATTGTAATGACCATTCATAATGTGTGCCATTCAAAAGCAAGTTTTTTTTTCTTTCAAATGTGATATATATTATTGAATATATTCTTCTCCAGTTCAGTTCAGTTCAGTCACTCAGTCATCTCCAACTCTTTGCGACCCCATGAATTGCAGCACACCAGGCCTCCCTGTCCATCACCAACTCCCGGAGTTCACTCAAACTCACATCCATCGAGTCAGTGATGCCATTCAGCCATCTCATCCTCTGTTGTCCCCTTCTCCTCCTGCCCGCAATCCATCCCAGCATCAGTCTTTTCCAATGAGTCAACTCTTCGCATGAGGTGGCGAAAGTACTGGAGTTTCAGCTTTAGCATCATTCCTTCCAAAGAACACCCAGGACTGATCTCCTTTAGAATGGACTGGTTGGATCTCCTTACAGTCCAAGGGACTCTCAAGAGTCTTCTCCAACACCACAGTTCAAAAGCATCAATTCTTCGGCACTCAGCCTTCTTCACAGTCCAACTCTCACATCCATACATGACTACTGGAAAAACCATAGCCTTGACTAGACGGACCTTAGTCGGCAAAGTAATGTCTCTGCTTTTGAATATGTTATCTAGGTTGGTCATAACTTTCCTTCCAAGGAGTAAGCGTCTTTTAATTTCATGGCTGCAGTCACCACCTGCAGTGATTTTGGAGCCCAAACAAATAAAGTCTGACACTGTTTCCACTGTTTCCCCATCTATTTCCCATGAAGTGATGGGACCAGATGCCATGATCTGCATTTTCTGAATGTTGAGCTTTAAGCCAACTTTTTCACTCTCCTCTCTCACTTTCATCAAGAGGCTTTTTAGTTCCTCTTCACTTTCTGCCATAAGGGTGGTGTCATCTGCATATCTGAGGTTATTGATATTTCTCCCGACAATCTTGATTCCAGCTTGTGCTTCTTCCAGCCCAGCGTTTCTCATGATGTACTCTGCATAGAAGTTAAATAAGCAGGGTGACAATATACAGCCTTGACATACTCCTTTTCCTATTTGGAACCAGTCTGTTGTTCCATGTCCAGTTCTAACTGTTGTTTCATCTCCTATTAAGAATCAGTGATTTTACACAGTTGTTCTAATTTTGCAATAAGCAAGTGCAGTATAAAATCCATTGTTTGCAACAAACACTTAAGGTCTTCAGAAATACAAGCCATCAGGGTGTTTGTTTTACACTTGTGTAACCTGAGAAACGAACAGTCAGTTTGGGGTTTGGGGTGTTGGAGAGGGGAGAAGATGGGGTATGTTTCCTACTTGATTGTTTCAGTGCACACCAGGCCCAGTGCTGTGGGGAGAATA
Organism: Capra hircus; assembly: GCF_001704415.2. NCBI lineage: Eukaryota > Metazoa > Chordata > Mammalia > Artiodactyla > Bovidae > Capra > Capra hircus. The sequence goes on along the minus strand of NC_030814.1, from coordinate 44,340,261 downwards.
CAGGCTGTTCTTCATGTGGCTAGCTCTTGATAGAGCTACCCTGTACTGAATGGTATGACAGAGTGGATGAGAGGATATTAGAAACTCACAGGGCCGGGAGAAGGGAGTGTCTTGTCTGCCTTCTCCATCACAGTATTGCTGAATGGAATGATTGTTAAGCCTGCAGCAGAGCTAACAAATACTGAATATTTCAGGGATAACAGAGACAGGCCAGAAACAATGCTTTATTGAATACACTTCTATATCTTGTACAGCGTTTTTCCATTTATTAACACAAACATCTTGTGAGATTGTTTTTCATATCCCTCTTACGGATAAGGAGACAGATACTCCTTCGGAGACGGAAAGGGAAGGAGTGTTCAGAAAGTGCAATTTTAATGGGATGAGCGTTCACATCGCTGGGGTTGAATTTGCTATCCACTTACCAACAGCTGGAGAAGGCAATGGCACCCCACTCGAGTGTTCTTGCCTGGAGAATCCCAGGGACGGGGGAGCCTGGTGGGCTGCCGTCTATGGGGTCGCAAAGAGTCGGACACGACTGAGGCGACTTAGCAGCAGCAGCAGCAGTACCAACAGCTCCTTCAAGGGAAGACATCAAGAAGGATGACTCTCTATGCTCTGGGGAGTCTGCACCTTCTCACAGGGACGGGAGGTTTTGCGTGAGTGACTGTGAGGGCTGCTTGGAATTGCTAACTGTTCAGGAAGTCAGTGTTCTGCGTTCTCTCCCACCATCGGAGAACACGAGGCAACCTTGCATCCGAGCTCGGTCAAGCTGCCAAGAATAGGAGTTGGCAAAGAGCTCTCTTTCCAAACAAGATTCACGGATAATCAGAGGGCAGGTGCGGGCTTTGAAAGAACCTAAGCTAGGCCTGGACCTCACTGCTCTGACAACGAAGATCTGGCGAGTTCGCTTAGCACCCGACACGTCTCGGAGCTTCTCAGAAAGCGGGAGCGGACCAGCATTCACACTGTGCCTCCTCAACCAAGCCGCGTCTTCTTTGTAACTCGAACAGACCCTAGGGCTGGTTGCTATGGTAGCGGTGCCGGCTCTGCTCCCCGAGGCGAGGAGGTGGGGAGCGGGCCTTGGTGGATGTCACCTAGACTTTATTTGGGGTTGCTGCCCCACTGCCAACCAGTTGTCAGAAAGGAAGTTGTAAGGTAGATGTCTTGTAAGTGAAGTGTCCAGGGGGCGGCATTAGTATTACAGGAAGGGGTCAGGACAACCCCCCTTCCCCTTCCCTCCCCTCGACGCCCCACTCCCCCCACCAGCAAACCTCCCTGAAAGTCTGCTGCCTCCGATTTTAATGGTCCTTCAGAGAAGGGAGAAAGAACCCAGACGTAAATGTGAAGATTGAGTCGGACAGACCCAGCGCTGCCCTCGGCCTTTAGTCTAGCTAGGCCACGCCCACCATAGGGAGGAGGCTAGCCCTAGGGCACGCCCCTTCATTTGAGCGTGCGCGGAAGGCGAACCGAGATGGAGGAGCAGTGGTGTTGATGAAATGAACCAGCACAACGAACAGCGCGAAGGCCGGAGGGGCCCTGTATTCCGCGTGCGTCGTTCGAGGTCGCCCCGCCCTGCCGTTTGCGCGCTCGCGCGACGCTCCCGCGAGGCCACAGGTTGGGCGAACACGCACAGGATCGCCGGGGCGCGCAGAAAGGGAGGGGCGGGTGGAGTCAGGCGCGCGCGCGCCAGAAGCGACGCGGAAGGAGCAGGCGAGTCGGGCGGATCGGATGGGTAGAGCGGTGTGGCCAGGTTGTTTGGGGGCGGTGCGTGAAGCCGCTCTGGGCCCGAGGGCGCCCATCTCACTGGGCCGCTCGGTTCTAGGACCCGATCCGGGGCAGGGGGAGGAGAACACCGGGTCAAGGGCCACCGTCGCCGCTCCCGGGAAGCCCTCCCGCCAGCCCGTCTGACCGCGCTTTGCGGGTTCTGCCTGTCACGGTAAGCGAGTCCAGGCTTATCAGGGAGGAGGGTGAGATAAGAAAGTGTGGAGGCCATCAGGGGCCTGCGGGAGGAAAGGGAGTGGGAGGGTGCGTGAGGGAAAGGGTATGAGAAGAGAAAGAGGCCCATCAAATAAAATAGTAGTCATAATAACCACCACTAGCACACGACAGTAATATTCTAGTGCTGTGTACCGGAGCTTGAAGAGCACCTTATGTGCTTCATTCTTTTAACCACTACTGCAGTCCTCCGAGATGTATGCCATCATTAAACCCATTTTAAAAGAAGGGAAAACTGAGGCAGGAGAGAGGTTAAGTAACGTAGGCAAAGCCCCATAGCTCCTTCGCGTCCTCGCTTCGAACTTAGGTCTCTTTGGCCCTAAGGGGTGTAATTTAAATATCTTTGTTTTACCAAAGAAAAAAAAAGTGGGGTTAGGAGGAGGAGGAGAGGGGTAAGGGTGGTTTGCAGTGGGAAAGTGGTCCAGAACAGGAGAGAAAGATGAAGGAAGAAGATGTAAGGCAGGGGACCTGAGTTTGGAACCTCGCGCGCCTCCCCCTTCTTGGTTCTTGCGGCCTCACAACTTTTCCTTGCTTTTCGGTGGCTTTCTGAACCAGAGCTGTTCGCTCTGGAGGAGCCAGCTCACAGGTCCGGGCCACAAGGGTAGTTTTTAAAACTGGTTGAACTGCGGTTCGGTCCAGGGTGGTGTCTTGGGACACTGTTTGGCGGGGGCGGAGGACGGCGGCCCCCGCGGCCGGGAAATGGAGAACCCCCCTCCAGGAGGCTGCCATTTCTTCTGAAGTGCTGCTTACTTCCTTTTCCTTCTTAGCCGTGCGTTGCAAAGCCTTTGTCCTGTCCGCTAGAATGGGGAAGTCTTTTTTTATTGTTTCCTTGGACTGAACTGCACACACAGCCTCAAACAAAACAAACCCAGAAAAACCAAAACATGCTTTTCCCAAGCAAAGTCTGGTTCTCTGGATTGCTTGCAGAGAAAGCGTTCTGTTTACTTTTTCTTGAGTTGCTCTTCAGAGCTTTTCTGAGTTAGTAAGAAGCTTTGTTTTGGAGAAGTTACACTGTAGATCATTGAGGGGCGATCTGCTCAATTTGTTCTACAGATGAGCACAGGGCAGACACCTCAGGAACTCCTGAGTGGCCTTACACAGTCTAGTACTGGCAAGCAACAGGTATCAGGGCTTGTATTTTGCTTTCATATAGAGTGGAGTAGCTTCTGTGGGAATCAGGTTTTCAAGTCAGCCTGAGGGTCAAACCTTGCATGCAACCAAAATTAAGACTTCCCTGGTGGCTCAGACGGTAAAGCGTCTGTCTACAATGCGGGAGACCTGGGTTCGATCCCTGGGTCGGGAAGATCCGCTGGAGAAGGAAATGGCAATCCACTCCAGTGCTATTGCCTGGAAAATTCCATGGACAGAGGAGCCTGATAGGTTACAGTCCATGGGGTCACAAAGAGTCGGACATGACTGAGCGACTTCACTGTCACTTCACTTAGGAAAGTGCAGAATTGGAAATGGCCATTGTGTTTCTCAGTAAATCTAGTGCAGTTGTGTCACCTTCATTTTTTAAAAAAAGATAATTTATTTATTTCGTCTTGGCTCTGCTGGATCCTTGTTGCTGTGGAGGCTTTTTCTCTAGTTGCGGTCTGTGGGCTTCTCATCGTGGTGACTTCTCTTGTTGTAGAGCACAGCCTCTAGGCGAGCGGGCTTCAGTAGTTGTGGCACACTGTTGCTCCGCAGTATGTGGAATCTTCCTGCTTCAAGGATCAAACCTGTGTCCCCTGCATTGGCAGATGGATTCTTAACACTACTCTACTAAAGAAGTCTTCTCCCTCAGTTTGGAAACTTATTACAGTTTCTTTGGTTGTAATCCAGGTACAGTAATTAGGTTACCTTTAGGGGCTGTGTTGAACAGATACACACGGTTGAATGGCATAGAGTCATTCTACACTATGAGGTGCCCTGTGCTGTGTTGGCACTGAGAGGCTTAGGAAGAGGACTGATGACCATGGGGAAAAGTATGTTTATTGATCCCCATTTTGGGCTCATACTGGAGCTTGTGCTCACTGAGTGGAAAGTGGCAGGTAGAATTGTTAGCTTTATTTATTATCATCATCATTATTTACGTTGCTTTAGGCTGACAGTAGTAATTTACGCTAAATTAAATGTGTGTAACGGCCCTGGGATTTCTTTGGAAGGAATGATGCTAAAGCTGAAACTCCAGTACTTTGGCCACCTCATGCGAAGAGTTGACTCATTGGAAAAGACTCTGATGCTGGGAGGGATTGGGGGCAGGAGGAGAAGGGGACGACAGAGGATGAGATGGCTGGATGGCATCACTGACTCGATGGACGTGAGTCTGAGTGAACTCTGGGAGTTGGTGATGGACAGGGAGGCCTGGCGTGCTGCGATTCACGGGGTCGCAAAGAGTCGGACATGACTGAGCAACTGAACTGAACTGAACTGAACGAACGTTCCTTTTCAGTTTTCGAGTGGCACTACATTTTGCTGCTTCCAAGCTATTGTTTGTTTCTGCATAGTTTTCCTAGATAAGGGTTTGGTGGAAGCATGTCTTAAATATTTTGCCAGTGGTCTGGTTTTGACTTCCTTGTTTGTCAGTACTATAACAGTGATTATACATACTTCCCAGCTGGCTCAGTGGTAAAAAGTCTGCCTACCAGTGCAGGAGATGCGGGAGACTTGGGTTCAGTCCCTAGGTCAGGAAGATCCCCTGGAGAAGGGAATGGTAACCCACTTCATTCTTCTTACCTGGAAAATCTCATGGACAGAGGAGCCTCATGGGCTACAACCATGGAGTCGAAAAGAGTCACACATGACTGAGCGTACCCACACACATAGAACAATGGTTAGCTTTTAAAAAGAAGTGAAAAGGAAATTTAATTGTAGTTGATGTACAAAGTTATATGTTACAGGTGTGCAACAGTGATTCACAATTTTTAATGTTGTACTCCATTTATAGTTATTATAAAATATTGGCTATATATATTCCTTGTGTACAGTATATTGTTATAGCTTATTTTATACATAATAGTTTGTACTCCTCTTAATCCCCAGGCCCTGTATTATAAAAAGAATTTTCTTGGAAATGGAAGTCATAATACTACCTTTTAAAGTTAATGTCTTTAAATTTCAGTTTTCTTATCTGTAAAATATAGAGAAAAATTATTGTTTAGTTGTTAAGTCATCTCCAACTCTTTGCGACCCCATGGACTGTAGCCCTCGAGGCTACTCGTCCTTGGGATTTCCCAGGCAAGAATACTGAAGTAGGTTGCTGTGTCCTTCACTGGGGGATCTTCCTGACCCAGGGATTAAACCTGAGTCTCCTGAATTGGTGGGTGGATTCTTTACCGCTGAGCCACCAGGGAAGCCTGTGGAGAATGATAGTACTGTAAAAGTTGTTGTGAATTTTCTTCACTGTTACTTTGAAGCAAATCCCACATTTTATGTCCAGTCACTTACAACTATTTTGCATTATCTCTAAAAGGTGAGAACTTATAAAAAAAACACTATTAACTGCTATGTAACACCAAAAAAAAAAAAAGAGGAGTAAAGAAAACCTTGAAACCAAAAAAATCAGACATTGTTCAGACTTCTGCAGCCGCTGCTGCTGCTGCTAAGTCGCTTCAGTCGTGTGCGACTCTGTGCGACCCCATAGACGGCAGCCCACCAGGATTCTGTCCCTGGGATTCTCCAGGCAAGAACACTGGAGTGGGTTGCCATTTCCTTCTCCAGTTCAGACTTCTACTTGTCTCAAAAATGTTAGAATTTTTTTTCCTATGAGTTGCTTAGAGCAGAGTTTAACTAAGGTCTGTATGTTTTGATTGATTGATAGATATCCTGAGAGTCTTTTACCTTTATTTCTTGTAATTTATTTGTTGAAAAAGCTGGATTCTCTAGTTTCCTGTAGAAGTTTCTGGATTTTGTTGGTTGAGTTTCTCTGGTGTCATTTAATGTGTTCCTGTATCCTTATTTTCTGTATATTGGTAGTTAAATATAGAGACATGGTCAGATTCAAGTTAAATTTTTTTTGCAAGATAATTTCATTGTGGTGATGTGTTTTGTTTTTTGAGGCACATAATACCTGGTGGTCTCTTTGTGATGATTACAGCCATAGTGATTATTTAACATCTTTATTGAGATGTAATTTACATTACTATAAAAACACCCATTTTCATGTAAAATTCAGTGATATTTTTTCTTTTTATTAAATTTTTTGAGTTGTGCAGTAATCATTGTTGTGGAGTTTGGGAACATTTCTATCTCCTCAATAAGATAAACCTCATTCCCATTTATGTAACTCTCAGTCCCATTCTACCGTGTAATCTTTTCTGTCTGATAGATTTTCTTTGCCTTTTCTAGATATTCCATATAAATGCCAGATGTTTAAACTCGTTGCTGCTATTGCTGCTGCTAAGTCGCTTCAGTCGTGTCTGACTCTGTACGACCCCATAGACGGCAGCCCACCAGGCTCCCCCGTCCCTGGGATTCTCCAGGCAAGAACACTGGAGTGGCTTGCCATTTCCTTCTCCAATGCATGAAAGTGAAAAGTGAAAGTGAAGTCACTCAGTAGTGTCCGACTCCTAGCCACCCCATGGACTGCAGCCTACCAGGCTCCTCCATCCATGGGATTTTCCAGGCAAGAGTACTGGAGTGGGGTGCCATTTTAAATTTGTTAGGAGTTACAAAATGGTGATAGTCTATCACTCCGTATTTATTTTTAGCTATACCACCTCTAAAGAGAAACTTTCCTTCAGCTATTTGGTTACTTGGGGTTATAGTTTATATAGGAAAGACAAGATACATGTTTTAAAAAATAAGTCCATTCACTCTCATTCTCTAGTGGTGCCCAATGAAATGTATTTTCTTAGCTCATAATGAACTCTTAAAAAAATTTTATTTATTTATTTATTTATTCATTTCTTGGCTGTGCTGATTTTTCATTGTTGGGCTTTTCTCTAGTTCCAGCGAGCGGGGGCTACTCTCTAGTTGTGGTGCGAGGGTTTCTCTTGTGGTGCCTTCTTTTGTTGCGGAGATGGGCTCTAGGGCACAGGCTCAGTAGTTGTGCGTGGGTTTAGTTGCTCTGCAGGATGTGGGATCTTCCCTGACCAGGGATCGAACCCGTGTCTCCTACATTGGCAGGCAGATTCTTTACCACTGAGCCACCAGGGAAGACCCATTATGAACTCTTGGATTTAAATCTCTATCTGAGAAGTCATAATACATTTTAGTAATTATCCATAAAGATATTCAGATCGTATTTTGTTTGACCAGAGGGAACCTCTTCAGATTGTTCCCTGAGTTCTTTTGATAAAACATTAAGAATCGGCCTGCAATGCAGGAGACCTGAGTTCGATCCTTGGGTTAGGAAGATTCCTTGGAGGAGGGAATGCCTGCCCACTTCAGTGTTCTTTCCTGGAGACTTCCATGGACAAGAGGAGCCTGGCAGGCTACAGTCCATGGACTCACAAAGAGTTGAATACAACTGAGACTAAGCAACTAACGCTTTGACATTAGAGCTTCTTAGCTCGGGAACCTTGTTCTAAGAGTTAAAATAATCCAATTATCCTCTTTTTAAGCCTGATCTTTGGTGCTTGAAGGACAAAGAAATTTTTTGCTTGAATTGCTTTTGTTTTGTTTTTATGTAAATATCTCACTAGGGATACCCACTTCCCCTAAAGTAGTTTTATGGTTGTGTTTGATGTGATGCCAAAAAGGAAGTGCATGAAGGGGTACTGATATAATATTAATGGGCATAGAAATGGTTTTATGCCCTATTGCAGGGGAACATCTTAAGCATGGTTTAGAATCTAAGGTTTTGGGCCCCAGCATTTTCTTTCTTTCTTTTGGCCACATTGCATGGCTTGTGGGATCTTAGTTCCTTGACCCGGGATTAAACCTGGGCCCCCCGCGGGATCAAACCTGGGCCCCCCGTGGGATCAAACCTGGGCCCCCCGGAGTGGGAGTGCTGAGTCCTAACCAGTAGTCCACCAGAAAATTCCCCCCAGCATTTTCTTAATAATGGTCAAATATTGGAATTTACTCCACACTCTGTCTGAACTTCTGCCATTTTCTGATGTTCTTGATTAGTTCATTTGCACGCCTTTACTTTATGCCTGTTGTATGTAGAATAAAAATGAGAAGAAATGAATTCTGCCTTTAAGAAGTGTTCACCCATATTTGTTAGGAACCTGCCACAGAGTCTATTTAAGTTTCAGAGTGATTACAGAAAATCTACTATAATTTCAGAGAAGCATCTGTCAAAGTATGGAGTAACTTGAATAAGTGGAATCTTCAGAGGTTGGTAGAGGTTCCCTGGTGGCTCAGAGGGTAAAGTGTCTGCCTACAATGCGGGAGACCCGGGTTTGATCCCTGGGTTGGGAAGATCTCCTGGAGAAGGAAATGGCAACCCATTCCAGTATTCTTGCCTGGAGAATCCCACGGACGGAGGAGCATGGTAGGCTACAGTCCATGGGGTTGCAAAAGAGTCGGACACGACTGAGCGAGCTTCACAGCTTCAGAGGTTGGTTACAGACGGTTTTTCAGAAGTGTCTCAGAAATGATAGCACGTGGGAATGCCAATTTTGTTTTGATCCACATTCTTAGTTTTGTATCTGTCTAGCTATGGTGTTGATATAGTCATAGCTATATGACTGTAGCTACGCATCTGCCTAGCTATAGTTATGTATGGATGTGAAAGTTGAACCATAAAGAAGGCTGAGCACCGAAGAATTGATACTTTTGAATTATGGTGCTGGAGAAGACTCTTGAGAGTCCCTTGGACTGCAAGGAGAGCAAACCAGTTAGTCCTAAAGGAAATCAACCCTGAATAGTCATTGGAAGGACTGATGCTGAAGCTGAAGCTCCAATACTTTGGCTATCTGATGCGAAGAGCTGATTCATTGGAAAAGAAAGACTCTGATGCTGGGAAAGATTGAAGGCAAAAGATAAGGGGGCTGCAGAAGATAAGATGGTTAGATCACATCACTGACTCAGTGGTCATGAATCTGAGTGAACTCTGGAAGATAATGAAGGACAAGGAAGCCTGGTGTGCGGCAGTCCATGAGGTCGCAGAGTCGGGCATGACTTGGCAGCTAAATAACAACAACAGCATCTTGCAAGCAAAGATTCATTTTACTCTTTCTAGGAATTTTCCCTTGAATATATTCAGTGGAGCCCACTCTAATATTGTATTGAGGATCTGTGCGTGGGCTTGCTTTTTAAGTAAATACCCTTATGATAAGCTCCTTTTTGTCATTTTATAACCAGGCACATCATTTCTATAGTAATAGCATTACTCTTAAAACTGAACCAGGTTGAATTTATCTTGTTGCCTCCCCAGTTTCCTCCCAGAATATACATTGTAAATCATGTTGCTTCTGGATGAATTATTTATACCTCTATCTTCTCTGTTTTTATTGTTGAATTGCTGCTTAGCTTCTTATAATATTATATGGTGAAAAGTAGACATTAATAACTCAAATTCTGGTTTTCATTGTAGTTGCTCAGATTAGCCCTTGGGATTGGTTTTTACAACTTAAATCTCTCACTTCTTGATCTTTTGGCCTCTGGTTGTATTTGACTTTTTTTGATGGGGAAAAAGAATTTCCTTTTTTGGGGATTGGAGTGGCTATTCCCATGCCCATATTCATCACAGGGTTAAGACTTCAGCGTAAGCGTTCAGGTCCACATTCTGTCAGGCTTTCAGAGATCCTGGTACATTTAAACTTCCTGAAGTGATTCCTTTAGAAATGTTTCCATGATTTGGTCTGTGTGCAGAGTGATCAGAGTGATGTGAAAGTCTTGTATAAGGACATATTTGTATTCACAGGGGATTATTTTAGTCTTCAGTTAGTCTGGAGAGGGCTCAAAAACTGGATTAGGGTAATAGCTTCATTTCTGTGCTAAAGGGCAGCTTAGGCAAAAGTTTTTTCATGTTTAAGTAATTTTATTTATTTTCTTCAAGTTTAAGAACTGAGGAACAGAGCCAAAGTATGTGTTTGTGTGTGTCTCTCCATTGTATAAATGGGAGAATAAATACAGTAGTCTTAATGTTTTAGTTTAAGCTGATGATGTGATGGTATTGTTTTGATGTCTTTGTTTTGTTAACATCTTAATGCCAGTGTATAAATTAATGTGATTTCAAAATATGTTTTTGAATGTAGATCAGATCAGCCATTGATTTGCCCTCCAACGTAATCTGCTGAAAGCCCCTTCAAGTTTCTTCAGGATGCCTGCGGCACTTGTGGAGAACAGCCAGGTCATCTGTGAAGTCTGGGCCAGCAATCTGGAAGAAGAGATGAGGAAGATCCGAGAAATTGTGCTCAGTTACAGTTATATTGCCATGGTAAGGAGCTCTACTCTCCTTGACTCACCTTCTGAAACGGACTTAGGGAATATTTATTATGAGATTTTGAAAGAAATGATTACACTAAAGCCATGGTAAATTAAACATGCTGGCAGGTTATGTTGCTTTTATGAAACATCAAGGTAGCCTGTGTGTCTGAGAAGGATGTAACCTGCAGGATCTTAGATTATTGATGATGTTACTCTGTCTTTAAATAGAAGTTGTCTCAGCCCATAGGACACATGTGTTCCACAGGTTTGGTGACTTTGACAGTGTTACAGCACTTTTTAAAAAGTAGTTGGCAGCATTTAAAAGTCAAGAGATCTTACTCAAATTCCAGATTTCTGGTATATCTGGAAAAAATGGGCACCATAGGGTCCACTTTCCTGTCCGGTGTTGAGTAGCTGGAGGGAGACATGCGTCCTAGTGAAATCAAGGCCCTCTTTTAGGGGAGGTGCGCACTCTTTAGTTTGCTCCAGTCTCCATTACTCATAACCCTTTTCATATTCTGTGTGCTTTACTCCTTTATTTTAACTGCCTGGAGTTTGTGACTCCTGCTGTGGAGAGTATAGAATTACGTCTTCAGGCTGGTATTCAGAACTCTCTCTCTGATCTTGTTCCAGGCTTTTTACTTTAAGCCAAGCTTGGGGCTCTTGATTATTATTTTCTAATGGCTGTCTCATGTTCCTGTATTTGTGTTTATTCATAAGAGTTCTGTTCTCAACCTCAACTATTCCTAGTTAATTGTATATGAACCTAGAATGGTGGTGTTTTTTTTTTTTGCTACCCTGCATGTCTTGTAGGATCTTAGTTTGCCAACCAGTGAAAGCGCTGAGTCCTAACCATTGTACCACCAGGGAATTCCCAAACTGAGAATGTTCTTAATGGACCCAGAGTTAGTCAACTACTTCTGTTCGCATTCTGCTTAGATCTCCAAGTTGTTGTGTAAAGCTTCATGATTCCAGTGCTCCTTCTGCAGATCAATGAAATCAGTATTTTAAGGTGAATTTTTGTGCCTGAGCTTGGGGTTTGTCGTATAGCTTTTATAAACGGAGATAAAAATTTTTTTATGAATGATCAAGTTGGCATCCAGTGGTTTGTGAAACCTTATGACAAGAGACTTTTTCCTTTCCTAGGACACAGAATTTCCAGGTGTTGTGGTACGACCCATTGGTGAATTTCGTAGTTCTATAGATTACCAGTATCAGCTTTTACGGTGCAATGTTGACCTTTTAAAAATCATCCAGCTGGGCCTTACATTCACAAATGAGAAGGGAGAATATCCTTCTGGAATCAACACCTGGCAGTTCAACTTCAAATTCAACCTTACGTAAGTGTCTGAGACACTTCTCAGTGTTATTCTTAGACTTTCTACATTTGTGCAGACTGTGACTTTAACTGATTTTATTAATTTTTAAGTTATGTTTCCCTCAAACCCAAGTAGGGGGTGGACAGAGTAGTCAGTCAGAAGATGGAGTAACAAATATCAGAAAGAAAAGCCTCCCTTAAAGGACTCTTACAAGTTGACAATAAAAAGCTCAGTTAAAAATAGGCGTAAGATTTGAATATATATTTTTCCAAAGAAGATTTAAAGATGGCCAATAAGCTTGTGAAAAGATGGCCACCATCCTTAGTCATTAGAGAAATGCAAATCAAAACCAACAGTAAATAAACTACTTCATACCCACTAGGCAGCTATAATCAAGAAGACATAATAGCAAATGTTGATGAGGGTGTGGAGAAATTAGAACTCTCATATATTGCTATTGGAAACATAAAATGGTGCAGCCTCTTTGGAAAACAGGCAGTTTCTCAAAAGGTGAAACATGGCGTTACCGTATGACCCAGCAATTGCACCTAAAAGATGAAATCATACATCAATGTAAAAACCTGTGAGTGTTCATAGCAGCATTATTCATAAAGGCCACAATGTAGAAACAGTCAGTCCAAATGTCTGTGATCTGAGGAATGGCTGTATTTGGTATCTCCATGCCATGGAATGTTACTGGACTGTCCAGAGAGATAAAGTACTGACATGTGCTATACATGCACGAGCTTTGACAACATCATGCTAACGGAAAGAAGCCAGACACAAAAGATCACATATCCTATGATTCTGTTTATTTGAAATGTCCAAAATAGGTCCTTGAGAAAAGAGTGGTAATTGTCCAGGGTGGATAGCGGGGAGGTAATGGGGAGTGAGTGCTTAATGGGTATGGGTTTCTTTTAGAGGTGATGAGGTGGCACATGATTGATAGTGGTTATACAACTCTGTGAATATACTACTGAATTGCACACTTTACATGAGGGCATTGTTCACTATGTGAATTATATCTTAGTAGAGCTGTGTAAAATGTAAAAGGGAAATCAGTTCCCCAATTAGGAGATCAGGGTTCTGCCATATCTTAGCTGGGCAAATTTGGGTCAGTTATTTTACCTTCTATAATTCAGTTTCCTTATCTGTAAATAGTCTTATTACTGTCTTTCATAATAGAAATGAAGTGTAGAGAGTATGCTAGTCAAGGGTGATTGAAACTGAAGCCTATCTGATAGTGGGCAGATTTTTATGCACTTTAGAAATAAGCTGTGGTAAAAACCACACAACATGAAATTTACCATCTTAACCATATTTAAGTATACAGTTGAGTAATGGTAAGTGTATTTGCGTTGTGGTGAAGCACACCTCCAGAACTTTTTCATCTCGCAAATCTGAAACTGTATCCATTGAACAACAGCTCACCTTTTTCCTTTCCCCCAGCTCTTGGTAACCATCATTCTCCTTTGTTTCTATGAATTTGACTACTTTAGATATTTCATATAAGTGGAATCATACAGTATTTGTCTTTTTGTGACTGGCTTATTTTACTTAGCATAATGGTGCTGGAGAAGACTCTTGAGAGTCCCTTGGACAGCAAGGAGATCAAACCAGTCAATCCTAAAGGAAATCAACCCTGAATATTCATTGGAAGGACTGATGCTGAAGCTGAAGCTCCAATACTTTGGCCACCTGATGTGAAGACCCGACTCATTGGAAAAGACCCTGATGCTGGGAAAGATTGAAGGCAAAAGGAGAAGAGGGCGGCAGAGGATGAGATGGTTAGATAGCATCACTGACTCAATGGATATGAATCTGAGCAAACTCTGGGAGATAGTGAAGGACAGGGAAGCCTTGTGTGCTCCAGTCCATGGGGTCACAGAGTTGGACACCACTTAGCGACCGAACAGCAACAACAAATGTCCTTAAGGGCCGTCCATGTTGTCATATGTGGCAGAATTGCCTCCCTTAGCTGAGTGATAGTCCGCTGTGTGTATGTGCTGTGTATTGTTCATCTGCTCATCCATTGATGGACCTTTGGGTTGTTGGCACGTCTTGGCTGTTGTGAATAGTGGTGCTGTGAACATGGATGTGCAGAGATCTATCACCTTGAGATACTGATTTTCTGTCCTTTGTATATATACCTAGAAGTGACATTGCTGGATCACATCATAGTTCTTCTTCGAAGTTTTTGAGGAGGATGTAATTTTTAAGGGGAAAATTTGGGGAGATCATTGTTTTGCTCATTAAATGAGGTGGTGTTAGTGTATTTCCTGTTGGGCCCCAGTTCTTGACAACTGCTTTGTTTAATTGGGACTAGGAGCATCTGATAGGTCAGGAATAATTTTTTGATTATTGTTCTGGAGTTTTCTTTGAGGTTCAGAGAATAATTTTAGGAGATGATCTGGATCTTTCCTTTAACTGTAGTTTTTGAGTCCTTAGCCAAAGCCTGTTATTTGTACAGTGATGACAGTTTAGTACACAGGAAAAATAAGGGTTATATTTATTGCATGATTGGTGTTTGTATTTAAAATAGTGTTTATTTTAGTAAGAACATGATTATGATTCAGCATTGGTTTCAGTTTAGTGCAAAAAAATTGAGATTGTGGTGTTTTGGTTTCTAGCGTTCTGTCCTAAGTTTATGTGAAAAACAAAAGGCAAGCAGTGAAATCTAGTGGAAAAGGAGAAGAACACAAACCTTCATTTCTGTTATGTGGTATTATAAATATTCCTGTGTTTAGATTAATGGATCTTTACAGTGGAATACTATTTCAGAGCCACAAAGAATGTGTTATATCTGTGAGTGTTGGTCTGGAAAGATAGTCTGTGATATGTAGATACAGGGATGGAGGTGTGTCTGTGGGTAGAGAAAACAGGGTATGTAAACTGAGATGAGGGCTTCCCTCATAGCTCAGTCGGTAAAGACTCTGCCTGTAATGCAGGAGACCCAGGTTCGATTCCAGGGTCGGGAAGATATTCTGGAGAAGGAAATGGCAACCCACTCCCGTATTCTTGCCTGGAGAATCCTATGGACAGAGGAGCCTGGCAGGCTACAGTCTGTGGGGTCGCAGGAGTCAGACACGACTTAGCGACTAAACCAACCAACCAACCAAACTGAGATGAAAGAATTAAAACAGTCATTTCTATGTGATAGCATTGTAATAAAGTTATTTTTTCCACTTTCTGTTATTTTTAAATTTTTGCATTGACTGACTCTGCTTTTCTTTAAATGAGAAAATGTGGATCTTTCGTAATGAATACACTTATTTTGCAGGGGAAAAAAATCCCATTTTTCTTTCTGTTACAGATAAGATTACTTTGTTTGCTAGAATACTGGAAGGAATGAGTTGATTTATTCTTAAAGTATGAAAGCAATTCAAGAATACTTATTCTGTGATTTATATAGTGATGGTAATATTGTTGCCCACTCCTTTTACTATGCTAGGAGCTAAGAAATGAATGCCTTCTTTTTTAGAGAGGACATGTACTCCCAGGATTCCATAGATCTCCTCGCTAACTCAGGACTGCAGTTTCAGAAGCATGAAGAGGAAGGGATTGACACACTGCACTTTGCAGAGCTGCTTATGACATCTGGGGTGGTTCTCTGTGACAACGTCAAATGGCTCTCATTTCACAGGTCAGTCTCAGTGTTTCTCTTTTGCTTTGGGAGCAGGCAGTCGAATTCTTACATTACTTTTGCAGTCCTCTTGGCACTCTTATTGTTCACTAGCAGTTATAAAGTTGAAATGATAACTATTGCTCACATTTAAGTTTTTCAAAAAACACTTTGGAGCTCATGCTGGTTTATTTCACACAGTATTAGGCTGTGTCCTGTGGCTGTCAGGGGGTATATGCCAAGTGGAAAGATGGAGGGTGGGAAGGATAGAAGACTTGGTCACCTTTTCTTGTCATTTAAATGGCTGACCTGGAGTTTCCTGGGTACTCAAAAACCACATTCTCCTTGAGAGGTATTTTTTTTTTTTTCTGCCACACTGCGTTGCTTGTGGGATCTCAGTCCCCGACCAAGGATTGAACCCAGGCCACAGTGAAAGCTGCTAACCGCTAGACCACTAAGGAACTCTCTACTTTTCACTGCTTTTAAATTTTTGATGTGTAAAACCCGCATTGATAAACCCTTGGATTCACTTACATATATCCCATATTAATCTGTGAGGTTGTCATTTAATGGACAGTTCAGAGTATAGGATAAACTCGAGTCCTTTGGAAAAGTGAAGTTCCTAACATGAGGTAGCACCATAAACTGAGAAATAGGCAGTTGAATGCTGGGGTCTGATAACTGCTGATAACTCTTTTACCTTACTGCCTCATTCTCTCCTTATAGTGGCTATGATTTCGGCTACATGGTAAAGTTGCTAACAGATTCTCGTTTGCCAGAAGAAGAACATGAATTCTTTCATATTCTGAATCTTTTCTTCCCATCCATTTATGATGTCAAATACCTGATGAAGAGTTGTAAAAATCTTAAGGTACACAGTATTTTTCTTAATATATAGTAACAACAACAAGAAAAAGATAAAAATGTAGATTTGTCATTTTGCTTTATTGTAGTTTGTTGAGTGTGTGTCCTTGGAATCCTGCCGGGTGCCAGTCTGGTGCTAGACAGGGTGCATGTAGAGTAGACTGGCACAGGGATTTGCGTGGTAACTGTCTTTGACCTGGGCATGCACGGAGCCTTCTACTTCTCTCACCCTAAGGCAGGCATTCCTCACTTAGGGCCCACGAACCTAGTGAAACAGTTGGAGACGTGAGGTATGTGTACAGTTTGTTAGCGATAGGGTTTGCGGTGTACCAGACTCTCAGAGGAGTTTTAGCTCTAAACAATTTAAGAACTCTCTCCCCTAAAAATTGCTAATCTAAGAGGCTTCCATCTAGAATGGCACTGGCATTTACTCTTTCCCCAACCTTGTTTTCCAGCAGTGAGGACTTTCAGTGGCAGAGGCCTGACAAGATTAATACAGAAAAGAAGGGAGTGAAAAGTGGTGGAATATAAGACAGTGTATCATTTGGAGGGTTAAAAATGGGATAGTCTGGGGTGAGGCCTGTTAAGTAAATAGTTGACATAGTTGACTCCAGTAGAGCAGACAGACAGAGTTGACAGACATTGGTGACTCCAGTAGAGAAGTTGGGTCTGTAGTATTACATGTGTTTTCCTTCCATCTCCAGGGAGGTCTTCAGGAAGTTGCTGATCAGTTGGATTTGCAGAGAATTGGAAGGCAGCACCAGGCAGGCTCAGACTCACTGTTGACGGGAATGGCATTCTTCAGGATGAAAGAGGTAAGGCAAAAGGCTTTTTGGAAATTTATAGTGTCTCTTGGAAGTTGATGGCCACTTGAAAGCAGGGTTTTTTTTGGGTGTGTGTTTGTTATGCATATGTTAAACACACTGATTTGAGAGGCAAAGAAACATTTTGAAATGGAGGTTACTCAGCATGCTCAAGTCTAGAAGTGTACTTAGTGTTCCTTGCAGTGCTCATCCTTGCAATTATTTGCTTTTCTTCTGATTTCTGTAATGTGAACAC
This sequence comes from Capra hircus, assembly GCF_001704415.2. Classification (NCBI taxonomy): domain Eukaryota; kingdom Metazoa; phylum Chordata; class Mammalia; order Artiodactyla; family Bovidae; genus Capra; species Capra hircus. The sequence goes on along the minus strand of NC_030814.1, from coordinate 44,323,095 downwards.
ATTTGTTAAACCACTCACTCATTTTATGCTGAGTTCTATTATCAAATGTCCCAATCTGATGTCATACTCAGTGGTGAAAAGCTGAAAGCTTTCCTCTAAGATGAGGAACAAGACAAGGATACCCACTCTTGCCAACTTTTATTCAACATGGTTTTGGAAGTCCTAGCTGGAGCAGTTAGGCAAGAAAAAGAAATTCAAGGCATTCAAATCAGAAAGGAGGCAAACTGTCAGTATTTGCAGATGACATACTATATATAGGAAACCACAAAGACTCTATCAAAAAACTTTCAGAACTAATAGATGAATCCAGTAAAATTGCAGGATAAAAAAATTAATATAAAAATCTTTTGTGTCTATACATTGATAGTGAACTATCAGAAAGAGAAATTATGAAAACAGCCTCATTTACATCAAAAAGAATAAAATGACCTTGGAATAAATTTTACCAAGGAGATGAAAGACCTGTACACTGAAAACTGTGAGACATTAATGAAAGAAGCTGAAGAAGACATAAGTCAATGGAAAGATATTCTGGGCTCATGGATTGGAAGAATTAATATTGTTAATTCATACTACCCAAAGCAGTCTACAGAGTGAATGTAATCCTGATCAAAATTCCAGTGGGGTATTTTTTCACAGAAATAGCACAAATAATCCTAATATTTGTATGGAAGCATAAAAGACCCCCAATAGCTAAAGCCATCTTGAGAAAGAAGAACAAAGCTGGCAACATCATGCTCCCAGTTTTGCCCTTTGGGGCACCCTTGGCAGTGTCTGGAGACATTTTCGGCTCTCATAACCTGGGGAGTGGGGTTATGCTGCTGAATATCCCACAGTGCTACCGTACACTGGACCACCTCCTCAACCTCCAGCAGAGCGTTCTCCTGCCCAGGAGTGCCCAGAAGGGTGACACACCTTGCTGTGTGTGCTTCATGTCCATTTTTGTAACAATCTATTACTGTGTTACCCATTTTATGGACCGGAATCTGTGCCTTAAGGAGCATTGAAGTGACTTTACCACAGTGAGTCAGTCTGAGGTTAGAGCTCAAGCTTTTAACCGTTGTGCTACCTGTTAAAGAGAAGGGATGAGATAGAGGCCGTTGTACTAAAAGCAGCAACAGCAGCAGAGGGATCTTGGCAGTGAAAACTCATGGAAAGATCAGTAGAAGTCTGTTTTGAAAGGGGAACCTGTATAGAGAGAAAGGAACATGAAACGACTATGCATAGGAGAGGTTTGGAGCCTTTCTTTATGAAGTTAGCTTCTAGTTGGCTAGATGTTCAAGGCCTTAAGAAAGCTGGGAGGTGCTGATGTGATAGTGTTGCGGCTTGGCCTGATTCTTGGCCTGACTCTTGGCGTGGTTCTCACCAGGGGTTCTCTGTCCTGTTCTGCAGTTGTTTTTTGAGGACAGTATTGATGATGCCAAGTACTGTGGGCGGCTCTATGGCCTAGGCACGGGAGTGGCCCAGAAGCAGAATGAGGATGTGGACTCTGCCCAGGAGAAGATGAGCATCCTGGCGATCATCAACAACATGCAGCAGTGATGGCGGCGAGGCTCTGCAGGCTGGCCCGGCTCCAGAGTGGTGCTTCCTGTGCTGACCGTGTATACTCACCTTCCTCCCCAAGAGAAGACGCTTTTTTGAGCAAACTGTACCTACCATCTGCATTTACAGACAGACTTTTGTTTTACTGAAGACAAAAGATGACTTTATTTTAGATCCAGAAGAAGTTTGCTCTGAATTTGTAACGTCTTCCCTATTCCTCATCCCTAAGCCTCTCTTCTCCAGTTATCTCCTGCCACCAGCATCCATGGCTCCTTTGACACCTTTTAAAATCCAGGACAAGTTGGAAACAAACTAGTAAAATGTATATAACTCTTACCTGTTGTCATTCTTTTTCTTTTAAATTTGTTGCTAATCTCTGAGGATGAAGACTTCTTGCTGTGAACCTCAGCTGAGCTGAGGGCTTCGAGCAAAAGTGGAACCAAGCGATGGGCTTGTGAAGTGGGTTATAGATGTTGAGCCTTTTCCTTTCTTTCCTTTCTTTTGTTTATTTTGACTTTTCTCAAGGACATTTGCTTTCCTCACACTTTGCTGGTCTTATGTATTATTATGTGGAAATGAATTAGTGCTGAGAAGACCAGATAATGAAAATGTTCCTTAAAAACAAATTTCTACTGCATCTGTCTACGCATTATATACAAGGAACTCCAGAATGGGTATTAAGTTAACCACTTAAATGTCTTCAAGTCTGTTCCATTGTGCCACTGAGATTAGCTGTGACATATGCATCATTTGAAATCATTCTAAGTTTTCATTTCATAAAATATCTTGGAAATTACTGAGAGCAGGTTTTGGGTCGTAAGTCTGTTATATTTTCAGTAATGTGATTTCAGATGGTTGTCTCTGTTCTCCCACCTCTCTTCTCCGTTTTCTGTGCTTTTCCTTTTCAGCAAACTGAGAAGTTAGGGACATGGATTAATGTGAGTAGAAGGAAGGTGAGTCTTTTAAAAAAGTCACAGTGGTTACATGTAAACAGGGCAGTAAGGAATTTGGTTTATAGGGTTCTCTTGGAGTAGTACCCCATGCACAACTGGGGTAAGGAAGCTCAGGATTGTGAAATTTTTTTTTAACTAGTCATTTAAAAAGTATGCTGTATTTTTTTTCTTTTTTTTGAATGACTACAGTATGGACAATTTCAAAAACCAAAAACTCCTTTGGAATAGTGGAAATGAAAACTGGTAACTCACTGAAGTGGATGAATAGTCTTGCATTTTAAAAGCTTATGGAAAACTCAATTTGAAATGATTAAAAAATGTCAAGTATTATAAGCTGGTATTTAAGATGCTTGTAAATATTATTTATGTTTTTAATTTTGTAAAATAAAGATTTCTTTTTAACCACTGGCATGAAGGTTTGGTCTTTCGAAACTCTGAATTGCTGGCTCTAGAAGATGGTTGTTGACATGGATGCAACTTGCCTCCATTTTCCACAAGTTGGCTTGCATACAAAATGTCTCATTCTGTAGAAAGCTCTTAATGAGCAACTGTGTAAATAGAATTGTCTCTTTACTTCATATGCTCTGCTGATTATTGGGCCTTACTTGGAAATTGGTTTTAATTCTGTTTCCTGGTGCTATTCCATTATATGTGGTGGATTCACTTATTAATTACTGGACTTTTAGACAAATTGAAGTTCTAGATTTGGTTCAGGACTTTGTTTCCAGTCCTTCCTTTTGGCCCAACAATATGGGGCTGTAATAAGTCTCCCAAGTGGCTCTAGTGGTAAAGAATCTGCCTGCCAATGTGGGAGACGTAAGAGATGCTAGTTCAATCCCTGGGTGGGGACGATTCTCTGGAGTAGGAAATGGCAACCCATTCCAGTATTCTTGCCTGGAAATCCCATGGACAGAGGAGCCTGGCGGGCTACAGTCCATGGGGTTGCAAACAGTTGGACACAGTAAGTCAGGTACAAGAGCAGAGCTAGAATTTTGACTGCAATATATATTTATCGTTGTAATTGTGGTAAAGCAGCTTCAGTCAGTGGTTCTGAATCAAGGTGCTTTGGCATACTGGTGACTATGAGCCCTACATAGATGTCCTAAAAAACTTGGATTAAAATAGGCATTTAGTTACTTCTTGGCCTTTTGACTAAGATCAAGTATAAAATAGGCATTTATGTTTGCCACAGTTAAGAACAGGCTTACTGACATGGGGGTGTACTCATTGCATAGAGATCACTTTATATTTAAAGTGCTAAAGAAGGGGCACAGGTCTAGTAGAACTGGAAAGAACTTCACTTTGTATATAGGAGTGTGTAGGGCTGTCAGTGGTTATCCTTAGAAAGGGATGGTCCTGCAGAATATCCAAGAGAATACTAACTTGGGTGTGATTCAGCTCCCCCACATACAGTCCCCCTTATCTGTGGGGGAAATGTTTCAAGACCCACAGTGGGTGCCTGAAACCATGGGTAGTACCGAACCCTATAATGTATGATTTGTAATCTTCATATACTCATGGGTAGGTAGTGTATTCAGTGTGGATATGCTGGACAAAAGGATGATTCATATTTTGGTGGGATGGACTAGGAGGGCTGTGAGATTTCTTCATGCTACTCAGAATGGCCACAGTTTAACTTATGAATTGTTTATTCCTGGAATTTCCCATCTAATATTTTTGGACTCTGTTGACTGGGGGTAACTGAAACTGTGGAAAGTGACATTGTGGCTGGGGGTGGAGGGGCTATTGTAATCCCAGTTATTGAATTTCTGTGGTTTGCTAAGGCAGTAAGGTTGACTACCACTCACAAGCCTTGGTTGTCAGCCAGTGCTAGTATGAAAGCGCTGTTTAGAATCCTTTAAGTTTAAGCTATTAATGAGCATTTTTTCAGTTTGCCAGCTTATTCAGTGGATAAGTCTGAATTATGCACCTACTAGATACTAGACATTGTAAGTACATGCTAGGGATAAAGTAGGAAATGGAAAACAATCTCTATCCTCATTGGAGTTTACAATCTACCTGTGTTGCCAGATAGTAAATCACAAAAATATAATTTGTGAGCTGTAAAGTATAGGATATTGATGTACCTGAGGTTTAAGTCGAAGGACAGTCTTTGAGAAAGGACATTTTTTCAGCTGTGGTGTGCAGCATGTGGGATCTTGGTTCCTTGATCATGCCCCCTGCATTGGAAGCACAGAGTCTTAACTACTGAACCACCAGGAAAGTCCCCGAGAGAGGACTTTTAAGCTGAGATCTAAGAGATGAGCACAACTGGACCAGGCAGAGAAACAACATAGGCAGAAATCCCTGAGATGACAAGAGAACTTGGTGGCAGCTCAGAGACCAGTGTGACTGGAGTCTTGAAGCAAGGATGAGAACATCTAGGCAGAAAGCTGAGAGGTAAGGGCTAGGATTAGGCAGGGCTTTCCAGTACCAATGGGAAAATACTTTAAAAGTTTTTTAGTTAGGAGTAGACAAGATTTGATTTGTAAGTTATACCAGTCATTGGTATATGAAGAATGGTGAATTAGTAATAAGAAAGCAGATTTAGGGAATTCCTTGGAGGTCCAGTAGTTAGGACATGGTGCTCTCACTGCCGAGGGCCCAGGTTTGATCCCTGGTTGGAGAACTAAGATCCCATGAGCCATGCGACAAAAAAAGAAAAAGTAAGCAGGTTCAGATACTGAGAGGTGAGTGCAGCTTTCTGGGTAATAGGATGGTGATTTATATTAGAGAAAAAGTTACTTTGGGTGGGGTAAAAGTACCAAAACTAAATCTTTAGTTGCTTAGTGATGTATCTTATCCACTCAGAAAGCTTGAGTTACCTCCCTGTGGTTCTGATAATTAGGAAGATGGAAATGAAAACCATGTATTCAAATTAGAATTCAGTTCAGTCGCTCAGTCGTGTCCGACTCTTTGTGACCCCATGGACTGCAGCACCCCAGGCCTCCCTGCCCATCACCAACTCCCAAAATAGTTTGATACATTATCTGGAATTGGAAAAAGGAGTTTGAGAGGAAATGGAGTTGTGTAATTTCTTTCATCTTTGCTTTTGGAAGTCTCCTTGCTTAGTTGTAGAGCAATACTTGTTCTTACGAAAGCAGGGATCAAGGAGGATGTAGGATGCCCCTACCCAGAGGTGTTGGTTTTGGTAAATCATGAAGGAATTTAGAAATTTCTAGTTTAATAATACTGCTCTTTACTCTGTCTAAGTGAAGCATTTGTTCCTTTTAACAAAGACTGTAGAACTGGTACCTAGTTCTCCACTTTGCTACAAAGATTCTTCATACATCTTCCTAAAATTCACGTACCTATGTAAAGAACTATGAGGATCTAAATTGTTCAATATTTCCTTTTTTGGATTTAGGGTTTTAAAATCCTAAAGCTAGGTCTAATAAAAAAACAAAAACAAATCCCAGTAAGTCAGATCTCTGAAAACTGCCTCTAAGGAAAAGTTTAGTTTTCCTTCCTAGAATTTCTGTAATCAATTTCATTCTTGCCCACAACAACCCCAACCCTTGGAAATAATTGACAAATAAATAGGACACTGGAGCAGGAAAGCTTTCACAATGAATTCCCAAAAGAAAATAGTACTGGGAAAGTGCTCCCGCTCAACTCACCCTAAACTGCCTGGTTTCTATGTTATAGCAACTGTGATATTACAGAAACATCTGTTCCTGACATTTTTCAGCTATGTAAATAACCAATGGGAAGAACAGATCTTGAGAAAATGCTCATTAGTGAGGGGAAAACAATAACAACAGAAAATCAAAACCAAACAACAATAAACCCCCCACAAACCCCCACAGGGATTTGTAATTAAATAGTATATAGGGTCCTATTATGCTAAAGTTGGAGTCCAGTGATTCCAAAGTTACATATGCAAAATGAGGAGTATGCATTTTTCTTCAAAGATCATCTGTGGCTTTAATTCTCAAAAAGTTCCTATGATCCAAAAAAAAAAAAAGTTTAAGAACCAATGAAACAGTCATTTCATCCTGAGCTATTTTGATCACCATTCATTTCTTATAAAACTAAAGGGGTAAGTCACATCTGAATTAGTTATTTGTTCTTCTAAAGTGTTAGTCAGTGATTTGTTCAAAGAAGCAATTCCATTACCCACTGAAACCAAAGTTCTGGCCTGAAGTTCAGACAAAGGGTAGAGTCAGCATGATGGGTAAGACCTCTTTCACATTCAAGCTTCAGTCTTTGAAAGAGTAGAAGTGAACCCAAAGTAACAAAAACAGGTAAAGAAAAATGATACCAGTAGTCATAATATGCAGCAGTTGTATCTTAAACCAGAATGACATGTTTATGATCAGGCGAAGCATTTATAAAGGTAGCTTGTGTTTACGAATATAACACTTGGGTGACTGAAAGAATTTCTCCTCTTTGGGTGAAACCTGCGTAAGGCAATCACTTAGCAGGTGTTAGTTCTTGAGTAACTACTGCTGGCTTTTCATGATCTTTCCTCCAGTAGGAAACTACAGTTGAGTCCAGAGTCAGATTTCACTGGGTCCAAGTGCAGAGTTGATTCAAACTTGACCCCTCATTTGTATTACTTGGATCACTGCAGAAATATCTAGGGATCAAAGTGAATGTCTGGTGAAGTGTAAATGCAGAGGTGAAAGGTGTTGGATGTTTCAGATTTGGCTTTCTTACAGATCCTTGGAAGTTCATGTGTAGAGGGTCTGGTAATGTCGTTTGTAAACTTTTGTGTTGCCGTACTTCTGAAGGAGCTCTTGAGCCTGTTGCTGCATTTCCTGGGTCACAAAGCTAGGACATTGGGACCCGACGTGAAGCAGGATGAGGCAGCATTCCAGCACGTCTGGGAAAGGCCAGGTCTGAAAGATGACACGGGGATAAACAAGGAAGCATTTGCCAAACAAAAGCTCTGTACACCTGCACAGAAGTCACTAGTGACTCAGCCTCTGCTACTGACATATCCCTGGCGTGGCTGAGCCATTTCTCTCTTAAGACTCTTCATCAGTTACTCTAAGGAGAGATGATACTCAAAACTGGGATATCCTCAAACGATACAATCTTTTTCTAAGAAGAGCCCTACTCAAATGAATTTAAAACATGATGCTTCTGTTACTACTAGGGGTCACATTCAAACGTACCTATCCATTTGTAAATGATCAAATACATGGTACCATTTTACTTTACCTCCTAATAGATTTCTCTTAAGGCTGAGGTATAAAATTGCTTGGGATATCAATCACTCTATTCTCACAAAACATTATAGCTCACCAAAGGCAATTAGATCCTCAGTTTTTAAATATACAGAAATGTGTACAGAATTCAGATACATTAAAGAATTTTGTGTAGTCAATTGATAATACAAAAAGTAATATTTTACCAAATGAACTGCTAATGTATCTTACCTTAATACTCTCAGGAAGCTTAGCTATTCTCTCATTTGCCTCTGTAAGTCTTTTGGTTAATTCAGGCAAAGAAACTGGTTCATTTTTTTCTTCTTTACTAGTGATAATAAAAAAAGTTACGAGTCATATGTCTTGTTGCACATAACTTTTAAATCCATTATGTTGTAAATTACTTTTGTCACCTGGGTCTTTAACTCTCATCTTTAAATACTAAGGCTAAGAGAAGGGAATTTAATGTGATGTGATATAAAGTTTTCAAAATGCGCTATCGTTCCTCACCACTTTCCAAATTCCCGTTTCTTAGATACACAGCTCCAGGAAGAATTAAGGTTCTTCAGGGGATTCAACCTGCAGCCAAGTGCGGAGGGCCTGGATTTCTCTGGATAATAGGTTGGACAGAGCAGGGGTCCCTACCCTCGGGGTGTATGGATGCACGTTTTTCTGGGAAGAGTGTCTTAAACTTCTCAAAGGGGCCCTCTGATCAAAGGTTGAGAGCTGTTGGTTAGAGAACTGTTGAATGTTTTTCTTATTACTAAAACCAAACGTATAGTGCTGCTTAGAGTTTACCTCACTAGAGTACTCAGAACTTTGACTCAAGATTTCAATTGTATTTTTAGAGCAACAAATGTAATTTTAATTTTTAAAAGTTAGTAATAATAGCTATAAATTTATTAACTACCAGTTAAGATATTTTAGGCCCTTTGCTGGCGGGAACGTAAGGTAAAAGGTACTCAGCATAACAACTAATCCGTAACTGCTAATCACTGCAGATGGCACAGCCGAGTACCCTGTGACAATACAAAGGGGCTCTAAAGTGATCAGTGATCATCTACCTGGCCCTTGTTTTCAAAAGATGTGATTAGGACACTGCAGCAATCTGATCATTTAGGATGTTTTACAGTTTGGTGTGTAATTCTATATACTACCCTTTTTGTGTGTTTTTTTGGGATAGTACTGAAAAATTAAAAAACAATGGTTTTTGGGAATTTCCTGGCAGTCCAGTGTTTAGGACTCTGTGTTTTCACTGCTGAGGGCGCAGACTGAATCCCTGGTCAGGGAACTAAAATTCCACAAGCCAGGGAGGCTGGCCAAAAGAAGAAAAACAGTGGTTTTCATTAATGATGTAATGTTGCAACTCCCTATTTTACATGACTGATTTTTTGGGAATCTTGCCCAAAAGGGTTTCATTGTATTATTTTATTAACAATATTTGTGATTTTGTTTGTCAAAACAAGCAAGGATAGGGTTGGTACTCCATTTATGGATAAGGGAACTAAAGCTCAAGAGACATTAAGACTCCTGAGGTCACTGAGCAGGACCAGGACTGAACCCCCACGTCTGACCCCAAAGCCTGTGCCTTAATGACTGCTCTGTGGGGCTTCCAAGTGACCCGATCAGTCTCACCAAGTACCATGTGAGAGTCGAGCAGGGGATTTTAGTTCCACAACATACTGAATCAGTACTTACCACTGGTTCTGAGGATGAGAGAGGGACTCTCCTTCCTGTTCAGGTTCATTCTTATCAGGGCCATTTGCTGTGGATTTACAGAGTTGACTCTTCTGGTGTTGGCGGATCATTTCTCCTAAGGTCTCTTGGACTTCAGCAACAGTTCTCTGTGCATTTTGGAGGTCAGCATGCTTTTCTGACAAGAGCTCCTTACAAGCGTTCTGCATTTGCTCACCTTCTTCTATAAGTCTCACGTCTAGTTCTGGAGTCCTGCTTGGCTCTGGCTGGGAAGCTTTGGGGTCAGTTTCTTCAGGGCTGACACTGTCAACCTCTTGGCTCTGTTCAGTAGAGGTTTTACTTCTGTGAGCAGCTCTTACCCAGACACTGGACTCAGGGCAAGGCCCAGAGAGAGACCACCAGAATTCATATAGACGTCCGTAAATAAAAAAGGCCTTCAGACTTTTGAAAGCTGGTGTGGTGGGAGACTGATGATCACCCAGTTTGCCTCTTAGGTGGTCACAGCCTAGAAGAGAAGAAAAGGATTTAGGGTTGTTTATTTCTTTGTCTGCCAGAAATCTGATTTCATGCCCACATGTTCCCTGTAACCCAAGAGGCCAGCCAGATCCCAAGAAAAAGAATGGCAGTGATGCGTGGGACCGCATGCTTTCCACCAAAAGTCAGCCAGAGCTTCTGGCCTAAGACAGTGTCCTCATTGCTCCAGGCCATGTAAAGCATGACAGAAAGAAGTGTTTCATCAGTCCCATTGTAGGCTCTGGGGCTAAGATGCCACTGTGTTCTGAAAACCCCTAATGTTTTAGGTCAGTGACCAGTTATGTAGCTCAAGGAATGTTTTCTCCATTCTTTATAACTCGTGAGTACACTGCTATTTCTCTCTCTAGCTGTGTGTAGGAGAAAGTATATAGGGAACACTAAAGCAGGTAGGACCAGTAAAGGAAAACAGCTCAGTCACGCTAACTACCTCTTGGGATTTTGGGTAAGAGAATTCAAACTTTCTACTAAATGACACAATGGCTCATCTATGTCTTTCAATAACCTATGTACTCCTGGTACCACACCACTGGCAGTGGTTATATCATCCTTCAGTGGGTGTGCCCCCAGTGGGGCTGGGGTTCCTTTACCCTGCGGAAGAAAGGCTGAGTGCACTTCCTGCATGATGGTGAAGTTTCCTGAGTCGTAGCTCCGGATCACAGCCCGAAGCAGTCCTTCCACAGCTGCGTCCCAGGAGCCCGCTTCCTGGCTTAGCACTGCCAAGGTCAGGTCATGGCAAATGTGGAGCAGGAGCTGGAGAAAAGAGCCAGAGTCTCAGGTAAACATCTTTGCACACCAAGCACTGGGATGACACCAGAAATGCTCCTATTTACAGCATTTGGGAAGTACACACAGTTCACATTTAAGAAAAATCCTCCTATCCCCACCACCCATTTTTGCTTCCTCATTGGAAACATTCATATTTAGTTGTACAGCAATATACGGTCTAGTTTTAAAGTCTGTTCAGGCTAAGAAAATGCCTTGATATTTGCATTTAATTAAAACAAAAAGTTTTAATTAAACTTTTTCTGGAACTAAAAGCTTTATAATTAAAAGAAAATCTGGAGTGTAATTAAGAAAATTTTCAATTTTAAGTGTGCTATTTGATGAGTTCTGACAAACATATGTATATATACATACATTTAGTATAGCTACCACCAAAATTAAGACATAGGATATGATATTTTCACTTTAAACCCCTTTGCAGTCACCTCCCCTCTCCCCATCCCTTGGCAACCTCTGATCTAGTTTTTGCCAGTATCATTTTGTCTTTTCTAGAATTCATATGAATGGAACAGTAGAGTCTGTAGTCTTCTGTGACTTGATTCTCTGACTTATCACAGTGCTTTCAAAATTCACTGATACTCTTTTTGCATTCGTAATTTGTTCCTTTTTGTTGTTGTACAGTTTTCCACTTGTGGAAATACTGTAGTTTGTATACCCATTTGCCAACTGATGGATATTTGGGTTGCTTCTGTTTGGCTATATGAACCAATCTGCTATGAACGTTTCTGTACTAGACTGTGCAAACACCTGAGTTCACTTCTTTTGGTGAAATATCTAGGCAGTGGGGTTGCCCGGTCATCGTGCATATATGTTTAATTATAAGAAACAGCCACACAGTTTTCCAAAGTGCTATACTACTTGAGAACATCTCGTTCCTCAAAAATATAATGATGTTTCTCATTAAAAAAAAAAGTGGATAAACTGAGATGTTTTCATAGGATGAGTAGAGCAGCTGTAATGAATCGATTTGTTCTCTTCCTATCAATACGGACAAGATTTTATAAACAACGGTCACATAAGCAAGCCACAAAATAACACATGGTCTGATGCAGGGGCTAAAATGTTGGTGAGCTAGGGGAGGGGAATGGGACTGGGCAAGGGAACACTGAGGGACTTCGACTTGGTTGTATTTCTTAAACTAAAAGCACAATATAGAAAACCATGCCAAAAGACTCTGTGAAGCAAAAATGACAGAATATGAATATCTGTTAATTCCAATTGATGGGTACTTATTATCTGCTTTTTTTGTTGGTGGTGGTTGTTTTCAGACTGTTTTATTTTTTCATTTAGAAGGGAATGCTGGTCAAAGACTAACTTCAGAGATAAAGGGCTCTAATCACCCTGAAGGGATCTTTCCACTTTCCTGGGCCTGGCTTAGTCTTTTCTGAAATGCAAACTGGCATTCTACATGTTTCCTTATTATACTAGACAGGGGTTAGAGAAGTCCTACTACTGAGTGACTAATATCAGAAGCTCAGGCAGAAGGCATACCTGTTTGGAGGGAGTGTTACTTGTAGCAGATGGGTACTTGATCTTTTGCAGCTGCTGAAATGCTGCCTGGTACTGCTCTGGGGAGTCGAGGCTGAAGGTGCTCTTCCATACTGCAGTCACCCTCTCCACAAAGGACCCTTCGCTATCTGCGGGCCAAGCATTGTAAGAAAAGGAACTTTTGCCTTCAGAGAGCTGCTTTTCCTCCAGGTGCTTGGACAGTAGCTCAAGAAGGCAAAACACCAATCTCTGACCCTGGAACCCAAAAACAAAGGAGAGGAACTGTTACACAGGGAAGTGCTCCACTATCTAGGACTTTCCCCATCTCTCAGATTCTCCCCCTCTGTATCTGCAGCAACCATACCCCCTCAGTGGGCTGCCAACCTGATGTGAGTCTTGCGTGCGGGGGTGGAGGGGAGGGAGGAGGTGATCTAATAGATGATTTTTCTAGGATCTTTGGGATCCTAGCCTTTTTTGGAATTCCTACCGACAGTTCTTGGAGCTCAAGCAACCATATTTTATAACATGAAACCCTAACTATAGCCCTACTCACTGATATTTAAGCCACATATGGGCCAGCCACTTAAGATTTGTGGCCAGTGTGAGAAAAGATGGGCTGGACTCATCTATCTAGTTCCTTCCTCCGCCCAGACTTCAGATGAAGGAATACAAAAGTTAAAGCATCATGGGCAGAAGTGCTGGAGCAGATGAGCTGTGTGGGTCTGAGACCTGGGGCAGTGGTCAGGGGCTACATCCAAGTAGGTTTAACAGAGGGAACCAACTGGAATAGAACAGAACACAGACAAAAGGCCCAGTCTTCTTGCTTTGTTAAGGATAGTAAGAGGAAAAAGAAAGAAGTGCTAAATAACCATTCTGGAAACTTTTTTTTTGTTGTGGTGGTGGTGGTGGCAGATAAATTAGTCTCTCTGTTTGGTCACTCTGCAAACAACGTGCCACGTGATACTCTTTGAAGATGTTCCACCTTTGCCTCCACGTTTCTTCTGCACTTCCCAGAAAGCTACCTCCTCACCTAGTGTTTTTCTTGGGCTTTGGACATTCAGCTAGGAACTGTCGTTTGGCCCAGTTATTCTCCTGAAGGGACAGAGGAACTAAAAAAGTTCATATGATATCTGACAAGCAAAATTCTCTAAAATGAATCAAATGTTTACATGTTTTCAAAACTCATTTTTGCTAAGGCTTTTAAGATCATCACAGTGTTGATATATCGAAAAAGACAATGTTGATATGTCGAAAAAGACATTTATTGAAAAAGTTATTGATTATTTAGCCAGATGGAAACAAAAGATTTAATGGAAAAAAATGTTTTTTAAATTTGGCTGCTTCAGGTCTTAGTTGTGGTTACACAGGATCTTTCGTGGCACATGGACTCTCTAGTTGTGGCGCGCAGACTCAGTACTTGTGGCACACAGGCTTAGTTGCTCTGTGGCATGTGGGATCTGAGTTCCCTGACCAGGCATAGAACCCACATATGCTGCACTGCAAGGTGGATTCTTAATCACTGGACCACCAGGGAAGTCCCTAACAGAATGTTTTGATTTTACCCAAATTCACTATGGCATGCAGCTGAGGAGGGCTCCTACAGGCAGAGCACAGTGACTTCTGTTAAAGCTGATCCATCTCCCTCTTCAAAGCAGACCCTCTCCCTCTTCATTTCTGTGCTGATGACATCAATGAAGAAAGCACAGGGGCTGAGCTGACTAAAGGCTATTCAACTGCTAAGCAATGAGAATCACTGTCGATGACCACATTATCTCTTACTCTGAATATGGCAACTGCAAGCCCTGGGGTACTTAGATGGGATAGTATGGCTAGGGCTTGCTGGATACTTCTGAGAATACCTGCCAGATTGGCTCAGCTTGTGCAACTGGGTAATGCACTTGGAACGTGACTGGAGAGGATCTGGGGCTCCCTCCTAAAAGCAGGAGAGGCAAAAAGACTGACCTTTAGACTTGTATGGAGCTGCAGGGCCTCCTGGGCTCCCACCCAGTTCCGGGCCAGAAGCAGTTCCTGGGCACATCTTAGAGCCAGGGAAGCTGACAACTCGTTCTCTCCCACGATGGAGGCCAACTCTGCTGCTGTCCTAAGTGATGCCGCATCCCCCTTTTTGGCCAAAACTTTGGCTGCATCATAAGCTGAAGTGGCCCCTAAATAGCTAAGAGACAAAAGACAAATCAAACATAAAAAGACTGCCTACTCCTGCTCCCCAGAGGGTTGGATCATTTCTTTCTGTCCACTCTGACTCGCACGGCTTCCTGCGGTCCTAGCTGAGTCACTGCCTGTAGCTGTCCCTGTGAAGGCTGAGGCTAGCATGGCAGAGAATCCCAGGCAGCATCATGGACGTAAAGGACATGAAGGAACCCCAGCAGCTGCTGAGGTGAACCCAAGCAAAAGAGTCATTCCTTCCCTTTTTTCAAATTTAATGATCCAAGACATCCCTGAAGAAAGGAGTACCTTCTGAATCCACTACTAGGATTTCTTGAATAGTTATGGTGACTTATGTAAATATCAAGTAGGGATACCATGCTGAATCTTAATGAAGCTGGGTTTAATACACATATGCTTTTTAATTTGCTAGTCACTTCACCCCCACCTCTAAACTAACTTCCACTCTTGTCCTGCTCTTTGCAGCTCTTCTCTGTCTGGGCACACTCAGACTTACCATTTTGCTGCTAAGGCATAGTGGCCGTCTTTTTCTAGGATGGCTCCCCAGCTGAGGTACAGGTCCTTTATGATTGGGTCCTCTGGGCGCAGCCGGGCCTTGGCAATTGCAATAGCTTCCCTAGAGGCAAGAAGAGGTAATGAGCCAATCTGAAAAAAGCTCTAGGAGTGGGTTGCAAGATAGGCTACACCTTCTCTGTTGTCTGTCTTACTCCAACTTCCCATAAAACAACTGTATTCCTGCATTTTAGGGCAAGTTAGAAACTGCAAGCTGTGCTTTTCGCCTGTTCTTCACCTAGGTCAGCAATACTTAAAGTGTGGTCTGTGAATTCCTGGGAGTACCTAAGGCCCTCACAGGGGGGTTCATGAGGTCAAGACTGTTTTCATAATAATGTCAAGATTATTTGCCTTTTCTTACTGTGCTGACATTTGTACTGATGATGCAAAAGCAATGGTGGGTACACTGCTGGCACCCAGAGCAAGGATCCGGGAGGTAGTGGCTGTTGTGTTTGTTTTTTTTTTAATAAAGGTAAATTTCCGGAAAAATTATTAATTTCACTTAATGTCAGGTTAATACTGATGGAACCTCATTACTTCTCATTACTTCTTGAAAGAATGACTAACATACAAACGATAGTTACTTAGCGTTGAGTATCTGGCAGATGTTTTCTCAAGAATGAACAAAGTAAGCGTATCATTTCACGGAAACCAACCAAAACAGTACTGTTGCCAGTGATAAAATCTGAGCTTTCAAGTGAAAATTAGAGTTTTAGGAATCTTGTCTCTCTCACTGGGAACCTGACAGCTTCCCCAAGTTAGAAAGACTTTTCTGATGAAGTAAGGAATGTCATTTTTTAATATATATATTTTAATGAAATGTGTTAACATTTGGAGGATCTGTGTAATCACTGAACTACTATTTTCCAAATGACATACAACTTCTGGTTTGCATCCAACCTAAAGTTGTAGCTGGAGTCAGTGTTTTTGATTTAGAGCAATATTAAGAAGATCTCTATTTCCAGCCATGACGGGGTGATAACTAAGACCACATGTATTCTCCTGTCACAAAATTAAAACACTGGAGAAACTAGGTACAAAACAAGTGTTTGCAAACACTGGACACGAAGCAGCACAGGACTGTCATCCTGGAGAAAAGAAAACATGCTGTGAGCTCAACCCTGGCCCTGGCCCTGGCTTTCTGCCTAAAACCATCTTCCCAGAAGAAACTCCAGCAAAGCCTTCACAGTTAGGGCTGAATGGAGACGAAGCAGTTGGAATTTGTGGGGCAGGACAGTAAGAAGCAAGAAGCTGTTCAGAGAAAGAGCTCCACAGTGGTGCTTATGCATACTGTTGAGTCTCTGGTTTAAACACAAAGCTGTACATGGAGGAAAGGCTTGAAGGCTGAACAAAGAATAATCAGGGAGCCATAAGCTGACTAATTCCCAGGGCTCATTCAGGGTAGGAGACGTATATACAAGTTTTGACCACCCCAACATTTAGTTCTGATTTGTTGAATTACACAATGCATTCAGCAAAGATACTAGAAGGTAGGAGGGCAAACTAATTCTAGTGTATGGATTTTTCTGCACCTGCCCTAAAAAAGCTTAAAAACAGCCATGAGAAGATCAAGCTGATCTGCAGGGAACTTGACTGCTTGCCAAAAGTGTCCAGCATGCTCTAAAGGAAGACAACAAACCAGAAGAGGATAAACAAAAAGAAAGTCTCATCAAAGCCATATGAAATGGCTGAAAAATCAGTGGTGGATAAAGTCCTACAAACAGGAAAAAAAAATCCTATGTAGCAAAGATAAGAATAAATACAGTAGTCAGCAGTGCAAGCCAAGAAAAAATGGAATGATATGTGATGCACAGAAAGACAAAACCTTAGAAACCTAGAAGTCTGCACCCACTGAAAGATTCTTTAAAATAATGGCAAAATTAAAGACTTTTACAGACAAACAAAAGTTGATGGAGTACATCACCAGTGGAATCACACTAGAAAAAAAATGTTGGAGTTCATCAGGCAAAGAAGGAATTGATAACAACTGGAAATTTGGATCTACATAAGAGGATGGAAAATGTTGGCAATAAGTATATGGGCAAAAATAAGAAAATGTTTAAAAACTTAAAGAGACAACTCATTGTTTAAAGCAAAAATTCTAACATTGTAATGTGGGGTTATAACATGTACATAGTATGTCAAATATACGACAGCAACAGTGGAATGGATAGGAAGAAAGAAAGAAGTGTGACGTATGCAAGAACTGGTACAGTGTTATTGGAGGTAAACTGATAAATTAGAAATGCTCATCATAAATCCTAAAGTAACCATTAAGAAAATAAAGGATTATAGCTGAGAAGCCAGTATTGGAGATAAAATCCAAAAGAAAAGAGGAAAAAAAAAAAAAAGATGGTAGACTTAAATCAGTCACACCAATATTTACATTAAAACACTGCAATTAAAAGGCAGAGACTGTCAGACTAGATAAAAAAAACAAAGCCCAGTTGTATGCTGTGTATAAGAAATATTTTGGGAACTTCCCTGGTGGTCCAGTGGCTTAGACCCTGAGCTCCCAATGCAGGGGGCTAGGGTCTGATCCCTGGTCAGGAAACTAGATCCCACGTGCAGCAACTAAGAGTCTTAGTTGTCAAATAAATAAAAATAAATACTAGTAAAAATTTTAAAAGAAGACATATTTTGTTGCTTTTGCTTTCTGTACTTACATATGTATTACAGTGAAACAATATTAACTTAACAGCATCAGTCTCAGAGTGGTTACTGCTAGAGAAGGGATGAGGACAGAACTGGGGAAAGGCAATTCAGCCAAGTCTGGAATACTATACTTCTTCTTTCCCAGGTTAAACAATTTCCTCTTTTAATAATTCATTAAGTTGTTCATTTGTATCATGCTGTTTTCTCTATTTGTGATACTTTATAAAGAAATTAAAAAAAGATCAGTGGCAAATATTGCTGAGAGTTAACATTTTGTTAAGTATAGGTGGTGGATGTGTTGATCTTGTTAAGCTAGTGAACATAATATTTGTATACATTTGAGATGTTTAATTATAGTAAAGGTTTTATGGTGGTTGTCAAGAAACAGAACTGTTATATAGGTTAATTTCATATCACATCCAACTGTTAGTTCAACTGTTGGATCATACAGACCTGTAGAAATGGTTTGACTTGAGCAGCTCCACAGCTTCATACACTTTGTGGATAGAAAGCAGGTGAGAGGCAGCCTTGACATACTGGTCCTGAAAACACAGTTGTTTGGCAAAAGCTTCCACGGCCCATACCCACACATGGTAACCGGCTTTAGGAAGAAAAAGGAAAATGCTTGTTGTTAGTCACTGCATTAAGCAGAACATTTAGATAGTAATTAAGCTGCTGTTATGATCATTTGTTTCATCTCTCTCTCCCCATCCCTATACCTGGAAATGTAAACTGTTTCTTTGATTATGTAATACATAAAGAAATAGTACAACATTCAGATGTACAAGAGTATGGAAGCCAGATAGTGCTTACCCTTGTTTGGGTGTATGCAGACTGAGTGAAAAAGTGCACGAGAGAAGCTTCTAGGGTGCTGATAATGTTATATTTCTTGATACAGGTGCTAGTTAACAAGGGTGTATTCAGTTAGTGAAATTCAGGTACACTCATGACCTGTGTACTTCTCTCCCTCTCTCTTTTGCATACTTGAATAAAAAGCTAAAAAATGCGGCCTGGCATAAAAAATTTCCTTGTTATCCTAGAGCCCTCCTACCCAGACTTATCCAAATTCCTTTCCCTAGAGACAACTATTATTATTGGTTTCTTTTGAAACCTTTGGCAACAGTCTATGAATATACAACCACACCATGTATAAATGCCAGAGTATTAAATATTATGTTGTGCATCTATACCCAGATTCTTCTCACTTACTAAACTTTGGAGCTCCATTCTGTATCAGAATACTCAGTTTTTTGTTACCTGAAGGAGTTTCTACTGTATAGGTATACAAGATTTAACCAGTCTTATACTGACAGACATCGAGGTTCTTGTGATCTTTGCTGTTACAGATACTGCTGCGATCATGGTCCATGTTATCTGTCATTTTGCATGTGTAGGTACAGTTAAATTCCTACAGTTAGAACTGCTGAGTCAAAGGGTATGTGGATTTTAAACCTAATCATTATACTTGGCCAAACTGTCTTTCAAGAAAATGTCTATCTTTAGTGGGTGTACCCTAGAGAGGCTAGAGCTTTTGTGGTAAAGAACATACCGACTGGTGCCATAGCCACGAGACTGTCTGTCAGCTCCCCTCTTTCTGCTGCAGCCTGCAGAACACCTTTTAGATCTCCTTTCCAAAGCATGAGCTGGTGAAATAACTCAGGGTGGCCATTTTCTAAGTGACTTTTTCCTGTTTGGAGGAGAAATAATATTTAGAAGATGTTTCAGAAACATTTGTCTGTATTGTCTTCTAGAAAAAGAAAGGCAGGATGAAAGAGAGGAATAAATTTCTAGAATATGTAGTCACTCGCTGATGGGTCAGTCCCTTCCCAGGAGTGTTTGTAGTGGGGCCTGACGCCCCCTCAGCCATCTGTCCACCCACCCACTTTCACTTGTACTCAGTCACTCAGAATGAACACTAAGTTTAGGGTCCTATGATGGATGTAAGCAAGCGGTGTCTGAACTTGCACACAGAATTCAAAGCCTAGTTAGCTGACACGTAAAACTAGTCATTGCATGCCACAAGATGGGAGCCATAAAAGGAGTACATACAAAGTGTTAGGAAAGCACAAAGATAGACAGGATTGTGTTGATTGGACTGCCTCACCTTCAACCTCAATCATTCTGTACAGGGTAGCCCTGTCTGTGAAAAGCCCCAGGTGAAATCTTTCCTCAAGATCAGTAGACACATCCTCATTTGGCCCTGCTAATTCAAAAAGACAAAAATTCAGATGAAAGTGATTTAATACATTACTGTTTTCTGTTCAGTTAATTCTGATTCTATGTCTGTAATGCCCATTTCAGATTCTGAGACAGAGTCCTGTGCCCTAACAGAGTCCTGTACCCTAACAGAGACCCCCTACTGATAGCAAAATATGAAAATACTTCAGGCTTTTTAGGCTCAGTCTTGGCAAAATCCAATGAGACAGTTTAGTTTGAAGTTTGCTCAAAGAAAGATTTGGGGGTGGGAAGGAAGAAGGAATGTTAAAAAGCCAACCTCAAATTCAGTGTATTTAAGTGCAGTTAAAAAAAAAAAAAAAACAGACCAAAAAAACTAACAAAGTCTGTAATGTAAACTAGGATCTTCCACAGAGGGATTCAATATAGATTGTTTTTGAAAAAGGCAACTGAATGATAATATAGTGGCTTCAGGGGAGAAATGGAAGAGTGGGGTGAGGGATGGGAGGGAGATTTATTTTCTCTTTATACTGTTTGAATTTCATTTTATCATGTGCATCCCTTTTCAACACATAAAATTCAAAATTAAAAAGAAAAAAAGTTGCTGTAATGTCAGAATAACACATTAGTGAGGACATTGAAAAGTTAAAACCAAAAACCTATAAACAAAAATTTCCATCAAAAATTTTTAAAGGGACTGCCATATTAAGGGTATATTTCCAATAAACAAATGATGTTCTTTTCTACGTGTACATGCTGTTTACTGGGGAGAAAAAGCTGATGGAACTGACTGACACCGAGATATTTCCGCCATTATACCAATTCCAGCACACAGATGGCTGGCAACAACCTGACAACAGAAAAGCAGAGCATTATGTCTCCAGGGCACTGGGGAATGTTGACAGCGGTCAGAGTGCAGAGCCGCAGCAGGCTTGATGCAGAAACACAACAATTTTGGACGTCTGTTGACTCATCCATTCAACATCCAAAAAACCACTTATGTGCCAGTTCCCAGAAGACTATGGATGGGCCAGGGAAGTTTACTTCTATACCTTTGGAATGTTTGGCAGTGGCTAATACCAAACAGTCCTGATGAAGCTCCTCTTTGGATCTGTGGTCCAGACTTGTACTCAGTGGAAGCATGGAACGAGCTTTTCGCTTCTTGATTAAGGCTTCTGAAATGTAATACAAGTACAGACCATCTGAAGAACTGATTACAAACCCCAAACTGAATGCATGTCCACTGGGTATGCAACCTACTGGAGGAATACTGCTGAGCAGAGAACGTTCCCACTCTTAGAAGGAAGCTGTCAAATTAAATTATTAGCAGCTGGGGGTAGTGTTTTCAACACACAGAGAGTCCCTGTGAAGGCTCTGAACCAACATCAACAACTACAAAATGACAGTTCTTCCAAGTACTAAAAAAATGACCCCAAATCAGAACACAAATATTTAAAACCTAAAATAAAACCAAAAAACCATACTCTGTTGAGTTTTCATTTTCATGTAATGAGGATGCTTTAACAAATTATTTTAGTTATTAGATACCAACCTGGCTTCTCTTTAGGTACGTCCTTTTTCAGTAAAGTGACTTTGTTATTAATGGTGCTTTTTGACTTTTCAAAACCTAAGGCTGCTGGAGTGCAGATAATTGGTTCTTTAGAAACTACATCATGGGGAGAAAGAAAAAACTTTGGATGAGAACAATGTAGAATCTAGTTCTTTTTAAAAATTAAGAGCTATCCCAGTCTTTACAGTGTGATTTTATCTATTACTCCAAATATAAGATGAAATATTTCAGACAGGAAGCATGGGTAGTCAGTCTCCCTTTCCCCACCTCTCAAACTGCCTTCCAGGAATCTGTAGATTTATCACCTAGAACTCTGACTAACTGATCTAAGGAAAATTATAAAGATTCTAGCCACCACAACTTTAAAAACGTGCCCTTTCTTGTAAGGTTCTATGTATACGCTGCCCCAGCTTCACTTTGTCCCACAGTCTTACCCTGCCCAGGTTGGTAAGTTTTCTCTAGAGAATTTTACTATTTCCATCCCAATCATCATCATTAGATTCCCTTAACACTTCAAAGGTAGACCTGACTTAGTTTCCTGCTCAGGACTGTTAAGTGCCAGAGAGTGAAACACGAGATTCGGCTACATGCCTGCCGAGGTGATACCACAGGGTGGCTCTGGCTCGCGGGCTTCCTCCTCTGTCTCCTGGTCTGACACGCCATTCTCAACAGGGCCCAGGCTCTCCTTTACACTCTCTTCTTCATTCCCGTCACATAATTCTTGCTTTACAGGCACTCTCAAGGTGGGCTTTTTCTTCTTTTTGGGCTTTGGCTTAGGTTGAGAGAGCCGCTTTTTCTCTAATTCAATACTTTTCTTGCCTATAGAAGTCACAGTTCAGAAAATGATAGATTAAAGTATATATCTGGGTAAAAAGCACTCTAGGAGATAAACTCTAAAACCTTATTGCTCTTCTTTTTGATAACATTCTTACTTTTTCCCCACTTCCCAATGAAGTCTTATATTATCAAAATGTTAACCAAACCAAACCCTTTTCAGATTTCATTAAATCATAAACACAATGCCCATTTACCCCTGAATACTTTAGTGTATATCCTACAAAGAAGGGTATTCTCCTACATCATCACAGCACAACCATTAATATCAGGAAATTAACACTGATAGACTATTCATTCCCACTTCATTCAAGTTCTACCAGTTACACCAGAAGGGTCCTTTATAGCAAAAGGAAATCACTGCAGGACTACAGGTTGCACTGGCTTGTTACATCTCTAGTTTCCTTCAGCCTAGAACAGGCTCAGGTTTTATTTTGACTTTCATGACTAGAAACTCATGAAGATCACAGGATATTTTGTCTGATTTCCCTCACATTGGGTCTGCCTTATCTTTTGCATAATTAGATTTAGGTTATGTACTTTGAGCTGCAATACAAGCCAGTGAGGCTGTGTTTATCCTGGTGCAGCCTGTGAGGTAGCACATAATTTCTATTTGTCTCATTATTTGTGGTTCGCTTTGATTACTTGGTGTGCTTCCCTTGTAGCTAGTTGGTAAAGAATCTGCCTGCAGTGCAGGAGACTTAGGTTTGATCCCTGGGTCGGGAAGATCCCCTGGAGAAGGAAATGACAATCCGCTCCAGTATCCTTGTCTGGAAAAGTTCATGGACACAGGAGCCTGGTGGGCTGCAGTCCATGGGGTCGCAAAGAGTCGGGCATGACTGAGCGACTAATACTTACTTGTTACTTGAATAAGGAGGGTGGTACCTTGCAGGTTTGTCCCCACTAGTTTTACTAAAAATTGTTACTATGATTATGGCCAAAGGGCAATTTTCGGTTCCATCGTTCAGTCTACACTTACTAGGTGGCCTTCTGCTGAAAAGAACTTTTGCTTCTGTCTATTTATTTAGACCGTTACTTTATAGTGGTCAGTACGGACTCAAGAATTCCTATTAAATGTTTTAATCCTTCACTATTACTTATTTACTTTTTCAGTTTGAAAGCTTTTATCTTTTGATTTCAAGTTGTCTTACTGAGATATAATTTAACACAAGAAAAAATACCAGATTTTTAAACGTTTTTATGAGTTTAGACAGATGTATAGGTAACCCACCACCACATATAAACTGTTGCCATTATTTCAAAATGTTCCCTCATGCCTCTTTGTGTAGATTCCCCTCCTCCCTGAGCCCCAGGCAGTCACTGATTTGCTATCACTGTAGTTTAATTTTGTCTGTTTTAGAAATTTGTATGATAATACAATTTTTCATACTCTATATATTTTTCATACTAATATTTCATACTCTATATTAGTACTATACAGTGTTTAGTCTTTTGTGCCAGGCTTACTTTGCTAGGCATAATCTTTGAGATTCACCCATTTTGTTGTATTTATAAGTAGCTACTTGCTTTTTATTGCTGAATAGGTCCACTGTAGGATATATACCACAGTTTATTTACCAGCTGACATTTGTGTTGTTTCTGATTTGTGGCAGTTACAGATTAAGGTATAAGGATTCTTTTATAAGTCTTTATGTGGATGTATCGTTTCATTTCTTGAGTACATTTCTAGTTGTTTATATACCCTGTTTAGTTTTCTAGGTATTTCTGGTGGGTGGGAAAATCTGGTTCCAGTTAGTCTCTTATAGCCAGAAATGAAATTCTGTTAATTATTTTCAAGTTCAGATTATCTCACATTTGGGTAGCCAGCCCCTTCAAGCTGGTTTCTTTGTCCTTTTGATGACCTCAGTTATACCTTTGTGGCAAATGATGCTGCAGACTTATCTTAGATTTTTTCCACCTAACCTGGAACTAGCCATTTCTCCAAGAAGCCCTGGTAGGTTCCTTTTAAGAGACTGAGATTTAGAAAACAAGATCTGGGTGCTAGGTATACTTGCTACTATTCAGGTGTTGTCTTCAGACCTCTTCGGGCTACTATCCTTGCCCAGGCTTCCATTCCCACGATACTGCTCTATTGCCCACCATGAATGTCCTCCTTGCATGACTGATAACTTACTGAGGAAAGGAAAAAGGGAATGAGGCAAGCCCTTATAGGCTCCAGGTTCTGACTGACCTTGCGGAGGTCGGGAGTGTTCCTGCATGGAAGTGAGCCATTTGTACACACAGAAATCATCTGCCCCTGAGTAGATGCAATCTGGATCCAGTGGGGACCATGCAACACAAAGCAGTCGACCTCGATGTCCTCGGAAATTGCATAGAGGCTCTTCCTGGAGAGTATCCCACACCTAAAACCAAAAGTCGCACAAGAGAATAGATAATTTTTGGTTATTCTATTGTCTGAGGGGGCGTTGGTATACATTTTTGGAAAAAAAAAAAAAATCTGTGTACTCTTATTTCCTCTTGTAATTTATACTTGCAGTTTCAGAAAGTGCTATTTCCTAACGGAGGTTTCTGTATTCTGGGATATAGAGGCATTCCCATAGGAATGATTTGGAGTAAGCCTTTAATGGTGCCCTGTGGATTTCACTGTCTTGAACCAGTACTGCATGTTATCTTTGGGCTGGGGATTCTGATACCTCTAATTCAGAGCCCACATCTACATGTGTGATGCAAGGGTTCTAATTTCTCACAGATGATTCTTCTATCTCAGGGCAAATGATCAATTTCCTTGCTATTTCCTGAATGATTCCAGTCTCCATCTCAAAGGGCAGCCAGTCACGGCTCTCAGCTCTGTGCAGACAGCTCATTTACCACTCAGTACTGAGACAGACATCCATCATTGATGATGGATCCCCAGTTCCTGAGGTCTGTTCTGGTTCTGATATCCGAAACTCACTTCATAGCTCTGGCTTGGCATCTCATCTTTATTTTTGACAACTTGAAGATGTGAGCTACCGAGTTATTTTTTTCATGATTTATAGTCACCATTCTGTGATAGAACAGAATGGGAGGAGTACTTTTCACATCAACTTTAGTCTATCATACTGACAGTAGGTCAAAGTGAAATCTTTAAAAACATCAGTTTAGCTAGTTCCTATCAATATTCTCTTTCACCTAAGTTACAAAAAAACCCAAATTTACCCTGCCAAGGGCCCAGATATGTTTAATAAAATGCCCTCTAGGACATGGGTTTGGGTGGACTCCGGGAGTTGGTGATGGACAGGGGGGCCTGGTGTGCTATAGTTCATGGGGTCGCAAAGACTTGGACACCACCGAGCAACTGAACCGAACTGAACTGAGAGCTCAGAAAAATCACAGGGGAGAAGAAGAAAGAGTCTCAGAGTATGTAGTGAAGAACCCACAGAATCAGGGATGCAATAGTACCTGAGCTGTACCGTCGTAGGAGGCGGATACCAGCCTTCCATCATGGTGTGGGCTCCATGCCAGACTGGTGATCTTGGCTGTGTGCCCTGACAGGGTCCGGTAGGGCTCTGTAATGGTCACTGGAGATTCAGGATTGCTCTCTAAAAGACAGGGGATGATGTCATTGGTACCAATAACAACAACAGAAAGACATAAAGGAGGGTTTTAATTAGCATGGCAAGTCAAGATGTTGCCACATGCTTTCTACGTGATTTTCACTGGGCAGCACTGTCTAGTGGTTAAAAGTGTAGGCATATCCACAGTGGCTGGCACATGGGCTTACTGTAAGAAGTGATAGCTCTCATTCTTTCTAAAAGCCAGCAAAATGGAAGTAATGCCTTTAGGATGTGATACCAAGAAGGATGTATTATCATGTATAGTTAAAAATGTGTGACCTGAATCTAGTCATAAGAATATATGAGCCCAAACTGAGGACGCATCTACCACATAACCAGCTGGTATTAAAAAAAAAAAAAATCAAGATGAAAAAACAAAAAAGGCTGAGAGATATAAAGGACAATACTGGATCAACTGACAACACTAGAATAAGCATGGTAGATTAAACTATTATATTAAATTAACTGAATAATGGAGTTGTGGTTATATAAGGGAATATCATTATTCTTACAAAATATACAAACACTTTGGAAAATACATACACCACAGCACAAAGCAAATATGACAAAAGGTTATAAGTTGTTGAATCTGTGAAAAGGTATATGGTAGTCCTTCATACTGTTTTTGCAACTTTCCTCTAAGTGTGAATTATTTAAATATAAGAAGATAAAAATGAAGTTTTTCCTGGTCATTTTTTCCCTTTTTCTGTTATTCAGTAGATATGAAATAAAAAACAAACCAGGATGATAGCATTTCAGTAGACAAAGATCTGCACTGCTTTTAAGAATTAAGTTAATGTTCTCCTGAAAATGATGCTGGCAAAACTGGACAGCTACCTGTGAAAGAACGAGATTAAAACATTTTTTCACACCTTATAAAGAAATAAACTCACAATGGATTAAAGACCTAAATGTAAAACTGGAAACCTTAGAACTCTTAGAAAGGAACTCTTTGACATAAATGATAGCAGTATTACTTTGGATTTGTCTCTTCAGGCAAAACAAACAAAAGCATATTAAAAAACAAAAATTATAGCTCTTAGCAATGAAGATGGGTTATGTGTTTGTTTTTTTCTTCATATTAAGAAAAAAAGTAATTATCTTCTTTCACATTAAAAAAGGCTCTTCTGACCATTTAACTTCTTCTAGGTGCTGAGGAAGTTCAGAGAAGTTTAAGCCTTGTTAAGGAATAAGTTGTATGAAAATATGAAAAAGATCAACCTGCTAGGCAGGGACTAGTAGTTACCAGAACACATGCAGATGCTGCAATTAGACAGTGTGGGAATGAATCTGGGCTCTATTATATATGAGCTGTGGGATGCATGGAAGTGAGCTAACCCCTCTGAGCCTCAATGAGGAAAATGAAGATAACAAAACCTACCTCCCAGGATTGTAAGAATTAGATGGAGTCATGCATGGGATGGGATGTGTGTTGTACGTGTCAAATACTCAAACACTGAAGGAAGGGAATATACATTGGCACCATCTTTTGGAGAGTGACTTGGCAATAACTATACTTTAGAAAATTTGGAGGAAACAGCAATGTTTATTAATGAGGGATGGGAATAAGGGAGGTACTTCACTTTCTAAGTTAACAGGTATTGTCATGTTTGAAATTTTTGTTGTGTTTTAAATAAGGTGAATACATTACTTTTGAAAGCAGAAAAATAGTAAGAGTAGTGTTTAATACCAAAGAAAAAGGAAAATGTATGAAGATTGGAACAAAAAGTAGCTGAACACATATACCACCCCCAGTATGGAAAGAAACCAAAGTTACCTATGACAGTCTGCAGGTTGTGCACATAAATGACTGCATTGTTGGAGCCAGAGGCCATCAGATAGCTCAGTTCTGGCTGGCTGCCATGCTCATGATGCCAGCTAATGGTATTCACAAGCTTATGATGTTGCTGGATGGTGCAGATCAGTTTCAGGTTAGGAACCTTGAATATTTCTATTGATCTGGAATAAGAAACACACCAAGATAAGAAAGGATGCTCAAATTACAGTTCAGTGCAAGCAGGTATCACCCTCATTCCATCAGTCAAAGAAAGGTGAAATGGAATAGGATAACCCAATCTAAACTGCAGAGGTTACTCTTGTACAAAAAATCAGGTACAAAAGGCAGTTCTTTCAGCAGCTTTAATAAATCTCAACAACCTCTGGAAAGTTGTATTTATCATGCTCTAAAAATAATAAATGGTACCAGGGAAAAACTAAAAGAAGAATTAATAAACCAATGGCTGAAACAGTACCATGTTACTATGATCAATACCGGAAAGGGCAAAACAAAACAAAACACCCTAAACAACCAAACCAAAACATTGGAAAGGATATAGTAAGAGCTAAAAAGCATTTCTGCTTTTTTTGTCTTTAAAAAGAATGAAAGGAGATTTAGGGAACTTAATTCTGGAGATAAGCATTCTTTGAAGCATACTACAACCAAAACAGAGTAGGCAAACATTCTCTTTGAGCTATAAATATTTAACTTATTTTGCAGTTCTCAATAATGCAGACAGCTCCTGAGTTATTTAAGGATATCAGGGATAAGTCAGAATATCAAATACAGCTAGGCTTTCCCAACTAACATTACAGATGGCACTAGCTTGTGATCAAATATATGTGCAATTACAAAGTTTTTTTTTTTTTTTAAAAACAAACACATACCCATCTTCATTGCCAAGAGCCATGATTTTGCCATCTGCTTTCCAGCTGATCTCTGTGTGTACAGGCAATTTGTACTAGAAAAGCAAAACAAACCAATCTCGACTGAAAACATTGTTCTTGCCACACAGCTTACAAATCAATGATGACAGTATGAGGGGAAAAAACAAACAAACCTTGGTTTAAAAATGTTCTAATTACAATAGCCATTCTTATAAATAATCTACATAATTTGCCAAAGAGTTACTAAGAACAAGTATGCTAAATATGATTTCCTGACTGGGACAAAAGACAGGCCAGTGAATATTAAATATTTGCAGTGTCTAACCTTGTGAAATGAACTTAATTAAAATGATTTTTATCCCACAGTAAGACATGAAACATGTCCACTGGCTTCGATAACACGGGGGCTGTCATCTTAACAGAAGTCATATACGCCACCCTCTTTTCTTCCCATCTCTTCTGTTTCTTTCCCAGAATTTTATTTTTCTATCCTTCTGTTTTTATTAGAGAACAGTTCCTTTGTTCCCCAAGGCTGCCTGGGCCCTCTTCTTTTCTTACTTGTCTCTCCACAGACCACCTCATATATGCCCACAGCTTCTTTAGCCACTGCTCATATAAAGGGACTCTAAATTTCCATTTCCGGCCCAAATTCCTTATGTGAACTTCTGATCTATATTATTTAAGTCTTACAAAACTAAAAGCTTGTTAGGAACAGGAGTTTTGCCTCTTTTATGCACTGTTGAATGTTCAGATAACATTTAAAACATGAAGGAATATAGCCATTAAAAACAATTCAATTTATGATTAAATATTATTTTTATAACAAAAATAGCCATACAAAAATAATGAGCAAAAGTAAAAAATGCTCATTTGAAAGAGTAAGGAAAACTCAACATTTATGGTTTCATTTAAAAAGACAGTTCTGGCATACAGATATATTGATATAATGGTAAAGAAAATGTGATTAAACGTGGAAATCTGGGTGAAGGATATAAGGAAATTATTTGCATTATTTTTGCAGCTTTTGTATAAATCTGTAATTATTTCACTAAAAAACCAAAATGATAATTCTGTTTTGAGCAAAATACCTCATAGTTGTACTTGGATAACATAGTATAAAGTAAGTTTTATAAACACCTCCCTCTGGAGAAAGTGGCAGGTGTGAAAAGGGTGCTTTATATTCAAGATCTGAAAGTTTATAATAAATAACCATTGCAACTGAGAGAAGCCTGAAATCTGACAGCATAATGGATACCTCACATAATGCCATTTATCATGCAAGATGAGAAGATAAAACAGAGAGATCATGAGAAGACTTCAAATCACAAGAACTTACTTTGATTGAGTTGGTGTCCCTGATGAGTTTGTTGATGTCAAAGGCCTCTCCACTAAGCTTCCAAGGGTTGTGCTGTAAGACAATCCCTTCTCCTCCACAACTGTATAAAGTGAGGGAAGGTCTGTCTCCTTCTCCTACATGGAATAAGAAAAGAAAGCTTATCGGTTTTGTACTTTACCAGCTTAACTGTTTGTTGCTTAATATGACCATATTATACTATGACATGTTTTATCTTCTGCCACTCAAAACAGTAGGGGTGCCAAAGCTGGGATCAGAAGACATGTTCTCAAAGTTTTGGGGAATTTATCTTCTCTTACAGAAATAAGTACTGTCTGGCATTTAAATATATGAAGTTGCAGGACTTCGTATGATTAAATGTAAGAAGCTATTCTCAAAGCAATTGGTGTTATAGTAACTTTCCTGTTTATTTTAGAAGTAAACAGTGGTTCTGATGGGTTTTTGTAAGGACACATTTTATTTTCACTACTGTAGAACTGTTTGGCACAAATCAAGGATCAGCATTTGCTAAATGAATGAATGAACTCTACAATGCTGCTTGAGTTCTGATGACTTACACTGCAGTTAGGCAGATATACAGATGTTCCACTATAGATGCTGAAGAAAAGACTACTAAAGATTTTGCTGAACACATTCAATTTATAAATTCTGCAAGACCTACCATTGTAGGAATAAGAAAGGCAAGACTGAGGGGCTGGAAAAGGGTCAGAATGTATTCACAGGCAACAAGAGATCATCTGAGAAATTCTAACCCTGCTTTAACTGTAGGCTGAAACACATGATCATTAACATTATAATTCTTTAAAAATTTTTTTTAAATAAAGTGTTTATTTTTTTGGCCACACTGAGTGGCTTGTGGGATCTTAGTTGCCCAGCCAGGGACTGAACCTGGCACTTGGCAGTGAGAGCATGCAGTCTGCACCACTGGACTGCCAAGGAATTCCCAACATTATAATTCTGATAAAATTAAAAGGCGATAGCAAGTTTTAGTGAAAATTATTAGATTAGGTATCAGGACCTAGCATGAGATAACTGTAGTCACAATAAAAAATTCAGCTCAGAGAGACCAAATACTATAATTTGGAGAGGCTTATTCTAGGTGAATGGTTTCTAACTGATCACCTGTTACAACTGCCCTCACGGACCCCAGGGACAACACAGCAGCCTGCATAAGGATTTATTGCACTAGAATGTTTATGACTTTTTCCAGGTTGAATATCCTAGGATTAAGTTGAAAGAGAATAGTCTTATGTTTGTTAGAGAATGATTCAGATACTTACCGAGTGCCATGGCAGGTACTGGTGGTCCCCAGGCTAACGAGTACACAGTCTTCTTGTGATATGTGCTGGAAATCTGTGGAGGTCTGGGGGGAAGGGAAATTATAAACAGAAAGATTTAAAAAGGTATGGTGGAAAAGAGACCATCTTTTTTAAAAAAGCTGCCTGTTACAAACTTAGTTGCTGATATTAAAGAAAAATAACAGTACCCATCTCTAAGTAACTGATTGTAAAGAAGCAAACATTTAAATAATATACCATGTAATAAGAGCAACTAAAAAATAAGTCCCAAACATACTTTACCTAGAAAAAAGTTATTAATATCCCTTAACTGGCCAGGGTCATTTTCCCTATCTATTCCTGAATTTCTCACTTCACTTAAATGTCAAATATTCTTATATTACTGTAGTTATATACAAAAGTAAAGGCTATCACAACTTGAGAAAAACAGGACAAGACAGAAAATGCAAACTGTTCAGCCCAGAACTAAGGTTACTACTAAGCGTATATTATTATCACTATGCAGATATCTCCACCTTATAGTCAAGTAAAAGACTAGAATCATTTTTGGCTTAACCTGTCATTAACATCACATTCTCAAACTAAGGCTTAATTTATTTATTTTTGGCTGTTCTAAGCAGCTTGCAGGATCCTGGACCAAGGATTGAAACTGTGCCTCCTGCAGTAGCAGCGTGCAGTCCTAACCACTGGACAGCCAGGGACTATCCAAGATTTCAGAGTAGATAGGTTTTTAGGTTTTTTTCCTCTGGATTAGTATTTTTATTCTTCACAAACATTCATTTCTTCCATCCTTTCTACCTAATAATGGTATTTATTTAAAAAATTTTTTCAATGTTTTACAATTTTTTAAGATTACTTTCCATTTAGTTATTACAAAATGCTGGGTATACTCCCCATGTTATACAATACATCCTTGAGCCTTACACCCAATAGATTATACCTTCCCCTCCTCCATCTCTATAATCCACCCTTCCCCCCACTGGTAACCACTAGTTTGTTCAATGTATCTGTGAGTCTGCTTCTTTTTTGTTATATTCAGTAGTTGGTTGTATTTTTTAGAGTCCATATATAAGTGATATCATACAGTACTTGTCTTTTTCTGTCTGACTTATTTCACTTAATGAAACAATGTCCTTTATATCCAACCACGTGGCTGCAAATGGTGAAATTTCATTGTTTTTTATGGCTGAGTAGCATTCCTGTGTGTGTGTACACACATCTTTTTTATCCTTTCATCTGCTGATGGACATTTAGGTTACTCCCATACCTTGGCAATGGTAAATAATGCTGCTGTGAAGATTGGGGTGCATGTATCTTTTAGAATGAGTGTTTTTGGTTTTTTTGGATATATCTTGAGGAGTGAAATTGCAGGGTCATATGGTCATTCGAGTTTTTGGTTTTTATTTATTTTTTTAAAAAGAAACCTTGCTCTTCAGGGTATTTTTGAAGGTTGTGGTTGATTAATGATATCTGATGTGTCCAGACAGGGCAGTGCAGTTATTACCTTTAACATATACTATACTCTTTGTGTGATTTTAGAATTCCAGTATCTGTGACTGAATGAGCTGTTGACTTCTTTATCTCCATGTATCTGACACATTTATCATGATCAGTCTAGACAATAAACCAAATTTTCTTTGGCTAAAGGAAATAGAAAAGCGTTTCTGGCTGAATACCTAGCAATATATCTACAGTAACGTCCTTCCTCCTATTATATACCTTTGCTGCTGTCAGTTTGAATATTTAGCTTATAATAAGCAAAAGATAGTAATTTACTAGAATTAGTAATTTTGTACTGACACAAAGCTATTTAAATTGATATATAATTTTATTTCATTAAGTACTTCTTTGAAACAGTGTAGCCTTTTAAAAAAAAGATTAAAAATGGAGAAAAACAGTTAACTGTGTGTAAGTTATACATAGGGTCTTCCCTGGTGGTTCACTGGTAAAGAATCTGCCTGCCAATGCAGGAGATACAGGTTTGATCCCTGGCTTAGGAAGATCCCCATACTGAATGGCTACCCACTTAGTATTCTTGCCTGGGAAATCCCAAGAGGAGCCTGGTGGGCTATAGTCCATAGGGTTGCAAAAAGTCGGATATCACTTAGTGATTAAACAATAAACAACAAGTTATACACAAGTACCTAAAGAATTGGCACATGAAAAGTTTAGCTCTACAGTATAATGAATGGTTCTCAGTTAGGTGCAAAAGATCTAGAACAGGAGTAGGCAGACATTTTCTGTAAAGGGCCAGGTAGTCAGTGCTTCAGACTTTGTGAGTCAAGCAGTTTTTGTCACAGTCCATTCACTTTGCTGTGTAGCACACAAGCAGCCTCAGATAAGATGTAATGAAATGAGTATGGCAGGGCTCTAACAAAACTTTACGGACAGAGAAACTTGAAATTTATTTACTTTTCACACATTGTGAAATATTCTTGATTCTTTTTTCATTGATTTTTAAAAGATAAAACTATTCTTAACTCATGGGCTTCCCTGGTGGCTCAGACAGTAAAGAATCTGCCTGCAATACAGGAGACCTGGGTTCGATCCCTGGGTTGGGAAGATCCCTTGGAGGAGGAAATGCAACCCACTCCAGTATTCTTGCCTGAGAAATCCCATGGTCAGAGGAGCCTGGCAGGCTACAGTTCATGGGATCGCAAAGAGTTGGACACGACTGAGTGACTAAATACTTTCTTAGCTCATGGGCCACAGTTTTCTAATCCCTGGCCTAGAACAGTGCTGTCCAATAAAGTAGCCCTTAGCCAGATATGGACATGGAACAACAGACTGGTTCCAAATAGGAAAAGGAGTACGTCAAGGCTGTATATTGTCACCCTGCTTATTTAACTTATATGCAGAGTACATCATGAGAAACGCTGGACTGGAAGAAACACAAGCTGGAATCAAGATTGCCGGGAGAAATATCAATAACCTCAGATATGCAGATGACACCACCCTTATGGCAGAAAGTGAAGAGGAACTAAAAAGCCTGTTGATGAAAGTGAAAGAGGAGAGTGAAAAAGTTGGCTTAAAGCTCAACATTCAGAAAACGAAGATCATGGCATCCGGTCCCATCACTTCATGGCAAATAGATGGGGAAACAGTGTCAGACTTGATTGTTTTGTGCTCCAAAATCACTGCAGATGGTGACTGCAGCCATGAAATTAAAAGACGCTTACTCCTTGGAAGGAAAGTTATGACCAACCTAGATAACATATTCAAAAGCAGAGACATTACTTTGCCGACTAAGGTCCGTCTAGTCAAGGCTATGGTTTTTCCAGTAGTCATGTATGGATGTGAGAGTTGGACTGTGAAGAAGGCTTAACGCCGAAGAATTGATGCTTTTGAACTGTGGTATTGGAGAAGACCCTTGAGAGTCTGTTGGACTGCAAGGAGATCCAGCCAATCCATTCTGAAGGAGATCAGCCCTGGGATTTCTTTGGAAGGAATGACACTAAAGCTGAAACTCCAGTACTTTGGCCACCTCATGCTAAGAGTTGACTCATTGGAAAAGACTCTGATGCTGGGAGGGATTGGGGGCAGGAGGAGAAGGGGATGACCGAGGATGAGATGGCTGGACGACATCACTGAGTCGATGGACGTGAATCTGAATGAACTCTGGGAGTTGGTGATGGACAGGGAGGCCTGGCGTGCTGTGATTCATGGGGTCGCAAAGAGTCAGACACGACTGAGCGACTGAACTGAACTGAACTGAACTGAACTCGCCAGATATGGCCCTTAAGCACTGGCAGTGTGGCACATGTGACTAGGAGCTCAATCTCTAATTTTATTTAATTTTAATTACTTTAAGCATAAGTAGCCACATGTGGCCAGTGGCTACCAAACTGAACAGTGCAGGTTTGGAATCTAATCAAGCACTCAGAATAGCTGTGTCCAATAGATTTATACTGTGAGCCATAAATACAAACCCCGTCTGCAACTTAAAGCTTTCTGGTAGCCATGTTAACAGAAGTATCAGAAACAAGTGAAATTCAATTTTAGGAATTAGCTCAGTGTATAAAAAGTATTACCTTTTAAAATATAATTAAAATAAATATTGAGGCATCTTACATTCTTTTTTTTTTTTGAACTCTCAAGTGTGTTCTACACTTAGCACACTTCAGTAGCCACCTGTGACTAAAGACACAGTGCTGTTCTAGAAAGTTTATAGGCAATACAGGGAAGACAAGGAATATAGGAAATACAGGAAAGAGTGAACTGAATTACAAGTCACCACAAAGAATTAGCTAGACAAGTCCAAAATGTAGAATATGCTAGAAAACGACTTATCTGGAATCTTCAATTTGAAAAGGCAGTGTTACGGAAAGAAGTGGGGGACTATTCTATAATAAGAGGCTAAAGAGGCATAAAAAAACACAATGTGTGACCCCTGATTAAAAAAAGGTTTGAAAAAAAGTTGCTAGAAGAACATTTTTGGCTCAACTGAGGAAATTTGTATATGCACAGGATATTACATCATGTTATGGATTACTGCTAATTTTTGTTAAGTGTACCAAAAGTATGGCAAAATGTTAACAACTGGTAATTCAAAATGGAAGAAACAGAGATGTTCTTTATTCTAAGCTTTTAACATTCTTGAAAGTGAAAATGTTAGCCGCTCAGTCGTGTCTGACTCTTTGTGACCTCATGGACTGTAGCCCGCCAGGCTCCTCTGTCCATGGAATTCTACACTCAACAATACTGGAGTGGTAGCCATTTCCTTCTCCAGGGGATCTTCCCAACCAGGGATCAAACCTGGGTCTCCCACATTGCAGGCAGACTCTTTATGGTCTTAGCCACCAGGGAAGCCCATATAAATATCAGTCGCTTAGTTGTGTCTGACTCTTTGCAGCCCTATAGACTAGCCCACCATGCTTCTCTGTCCAAATACTATAGTCGGTAGCCATTCCGTTCTCCAGGGGATCTTCCCAATTCAGGGATCAAACCTGGGTCTCCTGCATTGCAAGCAGATTCTTTACCATCTGAGCCACCAGGGAAGCCCCTATGTATAACTTAACATTCTTGGATGCCTGAAAACTTTGGTAAAAAAAATGTTGAGGGAAAACAAAAGCAAATATTTTCCTGAAAAAAAAAACTTCAGTGGTGTTCATAGGTCAGATGGGCTGAACCATCACTATCACCTGAAAAAATGTTTTAAAAATAAAATTCTGAATTCTAAGCCCCAGTCTGAGTCAGAATCTTAAAGATGATTCTCAGTCTTACTATGATAAACATCTGGGTCTATGAACTCAAAATGAACTCACTAACATTTTGGTCAATGGGCTAAATAAAGATCATCTATTTCTTACTTGTTGGAGTAGGTGTCGTACAATCCCACTTTTCCATCGTCAGTTCCAAAAGCTAAGCAGCCTTCCTTGGTCGGGTGCCAGCACAGCTACAAGGAAATACGAAGAAAGGGGCACTGTTAAGGGATTCATTAAGTTATACTTCAGCGTTCAGCTGGAAACACTTCTTGCTCTTGGTGTCTTCTAATTTTAAAAGTAACAAATTCTCATTATTTAAAAGAAAAATTGTATTAAAAATAAAGTCACTTGTAATTTCACCATCCAAAACACCGCACTACCAGTTCTGTATCTTTCTAGAAATCTTTTGTGAGTAAACTTTATATATAATTGAAAAACAAAAATAGGATCAAATGTTTAAATGATGTTCGTGATACATTGTTGGGTGGGGAGTAAAAGATTCCAGAACAATTTAGAAAATATGATTCTATTAACAGTGGTTCTTTGGATTATGGAAGCAGGAGAATAGAGTCAAGGGTGGAAAAGAGAACATTTTTGCTTTCTACACTTCTGTACTGTGGGTTTTTTTAAAATCACAAACATTATTATTCCTCATGTGGTTATATTATAATTTAATGTACCTCCTATGAATGCACGCAGATCCAGGTTATTTTAAATTTCTTACTATTAGAAAATAGGGTGACTTGAATAAAAATGTAATTTCACAAAACAAAGCTAAATTTCTGAATTAGGAGGTAATGCGTTTGGTTAGGGAGGGTCCCTGTGCTTTCCCAGTTTCAAATTGCATCAAAAATACTCCTGAAATGTAGATTCCCTATAGAGTTCATTTGTGTGAATAGGTATTCTCTAAAGGAGAATTAGTTATTTGAAAACAGCGTATGGCAAGTTCAAAGAACGCATCCTTACCGCTGTAACCTTGGACTTGACACCTTGCCAAAAATTTTTCACATCATAATTGTTCTTTATGGAGAGTGTATTCCATACGCGGATCATGCCATCCCCAACGCCTATCGCTAAGCAGCCTGTGTCCACAGGAGAGAAAGCCAGACTGTAGGCAAACCCACCGAGGGAAGGCAGGGTCCAGCAGCACTCCAGAGTGGCCATGTCCCAACATTTTACCTGAAAAGGTTAAGGGTTAGGGTCTTTATGAAGATCGGGGAAACGGGAAAAACAATTAATGTTTCAGACAGAATGGGCTCAATGAGCGCAGCAGGAGAGTGTAACTTACCTATTCCAGTAGGAATTAGAAAAAAAAAAAGCAGTAAACTGTAGAGCTCAAAGGGATCTTGGAATACATTTATTCCCTAAGATGCCAAGTGAATTGAAGGCACACAATACACTAGAACTCAGGCTTCCTACTTCCCAGAGTCCACTGGCCTTTCCACAATATTACAGCATTGATAATCTCATTTGGTAAACTCAAAAAAAAAAAGTAAAGAAAAAAGATGACGATGGTCTTAGGACAGTGGAAGAATTAGAGTTTATCTCAAAAAGCAAAATATGTTATCATTTCCGTTGGACGAGGAGTGCTAAGGTTTTAATCTTCACTTGTTTATTAACACAGTGACTTGGGAGAAAACAAAGTCTATCAAACAAGCTTTGATTACTGAAAAACAGTAAGGTTACTCAGATAAAGCCAATTCTCTCTTACAGAGACTCTGCCAAGAGCAGATGATTCTGCTACCTAAACTATATAGATAAGGATATTTTAAAGCTAAACCATGATGACCTCTCACATCCTTTCATGCACACATCTCTTCCTTATCGTATCTGCTTTAACAAAAAGACATCTTGGTGGTTCCTCCCCTTCCTTTTACTTCTCTACTGCTAATGTATTTAATGCCAATCAGAAACAGTAACTTTGAAATTGGAACCTGGGGGCGAGGTGAGGTGTGAGAACTGATGATAGTCTGAAAAAGTCCTCTAATCCTATCCAAGTCATAAATCACCAATATACAGTACTGAATGCAGAATAAGCTGTTCTTACATCTCTGTCCATTGATATGGAAAGCAGCAGCTGTTTGTCTTCTTCAGTTTGCAGAGGACATAAATTAAACACAATCCTTGAATGATTTTGCCCTTCTGATGAACCACTAAAGAGGGTATATTTCCGTCTCCAAGACTGAGTGAGATCCCATAGCAGCAGTTCACCTCTGTGAAGGAAAAACAAGTAGCAGTTCTCTTTCATGAGCAATCTGAAAACAAGTGGTTTTGGGCCAGAGTGCGGGCCCTCAGCTGCAAAATACTTTCTGTTCATTGTTCCTTTAAGGAGAGACAAATTACATATTCTAAAACAGATGCAAAAACAAAAGAAATTATTGCCTATGGCGAGGAGAACCAAGCAGAGAAGACAGAGGTGGAGAGGGAGCTCTGGGGTTCGCTGGTGGTCTAGTGGTTAGGACTCTGCTTTCGCTGCAGTTGCCCGATTTGGTCAGGGAACTGAGATCCTGCAAGCTACGTGGTGTGGCTAAAATTTTTAAAAAGGAGCTTTACTATATCCTTTCATTCTTTTTGAACCATGCAAACATACTAGACTACCTTCTGAACAGATTTTCCTAATAGCTTTAATTATAAAATGCCACCATAATTTGCACAACCACAAAGGCTTTAAGACATATGTCTGCTTTGGAGCAGTGTGGGTAGTAGCGTCACTGCTAACACTTTGGGAGATCCTATATGCTCTACCTGCATTGCCTCTTAAAGCAGGGACCTTGTCTGTTAAATTCACTTGTCATCTCAAGCACCTAGAAACAGGTGCTCAATACATTTTGCTTAACAAATGGTCATAATCATCCTAAGAGAAAGGAAACACTATAACCGCCCCCTTATTCATGTGAAGTCACTGAAGCTCAGAAAAGTGAAGAATCTTGCTTATGAACAGCTGATAAGTAACAGACTGATTCTGAAATCTGCCTGACTTCAGAGTCCACACTTAACAAGCAGGCTGTACTTATTTGATCTTTTCATAACTCTTACTAGACAGCACAGGTATTAATTCCATGACTTTTCCATTACAAATGGTCCATCATAATATAATGGGCCTCTTAGCCACTGCTGTCTCCATTTTATGTGTCTAGAAAGAGAAGCCTAGGAATTCCTGAGACTAGAGAGGAAAACAAAATGTGTTAGAGAGCATGACAAAAACAAAAACAAAAACAAAACTTACCCAAAACAGCTGGATACCAGCTGAGTTGGCTGATCCTTGGGCCAATGGAGTGTCAACCAAAGGCGCTCTTTAACAGTTGGGTCTACACCCCCTCCTCTTCTTTTAAGAAAGGGCAATTTCAAAGTCATCACCCCTGCAGATTAAAAGAAGTTCCATGGACAGTCAAGACACACACTCAGGATAATAAGACAGTAAAAAAGCTTTTACTGGATTGATAGAAGTTATATCACAAGGGAAATGTCGAATATTAGCCTTACCTCGGCCTCTAGAGCAGCTCCAGATCCGAATGGTCTGGTCTTTGCTCCCAGTGGCTAAGTAGCAGCCTTTTGTTACTGGAGTTTGTGCTGTAACTTTCCCATTGGGAATTTCAGGTTCTTCTAGGATAGAGATGGTAATTTTGTTTTTAATTTGCATTAAAAATGAACTCATTAAAGAAAAAACTAGTTTGCAAGGGTTCCTGTAACTATCATTTTCATAGATTTGATCTGTAAAATCTAGTTTTAAATGTAATTCAAATTGTACTATTCTACCCACTTGGTTCTTTGGGTCTAAAGAGTACTGAACCCTCTTAAATCATCTCTACCTGAATTTTCCTCTTGGTTTATGGATAAACAGTCTTCACCCGACAGGGGACACCAGGCTATGGAATGGATCTCATCATCGTGGCCTCGAAGCCTGTGCATAACTTCTCCTTTCTTGCTGATGTCAATTATAACCACTATGCCATCTTTGTAGCTAAAAAACAAGGTTAGAAATATTGCTAAAAAATACAGACTGTCTTTCTAGGAAACTTTTGGCTTAGGAGTTATTGTGCATTTCTACAAGTTAAGTGCATGGAGGGGAGGGAGGAAAGAGAGCAAGGAATATTTTGTTCTGTCCTTTTTCCAAAGTATACTTATTTCATATTTTGATCAAATGATCAAATTCCAGGTACTATGTTATACTATGCATGTTGCCCAGCATGAAGTTTGACAGCAGAGCATGCTTGTGCTCGAGGGAAACGTTAAAGAAAAGTAGCCCTGAAAGGGGCCAGCAATCCCCCTAATTGGAAATGAATTTGTCCTAATACACTAAAAATATCTTTTTATTTTACAAGTGATCTTACTTTTCTAACAAAAGCTGCAGAATTCTAACCTGTAGATCTGGGTATTTCAAGACTGTCATTCTTTTCAAATTAGAAGAAATTGAGACATTCTAATAGTTTTTTCTTTAAATGATGAAGTATTTCAGACCCAATAAAGAAATATCTACTCTCTAGCTTAAGAAAAAAAACCCAAAACTTTGCAGTACAGTTGAAATCCTCTGTATATCTCATCCCAATCAAATTTTTCTCCCTCTCTTCCACAGAGGTAAACTGCAGTTCCTCTATCTTGTGTTATATTAGTTCTAGACTTCCTTTGTATATATTCCTAAATGAGAAACAAAATTACTTTGTACTTTAAAAGCTTCATATAAATGGTAACATGTTGTTTATTTTTCTGTAGCTTGTTTTTTCCACTCATTCTTTTTGTGAGTCATCCATGTTAACACATGTAACTCTAGTCCCTGATCAGTCATTTATACTATTGCATAGTACTCCACTGTATGAATATACTTCAAGTTTACTCATTTTCCTTTTGAAAGGCTCTCACTTTTTTACTGTTACAAACATAAAATGCTATTAATAATCTTATTATTATAAGATTATAAAATATATAATAATCTTAATTAATAATCTTATCACACACTTAAGACAGTTTCAGGTTTGATGCCTAGTAACAGAACTGCCAGAATCTTAGTCACATTTTTGCTTTACTAGAAAGTGCAAAATTGGTCTCCAAAGTAGGCATACCTGTTTTCCTATACACTAGATAATCCTACAGCTTTATTTCTCTTTTTATTAAAAAAATCTTTTCCCAGTTACAACTTTATTTAAAAAAAATAAAATCATAGAATATATCAAATCTTTGAAGATAGAGACTTTGAAAACCATCAAGTTATATAACCTAACAATAGACATGTGATCAAGCTATTTTGCAATTTCAATCAAGACTTCAGGGACTAATCACTGTTTTGAAGAACATTTAAAAATAAATCATTTTGATTCAATCCTGTTTGACTGTTTGAAAGACTCACCTCTTCTTGTGAATTTCTGCTCATCTTTCAAGGTCAGTTTGATTTACCCTTCTCTGACCCCTGCCTACCACCCTTTCTGCTCCGTCTCTTGTACCCTCACCACAATGCTCCCATTTCATGGAGACCTCCCATCACAGACCCTTTCCATTTTTAGTGTTACTCATGCACACCTGTCTTCCTGTTCATCCCTGCATGCAGAGCAGATTCATGATCCATCATTATAATCACTCCTTAAATAAAATCCTTATCTCCTTTGTTCCCCCTTTTTCTCAGGGGTATTTACTCCACAGAACCCCAAACCTGGTTGAATCCAACCACCCCCTTTCTCAATCAGTTTGAGTAGTTTACTTAAAATTCACGATCATGATCCTCGGCTTGGCACTCAACCAGGACCATAGGACCTGCAATTTCCATCAGAAAGTTCATTTTCCTGTTCTCTGAGATGACTCTTCATACCTTCGTCCTGCATCGAGCTCCTGTCCCACTCTGAACTTGACTTGTGCCTCACAAAAAAACAGAAGCCATCAGAATGAAACACCCTTCTCTTCTAAGCAGATCTGTGAAACTACTTACACCTATCTCCACATTCTCAGCTGGTTCTTTTTACTTGTGATCTGGGGCCAATTCCCTCTTGACTTCTCAGCACTCCTGTATTCATCACTGTTCACCCCTGCAACAGACTCCCCCTCTTCTGCCTCATTTCTATCAGCATAGAAACATGCCTTTGTTATCTTCCGTTTAATGCTCCCTGACCCCCATATGCCTCCTCTGGCTTCATGTCTACATGCACATCGCTGCAACAGAGTTTGTGGAAAAGTTGTCACCATGTGTATCTATCCCGCCTCCAAGTGTCTGGAATTCTCTCCGTTGGACTTTCTCCTCTTAGATGCTTGTGCTTATGTCTCATCTTTAAACTAGACAGAATGGACATCTTTGAGAGATAAGTAAATGGAGCAGTAAGGGAGAGAGGACCGCCTACTGAGGCAGCTCATGTGAAGACAACCTTGATGATCACAGGGGAGATGGATCCCAATGCCACATTGCTTTCCCAATTGAGTGGAAGAGCTGAGAATCAGAGCAGAGCTGAGTCATTTGACCCTATGGGAATAAATGTTATTAATATAACCAAAGGTAAGTACAGAGGAGTAAAAGGTGAAAGAGGACATTTCTGACATTTGGAGATTCACTGAAGAAATCAGGTATGAAGAATAAGGAAAGTACAGTATCACAGAAACCAGGGAAACAAAAATACAGTGAGGACCTGGAGGTCACAGGAATAACAATACGAGGGGTGCAGAGAGAGTGGTTAATACCTGTAAATGGTTTCCTGTGAGGAATAAAGGGATAGGAGAAGGTAAAGAAAATACAAAATAACATCATAAACAAAAATAAATTATTAGTGCAAATGGCACAGTACTCACCCAATAGCTACTAAATCTTCATGATGAGGCGAGCAAGTAAGACAGAAAATTGTCCTAGGTTCTATAAAGAGGTGCTGACTGTCATTTCTGTTAAGCCAGTAACAGAAAACTACTCCTTTTTCATCTCCAGATACTATCAGATCCTTTACTCGAGGAGACCAATGCAATGCTGATATTGTATGCTTTAAAACAAAGGAAAGATATATTTGTTTCTCATTTGTTATTGCTTAATTTTTACTTAGTTTTTAATCTGTATAATGCTAGGCATATTATAGGTACTTAATAAATACTGTTAGGACCACCCATATAGCAATATTATATTATAATCCAATGATAGGAGAATTCAGGCTAAGAATGATTAAATTTTTTTCTTCCTTTGTAGATTAGTGCAAAATTCTTCCTAAGACTAACTGAGTTATTGTCTATATTTTCTAGGCAGGTATATCATTTAACCATCTAGTTTCAAAATAAGTTTCACTCACAGTTTATATGAAGAGTCTTTTTCGTGTAAAGAGCCAGAGAGTAAATATTTTAGATTGTGTGGGCAATATTGTCTGTTTTAACTCTCAATTCTGCCATTGTAGCCTGCAAGCAGCAATAGTTAAAATTGTAGGCAATACTAAAATGAACGGCTGTGATTGTATTCCAGTGAAACTCTGCAAAAGCAGGCAGCAGTGCAGTTTGTTGACCTCTGATTTATATGTATCGCCGTTCAAAAAAATTTTGAGGTACCTTTACAATATATACCTTCTGATCTAATGAACAAACACAATTATAAAAGTTACCATATATATTATATAAATTTTATATATTTAATAAATATTTAATATATATTTATAATAATTATATATTTTTAAAATTATACTCAATTATATATATAAATAAAAGTTAGCACAGAGGAGCTAGCAAAACTATACTTGAAGCAGGAGAACTCTGACACAGATATTTATTAATAGTCTGAGAAACCAGTAAGCCATGGTACCTGATGGAGTGCATGTTCCGTCACAACTGTTTTTGCCTCTACTTCCCAGATTTTCACCGTCCCATCATCGGAGCTGGTGGCGCAGAGGTTGTATTGATCCGGGTGATGACAAAACGTGAAGCCAGACACCTTTTCCGTGTGTCCCACCAACTCGCCTATGACTTCAAGCAAAACCAGGCTGCAGGTTAAAGAGCTATCTAAGATTCCCGCCAGCATCTTTACTGTTGTTGGTGATTGCGGCCTCACTTATTCCATGGAATAACAAAAATATCCAGAAACCCACAATTAGAAATCTCATGTGCAGATATTGGCTCTGCCATCTGACTTCAGACAAGTCGTTTTATCTCCCTGGGACTCAGTCTTTTTAACTGTAAAATACGTTCATATCGCTCGATGTGCCTAGTTCTCAGGCTGAGGAGCAGCTCCAATGAAGAATGTAAAAGGGATTTGTATTTAGATCTGGCTAGAAGTCTTTAGGAAGTGTCTGGCATGCCGTATCCCAAGGCATAACCAAAACCTAGCTGGACCCTGGAAGCAGATCTCGCTTAGGGCCTGGAGCTGTAGAAAGCAAGGCCTAGGTGTTATAAATACCTGGAAAGACACACGGATAACTTTTTAGTAAGCCAGCGGATGCACGCTGAGAGAGCCAGGAGGCGGGACCGCTTAGCCACAGCGTGGTGTAGAGCTCAGCCTTGGAGACCCGGACACAACTCAGTTTAGACGACTATGAATAGACCCTTCTCTCTGCCCGAGCCTCAGTTTCCCCATCTATGGCGGGCACGCCCTCTTGGCGCCCCCGGGGAACGCAGTTAGTGCAGGTAGTTTGGGGTCAAGAGGTGGGGACTTACCTCGAAATGGGGGCGTCCCTGGGATCGTGTCCGCGCCCGGGCCCACGCGGACAAGGAAGACCGAAGTCCGCGCCGCGAAGCCGAAGAGGCCCC
The DNA here is from genome assembly GCF_001704415.2 of Capra hircus. NCBI lineage: Eukaryota > Metazoa > Chordata > Mammalia > Artiodactyla > Bovidae > Capra > Capra hircus. The sequence goes on along the minus strand of NC_030814.1, from coordinate 44,278,212 downwards.
CGGGCACGGCATCGCTGCATCGGGAGCAGTACCAGTTAGGGGAGGGCGGCAACGTGCGCGGTTCCTGTCCCATAATCACGGGCAACCAGGGATGAGGGAAGCAACCACTGGAGCAGACCGTTCGTAGCCCCACGCTGGAGCCGGGGAGGGGGCGGGGTTGACTCGGAGCCCGCCGCTACGGCGCGCGCGAAGGTCCAGACCTCACGGCGCGCTCGATTCCAGCCGCCTCGAGCCTGGGAGAGGCGGGGCCCCGGGTTGCAGTCGGCTTCCCAGCTCCTCCTGGAGGGTCTGGTACCACTGGAGCCTAGTTAGCCAGAGGTTGTACTGTGTGCTTAGTCGCTCAGTCGTGTCCGACTCTTTGCAACCGCATGGACTGTGCAGCCCGCCAGGCTCCTCTATCCAAGGAATTCTCCAGGCAAGAATAATGGAGTAGGTTGTCAAGCCCCTTTCCAGGGGATCTTCCCAACTCAGAAATCCAACCCAGGTTTCCCGCCTTGCAGGCGGATTCTTTACCGTCTGAGCCACCAAGGAAGCCCAGCCCAGAGGTTAGGTATTCTCATTAACGACAGCAATGGAGTCACCTCCCCGCCCTGCTAGTTTATTCTCTACCGTGCTAGCTCTGGAGATGGTTTAAAAGTATCTGCAAGAAGCCAACTAACAAAAAGGTAAAAATTATAATCAGAAATAAAAAACAAGAGTTTTTGAAACTGGGTGGAAATTCTATCTTTGAGTTTTGATACTCAAGGAGAAGCAGAATAGAGTAACCCTCTTTTGATGTGATTAAGTACCACTCTATGAAGGGACTGTATGTGTTAAATGCTGTAGAGAAAAAAGAACCAGTTTCCTTCCACCTCAAACGGCCTAAAATGCTCCGTTTATGCACTTATTCTTCTTTGTATTGCTTGTTTGCATTGGGTATCTCGAACTCTTGAATATGTAGCAAAGAAAACCTGAACTATCCATGCTACTGAAGAGAAGCTTTATCATAAATCTTTTTCCCCTCGATTGACCACTGTTTTTGCCAGTTATTATGTGAGAGACTTTAACCTATTACAGATCTTTTCCCCTAGGTTGACCACTGTTTTTGCCAGTTATTATCTCAGGGAATTTAACCTGTTATAAATCCTTTTTCTCAGCTGAAGAAGTAAGATCACGATCCAGATCTAGTTGGGTTGGATCTAACTGTGAGGATTACATGAGATTTACTGAAATGCCTGCTGGCTATATGTGGTAGCTAGTGCCTGCTGAATATTAACTCTTAACTCTTGGAGGTAAACCTGAAGATTAGCATCATACTTAGTATTGGAACCATTTGTTCCTTATTTTTATTTATTGAAGTATAGTGGATTTACAATATTAATTTGAAGTGTATAACAGTGATTCACAATTTTTGAAGATTAACTCCATGATCTTCATGACCCAGATACTCACGATGAAGCAGACATCCTGGAATGTGAAGTCAAGTGGGCCTTAGGAAGCATCACTACGAACAAAGCTAGCCGAGGTGATGGAATTCCAGTTGAGCTATTTCAAATCCTGAAAGATGATCCTGTAAAAGTGTTGCAGTCAATATGCCAGCAAATTTGGAAAACTCAGCAGTGGCCACAGGACTGGAAAATGTCAGTTTTCATTCCAATCCCTATGAAAGGCAATGCCAAAGAATGCTCAAACTACCACACAATTGTACTTATCTCACATGCTAGTAAAGTAATGTTCAAAATTCTCTAAGCCAGGCTTCAACAATATGTGAACCGTGAACTTCCAGATGTTCAATCTGGTTTTAGAAAAAGCAGGGGAACAGAGATCAAATTGCCAACATCCGCTGGATCGTGGAAAAAGCAAGAGAGTTCCAGAAAAGCATCTATTTCTGTTTTATTGACTATGCCAAAGCCTTTGACTGTATGGATCACAATAAACTGTGGAAAATTCTGAAAGAGATGCGAATACCAGACCACCTAACCTGCCTCTTGAGAAATCTGTATGCAGGTCAGGAAGCAAGTTAGAACTGGACATGGAACAACAGACTGGTTCCAAATAGGAAAAGGAGTATGTCAAGGCTGTATATTGTCACCCTGCTTATTTAACTTATATGCAGAATACATCATGAGAAACACTGGGCTGGATGAAGCACAAGCTGGAATCAAGATTGACGGGAGAAATATCAATAACCTCAGATATGCACCTCAGATATGCCACCATCCTTGTGGCATAAAGGGAAGAAGAACAGTAGAGCCTGTTGAGGAAAGTGAAAGAGGAGAGTGAAAAAGTTGGCTTAAAGCTCAACATTCAGAAAACGAAGATCATGGCATCTGGTCCCATCACTTCATGGGAAATAGATGGAGAAACAGTGGAAACAGTGCCAGCCTTTTTTTTTTTTTTTTGCAGACTTTTATTTTTTTCACTGCAGCCGTGACATTAAAAGACGCTTACTCCTTGGAAGAAAAGTTATGACCAACTAGACAGCATATTAAAAAGCAGAGACATTACTTTGCCAACAAAGGTCCGTCTAGTGAAAGTTATGGTTTTTCCAGTAGTCATGTATGGATGTGAGAGTTGGACTATAAAGAAAGCTGAGCACAGAAGAATTGATGCTTTTGAACTGTGGTGCTGGAGAAGACTCTTGAGAGTCCCTTGGACTGCAAGGAGATCCAGCCAGTCCATCCTAAAGGAAATCAGTCCTGAATATTCTTTGGAAGGACTGATGCTGAAGCTGAACCTCCAATACTTTGGCCACCTGATGTGAAGAACTGACTCTTTGGAAAAGACCCTGATGCTGGGAAAGATTGAAGGTGGGAGGAGAAGGGAATGGACGACAGAGGATGAGATGGTTGGATGGCATCACTGACTCACTCAATGGACGTGAGTTTGAGTGAACTCCAGGAGTTGGTGGTGAACAGGGAGGCCTAGCGTGCTGCAGTCCATGGGGTCGCAAAGAGTTGGACACGACTGAACGACTGAACTGAAAGTTATTATAAAATATTGGCCATATTGCTTGTGCTGTACAATATATCCTTGTGCCTTATTTTATACATAGCTTCCGTGGTGGCTCAGATAGTAAAGAGTCTGTCTGCAATGCAGGAGACCTGGGTTCGATCCCTGGGTTGAGAAGATCCCATGGAGAAGGGAATGGCAAACCCACTCCAGAATTCTTGCCTGGAAAATTCCATGGACAGAGGAACCTGCCAGGCTACAGTCCATGGGGTCGCAAAAAGTCAGATACCACTGAGTGACTAGCACCTTGATGCTTAGAGTTCTTTAAAAGAACTTTCATACAATCTCTAGTGGTCTTTACAAGCCTGTACCCCAGTGATACTTATTTTTGTTTTTAGAAACTGAAGTCCTCCCAGGGTAGTTGGCTTGGTTCACGGTCTGTTTTCCTAGTCCTTTCAGACCATTTGTGAGGCTTCGCAGTTTTTCTGGATCCGGACGAATCTTCGGAAACTCGCTAAACTTTGGCCCTTATTGAGTAATCCATTCGGAAGCAAGGCTGACGGGACCCCGCCCTAAGCACCAGCCTCCTGTTGACGGTTTCCAAGACAACACCACGAATGAAGGTGCGGCTGGGTATCGCGATAAGAAGGGAAAACAAACCCCAACAAAACCCTAAAACCCTGGGAATTGCGCATGCGTTTTGCGCACACGGCGTTCTGAACTCAGAGGCTTCCGTAGAGGGAGGAGAAACATGGCGGCGGTTATACTGGAACGTTTGGGTGAGATTTTTTGATGGTTAAGTGGTGGAGGAAGGGAGTGAGGTGGGAATTTGAACTAACGACTTGTGTTGATATTGCAGGTGCGTTATGGGTGCAGAATCTCAGGGGGAAGCTGGCCTTGGGGTAAGTGTCGCCTCGGAGTTGCGGAAGGTTCCTGGCCTCAGCCCAGTTCAGTTCAGTCGCTCAGTCGCGTCCGACTCTTAGCGACCCCGTGGCCTGCAGCACGCCTGCGCTTGTCCATCACCAACTCCCGGAGTTTACTCAGACTCATGTCCATTGCGTCGGTGATGCCATCCAACATCTCATCCTCTGAGAGCTTAAGTGCCGGGCTCTGCTTTATGCCCTGAGGCTGGCGAACGGTACACCAGAATATCAGCTTTGCCACCCCGTTTTTTATTACCCCCGTATTGCATAGCCCTGAGGGGACCAGGATTTTCAGTGACCGAAGGGACGTTGTAAATGCCTTTTCTGGACACTTCCTAGATTCTCCCACCAAGTTGGGAGCATACTTTTCTCGTTATCTAATTATCTGCCTATATGGGCAGTGATTGTATCGTAGACAGGTGCAGTTTACATCGTGTCTGACGTTGTGTTAAAATCTATGTGCATTATCTCATTCTTACACCATCCTACATAGTGTAGGTACTGCAATACCCATTTTTTTGGGACGAGGAAACCTGTGCCCAAGGTCCCACAGTTACAGAATTTTGAAGCTTTATGCTGTATTTTGTAGACCATGCTTTGACCTCAGGACAAAGCGTTCCTTAAGGTTAGGGAATGAACTTTAGTCAGTACTGGTAAGAGGCTTTCTCTGCCTGCTTCTCATTTTCCTTCGAATGTAGTATAGCTATTGCTATGTGGAGGTTGATAATCTGATTGTAAATTTTCTAATTGATGTGTTTGTTAACATTAATTTTGGTTTAATTCCTAGGTTTTGGAGACATCTGATAAGTTGTGAATCCACATTTTAACTTTGATTTTGGAAAAGTTAACTCATTTTTCCTAAGCTTCAGTTCTGTGATATGAGAGGGTTATTAGTGCCTACTTAATAGATTTTTAAATTAGGATTAAATGAAATAATGTTTATAAAGTGTTTTATGCAGTGCATGACGTATAATATTCCCACCCTAAATCTTAGCTTCCATTAGTGTTTTTATTGTTATAAACTATTATTGAGTTCCTATTATATCTAGCTTTGTTTTAGGTTCTTGGCTTAAGGGATGAAGAGGTGGCTAAAGAAGAAAATAAGAAGTACTGGTACTTAGGATTTGTCTTCAGTTTGCTTTCGTAGATTATCTTCCATCACACTAGCCTCAGCCATGCTGATTTACTTACTTTTTCTGTTTATGCTGTGCCTTTACATATTTCTTGGCTTTTTCATGCTGTGCCCTCACTTTCTTTTAGTAACGGCAGCCCTCAAAGTCCTTCTCCATTTCTTCTGACAATGCACTTCTCTGGGAGAAAGGGTGCTGCTCCCCTTGGTCAGGTTGAGAACAAATGTGAAGATACATTTTTCTGTGAGTAAGGGCAGTGGGGAAATCTTCAAAACAAACAAAACAATCCAGCAGTTCTCATTATTCAGATCCCTGTTTAAATGTTTACCTTTCATGATCTCACTAAAAATGAAAGAAATGGGGACTTTCTTGGTGGCCTAGCAGTTAAGACTCCACGCTTCCATTGCAGGGGACCCGGGTTCGATTCCTGGTCAGGGAACTAGATCCCACATGGCCAAAACTAAAAGATCTCACATGCTGCAATGAATACCCCACATGCTGCAACTAAGACCCAGTGCAGCCAAATAAATAATAAATATTAAAAAAAAATGAAATCAGTTTCTTCTTTTTTTAGCATGTGTTTCTTAAATAATGGCTTCAGATATATATGTCTTTGTCCTTTCTTACCTCGTATATCCTGGACAGTTAGGGACAATTCTTGTTTCACTTTGTAGCTCCAGGGTAGGGTCTTGCACAAAGTGAATGTTTTGTTTATTCTGGTTGATTTAAATTGTCCCACACTGACTTGTATTGGGAACCTCTGAGCAAGTAACTAAAGCACTTTGGCTTGAGTCTTTTCATCTGTGTGATACAGAAAGGCTGGATTTTGCTAGGTAATCTCTTTCTAGTTTTCAAGTTACATAATTTATGAATCCCCATTTTGGGCTTTATAGTGGGGAAATGACCACATTAAAACTGAATAGAAAAGGTATAACATAATAATCCAGTGGTTGGAAACCTCATTGCATCCCAAATGCCAGACAGATGATAGAAATGAATTATAGAGACGTAGTTGTTGTAAAAAGAGTGGTAGGGCTTGTGGAAGACAGTTGAGTACATTCCTCCTCTAAAGACACTGAACTGGATTTAAAAATGCTGCTCATCAAATACTTTTCTACAGGTTATATTTGGTAGCAGATGGACAATTTCCAGCCTTTAAATTTTAAGTCTCCCATTTTAGTGATGCGTGCATTTGGGAAATTTTGTGACTTACTGAAGGTTACATGGCAAATCTGGGATCTAAACAAAAAATTCTCTGGCTTAAAATAGTGTGGTATCACACATGGGAGGGACACGAGTGATGAGCCCTTAAGGGGTTTATCAAGGGAGTCTTCCCGGAAGAGGTGATGTTAAAATTTAAAGAGTGAAGAGTATGGTTTGGTGTTTTAAAAATAGAAGAGCTGGTTGTAAAAGTTTGAAGGCACTAATTACATGTGTACACAATTAAGGTGTACATATGTTAAAATTCTCCACAAGAAAAACCAAGTTGGAAATACTGTGAATCAGCAATTTGGTGGAACAATGATGACAGCATTGTGATATGTTTGAAAAACACTGGGCTGCAGGTAATAGAGTTGGATTTCAGGCTTCTGTCAGGCACAAGTGTTGGAGCCTTGGGTCATTTGCTTACCTTCTCTGAGATTCAGTTTCAGTGTTTACTCATATCAAAGGATGAGGATAATAGTTAACTTCAAGGATGCCTGTGAGAATTAAGAGACTTAATACGTAGAATGTCTTATAGTGCATGGCACCGGGAAAATGTTGTGTTGGAGATGATACTGCTGTGAAGTTGTTTGAGAGGAGTCATATTTAATGCTAGAATCAATCAGTGGATACTCAGCACTCTTAGATAAGGTTACCTACTTCATCCATCAGCCCTACTGTTTTTGTAATTCTTTTTTTTCCTCTTTTTGATTTTTTTAAAGTATGATAACACATTTACCAGGAGACTTGGAAAATACAGAACAGAGTTGCATATAGTTCCACTATTACAATTATTTTTTAAGTAGATAAATTAACAATTTTGCTTGGAGCTTCAATATCAAATGCTCAAAAATTAATAGAATGAATATATAGAAAAGTAGAAGAATATAGTAGACCTGAAAAGAACCATAAATCGATTTAACATAATTAAGATTTATACAATTTTCGCACAACAGTAGGATAAAAATTCTATTCAAGTTTCCGTAGATTAAATTAGGAGAGACTGGATCATATCCAGGGACATAAAACAAGGTGCAAATATTTTATGGTCTGAAGGTATTGAAATCATACAGAGTCTGTTCTCATCACTGTGGGATTATGTTAGAAATCAATATCAAAAGATATTTGACAATAATGCACATGTTTTCAAGTGCAGTGTCACCTTTACCAAGAGAAATTATCTCTTGTTTTTAATGTATCTATGCTGTCAGTGTTCTGGTTGCTGTGACCAGCAGATACGACTACCATGTCGATTTGTGCTCTTTTAATTAATCTTAACCTGTGACCTGAGGGAGCTGTGATTCCTTGCCCTTTAGGTCAGTGATTCTTAAATTTGAGTCAGTCACAGACTTCTTTGAGAGTCTGATGAAAGCCACAAAACATGTTCCCAGAAAAATGCATATAGTATTCATAGTTTGACTTGTAATTTCATCATCCCTAGTGTAGGAATCTTTGCACTGGGACATGATAACTAAACAAAAGCACGATGATGATACACAATTTTGTATATAACTACTCAGTGATGATTAGTGATATGGGCAGTGGCCCTTGTGCTAATGGATGAAATGTTTCCCTCTATTTTGAAAAATTTCAATTCTATAGGAAAGTTAAAAGAATATTACAGTGTCCTTCAGCTGGACTCATCAGCTGAACTCATAATTTTAGCTCTCTATAAATATATATGCTTTTTTCCCTCAAATCATTTGAAAGTGAATTGTACACACTATGGTACTTTACTCCTAATCAATTCAGGTTATATTTCCGAAAAGTGACAAAGGTCCCACGAACCGCAAACTATTATTGAAATGGTACAGTTTAATTATCTTTTATTTTAATGTTAAAAGGAGTCAAATAGAAGTCAAGTGTATGCTGGCATTTACTTTTGAAAAAAGAAAAATTGACCATTATTTGTGGCTTGACAATAAGCCCTAAACTGGCCATGCCCTAAAACTTACAGATGAAAATTTTCAGTGCTGTAACATTTATATTTGTTCAGTGAGTCTCTTGTTTATGTGACAGTTCCTTCAAGGCACTCTCAAGATGCTTCCTTCTTTTTAAAAAAATTTTCATTGAAGGATAATTGCTTTACAATGTTGTGTTTGTTTCTTCTGTAAGGACTCTTCTTTCAATTAGGGTTTGTATCTTGTTGAAGCCTTACTTGTAGATCTTTGTAGAAACTTTACTTGAAAGATTTTTGTGTTCGTTTCCTAGGGCTGCTGTGACAAATTATCACAAACTGGGTGACTTAAAACAATGGAAACTTATTATCTCATAGTTCCAGAGACCAGAATCCCAAAATCAAGCTGTCAGCAGGGCTGCACTCCATCTGGAGGCTGTAGGGAGAATTCATTCCTTGCCTGTCTCTTCAGCTTCTTCTTCTGTCTTCACCTCACCTTTCCCTCCATTTCTCTGCATCTTTCTCATTAGGAAAGATGAAATTACATTTAGGGCTGAACAAGATAATCCAGGATAAGCTCCTCCTCAGTAGATCCCTAACTTAATTACCTCCTTTTCCACAAAAAGTATTATTCACAGATTCTGGGAGTGAGGATGCAGACATATTTTGGGAATCATTGTTCAGCCCACTACATTGAGTTTCAAAAAAGGTCTGTGATGACATCTTCAGGTCTTTTTTTTTTTCCGGAATGATGCCCTGTAAAAGTGTTTTTACTTCTGCTATGCCTTTAACTTGGAGTGCTCTTGTACTGGGTTTCTGAGTATGGAAGTCTGCCTTCTTCAACACTCAGTCCCAACTCCGTAAAGCCATCCTGATTACCTCAGCCCTTCTGTTGCTTTTTCTGACATTTTAATGCCTATTGCACAGTATGGTTAATTCTTTATCTCTCTAACTGAATTTTAAATCACTTGACAGGAGATAGTTTCATGTCTCTTTGCATCCCCATCACTTGAAACAGTACCTGTAGTACCCTGTCCTTATTAATTTCTCAATAAGTGTAAGTTGAACTTTCGGCCTGCGTAGATGCAAGTGGTAGATGAAGGATTGCCAGAAACTGAGATCCTGGCTTTCCACTCCAGTGCCAAGAACGAACCCTAATGGCAAATTAAGTACACGTACAGATTCCAACTTTATGTAATAGACCAGCTTGCACTGATTATCCAGATTCTTTTAAGTATTCTAACTATTCCTTAGGAAAAAATGAGAAGCTTGTGTAACTTTGTTCCTGACTAGAACATGACTGTTACTATTCTGAATGATACAGTAGGGATCTGAAAGGGTTAGTGCCTTATTTTCAAATAATTATTGACACCAGAGACTTCCACTAGCCTCTCTGAGGGAACATGTTAGATCTGTGAAATTGGAAGTTAAACAAGAATATATTTATAAATTTTGTAATTTTTTTTCCCTCAGATTCTTTTTTTAAAAAATTATTCTGCTGAAAATTGTGACTTCTTTAGTTGTTCTTATCCACCTCTAGAGTGAGCCAACCTCCCCTAATATATATGTATAAATAAAAATACAAAATAATGAATAAGGGCTATATCATGAAAAATAAGAGTAATGTGGGGTTGGGAAGGAATGAAACTTAAATAGTTGTTTTGGGGGCTCTACTAGCTTACCCCAAGAGGTTACAGATTGAAGATCTGCCTGATGAGTCAGGCCTGCAGATACGTTTTGTATGTTATATTGTATTTAAAAACTTAAATCATTTTAAAACTGGTGACTTTCTCATAAAAATCTAGCTTTTTAGATTCTGTTATGCATAGCAAGACATGGCAGCAATTTCTAGAGCAGAAGAGTATATCACTCCTTGGATGGTGAATATTCTTCAGTTTCCCTCATTTTCCAACTATGTTTAAAAGTTTTGCATGGGTACTTATACTCAGCCCTCTTGTTTGTATTATCCTGGCTGTCCCCTGTATTCTGTAATTCATTCTGTTGATACAAATATGTATTTAGTGCCTGCCACATGCCAAGCTGTTCTAGCACTGGGAATTTTGTAGTGAACAAAAAGCATAATCACTGTCCTTATGGCGTGTACAATCTAGTGAGGGAGGCAAATAGTAAGTAAAATATAGAATATAGGAGAAAGTGACAGCTTCATAGAAGGGGAAAGCAGAGCATGGGAGTGGAAAGTGTGTGTGCATGTGTGTGCGTGTGCGTGTACGTGTACGTGCATGGGAGTGGAAAGTGTGTGTGCGTGTGTGCGTGTACGTGCATGGGAGTGGAAAGTGTGTGTGTGTGTGTGTGTGTGTGTGTGTGTGTGATATTGAAGTTTCAGATAGGAAAGACCTCTAAGAAGGTAACATTTGCCTAAAGATCTGAAAGAAACCAGGGAGCAAACTCTCAAGCCATGCCATCTGAGCGAAGAACATTTTAGACAGATGGAACATAAACGCAGAGGCCCAGATATCTAGTGTATGAGAGGATGAGAGGAGGAAGAACACAGTAGATGAGGTCAGAAGAAGGAATAGGAGATCATGTAGAACCTTATGGGTCATTGGAAGTACTTTGGTTTTTAGTCTAAGTGGGATGAGAAACAATTGGTGGGTTTTCAGTGTAAGAATAATATGACTGAAATGGGTGATTCTTTGTTGAGAACAAACCATAGTGGTGATGAGGAGCAAGAGACCATTGGTATTTCAAGATAAAGATTATTGTGGCTTGGATTAGGATGGCTGTGAAGGTGGGTGAATGGTTGGATTTTGGCAGTATATTAATCACAGCTAACAGGACCTTTTGATGAATTGGAGTCTGAGAAACAGGAATGACACGAGGGTTTGCCACTTAAACAAGTGGAGGGATGGAGTTACCGTTTGCTGAGATAGGAAGACTTGCAGAGGAGCAGGCTTTGGGAGACCATCAGGAACTCAGTTCAGGGCTTCTTAAATTTGAAATATCCAGTAAGCATACAAGAGGAGATGTGGGGAAACAGCTGGATATATGAGTTTGGAGTTCAGGGAGCGCATGCAGATTTGGGAGTCATCAGTGTATGAACAGTAGTTAAAACCATGAGACTGGTTGGCTTCACTGTGAGAGTAGATAGAAAACTCAGGAGTCAAAGCTTCCCAGGTGGTTCAGTAGTAAAGAATCTACCTGCCAATGCAGGAGACTGGGGTTGGGAAAATCCCTTGGAGAAGGTAATGGCAACCCACTCCAGATTCTTGCCTGGAAAAATCCCTTGGACAGAGAAGCCTGATGGGCTGCAGTCCATGGGGTTGCAAATAATTGGACATAACTGAGCATGCTCGCATGCACAAGTTAAAGGATTGATTTCTGCCTGAGGCAGCCAGCTTTTACACCTCAGGGTGAGGAAGACACAGCAAAGGAGACTGGAGAAGTGTCTGCAGAGGTGAGATGGAACCCATCATGCACAGTGTCCTGGAGCTCAGAGAAGTGTCCCAAGGACGAGCAAGTGACCAGATGGGGTATTGTGATTTGTGAGAATCCAAATATACTTCTGTCATATGTGTTTGGTCTTTGTGCATGGTTCTGGCTTACAACTCCTGAAACCTTTGAAATTTCCTGAGCCATAGATTGATGGGAGCTTCTTTTGTCATCATCTTTGGTCTTTCGTCTCAGTTTATGACTTCAGAGGCATAAAGTGAACTGGGTCTCTTGTTATTCCTGACAAGCCCCTTTCCACAGGGTTTTTATTAATGAGGTGAGTTTGGGAAAGCACTGGAGACGGGGTGGTGGTTGTGAGCGGAATCAAGCATGAATGGAGGGGTGGGACTGAGTTGTACCACCTCCTGGTATCCAGGGACGGGGGAAGGAGTGGAGGTTGAATCAGTTACCAATGGCCAGTGAATGAGTTAATCCTGCCTATGTAATGAAGCCTCCATAAAAAGACAAAAGGGGGTTCAATCTTTTGTAAAAAGTCAATAATCTAGTGATTAAGTAGGTTTCCTGAATCTTACAAGCTGCTTTAGCAAACCCAAAAAGAGGGTCATGAGAACCTCTTGATCTTTGTAGGCAGTTGGTCAGAAGCACAGGTAACAACCTGGGCTTGTAATTGGTATCTAAGTGGATGGTGGTTTTATGGGGGAAGACCTTGATCTGCTACCCCCAGGTAGAGAGTGTCAGAATTGAACTGTAGGACCCCCAGCTGATGTCAGTGTTGCTTAGTGGTGGTGTGAGGAACCACCCCCTGCCCCCCGCCAAGTTGGAATCGTTGAGTAGTCAGATCCCTTTTACCAGAGATACTTCAATCATTCTGGGTGAAAAGTGAGAATTGTCCACTGGGTTTTACAACACAGATATTCTCAATGACTTTAATAAAGCAGTGTTGGTGTCACAATTGCAGAGAGGATTAAGGGTGAATGGTAGGGCTGGAATGAGAGACAAGGAATTTAGGTAACTCATTCAAGGAGTTTTGCTTGAGTAGTTCGAGGAACTTGGTTGGGGACAGTTTGTTTTAAGTTGAGAGATATTAGAGTATATTTGTTTGCTAATGAGAATGTTCCAATAGAGAAGAAAAACTGATGATTTAAAGGGGGAAGAAAGAATTGGTGGGAGCAGTGCTCTTGAGTAGGTGAGAAGGAATGGGATCTAGGGAGCAGGGGATGAGATTGGTCCTGGTTAGTGCATAGACTTGAATTATAGTAGTAAGTGAAGGTATAGTCGTTAAGTGTGTATGGATACGGATGCTGGTAAGTATGTAGATTAGGTGATGGGAGCTTGTAGATGTTCTCTTCTGGTTGTTTATCTCAGTGAAGAAGCACAGTTATTAGCTGAGACTGAGGATGAGGGAGGAGATACTGGAGGTTTAATTAGCAAGGAAGAGACATAAAGTTTGAAGATATGAAGATACCAAGACCAATGTTGGTTTCACTTCTTTTTTGTTTGCTAAATTCCTATTTCCTTGATTGCTTGTCCTTGATTTTCACACAGTAAAATTATATTGAGTTAGGAGAATTTACAGGGCTTCCCTGGTTGCTCGGCAGTAAAGAAACTGCCTGTAATGCAGGAGACACAGATTCGATCCCTGGGTCAGGAAGATCCCCTGGAAGCGGGCATGGGAACCCACTCCAGTATTTTTGCCTGGAGAATCCCATGAACTGAGGAGCCTGGTGGGCTACAGTCCATAGGGTCTCAAAGAGACATGACTGAAGTGACTTAGCATGCACGCATGCCTGAGAATATATATATATATGTGTATATATATATATATCAGTTCAGTTCAGTCCCTCAGTCGTATCCGACTCTTTGCGACCCCATGAATTGCAGCACACCAGGCCTCCCTATTCATCACCATCTCCCGGAGTTCACTCAGACGTCCATCAAGTCCGTGATGCCATCCAGCCATCTCATCCTGGGTTGTCCCCTTCTCCTCCTGCCCCCAATCTCTCCCAGCATCAGACTCTTTTCCAATGAGTCAACTGTTCGCATGAGGTGGCCAAAGTACTGGAGCTTCAGCTTTAGCATCATTCCTTCCAAAGAAATTCCAGGATTAATCTCCTTCAGAATGGACTGGTTGGATCTCGTTGCAATCCAAGGGACCCTCAAGAGTCTTCTCCAACACCAGAGTTCAAACGCATCAATTCTTCGGTGCTCAGCCTTCTTCACAGTCCAACTCTCACATCCATACATGACCACAGGAAAAACTATAGCCTTGACTAGATGGACCTTAGTCGGCAAAGTAATGTCTCTGCTCTTGAATATACTCTCTAGGTTGGTCATAACTTTTCTTCCAAGGAGTAAGTGTCTTTTAATTTCATGGCTGCAGTCACCATCTGCAGTGATTTTGGAGCCCCCAAAAATAAAGTCTGCCACTGTTTCCACTGTTTGCCCATCTATTTCCCATGAAGTGATGGGACCGGATGCCATGATCTTCGTTTTCTGAATGTTGAGCTTTAAGCCAACTTTTTCGTTCTCCTCTTTCACTTTCATCAAGAGGCTTTTTAGCTCCTCTTCACTTTCTGCCATAAGGGTGGTGTCATCTGCATATCTGAGGTTATTGATATTTCTCCCGGCAACCTTGATTCTAGCTTGTGTTTCTTCCAGTCCAGTGTTTCTCATGATGTACTCTGCATAGAAGTTAAATAAGCAGGGTGACAATATACAGCCTTGATGTACTCCTTTTCCTATTTGGAACCAGTCTGTTGTTCCATGTCCAGTTCTAACTGTTGCTTCCTGACCTGCATACAGATTTCTCAAGAGGCAGGTTAGGTGGTTCTGGTATTCCCATCTCTTTCAGAATTTTCCACAGTTTATTGTGATCCACACAGTCAAAGGCTTTGGCATAGTCAATAAAGCAGAAATAGATGTTTTTCTGGAACTCTCTTGCTTTTTCCATGATCCAGCGGATGTTGGCAATTTGATCTCTGGTTCCTCTGCCTTTTCTAAAACCAGCTTGACGATCAGGGAGTTCACGGTTCACGTATTGCTGAAGCCTGGCTTGGAGAATTTTGAGCATTACTTTACTAGCATGTGAGATTGTGCAGTAGTTTGAGCATTCTTTTGCATTGCCTTTCTTTGGGATTGGAATGAAAACGGACCTTTTCCAGTCCTGTGGCCACTGCTGAGTTTTCCAAACTTGCTGGCATATTGAGTGCAGCACTTTCACAGCATCATCTGTTAGGATTTGAAACAGCTCAACTGTTATATATCACTTCAGCCCTTTTCGATTTTAATTGAGTCAGGAGGGAGTATGTTCTTTTATTCAGTCTCAAGTGTGGAATTTGATGTTATCTGAAGTAAATTTGGAACAAAGAATTTTGTGCCTTGTTGCATCTAATAACATGATATTCTTAAGACTGAGCTGGAGGCCAGTATTATCTTCACTTGGGACATGGGTATACCTTGAATTAAATTTCTAAATAAACTTTGAGTAACAAAGAGGAAGTATTCATTCTGTCAAATTGTGACTTTATAAAGTTTCAGATACTCTTATTATCTGATTTAACTCTTAATCCTGAAATTTGGCTTGGATCTGCTACTTTTCAATGCTGAGCTACTTTTCAATGCCAAATGACTATGGGCAGGATTTGAAAAGTGCTACTTAAACTTAATCCTTGCGTATTGGTAGATACAGAACACCAGAATGATGAGAGTAGGGAAATTCATATGCTAGTTCCAGCATGCCATCCACTTTCTGCTTGAATTCTGGCAGTCTCACTGTAGTGTGGGAACCGGTGTGTGTATTTTGCATATGAACACTCTAGACTGGTGGTTCTTGCCTACCCTCCTTCACCGAAGTTACAGAGATACAGTGAAGGTAAAGGGATATGGGTTTCCTAGTAAATGAAAAGATATAGTAAATATCAGTAGTGATATATGAATTTCCAAGTGATAAAAGTTGATCCTGGTTGCCTTTCAGTTTTGTTTGTTTTTTAAATAGAAGCCAAGCCATTCATATTTCTGAAATCGTGCTGTTAGGCATGAGATTAGAGAAGATTAAGGTTAATTTGACTAACTTAGGGCCCATGAATCACAGCTTCATAGAAACAAATTTGACCATGATTATAAACATGAGAGAAGGTTTGAAATTTTGTAATGTGAAGTTTACAGTTCAAAGTGTTTTTTTAAATCTACAAAGTGTTTATTTATTTGATTATTGAGAACAGAAGAGATGAATTGTTCAGAGGGCCTGATTAAAAATTAATACTAGCTACTGGTGTATATCATGTGGTAAACTTTGTGGGGCGTTGTATGTTAATTTTTTATCTACTGCCAACAGAATGAAGTAGGTATTGTTCTTCTCATTCTAAAAGTAATAATATCTAAAATTTATTGAGCCTCATTAATGTGTCAGATTAAATATTTTACTTAAAATATCTCATTTGAGCTCCTTAAGAAGTCCATGGGCTTCCCTGGTAGCTCAGCTGGTGCAGAATCCATCTGCAGTGTAGGAGACCCTGGTTCGATTTCCTAGGTCAGAGGATCTCATGGAAAAGGGATAGGCCACCCACTCCAGTATTCTTGGGCTTCCCTCATGACTCAGCTGGTAAAGAATCTGCCTGCTGTGCAGGAGACCTGAGTTCAATCCCTGGGTTGGGAAGATCCCCTGGAGAAGGGAATAGGCTACCCACTCCAGTATTCTGGCCAGGATAGTTCCATGGATTGTACAGTCAGTGGGGTTGCAAAGAGTTAGACACGACTGAGCGACTTTCACTTTCAAGAAACCTCTGAGGGGGTCTTCCCTGGTGGTCCAGTGGTTAGGACACTGTGCTTCCACTGCAGGGGGTGTGGGTTCAACACCTGGTTGGGGAACTAAGATGCCGTGTGCTGCACAGTGCAGCCAAAACAAAGCCTATGAGATAATTATTATTATTACTCATTTTACTGATGAGAAAACAGGCCTCGAAAGGTATGTCACTTCCCCAACGCCATTCACCTAGGATTAAAGTTAGGGTTTAGATCCAGGTCTGCTGGATTCTATAGTCTCTGCCCTCATCACCTGGCTCATAATTTTATTAGAAAATTCTGTCCTCTAACATCATGTGTCCTAGTTTTGTGCTTTTCAGTTAAAATAGTGGAACCTAAAGGTGGATGGCAAAGGTACAGATTTTGTTAGGTATTTCAACGGCACTGATCAGTGAACTTGAGGTAGAGTAGGAGAAATGAGCCACTAGAAGAATACATTTTTAAAATTCTTCAGCCTGAATGGTTTGAGAATTAAAAGCAGAGACATTACCAAGTATATAATTTAATTGCATAAATTGTGTGAGGGTCTGCCAGTATACAACAACTTTGAATATTTAAGTGTAGTTTAAATTTTCACTCAGTATGAATGTGCCAGATACTGTCCTTGGTGCTGAAATACAAAGGATGTGAGTCTTGCCCTTGAGATGCTCAAATTGATATACTTACTGCGGGAACTCATTGTTTTGCAGTCACCTTATTAATAGTTCAGGAGTAGTCCAACTTGTTGTACAGCTGGCAAGAACAAAGTATTAATATTAAGGCAATGGTCGGGGGGGGTTGGTTATCTCAAACAAGGAATCAGGTTCATGTTGAGGTGCTCAGTGCTTCACATTGAGGTGACATTTGAGCTGGGACTTAAAACAGGACAGGCATTTCATTTAGGAGATAATGAGGGAAGAGAGAACAATGTGAGCAAAAGTGTAAAGATAAAGAAGTATGTGGCTTGTACAGGGAACAGCGAATGTCTGTGCCTTAAGGTAAATAAGCTACGATGGTCAGCTTGGGGTTAGAATATGAAAGGCCTTTTATGTCTTATTGAGGAGTTTGGACTATATTCTGAGCAGTATGGAAGCACCAAAGTTTGTTGTTATTTGGATATATCGAGATGTAAGGAAAGATAGACAATATGATGATCCCACATGAACCCATCATCCAACTCCAGCACTTATTAACTCATGGCCTTTCTTGCTTTATCTTTGGCCCTTGCTTCCCCCCATCATATTTTGAAACAAATCCCAGATAGTTTGTTATTTCATCAATAAATATTTCACCGTGTATCTTATTTAAAAGTACTGAATGTCCAGGTAATGTTCAAATTTCCAGTGGTTAAATAACTTTTATACTTTTAAAGTTATAGTAGTCCACACTTAAGAAATTCCTTTAGCATTTCTTATTTCTTGTAAGGTCAGTTTAATGGTAAGGAACCCCTTTAGCTTTTGCTTGTCTAGAAAACTCCTTTAGTTCTTTTTTTTTTCTCTTGAACCAGTTGTCTACATATATGTATTTCAGTCAGTTGTTTTCGTTGCTTTTGTTTTTAATTGGAGGACAGCTGCTTTACAATATTGTATTGGCCTCTGCCATACAACAAAGTGAATCAGTCATAAGTATACATCTGTCCCCTCACTCACCACCCACCCCCCATCCCACCCCTCTAGGTTGTCAGAGTGCCTTGTTGAGCTCCCTGTGTGACACAGCAACTTCTCCTTAGCTATTCTACACATGATAATATACATATTTCATTGCTACTCTCTCAGTTCATCCCACCCTCGCCTTCTCCCACGGTGTCCAAAAGTCCATTCTCTATGTCTGCATCTCTGTTCCTGCCCTGAAAATAGCTTAATCAGTACCATTTCTCTAGATTCCATATGTATGTGTTAACATATGATACTTATTTTTCTTTTTCTGACTTTCTTCACTCTGTATAATAGGTTCTGTGTTCATCTACATCATTAGAACTGATTGAACTGCATTCCTTTTTTATGGGTGAATAATATTCCATTGTATGTATGTACCACAACCTCTTTATCCATTCACCTGTTGATGGATATCCAGGTTGCTTCTGTATCCTAGATACTGTAAATAGTGGTACAGTGAACATTGGGTTACATGTGTCTTTTTCAGTTATGGTTTCCTCATGGTGTATGCCCAGTAGTGGGATTGCTGGGTCATATGGTAATTTTATTCATAGTTTTTTAAGGAATCTCCATACTGTTCTCCGTAGTGGCTCTATCAGTTTACATTCCCACCAGCAGTGCAAGAGGATTCCCTTTTTTTCCACACCTTCTCCAGCATTTATTGTTTGTAAATTTTTTGATGATGGCCATTCTGGCTGGTGTGAGGTGATACCTCATTTCCTTTTCTCTAGTAATGAATGATGTTGAACATCTGTCCATGTGTTTGTTGACCATTTGTATGTCTTCTTTGGAGAAATGCCTCTGTAGTTCTCACACCCATTTTTTGATTGGGTTGTTTGTTTTTCTGTTATTGAGCAGCATCAACTGCTTATATATTTTGGAGATTAATCCTTTCTCAATTGTTTCACAGGCATTTATTCCCTCCCATTCTGTCTTTTTGTCTTGTTTATAGTTTGTTTTGCTGTGCAGAAGCTTTTAAATTTAATTAGGTCCCACTGTTTATTTTTATTTCCATTACTCTGGGAGGTGAGTCAAAGAGGTTATTGCTGTGATTTATGTCAAAGAATGTACTGCCTCTGTTTTCCTCTCTAAGAGTTTTATAGTGTCTGGCCTTACGTTTAGGTCTTTAATCCAGTTTGAGTTTATTTTTGTGTATGGTGTAAGAAAGTGTTCTAGTTTCATTCTTTTACATGTGGTTGACCAGTTTTCCCAGCACCACTTATTGAAGAGGCTCTCTTTTCTCCACTGTATATTCTTGCCTCCCGTGTCAAAGATAAGGTACCCATAGGTATGTGTATTTATCCCTGGACTTTCTATTTTGTTCTGTTGATCTGTATTTCTGTTTTTGTGCCGATACCATAATGTCTTGACTGACTGTAGCTTTGTAGTGTAGTCTGAGATCAGGATGGTTGATTCCTCCAGCTCCCTTCTTATTTGTCTAGTTTGCTTTGGGTATTTGGAGCCTTTTGTGTTTTCATACAAATAGTGAAATTTTTTGTTCTGGTTCTGTGAAACGTGCTGTTGGTAATTTGGTAGGGATTGTGTTGACTCTGTAGCTTGCTTTGGATAGTATACTCGTTTCACAGTATTGATTCTTTGAGTCCAGTGATACAGTGCATCTCTCCATCTGTCTGTGTCGTCTTTGCTTTCTTTCATCAGTGTCTTACAGTTTTCTGCATACAGGTCTTTTGTCTCCTTAGGTAGGTTTATTCCTTGGAATTTTATTCTTTTTGTTTCAGTGGTGGATGGGATTGTTTCCTTAATTTCTCTTTCTGATTTTTTTGTTGTTAGTGTATAGGAATGCAAGGGATTTCTCTCTTAATTTTGTATCCTGCAACTTTGCTGTAAATTCATTGATTAGCTCTAGTAATTTTCTGGTGGCTCCTTTAGGGTTTTCTATGTGTAGAATCATATCATCTGCAAACAGTGAGAGTTTTGCTTCCTCTTTTGCAATCTGGATTCATTTAATTTCTTTTTCTTCTCTAATTGCTGTGGCTAAAACTTCTGAAGCTATATTGAATAGTAGTGGTAAGAGTGAGCACCCTTGTCTTGTTCCTGATCTTAGAGGAAATAGTTTCAGTTTTTCACCATTAAGAAAAATGTTTGCTCGGAGTTTGTCATATATAGCCTTTATTATGTTGAGGTAGGTTCCTGCTATGCCCATTTTATGGTGTCTTTCCTTCAATTCTGAGTGGTAACTTCACCTGATAGAGTATTCTTGGTTGGAAGTTTATTCTTTTTCTTTTTGTTGCTCTGCTTGGGTGAGTTCTACTGCCTTTCCTTAAAGTTGACAGATTCTTCCTTCTGCCTCATTGAATTTGTTGATGTTCCTCAAGTGTATTTTTCAGTGCAATAATTCTTCAGCTCTGTGACTGCTGCTGCTTTCCTGGTAGTTCAGCTGGTAAAGAATCCACCAGTGCAGGAGACCCCGGTTCGATCCCTGGGTCGGGAAGATCGCCTGGAGAAGGGATAGGCTCCCCACTCTAGTATTCTTGGGCTTCCCCAGTGGCTCAGCTGGTAAAGAATCCGCCTGCAATGCGGGGGACCTGGGTTTGATCCCTGGGTTGGGAAGATTCCCTGGACAGGGGAAAGGGTATCCACGCTGGTATTCTGGCCTAGAGAAATACACAGACTGTATATTTTGTTATATTTTCCACTTTTTGTTGAAGTTTTCACTCTTTTCATCCATTTGTCTTCCCAGTTCAGTGGGCATCTTGATGACCGTTAATTTGAACTCTTTATTAGGTAAATTACTTATCTCTGTTTCCTTAAGAATTTTTTGTGAGGTTTTTATCTTGTTAACTCACTTGGAGCATATTCATCTGTGTCTTCATTTCACTTGACTCTCTGTGTTGGTTTCTATACAGTAGAAGAAACAGCCACTTCTCCCAGTCTTGAAGGAGTGGCCTCATGTAGGAGGTGAAGCTTTTCATTCATCCCTGCCACAGCTTTTGTTTGTCTTTCACACTTCTGTGTTTGCACAAGTGGTAAATGGCTCCCGTTTGTTGAGGTTGTGCCGAGAATAGTGTTCCAAAGAGGAGGATTTCAGCACCTAGATTCAATCTGACTGGAAGCTAGACCCTCAGGCAGCAAACTTATAAGTATGCAAATATATTCAGTTCTGGGGGGCCACAAAGGTAAGCCCTTTTGGCCCCCAGAGCCAGGAGATCTGTCCTCTGGGCAGCAGTTGCAAAAATCAGGATACGCCCTCCAGATGAGTAGATATGCTTCTTTTTGGGAAGATATTGGTAAGCTGGAGTAAGGCAGAGAAAAAGAGCTCCAAGCTGATGTCTACAGCTTACATTATTTTTTGTTTTGTTTTGTTTCTTGGCTGCACTGCAAGGCATGTAGGATTTTAGTTCCCCAACCAAAGATTAAACCTGTGCCTCCTGCATTGGAAGCACGAGGTCTTAACCACTGGACAACCAGCGAAGACCCCAGCCTGCATTCTTGAGAGCTGCTTCATAGGCTACTAAATGTGTTGCAGACTTGAGGCTTCCCACTCAAAAGTTCCAGGACTGCAGTGTGGTCTCCTTCATAGAAAGACTGAGCAGTGTGCCTTGGTCTGCTGTCTGTGCAGTCACCTGAGGATGGTAGCCTGCCATGAACCATCCTTCCCCAGTGGCCGCAGTCCCATGAGACCCAGAACACAAGCCCCTCTGGTCATGAGGGCCAGGTGACCAAGGGGCATCCCTTGGATGTCAGCTGCAGAAGGTATACCAGACGTGTGTAAAGCTCCCCTCCAGAGACACTGGTGCTTTGTAGCCTGGCAGAGGATGAGTGCTAAGATAGTGTCTACAACCTCCCCACCACCAACCCCAACTTTGGAAAGGATTACAGTCAGCCCCTTGATATGTATTGTTTGCTTAGAAGCCTGCCTCCAGGCCAGTTAGGATGGTTAGCTAATAGGCCTCCTTCATAGAAAGACCTCAAAGATCTGTTGCCTCTTGCTGTGTCCCATGGGTGGCAACTGTTAAAGAACTCTTTCTCCATTGGTTACATTCCTGGAGGACCCACAAGTAAGTTTAAGCCTCTGATTACCAGAGCCAAGTGATGTAGAAGTGTCCCCTGGCAGCAGTCATAAAATTCATGGTGCCAGACAGGGTTCTGAGCTCTTTGGGCGACACCTATTACTACAGTTCCATGTGAACTGGAACGCAAGCTCCTCTGACCTCCAGAGCCAGACAGTCAAGAGTTATCTCCTGGGTGGCAGCTGCAAAAGTTGGGGTACCAGATGCATATAAAGGCTGTCTTCTGGGAGATAGATACTGGTTCTCTGGAGCATGGTAAAGGAGAGAGCAAAGATGGTGCCTACCAGTCTCCTTCTCTGGAGAGCGTTGCAGCAGGCTCCTTAATGTGTGTGTTAACTTGCCTCTCAGGCTTAGGGTTGGTTGGTTTGTTCGTTTAAATTTACTTTTGGCTGTACCACATGGTTTGTGGGATCTTAGTTCCTGACCAGAGATTGAGCCTCTGGACCCTCTGCAGTGAGGCCTCGGTTTTAACCATGGTACTGCTGGGGAAATCCCCAGGCTGAAGTTTTAATGTAAACAGGTGAGCCTCCTTTACTTTAAGTGTGGAAATCAGCTGCTTCTGAGCTGAGCATTGGGGTGGGTGAGTTTCTGAGTGTGACTCTTTAAGAGGTGTTTCTCTGATTGTCTCCGGCTTTGTGGGCTGTGGGCCGTGAGCTCAGTTGGTTTTCAAAATTAGGTGTTTTGGGGGTTCATCTTTCAAGTGTGTGTCTTAAAAGTTGCAGTGCCAGATGTGGAGTTTGAACCCTTTGTTCTCAGAGAGAAGGTCTGAGTGTTGAGTTCCCTCTCAGTTATGGGTTGCCATGGTAGGTGTGGGATTTATGACAAGATTGTGAGCCATCCTCTCCTACTGCTGTGATATAGTTTTCTTCCTGTGTACCTGATGTGTTGTTGTCATCCAGCCAGCCTTTAGTTTTCTCTTTTTTTTTAAGAGAAAATTGTTCCATGTGTAGCTGTAGACTCAGTGTGTCTGTGGCAGGAGGTATAGGAGATTAAATAATATGCTGGTGAATAACCAATGAGTCAAAGAAGAAGTCAGAAAATACCTTAAGAAAAATGGAAATGTAATATACCAGAGTTTGTGGGATGCAGCAAAAGCAGCTCTAAGAGGGAAATTCACAGCAACAAATGCTTACCTCAAGAAACAAAAAATCTCAAGAAACAGCATAACTCTGCACTTCTAGGATCTAGAAGAACAAATGAAGCCCAAGGTTAGTAGTCAGAAAGAAGGAAATAATAAAAATTAAAGCAGAAACAAATGAACTAGACATTAAAAAGGCAAGAGAAAATACTGATAACTAAGAGCTAATTCTTTGAAAAGATTAAAAAAAAAAAATCCCCCAAACCTGACAAACCTTTAGGTAGACTCAACAAGAAAAGAGAGAGAGGACTTTATTATATAACATCAGAAATGAAAAGAAAAAATGTGACAGTGATACCACAGAAATACAGAGGATCTTAAGAGACTACTATGGGACTGCCCTGGTGGTCCAGTGGTTAAGACTCTGCCTACCATTGCAGCGGATACAGGCTTGATCCCTGGTTCAGAGGAGTCCACGTGCCACAGAGCAGCTGAGCCCGTGCACCGCAACAACTGCAGCCTGCGTGCCCAGAGCCCGAGAGAGGCCCCCGCAGTGAGAAGGCCACACACTACAGCTGATGAGCAGCCCCCACGTGCCGCAACTAGAGAAGGCCCGTGCACAGCAGTGAGGGCGCAGTGCAGCCAAAATAAATAAATAACTTGAAAAACACTGAAAAAAAGGAGACTACTATGAATAATTATATGCCAGCAAATTGGACAACTTAGAAGAAATGAATACAATTCCTGGAAACGTATAACCTAAGGCTGAGTTGAATCTGTGTGTGTGTGCTCAGTCATGTTGGACTCTGCGACCCTGTGGACTGTAGCCCACCAGGCTTTCCTCCATGGAATTTTCCAGGCAAGAATACTGGAGTGGATTGCTGTTTCCTCCTACAGGGGATCTTCCCAACCTAGGGATTGAGCCTGCGTCTCTTGTGTCTCCTGGTTTGGCAGGCGGATTCTTTACCAAGCCCAGTGCCACCTGGGAAGCATAAGGCTGAATCATAATGAAATAGAAAATCTGAGCAAACTGATTACTAGCAAGGAGACTGAATCAGTAATCAGAAACTCCAACAAACAAAAGTCCAGGAGCAAAAAAAAAAAAAAGTCCAGGACCAGATGGCTTCCCTGGTAAATTCTACCACACATTCAAAGAAGAATTAAAATTAGTCCTTCTCAAACTCTCCCCCCAAATAGAACAGGGCAGAATTGTTCCGAACACATTTTATGAGGCCAGCATTATCCTGATACCAAAACCAAAGAATGTGCCACATACAAAAAATTACAGGCCAATATCCCTGATGACCACAGATGCAAAACCCTCAACAAGTTCTTAGCAAACTAAATTCACCAATACATTAAAAGGATCATAGAGGAGTGGTGGGGAGCGGCGGCAGCAGCAGGCCGAGGGGACGCACGGGCAGTCGCGGCGCCCTGTCGCATGGCCACAGTGGGGGTGGCTGCCGCTGCGCCGCCAAATGGGAGGAGCCTCCCGAGCAGTGCGGCCTGACCTTCGGCCTGTACCTGGCCTGTACCTGCTCTTTGACCTGGAGCAGTTGCAGTGCCTCAAGGAGAGCCGTGAGGGCAGCGGCCACGGTGTCTTTAGGCCATGGGAGGAGCTGACTGACCGCTCCAAGTTTGTTGAAAGTGATGCAGATGAAGAGCTTGTGTTTAATATTCCATTTACAGGCAATGTCAAGCTCAAGGGCATTATAATGGGAGAAGATGATGACTCACACCCTTCTGAGATGAGACTGTGCAGGAACATTCCACAGATGTCCTTTGATGATAGAGACAGGGAGCCAGATCAGACCTTTAGTCTGAACTGGGATCTTACAGGGGAATTGGAGTATGCTACAAAAATTTCTCATTTTTCAAATATCTGTCATCTCTCAATTCATATTTCAAAAAACTTTGGAGCTGATACCGCAAAGGTCTTTAATATTGGCCTGAGAGGAGAATGGACTGAGCTTTGCTCACATGAGGTCACCATCTGTAGTTATGAAGCATGACCCAATCCAGCTGATCACAGGGTCCATCAGGTAACCCCACAGAAACACTTTATTTCCTAAGGTCTGGCTAAGACTCCCACAGAGGCATTGTGTCATTGAAGAAGTATGACATCCTGTTGGGAAGGACAAAGAGAGATGGGGCTCCAAAGAGAGTTGGCTGCCACAGCCTCTGCCAAGCTTTGTCTTTGGGGCTTGCTGCAGAAACCTGGCCTATGGAAGATACCACACCCCCAGGAAGGGTTGTGTGGGTGCCAGGGAACAATCGTGGTTCTCTAGGGCCCTACAGAAATTGGGTCTTGGGCTGGTCAGTATCTGGCAGCCATGGATAATGCCTGCCTTCCCAGTTTATGTGGCCATGGGACCCCAAGTGTCTTGTTGCTTTGTGGCAGGATTATTTTATGACTTGTTTTTTAAAATGGAAACTATTCCTGGGCTGTGGTAAACTTTTTGAAGCCTCAGCATTGTGTTTGTATTAACCATCAGGGGGGTCTGTAACTAGAAATACTTGTCCCTGCTTGCTCCTTCTCCCTGTCATCTTTCAACATTCATGTCAAGTTGCCCAACTTGGAGTTGTCTGTCATGCACCAGTGTCCCATGTTATAGCTTGAAGAGCAGGAATCTCCTGATGTTGCTTAATAGCTTGAGAGGGTCCTTTTTTCCTATTGCCCAGGTAAGCGGTCTGAGGAGAGCATGGCATTGTTTCTGTGTTTGTGGGTAGCCTGGTTGGGGTAAGATGGGACTTTGATATGCTTCCCTTTGGGATATTCTTAATGTCTATCAGCTTCTAACTAGTGTTGTAAGACCA
The DNA here is from genome assembly GCF_001704415.2 of Capra hircus. Taxonomy (NCBI): domain Eukaryota; kingdom Metazoa; phylum Chordata; class Mammalia; order Artiodactyla; family Bovidae; genus Capra; species Capra hircus. The sequence goes on along the minus strand of NC_030814.1, from coordinate 44,252,357 downwards.
GTGGCAGAATTTGGAGATCTCGGTTCTTCTGTTCATGGTTTTTTATTCACTGTGACTAATAAGCTTCCTAATAAATCCTTACCAGACTTTAAAAAAAAAAAAGGTCATAGACCATCATTAAGTGGGATTTATTCTAAAAATGTATTCAATACTTTACAGTTCCAGAAATGGTTCAACACATGCAAGCCAGTTAATGCAATTCACCACATTAACAAAATGAAAGATTAAAAAAAATCATATGATCATCTCAGTATGGACGTACAAAAAAAGCATTTGACAAAATTCAGTATTCATTTATGATAAAAACTTTCAGTATCCATTTTTGATAAAAAGCAAGCATTGCGTGAACATACCTGAACATCATAAAAGCCATATATGTCAAGTCCACAGCTAGCGTCATACTCAATGGTGAAAAGCTAAAAACTTTTCTTATAAGGTCAGGAACAAAGATGATGATATACATGTACTCTAACCACTTATATTCAAAATGATATTAGAAGTTCTAGCTGCAGAAATTAGACAAGAAAAGAAATGTATCCAAATTGGAAAGGAAGAAGGAAAACTCTATTTACAGATAACATGATGAGAAAACCCTGAAGACTCCAAAAAAAACTATTAAATGAATTCAGGAAAGTTGCAAGATACAAAATTAATACACAAAAACTTGTTTATACTAATAATGAACTATCAGATAATCAAGTAACCCATTTACAGTTTCATCAAAAAGAATAAAATATCTAAAAATGAATTTAACCAAGGAGATGAAAGACTTGTATATTAAAAACTAGGAGACATTAATGAAAGAAATTGAAGAAGATAGAAATAAATGCAAAGATATTTTGTGTTCATGGATTGGAAGAATTAATACTGTTAAATGACCATACCACTCAGAGCAGTCTACAGACTCAGTGCAGTCCCTATCAAAATGTCAGTGGCAGGGCTTCTTTGGTGGCTCACTGGCAAATGATCCACCTCCCAGTGCAGGAGACACGGATTCGATCCCTCACCTGGGAAGATCCCACGTGCCGTGGAGTGACTAAGCCTGTGCGCCACAAGTATTGAGCCTGTGCTCTGGAGCCTGGGAGCTGCAGCTGCTGGGCCCATGTGTCCTAGGGCCTGTGCTTCACAACAAGGGAAGCTGCCGCAATGAGAAGCCTGCGCACCACAACTGGAGAGTAGCCCACTTACAGCAAAAGCCCATGCAGCACTGAAGACCCAGCCCAGCCAAAAATAAATAAAATTAAAAATAATTTTTCAGTGGCGTTTTCTCACAGAAATGGAACACTTTTAAAAGTTGCATGGACCCTCCAAACTCTAATAACAAAAGCAATCTTGGGAAAGAAGAGCAAAGCTAAAGGCATCATGCTACCTGATTACAAAGCTGTGGTAATCAGAACAGTATGATATTGGTATAGAAATGGACATATAGATCAATGGAACAGAATAGAGAGCCCAGAAATAAACCCACAAATATTTTGTCAATATTGGGGAAAAGATAGTCTCTATTGGACAGCCATATGCAAAATAATGAAATTGGATCCTATCTTACACCATACTCTAAAATTAAGTGGGTTAAAGACTTGAATGTATGACCTGAAACCATAAAACTCCTAGAAGAAAGCAGGCAGTAAGCTCCTTGACCTAGGTCTTGGCAATAATGTTTTTTAATCTGATACCAAAAACAGTAACAAAAATAAACAAGTAGGGCCTTATTAAACTAAAAAACTTCTCATAGGAAATCAGTGACGTAATGAAAAGACAAGCTACTGAATGGGAGAAAACAACTGTAGGTAATATATCTGATAAAGGGCTAATGTCTAAAGTATACAACAAACTCATATAACTAAATAGCAAAGAGACCCCAATCAAATTAAAAACTGAGAAGATCTGAATAGCTATTTTTCCAAGGAAGACATGCCAGTGACCAACAGGTACATGAAAAGATACTCAGTATCATAAATCATCAGAGAAATGCAAATCCAGACCATGGTGAAATACTACTTCACACATGTTAGGGTGGCAGGGATTTGCAGAAAAGGGAAACCTTGTGCACTTTCGGTGGGAATGTAACTTGGTGGAGCCACCGTGGAAAACGGTATGGAGGTTCCTCAAAAAATTTAAAATGAGCTACCATGTCAGCTAGCAATTCTGCTTCTGAAGAAAATAAAAGCACTGCTTTGAAAAGATGTATACACACTCTTATCCATTGCTGCGTTACAGTAGCCAGAATATGGGAACAACCTCAGTGTCCATCAGTGGATGAATAGGTAAAGAGATTGTGATATATATAAATATATAAACACACACACAGAGGTATTAATCAGCTGTAAAAAAGAATGAAGTTTTGCTGTTTGTGACAAGGACGAACCTGGAGGGTAGTGTGATAAGTGAAATAAGTCAATCAAAGAAAGACTAATACATTTGATTTCTCTTGTATGTGGAATCTAAAAAACAAAAATAAAACTAGGCTCATAGATACAGAGAACAGATTGATAGTTGCAGGAGGCTGCAACCTCTTGTGTTGAGGGGTGGGAAAAATGGACAAATTGGGTTTTTTTGTTTGTTTTGCCGTTTTTTTAGTTTAAATACATTGAATCAAACTTTCAAAAAAAGTCCACTCGTTAACATTTTTCTTAGTTCTCATCATCTGTATGTAGGTTCTTTATTCAGTTCCTTTTTAAAAACTCTCCTTGTGACTTGTTTGTTGAAGAAAGTGGGCTGTTGGTGTCACAGACTTAAGTACAGCTCTGATTTTGTTGAGCGCATCCCCTTTGTGTTGTTTAACAGGTGTCCCCATCTCTGTCTTTTCTGTGTTGACTCAAGATTGATTCAGGTTTGTTTTTGGCAGAAAGACTACTTCATAGATGGTGGGTGGTGTCTTTTTACATCAGGAGGCATATGAATCCACCTTTATGCATTAATTTCTTAGGTATTACAAAATGATGTTATTTGTCTTGATTTTTCAACAAAGTTGAGGAATTCTTCAGATCATGTCAGGGATCTGCTGTGTCTTTAAATCTGTTTTAGGACTGAGATGACTTAAAGTAGCGAATCAGTAGTCGCTGGCCACCGTAAAAAGGAATGAAATTTTGCCATTTGCAACAATGTGGATGAACTTCAGTTAAATTATTATCTTTAGTGAAATAAGTGAGACTGAGAAAGACAAATATTGTGCAACATATGTTGAATCTAAACTGTAAAACAAGCTAGTGAATATAACAAAGAAGAAACAGACTCACAGATGTAGAAAACTGATGGTTATCAGTGGGAAGAGGGAAAGGGGGGAGGCAAAACAGGGGTAGGAGGTTAAGTACAAGCTACTATGTATAAAGTCAGTAAGCTACCAGGGTATATTGTGCAACAGGGAATATAGCCAACATTTTATAATAACTATAAATGGAATGTAACCTTTAAAAATTGTGACTCATTATGTTGTACACCTGAAACTTACATAATGTTGTATATTATATATATATATATATGATGAGAAAGTCCCTAAAAAAATAAGTGTTTATTGGTCAATAAGGATAAGATATCTTGGGCATTATAATATGTTTATTATTTGACTTAATGTGAGTTACTGGCTTTTCACTCTTCTTAGCATTCAGTACACTACAAGCTCTTTGTGGTATTTTATGTAATAGCACTCTCTGTTAACAAATATGTCCAGAATGTTCCCACTTGTTATCCTTAAATAGTTTCCATCAAAATGGAGCTGATGTGGTTCAGAAAATAGATGTGGAGAAGATTCTAAGTGTCTGTTGCTTTACAGGCTTTTTTCATCTCACAGCATTTTACCTCAATCACATATCCACACAAGTGCTTCTCTTGAAATATCTCGAAAATGGGAGAAGAAGAATAAAATTGTTTATCCTCCACAACTGCCTGGAGAACCTCGGAGACCAGCTGTAAGTTTGTGGGTATAACTGATCTCTTCATTTTGATAAAGCACTCTTACTCTTGTGTAGCTATGCCGGGGTCCAGCCCCGGTGGATCCAGGGAATTCGAAGGTGCGGACGGAGTCGGCGTCTTTGGAAAAATACATATTTAATCACAGATATAGAGAGATTAGAAATGGATAGTGTAGTAGGAAGATTAGTGGAGAAAAAGAGGCTGAATAACTTGGATTACGTGGAATAGCATCCATGCTCCAGACGGGAATTCAGCCAGAAAAATGGGAGCAAGAAAGAAGCGACATGGGGGAATCAGTCTTTCTGGAAACTGATCTGATTTCTTTATTTTTGGGTTTGCTTATATACCTTTCGTTACACATAGGGATGAATACAGAGTCACCCGGGAGTCAGCAGTCCTGACCTTTATCAAAATCAGGTGCTTCATATAAATGTATAAAAAAGGTACATCATCTTCTGGCCATGAGTGAGACCTGCTGACATTTTATGATCCATTCTTTCTGATAACCAAAAAACTTATTTCTTCCAAGGGTGTTTTTTCTTAAACCAGGCACCACCCTCCAAATAAAGTTACATTCCTATAGGGTGAGGGTGTAGTGAGTTACAATCAAGAAAGGAATTTATTTAACCCAAGGTTAACATGATTAGTCTTAAAGGTTAATACTTATTTCTCCTATATGCTTAAAGGTTAATACTTATTTCTCCTATATGCTAGTTATATTCATTATAAGGGCAGGGAATATGGAGATTTAGCAGCAAACATCAGCCCAACAAATGAAAATCCTTTCACCAATGCTCCCGTTAAGATCTATTTAGTCTTAAGATATGATAAAGTTACATTTTTACATAGCAAGGACACAGTGATTTATAACAAAGTACAGTGATCTATTACAAAAGAGAAAATCCATTAACTCAAAAAGTCTAGTATTGCTAACATCAAACTACCATATTTCCTTCGCTATATTCCAAATACGTTGATTAATATATTCCCAGGTGCCTAAGGATATGGAGGCCTGGCGGCAATCATTGACTCAACAAGAAGAAACCGTCCTATGCTAATTAAGACTCTCAAAATACTCCAAAACTCTCTGTGCTGTTTATGGTTGAGAGGTAGTAAACAATCATGTGGCAGGAGTATGGATAATGCTGTCACACAGGCTAGTCTGTCAGCAGAGAGATTTGACCTGAGACATCCTTGTCCCACCCAGAGCAGGGAATTAGCAGCAGTTATTGACACAACAAATGAAAAAACCCTTCACCAATATAATTCCTAACCAACACACTATACTAATAATTTCTAACTCCCCAAAAGAATTTGCCTTTAATAAGTCTAAAACATCTCATGCCTCTCAGGTTGGGAGGCTGTAAACAATCACATGTGGCCGGACGAACCTATACAGGTGGGCTAGATAACCTTCAGAGGAGTCCGTAAGCTGAAACACTCTTGTCACGCCCAAGGATTTTTATTGCCTTGGAGCTGCACGTTTACTCCTTCTCCAAGAAAAACGGTTATGGAGGAGAGCCCCCCGTAAAGTCAGAGGTGTAGGTGAGAGCATAAAACAGACTCTGGTTTTGGGGTTAGATGCTCGGGAACAGGGGGTTTCCTGAGGCTTGATCACGCCTTTGCGTATGCCAAGCCTCCTTCCTCATGACCTTTGCCATGGGCGGAGTTCCTCACGCTGGCTCCTGGCATAGCTAGCAGTGATTTAGTATTCCATATTAAGAAAAAAATTACATCAATTTTCTTGATCTTTTCATTGATACAGAAAATATTCTAGGTTTATCTTTTTGATAGTTAAAAAGATTGTTTCTTATCTATTTGCTTCTTATTTATTTTGTTTCTTTATTTATTTGCTTATCCAGAAGCGCTCCTGGATGTGCTTCCCTGGTGGCTCAAATGGTAAAGAATCTGCCTGCAATGCAGGAGAACTGGGGGTTGAATCCCTGGGTCAGGGAAGATCCCCTGGAGAAGGGAATGGCAACCCACTCCAGTATTCTTGCCTGGAGAATTCCATGGAGAGAGGAGCTTGGTGGGCTACAGTCCAGTGGGTTGCAAAGAGTTGGACAAGAGTGAGCGACTTTCACTTTTTTCACTATACATACCTTGCTTACTAACAGGGAACAATTTGCTCACCTAGCCACATAGTTTACACACTGTGTCATTATTTGCAGTGTTCCTTAGTATTTTCAGTCTGCTAGCTGCAAACATTTAGAAAGTTAGTATTACCTCTTGTTTAAAAGAGGGCCAGATAATACTTACCATTCTGTCTCATTCTGTTCTTCAGCATTTGGAATATGTAGTTAAATAATAGTAGATGGGCAATGAATAAATCCTATAGCAGTAACTTAAAATGAATGTCACCAGTTTAGACCACTCCTTTATTTTTAAGAGTGTCTTCCTAATTTAGCTAGTACAAATATCCAAACAATGTAGGCTCCTGTAGATACTATCTTACATGTGACTTCATCCTGGTAAAGAAAGTAAGTCAGAAATTAAAGGCTTTTAAAAATATATATACATATAAAATAGTCATACCTTGTTAAATTGAGCTTGACTTTTTATGTTTCTGAAGAAAGCTAAGTTAAATAAATTAGTAGTGAAACTGTATCAAAACTGTTTGAACAGTCACTTCTATAAGAGGCATGTTTTTAATATGTGGATTAATTGACATACTGATCATACGTCATTCTTAAGAGTCATTAATGTGGATCCTCTATTAGGTGACATTTTTTGTTGCTGTTGCTGTTTGTATCATTATATGCATTTAAAAATAAACTTCTTTACAAGTTACTAATTTAGACATTTCATAATTTAGACTTATACTTTATTTGAATAGCTGTTTTGGACATTATATTCTAATGTAACTTTACCTAATTTTACTGTGTAGGTTAATTAATAGCCATTATGTTTAACCAGGCCTTCTGACCTCCAAATTTGCCACTTTATCTATTTGCCATGGTAGGTTTATTTACTGAGACTTTATCTGGTTTACTTTATACAGTGCACCTGCCTCAAGTAAACATTGAGCTTTTTAGTTTTAGAAGACGATGGTTGAATAACTTTCACCTTTTCTGGTAAACATTTGATTCCTTTTTTCCCAGTGTTTTGCCAGGATTACAGTGTCTTTTTTTTTTTTTTTTAATATTTGAAGATGATTATATACAATTCAGGTTTAACAATATCTCACCATGGGAAACCAAGAGTTGAAAGGTTTCTATATAAAAGATTTTGTTGAGTATTAATTTTGCAGATTAATATTATCAGTCATGACAGTTCTTTCCTCTCCTGTGCTCCCCAGGACAGATTATTGCTGAAAATGTAATTAGACTGTTGCTACACTTTTCAGCCTGTCAGCTTCTACTGCAACAGAATTGAAATCTGCTACATATTGAAAGATGGCCACTTGAGACTAACTGGTGTTTCTAAGTCATTTGTAAACTTCTAGCTGGGCTCAGAATGTTAAAAAGTTCTGCGGTTTCTCTGCTGTTACTTGCCTTGAATTACCTTGAAAACGTTTTTCTGATTTTTAAGTGGCAGTGTGGTGTAGTGGTAGAAGGAGTGTGGGTTTTAGAGTCATGAGGAGAACTTTAAAGATAGACCTGCCAGACATTGTATTAAGCCCTTCACATACTTCCCTGGGTGGCACTAGCTTTGTCTCTTACAGGCTTTGCTATCTTGGACAAGTCACTTGATTTCTCTGATTTTCATTTTGTAAAAGATTTATAAAATGTTTTCTCTCCCAACTCATAGAGTTAGATCATATGAAATAAAGGGCTTAAAAAATGCTTTATGAACTATAAATTGTGTAATGGATGATTGATTAAAAAATTCAGTGGGATAAAGCTACCTTCTATAAATCAGTTCAGTTCAGTCGCTCAGTCATGTCTGACTCTTTGCGACCCCATGAATCGCAGCATGCCAGGCCTCCCTGTCTATCACCAACTCCCGGAGTTCACTCAGACTCACGTCCATCGAGTCAGTGATGCCATCCAGCCATCTCATCCTCGGTTGTCCCCTTTCCAATCCCTCCCAGCATCAGAGTCTTTTCCAATGAGTCAACTCTTCGCATGAGGTGGCCAAAGTACTGGAGTTTTAGCTTTAGCATCATTCCTTCCAAAGAAATCCCAGGGCTGATCTCCTTCAGAATGGACTGGTTGGATCTCCTTGCAGTCCAAGGGACTCTCAAGAGTCTTCTCCAGCACCACAGTTCAAAAGCATCAATTCTTCGGCACTCAGCCTTCTTCACAGTCCAATTCTCACATCCATACATGACTACTGGAAAAACCATAGCCTTGACTAGATGGACCTTAGTTGGCAAAGTAATGTCTCTGCTTTTGAATATGCTATCTAGGTTGGTCATAACTTTCCTTCCAAGGAGTAAGCGTCTTTTAATTTCATGGCTGCAGTCACCATCTGCAGTGATTTTGGAGCCCCCCCAAATAAAAACTTAATATTTACTAAGATCTTACCATGTGCTAGGCACTGTATAGTACTTGGTTCACATAGGTTAGTTTATTTAATCCTTATTGTAGTTTTAGGTGTTAGGTACTATTGTCTTCATTTTAAAGAAGAGACTTAGCCAGAAACTGGTGAAGGGCCTCGGGCTCTGTAGTTGGTAAATGGTAGAGTGGGAATTCAGACCCCGGTAGTTTGATTCTAGAATCTATGCTCTTCTTCTAGAACCTGTGCTCTTCACCAGACACCCGCAGTATTGGTTTTCTTACAAAAGTAGTTGTTTCATCCGTTTTTCCATTGTTTTCCTCACTAACAGAAACTTTTTTTCTTTTTGTGTGCTTTGTTCTTTTAGCCAACTAAATGTTTTTAAAATACTTTCATTTAAGTCTTTTACTATTCACCTGTATAGAAGCATTGCAGATATTGTCACGAACTAGCCATTTTGCAGTTTGTTTCTCCCTTAGTAATCTTTATGACAGTGAGACTTTGGAAAAATATGGCTTTAAATAGGGAAAAAACAGTCTCCATATTCTTGATAATGTTTTTATTTCTTATGGAAGTATTTCATTAGGCATTAGAAAGTAAAAACTTTATTAATACTGTGTTACTGTCATTTTCGGAGAAGGCAATGGCACTCCACTCCAGTATTCTTGCCTGGAAAATCCCATGGATGGAGGAGCATAGGCTGCAGTCCATGGGGTCACTAAGAGTCAAGACACGACTGAGCGACTTCACTTTCACTTTTCACTCTCACACATTGGAGAAGGAAATGGCAACCCACTCCAGTGTTCTTGCTTGGAGAATCCCAGGGACAGCAGAGCCTGGTGGGCTGCCGTCTGTGGGGTTGCATAGAGTCGGACAGGACTGAAGTGACTTAGCAGCAACTGTCATTTTGATAGGCTTGTTTAATTTTTTTTTTTTCCTGTTTGTAAGGAAATCTACCATTGTCGAAGACAAATAAAGTACAGCAAAGACAAGATGTGGTATTTGGCAAAATTGGTAAGCTAAAGTGACTGTTACCATATAATACTTTGGGAAAGAAGGTTCAAATTTTATCCTAGTATTTGAAAAAAACCAACAACCGAAAAAAAACTTGCCTTGTTTTCTCCAAAAAGTGAGGAATATAATTACATTTTCAGACATTTGGTAGGTAATCCAAAAATGATAGCTCAGAAATTGGTGATTTTGTCCAGTTTTTACCTCCTGAGAATCTCAATCATGTTAGATTCATAGATATTTAGAACAAAGGCATCGAGAACCTGGCTACAGTTAGAGAATCTAGGAAGCAAACTTACATATCTGTAAAAGCTGATTCAACCTGTTTCAAAACTGTTGCCTTTTAAGTTTTTTACCCAGAAAATAAAATTTATATAGGAGAGAAAGCAAAAGCAGCAAATACATGTATAATAATACATTTATTCTATAGGAAAAAGATGCCTTTTATGCCTGCTAGCATCCTTGCCAACCTATGATCTTTCTTTGTCATGTCTGCTCTCTTTTATTATTAAAACTATTAAAATCCAGGTTAGTGGTTGAAATTTTTAAGTTTGATTTTAACTTAAAGAGAGTGATGGTGTACCTTCTCAAACATGTATTTTTCTCCTTTGCATTTATTAGCTATTTTTATTTTTAATGAAAAAAATTTTCCCTAATTTTACTGAGATGTAATTAACATGTAACTTGTTAGCTATTTTTAGAAGTTATTTGGATTATGTAAGGCTTTTACTTTTCACTGAAGTGGCAATACTGACTTTGTAAACCAATTTATTTATTTTCTCTTTGTCTATTATCCTTTAATTCTAGATACGAGGAATGTCAATTGACCAGGCTCTGGCTCAATTGGAATTCAGTGACAAAAAAGGAGCCCAGATAATTAAAGAGGTAAACTAAGATTGGTGGGGAAAGAGCACGTAGTTGTCTTGCAGATGTTAGTAAGCTTTGCCTAAATCCAGAATTAGCTCATTTAAGTGCAGAGTTTATATTATACAGATTCAGGGTACTCAGTTTTATTAATGTTCTTATACGTTAGGGATGTTCTATGCTTTAAGTATTCTTTTTCCTGAGATGCTTTTATTTGTACCACAAAGTCATTTATATACATCTTATTTTAAATTATTGGGTCTTGATACATTATTTTAGAAGAATTTTTGTCAATTCCACAACTGAGAGCTTGGGATTTTATAACTAATTTGAGTGGAAAAAGCACTGGACTGGAACTCTGGTGACTTGGTCTTATCTTTTCTCTGACAATTTCTGTTGTGACTATGGGCAAGGCACTTGTCTAGTTCCATTTTTCTTATTTGTAAGAAAGACCTCTCTAGCTCTAAATGTAGCTGATTCACTTGGTGCAAATATACTGTTGGTATTTATGCTGACTCATTCTAGGCACATGAGTGTTTTGTTTCAGAAAGCTGAGTTGAGGACATCTGGGGAAATCAGCATTACTTCAGTTAATTTTCACATTAAGTCAGATCTTTTAATTTAGTAGTTGAATAGCTGAGGTTGTTGGATTCAGACTTCTAAGAGGCTCTCTTGTAATGCCTCTTATTTATTTCCATTCAGAATGCAGTTACTAAGTATCTGTTGTGTACCCAGCTTTGTACTACATTCTTCCTCTTTAAAGGACAAAAAGATCTGCTTTCTGTTATTTCTGACAACTACTGTCCTATTTCAAGAAATGTGTTCTGGAGAAAGTTAATTCAAAATATTTATGGAGTATAAATTTAATAATTCTTTTTTTGTTTGTTTTGTTTTTATTTTTTGGCTGTGCCATCTGGCATGTGGGAATCTTAGTTCCCTGACCAGGGATAGAACCCGAGTCCCCTGCATTGAAAGCTTGGGGTCTTAACCACTGGACCACCAGGGAAATCCCTAAACTTAATAATTCTTAAAGGAAATTTTAAAGTATGATTTTCTCTATTTGTCTGATGTTGTTAATGGTTATTTTGCATCCAAAGTTTAAGAATTTTCAGTAAGATTTAGCTCTTGAGCTTCTTGAACTTTTTGACAAAGTCTGTGACTCAAAGACATAATGCTCATTACCAGGGTTTCTGCTGCTAGTACTGTTATCTCCTCCTTTACAGCTTACACATTCTATTTAAAACTTAGCAGTATCGACTGTGTTCTTTGCATTTGCAATTCTTGTCTGAGGAAGGAAACTCACTGTATCCATTCTCCTTAGTACTGTTATCATTTGATATTCTCTTTTTAAAATTGACTATAATAGGAAAGCGTGTGATTAGCAGTCATGTAGAGATAACAACAAGAAATGAGAAATTTAATTCTGTTCTAGTTCAAGGTCAGCCATATGAATGCCTTTCTTTTCCTTGTTAAAGGTTCTCTTAGAAGCACAAGATATGGCAGTAAGAGACCACAATGTGGAATTCAGATCCAATTTATATATAGGTAAGATCTCTAATAATCTTAGCTTTGGAAAGTGTCTTCTAGTAGTGGTGCCAAGTTCTTTACCTAATAACAGTCTTTAATATCTAAATACTTTGGACTATGTTTACCATTGGAAATTGCTGGTAATAGCTTATTTTTCAGTCTCCAGCGTGTGAATGTTAAGTCTGTTGTAATGGTCCTAACTGCTTTATTTTTACTTGTTCTCTAATGAGATTGAGATCATGAAATCTATTGCTGATAGTTATTAAATAATGGATATCAAGATGATACGTAGAGTGGTCCTTTACTCATAATAAGAATGTAGCTGATTTTTTAAAAAATGAATTCTTTGTCAACTCGAAAGAGATATATAAAGGATCACAGTGGACTTAGACAGTCTTTATAGATAATGTGCCATGCCAGGCGCCTCATCCATAGAGGTATCCTGTAAGTTAGCCCTCCTAGTACCAGATTGGAAAATCATCTGTTGAATTACAAAAGCCAGAGGACCTTCGAAGACTTAGTGACCCAGATGTGTTGGTTCCTCTTTGTTCTTAACATCCTAAAGCATTAGCTCTGGTTTTGTAGGCTTGTCTCACATCTATTTAATGGAAGTGAAAATGTTTTGGAAGGCATGGTGTACTCTACAAATGTAAAGGATATTTTGTTAGCATACCTTCATACTGATCTTTTTTTAGAAAGAGATCAGTGTTTATTACAAAGCTCTTCCCTACCCCACCCCAATAAAATGGAGCATAGGTTGGAGTTAATACAGCAGTTACTCCTGACTTCAGGATTTTTATCACCAAACAGAGATGTTGATGTCCAAGCAAAATTTTCTCAGTCTACCAAACCTACATATAAGAAGGACTGTTTTACTAAAGATATTTCAAATTCAAGATATGGGAACTGCTGCTCTCCACACAGAGGGGAAAAGGCTGAATCATTATAGTGGAAGTTAGCTGCTTGTACCTTATAGTTTTTCAGCAATTAGCATTTTAAAAGATCATCTAAATTCCACTTTGTCACATAACCTCTGCCCTACTGGAGATGTTTATTCTGGTTAATATCTTACCTCACCTCACCTGAAATTGACGCTGGCAGCTACAGCTACTTCTGAAATTTAAATGAGTTATGATTTTCAATTGAAACATCTTATTTTAAAGCTGAATCTTGTAAAATTAATTATATTCTGATACATGCGTAGAGTTAGAGGGGAATCAAAATGGCAGCTAGAAGATGCAGGCCACAGTAGTTAATCATAAACATTTTCTTCTGGGAGAAGCATGAATAAGTAATGCTGGAAGGACCCAGAAACACTGGAAAAGATGAAATGGATGAAGGGCAAGACCATTTGCTTAAAACCTCTTGGTGACCTTTCCTGCTCCATGACTGAATATCAAATTACATTTAATTAATTTCATTCAATTTCATAAGAATATTGGCTTTTCAGCTGATTGGCAGCATTTCATAATGTAATTCAGATGCAAGTGAAATGAAATTTGTGTTTAAATCCGTTTCAGTAGTTAGTATATATAGCGAGAGGGTGAAGAGCTTAATCCTGTCTTCCCAAATGAAGGAGCAAAGTCCAGTATTACCTTTAAGCAGAAATCGACTTAACTGTGAATGGTCCTTTAATGTGCTGGCTTCTTATGCACATTTCTGCTGAGAAACCTCTGCCCCTCCTGTACCTTCTTTTCATCTAGTTCTGGGTCAAAGTCTCTTTTCTTAAGTAGGGCTAGTAAGTCTGGATTTGTCTTATGATTTTAAAAACTCATTTGCTAAGTGTTTTGTTGGCTAATTTTGTTATGAAGGAAAAGGAGATGAGTACCCCCCGGAAGACGAAGTATCTGACCACAACACATCAGGCAGTTTATCCCTGTATTTGCTAAACTTCCCTAATATGAATTGTCTGAGGTTCTAGAGTCGGACACAACTGAGTGACTTTCACTTTCTCTTATTAAAAACACAGATTCCCAGTCCTCACCACAGACTGAAACCCCAAGGGAGAGGCTTGGGTAAAGTCTATTGATTCTTACCCATAAAATGTGGGACACTAATTGATCTTATAGTCTTTGAGAAGGCCTAGATATTTCATTCCATAGACTTGTTTTAGAGTTTGAAAGCCTAGTTACTTGTTGACTGCCGGTTTGGCTCAGCAAAAGCTCTTTCAGTCCCCTGAAATAAGTAAGAGAGATTATAAGGGATGTACTTTTTTGGTAGCATATGTTCTCATTATGTGGTAATTCCTTCAAATGCTTGTCATCAGTCTAAAGCTCATACCTGGTGTTGCATGACCATAGACTTTGAAAGTTCATTTCCTTTTCAAACTTGTAATGATGACTGATGACAGTGATAGGCCTTAACAAGTGGACATGGACTAAAAAAATGCCATTGCTCTGTGATTCATAGCATCTTAAAGTGGTTCACTTCAGGGAAAGTGAATGACTGACTTTGTAAATCAGTCTTCTGGGCTAAGACTGATGAAGGGGAAAGTGGGGAGGGTTTCTGAAGTTACTGTTAAGGTTCCCATTAAGCTAAATACAAGTAATCAGAAATATTGAGAATATTTTCAATACATGGTACCTGCTGGGCAATATCTTTGAAGGTCATTTCTTCTTTTGAGATACCTTACTGTTTTTTCTTTCATTCAAAAAATATTTGAGTGCCTGCTTCCCTGTTATCTCAGTCTGTGTGGTTCTGCCTGTGATTCCGGATACCTGGGTTTGATCCCCGGTTTGGGTTGGGAAGATCCTCTGAAGAAGGAAATGGCAACCTACTCCAGTATTCTTGCTTGGAGAATTCCATGAACAGAGGAGCCTGGTGGGCTACAGTCCATGGGGTCACAAAACCCCATGGACCAAAACCGTGTATATTAGTACTGTGTGTACTTGGGAAACAATGAAATTTAGTTTAGAATTTGAGCAATTTAGCAGAGATGTCTCTTCATGGGAAATAGATGGGGAAACAGTGGAAACAGTGACAGACTTTATATTTTTGGGCTCCTAAATCACTACAGATGGTGACTGCAGCCATGAAATTCAAAGATGCTTACTCCTTGGAAGAAAAGCTATGACCAACCTAGACAGCATATTAAAAAAACAGAGACATTACTTTGCCGACAAAGGCCCATCTAGTCAGAGCTATGGTTTTTCCCGTAGTCATGTATGGATGTGAGAGTTGAACCATAAAGAAAGCTGAGTGCTGAAGAATTGATGCTTTTGAACTGTGTTCTTGGAGAAGACTCTTGAGAATCCCTTGGACTGCAAAGAGATCCAACCAGTCCATCCTACAGGAAATCAATCCTGGGTGTTCATTGAAAGGTCTAATGCTGAACCTGAAACTCCAATACTTTGGCCACCTGAAGTGAAGAACTGACTCATTAGTAAAGACCCTGATGCTGGGAAAAATTGAAGGCAGGGGATGACAGAGGATGAGATGGTTGGATGGGATCACCAACTCAATGGACATGAGTTTGAGCAAGCTCCAGGATTTGGTGATGGGCAGGGAAGCCTGGCTTCACACTCAGCAGAAACTTGAAATTTGTTTGTTGAGTGAGTGAACGGCACAGTTTTGGATCTGCCAAAACTGTGCTTTTCACTCACTCAACAAACAGAAATTCCAAGTTTCATGTAGAACAAATTGCTATTAAAGTAGGCATCTACATACTGTTTCTGGAGAAGGAAATGGCAACCCACTCCAGTGTTCTTGCCTGGAGAATCCCAGGGACGGGGGAGCCTGGTAGGCTGCCATCTTTGGGGTTGCACAGAGTCGGACACGACTGAAGCGACTTAGCAGCAGCAGCAGCTACATACTGTTTCATTTTAATTGACGTAGTTCTGTACTAAAGTAGTTTGAAACTCAACATACATACTTAGTGGAGGAGAGACTGGAGGAGGTGATACCGTAAACCAATTTGGAATCTATACTGTAAGCCCTGATTTCGTTCAGATCTGAGTGGTTGTGTTGTGTATTCCCATTCCAGGGTGTGGTGGTTGAGAAGAATTAATGTTTTTGTTTTGACATTAAAAAGTGATGGCATTATATGCATGCAGGTTAGGCAGATGTTATTTTATGGCCTAAAGAGGAAACCATGGCTGGCATTTTGTAGGTTCTGAGTGTTTGCTATTAGGTATTTTGGGAGAAATGGAAAGGAAACGGTAGTTAGCATGGACCCTGTAGCACTGATCGCTGTGTTCTGATAGATTATGTAGTGTTGCGCAGTTAGCTAGTTTTGATACTTCTTTCCCTGGAGTGTAGTAGTCCTTATTCTCAGAGCATTTGGAAATTGATGCTCAAATTGGATAGAGTAGGAGTTTTAGATAAAATTAGCCATCATGTTTGAAAAATCTTTTCAGAAGTTTCTACACCCTTCCCAGTGTCATTGGTTTTATTTTTAGGATTCCTCCTGACAAGTGGATTCAGAGCACCTGGAAATACTTTATATTATAAAGTGATCTGTGTAATTCTGGTTTTTGTTTGGAGAAACTAAAAAAATTTTTTTATTGAAGTATAATTGACATGCAACATTATGTTAATTTCAGGTGTACAGCTGGATGATTCAGTATTGCAAAGTGATCACCATAACAAATCTGGTTAGCATCTGTCATACATTGTTACAGGGTTGTTTTTTTTCTTGTGATGAGATCTTATAATAATCTCTTCTCAACTTTCAAATATGCAATATGGGTATTATTGACTATTGTCACCATGCTGTACATTATATCCCCATGGCTTATTTATTTTATAACTGAAAGTTTGTACCTTTTGACTCACTTCATCCATTTCGCCCACCTGCCCCCTACCGCTATCTTTGGAAATTCTTAAATTCATTTCTTTAGTGCCCAGTAGATGAATTTGATAAATAGGGAGTTAACTCTCACCTTATTTCACTGAAACCCTAGGCAGTTTTCTTAGTCACTTTCATCCTTAGCTTTCTCTTTAGGATGGTTCTGCTGAAATCACTTCATGAGAGGTTTGTGGTCAGAGGGTTGTGGAGCACATGCTTTGACATGGTCTCTGTAATATAAAGTTCCGTCACAGTAAGAATAAAAGTGGTGAGTATGAAAGTGAATTAATTTGCTCCGTATGCTATAGATTTTGCCTTTTTAAAACGCTTATTAAATTAACTAAAAATGTAAGACTAAATTCAGAAGGTAGTTACTATGATTTACCATGGGTGAACAGGTGAATAGATTACTTCTTATTACTATTTAAAAGATTTCTTCAAATTTTGCAAGGTCAAACCTTGAGATGTAGGATTGGGACAGGGAGATGAGGGGATAGATGTGATGCAGGAATTGGTAAACCTGACTGTGAATCAGAGTTGCCTGGATTGGGGGATGTTGTTTGCTCAGGATATAATTTCCAAGGCCCACTCCAAATATAAGTTAGAATATCAGCATCAGCATTTTAAATGTGTTCCCTAGGTTTGTTTGATGTAGTAGCCTGAGGATAGCATTTGGGAACCATTGGTTCCAGAGGCTTCTCATACAGTTAAAATAAAATCAGAATGTTCTTCCACAACCTCCAGGGCTCTGTGTAATCCTGTCTTCATCTCTGATCTCTTCCCCTTATTTGTATCACTCTGCGCCTTGCCTACTGTGCTTTAGCAGGTTCTTGTCCTGAAACAAGCCAAGGATGTTCTTACCTTTGGGGCTTTGCGCTTGCTCTTTCCTCAGCCTGGAACACGTTGCCCTTAGGTATTTGCATGAGTGATTCATTCTGGTCTTGGATCAAATGTGTCTTCCTCAAGGATGCCTCTTGACACCACCCAGTCTGAAGTTGCCCCCACAACACCCTCTCAGTCTCTGTCACATCACTGTTTTTGTTTTATTCATAGCGCTTTGTCACTAACTAAAATGATGGTGTTTGTCTTCTGTCATTCTCCTCCAGAGTGTCCACTGTGTGGAGCCAGGGCCCTTGCTGGTCTCGTTCACTCTTACTTCTCCAGGACCTGAAATGGAGCCTGATCTGTGAGGAAGAACTCAGGAGATGCTTGTCTTTAGATAAGCTGCTCTAGCCAGCCAGTGAGCTCATGTAATCTTAGAATCCAGCTGAGGAGAAGACATAAATTGCTCAGCCAGTCAAGCTGTAATCTTGCAGATACAGTTATGGTTGTTTTGTGTAATTCTCTTTTTCTTCCCTGTCTAGCTGAGTCCACCTCAGGGCGAGGCCAATACCTGAAACGCATCCGATACCACGGCAGAGGTCGCTTTGGGATTATGGAGAAGGTTTTTTGCCATTATTTTGTGAAGTTGGTGGAAGGCCCTCCCCCTCCACCTGAGGCACCAAAGACAGCAGTCACCCACGCCAAAGAGTATATCCAGGAGCTTCGCAACCGGACCATCATTCATGCTCTGTGATGGGACTATTCAGACTCCATGGTGTATATATTTTGCCATTTATTTCTTAAAACCAACAAAAATTAAAGACAAATGCTTTCTGTGAATCGTTATTGAATTATTGAAATATGAAGTACCACTGCTGGTTTTATACGAATATTTATAAATCTCTGTCCATTTCTTGAGAGCCTCTGGTTATATTTTATGTATTTGCAACTAGGAAGGGGAAATCAGCTTTAAACATAGTGACAGACTGTATAATTCAGAAGGCTTTTTTGAGTCCCGTTTGAAAGGAACGTTAGCTTTGTAGCTAGTGCCCTGCAGGTGGTAGTTTTGATACCAGACTTGAGTAGAATGTTGTAGGATAAGAAAGCTTGTCCTTATTATTTCACTTGATTTTCCTCTTGAGACTAAGGGAGGTAGTGGAGGGGAGCATGCCTGCATGTTGTTTCAGTGCAGTATTTTGGAGCGTTCTGTGGTTCAGTTTTTCCTTTCACTGTTGGCATTGACTAGTGGGTGAGGGTTTATATAACCCTTTACTGTTTTAGCTGAAACTTGAAATTATAGGAATTTATTAGATATATTAATCTAAAACTCCAAAAATCATTTAACTTATAAAGTTTATTTTCCTTAAATAATAACTGTTTTTATGTCTCCTTCTAACAGTGCTTTCTGTTGCTTGGCTATCTTGTTTAGGATTGATTTTTCAGAGTGAATTCAATCAGAAGAACCAATCTCAGCCTTGCATTCTAAAATAAGGCAGTAGATGGCACTCACTTCCCTCTTGTTAGCAGAAATTGTTAAGAGTATTCAGCACTCTGTCCACGGCCCTAGTTCAGTGTTTCTCTAATGTTTATATGCAGAGGAAGAACCTAGGGTGCTTATTAATGCACACTTCTGGGTCCCTCTCCACCCCTCTCCCCCAAATATTCTGATTCACTAAAAATCTGTTTTAAATAAGCACTTCCAGATGATTCTGTTTTCGGGAACTGCACTTTGAGTCAAATGAAGAATGTAGCTTCAGTGCCATGTTTTAAGATGGCATTAATAATAGCTACTATTTATTGGGACCTCATTATTTGACATGCTCTGTGCTATATTTTACAAGTAACCATCTCTGGGTTACACAGTTTGTAAATATTGGACTGTAATTTAAACTGTAGGTTTAAGTTATTTATGCATACCTACTGAATATACAGGAATATTTCTAGGCTTCTGCAGTTAACCTAATGTATGGGTAAAAAAGGCAGAGGGCTCAGTGAATAAGTCACTGAGGTGTCGGGCAGATTCATTCTGGGTCCTAAGGTATTATAGCATGGAAGCGTGGAAATAACACTAGAGTGGTGGGAGGTAACGTTTGTTCTAGTCTTGGCATAATCACTAACCAGAAGTAAGACTCTGGGCAGATTTCCTCCGTGCTTGGCCTCCATTTAATTTACCTAGAAGATAAGAGGCTCAGAGTTGTCTGGAGAACACCTTCAGAATCACTTGAAGGGCTTGTTAAAAGATCCAAATCCCTGGGCCTCACTCTCCGACTTAGTGAGTCAGGGTTTGGTGTGGGGGACCAGGGGTTTACACTGGTAACGAATGCCCCAGTGATGCGTGGCTAAGAATCCCTGGATCGGAGGGTCTCCTGGCTTTCTTTCGGGGCAGATGCTCTATGAGTTTTAGTCTCAAGAGTTTTTACTTCCTTGGGTGTGACTGAAACACACCAGGTGGTGGTGTGGACTCCGTAACTATAAATTGCATAAATGAGGATGCTACTTCATCTTAAAAGTGTTTTGAAATAGGTAAGAACAAAACATCTTGGAGTCTAATGAAGAATGTTTGCTTGTAATCTAAGGTTCAGCCTTGATTTGGAACTGCTTCTGGTATGTTAAAGTGTACTGATTGCTAGCCTTCAGGACTGGGTACTGTTTTAAACATGGTGTATACATTATCTCAATGAACGTTTCCCATTATGACTGTTGCTAAGTACATCTGGTTAGTTTCCATGCTGAAATTAACTTTACATGGTTCAGAAACTGATTTCTTCTCTTTAACAATATCTGAATGCTTGTAATTTCCGTTTTTTCCCCAGAGAATTATGATAGATTAACACTTTTTTTTGTTAGTGTATAGCGCATTCAGGAGGGCTTTGTAGGTGACTCAGTGGTAAAGAATCCATCTGCCAAGCAGGAGACGTAGGTTTGATCCCTGGGTCATGAAGATCCTCTGGAGAAGGAAATGGCAACCCACTCCAGTATTCTTGCTTGGGAAATCTTGTGGACAGAGGAGCCTGATGAGCTACCGTCCTTGGGGTCACAGAGTCACACATGGCTGAGTGGCTAAACAGCAGCAACAGCACATTCAGGAGTTGCACCGATCGCAAGTTTAGCTGAATAAATGATCAAGTGATGAGCGTACCCAGGTAAGCAGATGAAGAGAGAGAACGTGGTAGCAACGCTGGGTCTCCTTCATGCCCCTGCCCTGTCACTGCCCACCTCTCTTCCCCAAGGCTAGCCATTACCCTGGCTGTCATATGATAGCTTTTTTTTTTAAGGTAAGCTTTTGTTTTCTTCAGCTCAATTTATTGGGTAACCATTCTGTGCCTGGTGCTGAGGATACAGGTAGTGAAAAAGGAATCAACCCCTGCTCGTGGAGCTCACACTGTACTGGGAAAGGAGGAGTAATTCAGTAATTACAAGGGTTCACCGTGCTGAGTGTTAAGAGTAGAGAAATGGGGCTTTGGGAGTAGACATCAGGGCACCCTGGAAAACTGCCTTTGGGTTTTGGGGAAATTAATTTTAAAGAGAGTGAGGGGAAAAGGTAAACATTAAAAATGTCATACAGGTCAATAAAAGGCTATGTTGTCAGGCCAATTTGGGTTTTGTTGTCAACTGTATGAACGTTAGGACCACTTCATCCTCTCAGAAGTTGAGAAGTATATAGCATGTGTGATGCAGAGCGGAGTATACTGTCTCTGGAGCTGACTCCGAGTTATCAAACTGTGAATGAGGCTCCAGCTAACCCTGAGGGGAAGGACATGTGAAGTGAGTATATGGCAAATATTGCAAAATAGAATGGATGTGTTTCTCCACAAGTGATGAAAATGATTGGATTTTTCCCATGGATTTCATTTTAATGCAGAGGTTGTAGTAACAATTTTAGTTGATTAAGAAGAGCTCACTCACGTGTGTGGGTTTAAAACAGGAAAGGTTTTGGAGTGGGTGAGCTTCCAGAAAGATTCTAAAGCAGGACAAAATAGATGACATTATTAACACTTAAGAATAGGCCCCTCTTCTCAGCCATTGTCTGATGTAACTGTCTAGGGTCCAGTGTCTGTACGAGATAGGTTTTAGCCTTTAGTCTTAAGCAAACTGGCCTACTGTGAGTTACGTTAGTATACAGCTTAGGATGTTTCTGTTATGGAACCACAAATTCATTGGATTGAAGAGAGAATATTGGTAAGTGAATCATACTTGTGCACTCAAGTAAAATTTTTTTATGTTTATCCAGTAGGGACTGAATGAAGAATTATTTTCACTTAACAGTCCAAAGAAACTCATAAAAATTTTATTCTGGAAAGTAAGGGATGGCAATATTAGTATCAAATGAACTAGAATTTAAGGAAAAGGCATAAACGAACCTAAAAGGGTTTAATGCACATTGGGAGGAACACATTCTGCAGTCAATTTGAAGCCATTTCTAAACCTCCTGAGGCTCATCTTAAAGTCTCAAGTTTCCGTAGTGGACCCCAGCATAAGAAAATCTGATTTAAATGATTTAAGTTCATTTTATCTATCTGGCCATAGTTCTTGACTCTTTTCCTATATCCATGCTCTTTACAGTGTGACTTTGCAGTTCCTCTTATTGCAAAGTGGAGTCTCTTCTGACGTCTTGAATTTGGGCTGACTTTCTAATAGCATGTGGCAGAGGTGACAGCTTGCAGGTTTTCAGCCTTGTCTTTGCTTCCTTATTCTTTCTTGGATCTCTGCTTCTCTATGTAAACAAGACCCAGCTGATATGCTCCAGGATGAGAGACCATGTGGAAGAGAGATGTGGGCCCCAGCTTACAGCCAGCCAACCACAAAACACATGAGAGAACCTAGCCAGCATCCTCATAGCTGCTGATGGAACAAACACTGATGACAGGTGAGAGTACGTAAACCAGCACAAACTGACTTTATAGACTCATGAACAAATTGGTAAGTTCTTACTAAGCCACTGAAATTTGAGGTAGTTTGCTACATAGTAGTAGCTCTAATAAATATTTCAAACTTTGTACTCTAAGGAGAATACCAGTCTTTTCAAATGTCTCTAACGATTGGTAAAATTGATTCTACAAATTTTAAATTCTGTAGTTGTAGACTCTAAATTGATTCTGCAATTTTAATTTACAGAGAAGTCCTCATATTCTTTCAAGAATCATATAGACCACTTTTTAAAATCATTCTGCCCTAAAATCAGAAAGTTGTTCTTTTCAAGAAAGTTTAAGCATAACCTCCTTGATAGTAAAACACTCCTTAATTATTTGAGGGAAAAATGGTTATGGACAGATCTTACAAGTTTAATAAAGAAATACGAATGGTGCAGATAGACAAGACAGGAAAGCGGCCTAAATGTCTGTTGATAAATGAATGGATAAAGAAGATGTGGGACACGTGTACAATGCAATACTACTCAGTCATAAAAAGAGGAAATAATGCCATTTGCAGCAATATGGATTAACCTAGAGATTATCGTACTGTCCTTCACATTATCAAGTGAGTCAAAAAGAGAAATACTGTGATATCACTTATATGTGGAATCTAAAATGCAACACAAATGATTTACAAAAGAGAAACACGCGCAGACATAGAAAACAACTTACGGTTTCCAAAGGGAAAAGGGCTTGGGGGAGGGATAAATTAGGAGTTTGGGATTAGCAGATACAAAATACTACAGATAAAATAGGTGAACAACAAAGTCCTACTGTATAGCACAGGAAACTATTCAATATCCTGTAATCATATGGAAAAGAATATGAAAAAATATATGTGTGTATAGGGAGATATATTTGTGTGTATATGTATGTGTGTATATGTATATATACACTATATACACGTGTATATACTATATATACACACACATATATGTATATATATAGCTGAAACACTTTGCTGTATGCCAGAAGCTGATAGAACATTGTAAATCAGCTATACTTTAATTTAAAAAAATGAAAATATATGTATGATACAAGGGCATAAAAACAAAAAAATATTACTCCTGTGAAGAAATGGGCTGGGTCATTCTATTTCTCTGCATGGTTCTGGATTAGAATTGATCAAAAGATGAACTTGAGTAATAATTGGGAGTTAGAAGTGATGCTCTCACAATCATTTTGGCATCTCGATACCTATCACAATAGTGTCTCATTGTAAGACAGCTCACTAGGGCAGCAGGTGTCTCATTTCAACATCTTGTTAGATTAAGCAGAAGGGAATTATTAAGGATCTTAGCTAGCTCAAAGAATTTCTAAGTGGGCCCCAGACTATATAATATGTTTTCCCCTGTCTGCAGGTACTTACTTCATTTTCTGAATCAGGAGTGGGTATCAGTGACTGGCAAAAGTGTCATAAGACTGAACTTTAGCTATAAAGTAGTCTAGAAATGGACTTTCTAATTTTCTGGCCTCTTAAAACATGTCCTGCAGCCAGAGACCACCATGAACACAGAGTTGAACAAGTTGGGTTTATGACTTTTTGCGGCAAGGGAGAACACACACCATGGCGACCATGGGGAATCCTCAGCAAGAGGATGTTAGGATTTGGGCTTTGGTGGAGTGATTTTATAGGATTTGGGCTTCGGTTGGTTGACTTGCTGGGGTTTGCTCTGAATTCGATGTCATCATTCGTGAGGGAAATTCTATGATTGATTATCTCAATAAATTTTACATATAGGGAGGGCAAACTTGGGTGAGGAAATAGGTGTAAATAATCGATAAGGAATTAACAGTCACTTATTTTAGCAAAGAAAAGGTGTTTGGTATTTTGTGGATGGCCCCGCAACCTTAGGTGAGATTATGTTGTGTACTTGTTTTATTTCATTTAATCATGTTCCCAGAATGACCTTGTCTGAGTTGGTATTCTGAGAGATGGTTTCTGTTCAACAGGAGAATAACTGTGTCAAGTGCCTAGCCAACTTCTGAACGTCAGGGACTGTTCTTTTCTTTTTCAAATACTGGCTGGAAGGAAATTTGAGTAGCTATTGACTAAGCGAATTTGTTATATCTACCTCAGGTATCATCATACTTAATGATAACACTCTGGATTTTCCCACCAAAGTTGGGGACAAGTCAAGTGTGCTGACTATTCATGGTTATTTAATATTTCCCAAAAGTTTAGTCAAAAGCCATAAGACAAAATGAAATAAGAGGAAAATCTTTGGAAAGGAAGAGATGAATTATTACTTGCATGTAACTGCCTCCCTGGGAAACCAAGAAAATCAACTGAAAAATTATTAGAAGTAAGGAGAGTTCAGTAGGTCAGTTGATTGCAAAATCAGTATAAGTCAATGCTTATGCTTTAAGTTAGCAGTCATCAGAATATATAATTTTAAAAAACTATTAAAATAGAGACTAAAATAGAAAATATCTAGGAATAAACTTGACATATGAAAACTATGCAGGACCCATATAAACAAAACTATAAAGCTTTCCTCGGACACGTGAAGACTTACATGGCAGGGCATGCTACATTCTTGGGTGGCATAACTCAGTAATGCAGCCGTTTCAATTCTAGTAAAAATGTCAAAAGTATTCTTTTTTTATCTAGGCAGTATAATCCTAAGGTCACCTGAGAAGCTTAATAAAAGGCTGAGAAATTTTTAGAAGATTGGGAGGTGGCTTACACGGAAAGATTTATTATCAAAGCAGCATGGTTCTTGTGTAAGAATAAAAATAGGCCCCCAAACAGACTTAAGTATATACATTTGGTTTAGGATGAAGGTGGAATTGAAATGTTCTTACGCCTTTGCTTAAAATATAGGAAGCTGCTAATAAGCACATCTCTTCTGTCCTAATAATGAGAAAATGACATAAACTACAAAATCATTACTTCACTTGAGCTCATGAGAAAGATGAGGTTGGGAGGCACAGCCTCATTCAGAAGAGAGACAAGCCCCTCTGAAGAGAGATGGCTTCACAACTGTCTCCACTCCCACAGAGCTTGGGAGCAGAAACTCAGCCACTGTCCAGGTATGGAGATGAGATCAGCTAAATTGTAGCTTAAAATCCACATGTGGGTGAGCTGTAAATTGGGTAGCTGAGGTAGCAGAGGAGTTCCGTCTCAGCTAGACTGTCCTCCACAGACTTCCACCAGCTGCTCACCAGAAGTACGGGGGGAGGGCAGGAGATTGGCCCTCTTGAACCCACATCTGAGGTCCAGACAGAGGAGGCAGTTGGTGGATGCTGGGGACACAAAATGCCATTGGCTTCCCTGGATTATCCTCCCTTAGGGATCAAAAGCTCTAAGCTGCTGGGGGTAGGGCAGGAAACTCAAATTGCCCACAGGGTTCAAAGTGATCAGTGGACAGGGGGCTCAAGACCCTGCCTTTTTCTCTGGACAGTAGACTACAGCCTCAAGTCTCTGCAGTGGCAGTCTGTTACTCGGGCAGACGGACCAAAATGTGTTCCTTAATAACTGCGTGAAAAGCATTTGATAACACTGAACATCCATTTATGATAAAAACTCAGGACACGAGAACTTTCTCAATCTGATAATAGACATCTACAAAAACTCTATGGCTACTGTCATACTTAATGGTGGAAGATAGAATTTATGAATTGTGGTGTGTCCCTGCAATGGAATACTTCTCATCAATAAGATGGAGGAACTGCTGATACAAGCAACGGCATGGACGAATCTCAAAAGCATTACAGTAAATGAAAAAGCCGAAATCAAAAGGCTATACGTTGTATGTTTCATTCACATTCAGGAAAAGGCAAAACCACATGAACAGAACAGATCAGGGTTGCCAGGGGCTGACAGGTGGAATGGGGGACTGACTACAAGTGGGCAGAAGCAAACTTGGGGATGATGGAAATACTCCATCCGTGTGTGTTGATTGTTGTGACTACACATGGCACTTGTCAAAATTCATGACACTATCATAAGAGTATGAATTATATCTTGTGAGATCTGACTTTAAAAAACTGGCTCAAGAAGAAAGTATTATGCTATAAACAGTGCTGAAATAATTGAAAAATCATTTGTGGGAAATTAATTCCTCACGTCATCTGATAAGATTAATTCCAAATGGATTATAAATAAGGATGAAAAAATGAAACCATTAAAAGCTTAGAAATATGCAGGAAAGATAGCTGATGAATACATAGGAGAGCAAAGTATAAAGTAAAGAAGTGAAGACTGCCGCCTCAGGACCGTGATTCTCAAGAGGTAAAAGGAGTGTTTTTGAGAAAGAACCCCTTGTGAGAGTCTGTCTTCTCTCCCTCCTTCCCTCCCGCCCACTCCCCCTTCTCCTCCTCCTGTCTTCCCCCCTCCTCTCTTCCTCCCTCTCCATCTCAGTGATGTCGATGGCAGTTACAGGAACATTTGTTTTATGTTTATTCATCACACTGTACAGCCTTCTGTTTACATGTACCATACTTTGTAGTTTTAAAAAAAGGAACGCTTGGGGTCCAAATGTAATTTCCTACGTTTTAACAGGATTTAGGCGTAGAGAGTCCAAGTGCATTGGTGAAGGTGGTTCCCCTCATTTTGTCGTCAGTTCTCCATCCCCTGTCTAGTGCTCTACCAGCCAGGGCAGCCACCTAGTTCAGCACAGGTCAACAGACTCTGAACGTGGTAAACCAAACCCAGTTAGAAGAACCTACGTTGCAGTTATGAGGTGTATAATAAAAAACAAATGTGGGTAAAATCAATCTGCTCTACCAGCCAGAGCAGCCACCTAGTTCAGCACAGTCAACAGACTCTGAACATGGTAAACCAAATCCAGTTAGAAGAACCTATGTTGCAGTTATGAGGTGTATAATAAAAAACAAATGTGGGTAAAATCAATCTGCCTTGGAGTGGAGAAAGCTTTTTAAGTATCAAAGTAAAGGCAGAAGACAAGGAAAAGACTGATAGATTTTTATCACTTCCAAATTAAAAATGATGTACAAATTTTAAAGCAGCAGAGCAAAACTGAAAGATAACATATAATTGGGGAAAATATTTAAAAAGTACATGACAGACTTCCCTGGTGGTCTGGTGGCTAAGGCTGTGCACTCCCAAGTGCAAGGGGCCCCGGTTTGATCCCTAGTCAGGGAACTGGATCCCACATGCCACAACTGAGAATTCACACACCACAACAAAGACTCAGAGCAGTCAAATAAGTAAAATTTAAAAATAAATGTGGCAGATAAAGGATTAGCATTCCTGAAATACAGAGAGCCCCCAAAATCAATGAGACCAATATTCCAATAGAAAAACAGGCAAGGAATATGAATAGCGGGTTTTTAAGAGAAGAAGTACTTCTGAAAATAATTCTCCCTAGTAATCAAATAGTTGCACGTTGAAAGTATGCACTTGTCGCATATCTAACTGCCCAGTATTAGAATGGAAACATCTAGAATTGGGAAACTGTAGAGAAAAGAACACTGAAGCACTTGGTAGAAGTACAGCAGCATTAAAAAGAGCCTCAAAAACTTTTTATTAACATATGTTAATGTTTTCATAATATATGCACAAATATATTCATATAAAGAAAATTGGAAATGACCTAAAACATTCCAGTGACAGGAAACTGGCTAGGTTACGTTCCCTTTGTGTGCTTGGGCATTTTCTAGCTAATATGGCACCATTGTGTGACTTAGAAAAAAGTCGTCTTCTATTCCAGGAGACCCCACCCCACACCAGGCCTACTGCTTGTGCAGGCGACAACTTGGACTGTGGAGGTTAGGGCTCTGATACACAAATGATGGTATACTGTGGAGTCATTAGAACACAGTTTTGAATGACATGGGTAAGGTTCACAGTATGCTATTAATGACATACAATGTGAAGTGTTGGCTAGTTACTAAGTGTTACTTAAAATGTAAATTTTTCATTGTGTACAACATAAGTAATTTTGAAAAGTATAGTAATATGCATAGATTCTAGGGCAAAAAAAACCCTAGAAGGATGTATACCAGTATTTTTAATAGTATTATAGCTGGATGAAAAGATTATAGGTGGTTTTTATTTTTCCTTTTGTACTTTCTATATTTTTGACATTTTCTTAATGGAATGTTCATTAGGTAATCGAGGGAAAAAAACAGTAAAATTAAAAAAAAAAATCTCATTTAGGGTACTGAGCAGAAGCAGGTGAAAAACACAGCTTACCCAGGAGAAATGTATGCTTTTGGTTACTTTCATTACCTTGAGCTTCACATAGAAGCTTAAGCCTTATAAATAGAAAAGTCAGTAAGAGTGCACCTGTTTAGATGACATTTAGTGACAGTGGTGAAAATGTGACCACATTAAAAAGCTGAAGCGAGATGAGGTTATATGCCACAGGCCATCCTTGATGTGCAGGTTGTAACCCGAGCAAGATGCTTCTGACCCAGCCCTGCTCATGACAGATGTTATGGGGCCAAAGGAAGCTTGGCATGGGTTAAGGGACAGATGGAGAAGGCAGTGGGAAGCCCTGGCTAAGTCAGAGAAGCACGGGAGGCCAGTGTACCCCCCATCCAGTGATTCAGGTGGGAGGTAAAGGCAAAACAGTCTTCAGCAGGCTTGTTACTCCTTTCTATCTAAGTTCCCTGTTCTGTTAAGGTGCTAACTGCAAAGTTAGAGTGTTAAACGTGGCATTTCCCTTAATGGTTTGTTTTCACTGAAGCCAGTGATGTTATGTGTTGATGGAGAGGAGAAAGCCCATGACCAAGTGAAATATACACTTGTCTCTGCCCTCTCTCCCTTCTTCTCTAATATCTCCCTCCACTGCTTACAAGCCTCCAGTGACTCCTCATAGGCTTCAGGACAAAGCATAAACTCTTCATCTTGGCATAAAAGACCTGCTTTTCATTCTAGCACTGTCGCTCAGCAGACATATTTCAACCTCACAAAGTGGCATTGGTTCTCTAAACACATGCGGCACGTTATCTCATGTCTGGTGGCATTTATCCTCTTGCTAATATTAACCCAATGCGTGCTACATGCCAGGCATTGTGCTAAATGTTTAATGTTGTTTTCTGCCTTATAACTATTTTATCTCGTGGACTTGAATATTGTCTCCAATTTTATAAATGAGAAGCCTGAGGTTCAAAGAAATTAAATAATTTTCTTAAGGGTCACGTAGTAAGTAGCAGAGTCGGAATTTGAACCCAGGTTTTTGTTTTTTTCTTCCCCAAACCACTTGAATGGGGATTTTCTGGCAGTCCAGTGGTTAGGACTCAGCACTTCCACTGCTGGGGCCCAGGTTCAACCCCTAGTCAGGGAACTAAGATCCCACAAGCAATTCATGGCACAGCCAAATTAAATAGCAACGACAAAACCTCCCACTTTATTGAGCTATGACCGACATATAAAAGCTGTAGATATTTAATGTATAAAACGAGGTGTTTGGAGATAAGTACATATACATACCTATGAAATTATCATTACTGTCAGAACTATGTGCTAAACTCATCTCCTCCTACTCCTTAAACCCAGGGTTGACTCCAAAGCTTGAATTCTTTTATATTTGCAGTGAAATATATATAACACAACGCTTAACCATTTTGACTATTGTAAGTATACATTTTTGTGGCATTAGGTACACTTACATTGTTGGGCAAGCATCACCACCATCCATCTCCAGAATTTTTTATCTTCTTCCTCTGAAACTCTGTATCCTCTGAACATTCACTCCCCATTTCTCCCTCCCAGACCCTAGCAAGCAACCACCATTCTACTTTCTCTATGAATCTGGGCACTCTAAGTACCTCATATAAGAATCATACTATTTGTCTTTTTGTGGTTGGCTTATTTAATTGAGCATAATGTCTTCAAGATTCATCCATACTATAGCATGTGTCAGAATTTCCTTTTCCAGGCTGAACAGTATTCCATTGTATGAATATATCATGTTTTCCTTATTCACCCATCAGTGGACACTTGGGTTGCTTTTCCTTTTGGTTATTGTGAATATTGCTGCAGTGAACGCGAGTGTACACATATCTGTTCAAGGCCCTGCTTTCACTGCTCTTGAGTATTTGTACAGAAGTGGAATTGCTGGATCACATGGGAGTTCTACGTTTTGTGATGTGAACATGGTTGAAGATTATAAGCCAGTCATTTTGTAGAGTCTCCTTCAATTTGTACTTGGACTTAGATTATATGTTTTGATTGGAATGTCACAGATGCTTTTTTTTTTTTTTTTCCTGAATCACACTCCACAGGGTGGCAAGTGATGTCTATTTGGTTACTGGTATTTTTAACTTAGATTCACTTTATTGTGCTGCTGACTGCCAGGTGAATCTACTGTAAAATTATTGTAAAGTCTCTTTGTAATTATTAAGTATCTTAGAAGGAGATACTTTGAGACTATGTAAGTAGTTCTTTCCTCACCATTCTCTCACTCACTGGAGTTTAGCATCTTTGATATTTTTTGGTTGAAAGGTTACTATGAAGGTTAGTAAGTGGTAATTTTCTAATGACCATCGTCTTTTTCATGGTCAGCAAAAGAGTCCAAAATGCAGTACTTGGATGCAATCTCAAAAATGATAAAATGATCTCTGTTTGTTTCCAAGGCAAACTATTCAGTATCACCGTAATCCAAGTCTATGCCCCAACCAGTAATGCTGAAGAAGCTGAAGTTGAATGATTCTATGAAGACCTACAAGACCTTGTAGAAGTAACACCCAAAAGAGATGTCCTTTTCATTAGAGGGGACTGGAATGCAAAAGTAGGAAATCAAGAAACACCTGGAGTAACAGGCAAATTTGGCCTTGGAATGTGGAATGAAGCAGGGCAAAGACTAATAGAGTTTTGCCAAGAAAATGCACTGGTCATAGCAAACACCCTCTTGCAACAACACAAGAGAAGACTCTACACGTGGACATCACCAGATGGTCAACACCAAAATCAGATTGATTATATTCTTTGCAGCCAAAGATGGAG
This sequence comes from Capra hircus, assembly GCF_001704415.2. Classification (NCBI taxonomy): domain Eukaryota; kingdom Metazoa; phylum Chordata; class Mammalia; order Artiodactyla; family Bovidae; genus Capra; species Capra hircus. The sequence continues at coordinate 44,221,162 of NC_030814.1, read as the reverse complement.
AAGCTCTCTACAGTCAGCAAAAACAAGACCAGGAGCTGACTGTGGCTCAGATCATGAACTCCTTATTGCCAAATTCAGAATTAAATTGAAGAAAGTAGGGGAAACCATTAGACCATTTAGGTATGACCTAAATCAAATCCCTTATGATTATACAGTGGAAGTGAGAAATAGATTTAAGGACCTAGATATGATAGATGGAGTGCCTGATGAACTATGGAATGAGGTTCATGACATTGTACAGGAGACAGGGATCAAGACCATCCCCATGGAAAAGAAATGCAAAAAAGCAAAATGGCTGGGGAGGGCTTACAAATAGCTGTGAAAAGAAGACAGGCAAAAAGCAAAGGAGAAAAGGAAAGATATAAGCATCTGAATGCAGAGTTCCAAAGAATAGCAAGAAGAGATAAGAAAGCCTACTTCAGTGATCAATGCAAAGAAATAGAGGAAAAGAACAGAATGGGAAGGACTAGAGATCTCTTCAAGAAAATTAGAGATACCAAGGGAACATCTCATGCAAAGATGGGCTCGATAAAGGACAGAAATGGTATGGACCTAACAGAAGCAGAAGATATTAAGAAGAGGTGGCAAGAATACATGGAAGAACTGTACAAAAAAGATCTTCATGACCTGGATAATCACGATGGTGTGATCACTCATCTAGGGCCAGACATCCTGGAATGTGAAGTCAAGTGGGCCTTAGAAAGCCTCACTACGAACAAAGTTAGTGGAGGTGATGGAATTCCAGTTGAGCTGTTTCAAATCCTGAAAGATGGTGCTGTGAAAGTGCTGCACTCAATATGCCAACAAATTTGGAAAACTCAACAGTGGCCACAGGACTGGAAAAGGTCAGTTTTCATTCCAATCCCAAAGAAAGGCAATGCCAAAGAATGCTCAGACTACCGCACAATTGCACTCATCTCACACGCTAGTAAAGTAATGCTCAAAATTCTCCAAGCCAGGCTTTAACAATATGTGAACCGTGAACTCCCTGATGTTCAAGCTGGTTTTAGAAAAGGCAGAGGAACCAGAGATCAAATTGCCAACATCCGCTGGATCATGGAAGAAACAAGAGAGTTCCAGAAAAACATCTATTTCTGCTTTATTGACTATGCCAAAACCTTTGACTGTGTGGATCACAATAAACTGTGGAAAATTCTTCAAGAGGTGGGAATACGAGACCACCTGACCTGCCTCTTGAGAAATCTGTATGCAGGTCAGGAAGCAACAGTTAGAACTGGATATGGAACAACAGACTGGTTCCAAATAGGAAAAGGAGTACTTCAAGGCTGTATATTGTCACCCTGCTTATTGAAATTCTATGCAGAGTACATCATGAGAAACGCTGGACTGGAAGAAACACAAGCTGGAATCAAGATTGCTAGGAGAAATATCAATAACCTCAGATATGCAGATGACACCACCCTTATGGCGGAAAGTGAAGAGGAACTAAAAAGCCTCTTGATGAACATGAAAGAGGAGAGTGAAAAAGTTGGCTTAAAGCTCAACATTCAGAAAAGGAAGATCATGGCATCCGGTCCCATCACTTCATGGGAAATAGATGGGGAAACAGTAGAAACAGTGTCAGACTTGATTGTTTTGGGCTCCAAAATCACTGCAGATGGTGACTGCAGCCATGAAATTAAAAGACGCTTACTCCTTGGAAGAAAAGTTATGAGCAACCTAGACAGCATATTCAAAAGCAGAGACATTACTTTGCCAACAAAAGTCCATCTAGTCAAGGCTAGGTTTTTCCTGCGGTCATGCATGGATATGAGAGTTAGACTGTGAAGAAGGCTGAGCACCGAAGAATTGATGCTTTTGAACTGTGGTGTTGGAGAAGACTCTTGAGAGTCCCTTGGACTGCAAGGAGATCCAGCCAGTCCATTCTGAAGGAGATCAGCCCTGGGATTTCTTTGGAAGGAATGATGCTGAAGCTGAAACTCCAGTCCTTTGGCCACCTCATGTGAAGAGTTGACTCATTGGAAAAGACTCTGATGCTGGGAGAGATTGAGGGTAGGAGGAGAAGGGGATGACAGAGGATGAGATGGCTGGATGGCATCACCGACTCGATGGAAGTGAGTCTGAGTGAACTCCGGGAGTTGGTGATGGACAGAGAGGCCTGGCGTGCTGCAATTCATGGGCAAAGTAATGTCTCTGCTTTTTATGGCCAGTTAAATATCAGCTGTGAGCTTGAGAGTCCCTGAGGGGAGCACAGGAAGGAACTGGCACTGATCTGTGCTGTAGGTTGTTTGGTTTCCTCCAAAGGATACTTGGGGCCTTGCTGGCAGGGAGCTAGGTTTAGAGAAAAAGCTGTCTTTACACATTTCTTTCTAATGGTAATAGAAATGAAACCATTGTTGTGAAGAGACACTAGGTTTAGACTACACCATATGGCAGTGAGAGGCGCTCATCACTACACTGTCTTTAACAGCAGAACTGAAAATAGCCCATATTTTTGCAATGATCAAGAATTAGCCCCTGACTGCCAGGAAACACCCATTGTAGCAGCTCTTCAGCCATGTAATTTAAAATAATTACTAATTAAGTGAGAATAAAATAGAGTCCATGATAACAATAATAATCACTGTAGCATTGGTCATTACCCAAGTTACTGTTTGTTGGAGCGTTACCTAGGGGAAGATGGCTTGCCAAAGGCAGGAATAACGGCCGGGGAGCCGCTGGCTTCAGCATTACTGCTGAGGTAAGGAATCAGGACCTTTCTGGGGTGCTTGGCGGCCACAGACCTGATTTTATATTCCATCAATATTGCCGATCTCATGTTGTTTCAAGGAATTTGCTCACTAATACAGCAGGCAGCGTGCCATTGAAAACCAAGTGCGGAAACAGCTTTGAGGCTTGTCAGTGGACTTATATCATTGCAGGGAACAGCTCGAGCAGCCTGCCTATGACAGGCATTCTCATCGTGAGAAAAGCGAGGCCCTTTTGCAAGAGTGCCATTGGGAGCAAATGTCCAATGCCAATGGTTATGAGCGGGTATGTGAGATAGTAGAGGTGGGACTCCCAGTGTTTCAGGGCACTGTACAAAGGCCTGTCCAGGTGTCTAAGAAAGTAAAGGGTGGAGGCTTTTGGGGTTAAAGGCAGGGTTTATGCTTACTGTTTTTTGGGTGATTTAAAAGAGCATGCATTCCTTTATTTATTCACTCATCGACAAATACATATCTACTATGCACCAGGCATTGCAGTAAGTACTGGGATTATGGATCAAGACAGGCTTGGCTGCTAACCTCTGGCATCTAACTGTCCCCTGGGTAGTGAGAGATATACAAATAGAGACATGCAGAAAGTGCCGGGGGCTAAGAAAAGAGCACTTGACGGGAGAGCAGAGGCACTGTTTCTGCACTGTCCCTCTGTGAAGAGCCCTCGAGAAAGTTCTGTTTATGCTGAGGCCTCAAATCGGAGGAGTGTTTGGCTTGCAAAGGATGAGGGGAGAATGTTCTAGGCAAAGGAGGAAACCTAGTTAGTTTGAAGAACTACTAGAAGTACAGAGTGTGAGGAGAAGCATGGAAGTATATACAGAGGGAGGGAGAATGTGGCACAAGATTTTGGTGAGGTCAGCTGGCTTCAGAGAGAGGAGTGCATATTGGATTCTGAGTGCAAGGGGAAGCTTAAAGCTGAGGGGTGGCAGGACCCAGCTTAGGTCTAGCTGCTGGTGGGGAATTGCCTGGAGCAGGTGGGTCCTGAGCTAATACAGGGACACCAGGTAGGAGAGGGAAGATACCAGATTCCCAGCTCTTTGGCTAGAGCAAGCTGGGTGAATGGATGCACTGTATGTTCAGGTGGGAAATATCAGAGAGGACAGCTATGTCTGGGAGTTAACAATACTCAGTTTTTTTTTGTTTGTTTGTTTGTTTTTTTTTAAATCATGGCAGGGTACACACAAACACAGACACACACACATTATGCTAAGTTACTTCAGTTGTGTCCCACTCTGTGTGCCCCTATGAACTATAGCTCGTCAGGCTCCTCTGTCCATGGGATTCTCCAGGTGGGAATACTGGAGTTGGGTTGCCATCCCCTCCTCCAGGGGATCTTCCTGACCCAGGGACTGAACTCATGCCTCTAATATCTCCTGTGCTGGCAGGCAGGTTCTTCACCACTAGCACCACCTTGTATGTATGTATGTACGAATGTGAAAGTGAAGTCGCTCAGTTGTGTCCGACTCTTTGCGACCCCATGGACTGTAGCCTACCAGGTTTCTCAGCCCATGGAATTTTCCAGGCAGGAATACTGGAGTGGGTTGCCATTTCCTTCTCCAGGGGATCTTCCTGACCCAGGGATCGAACCTGGGTCTCCCACATTGCAGGCAGACGCTTTCCCGTCTGAGCCACCAGGGAAACCCATGTACATATGTACCTATGTATGTATGTATATGTACTCGATCCAGGGATTGAACCCTCATCTCCTCTGTCCCCTGCATTGGCAGACGGGTTCTTTACTACTAACACCACCTGGGAAGCTAATATATACATATATATATCTCATAAAATTTACCATTTTAACCATTTAAAACTGTACACTTCTGTGGCACTAAGTACATTCACATTGTTGTGCCACCATCACCACTAAAAATTTCCAGAACTGTCTCATCTTCCGCATCTGAATATACCCGTTCAACACTACCTACCTATTCTCTCCTCCCCCTCAGCTCCTGGCAAGCAGTAGCCTTCTACTTTCTGTCTATGAGTTTGACTGCTCTTGGTACCTCATATGATCATATAGTATTCGTCCTTTGCTTACTGGCTTACTTCACTCAGCATAGTATCTACCAGATTCATCCATGCTGTAGTTTATGTCAGAACTTCCCTTTTATAACTGAATAATATTCCATTGTATGTATATGCCATGTTTTATTTATTCATATGTTTACTGATGGACATTTGGGTTGCTTCCATTTTTCAGCTCTGTTTATTGCCTGTTATTTAATGCAATTACAAACGTGGTTATACAGGTATCTGCTCAAGCCCCTGCTTTCACTTCTTTTGGATTTATACCCAGAAGTGGAATTGCTGAGCTGTATGGTAGTTCTGTTTTCAGTTGCCTGAAGAGTCTCCAAACTGTTTTCCATGGTGACTGAACCATTTCACACTTGCACGTGTACACAAGGATTCCAATTTCTCCACTTCCTTTCCAACACTTGTTATTTATTAATTTTTAAAAATAATTTAAATTACATAACTTAAATAATAATAATCTTCACCCTAATGACTGTGAAGTGGTGTCACAGTGTGGTAAAACATTCAGATTTTTAGATGTTATATTTGAGATGCCTGAGGGAAATTCACATGGCTTGTCCAGTAGACGGTTGGTTATACCCCGTGAGATTTCAAGGAGAGGTCTTCTGGCCCACAGATCAGTTTAAATTCCACTTACCGAGGTGTGAAGCCTCTTGTAAATGCCTCACCATGGTGGACCTTGTGTATTTGTTCTAGGGCATCCTACCCTACCAGCTTGTCTACTATTTAAGGATATGAGCTCTGGGCATTTGGGCTTATTTCTGGTGAACAAAAGACATTTTGTACCTGGTTCTCCCCTTTCTCATCAATATTACAGCTCCAATGGAAGTTAACCAAGAATTACTAAATATAATCTGCAAATAAAAGTGGTAGAAAGATTCAGAATGAGGCAGTTTATTGTCTTGGTCTTAGGAGGGATATCTAGCTGAAGTCAGATAGGGTTGATTGTCCTTTAGAGTGAATGGAAGGCATTTTTGTTTGTTTCTCCCTTTTCTTGGTAACAGAAAATGCATCTTTAACATGTCTTTCAATTTCTTTCTCAGCTCCCTTTCATTCTCTGATTTCTTTACTCTTAATGGGATAGCATAAACTAGTTTTCTGCCGTCTTTTATTCATCAAAGCTGTCGATTTATCCTGAACAGAATGAAGGCAAGAATGTTATTAAAATAAAACAACTTCCAATTGAGCTGCTAATAAATGCTGAAATGCATCCACATTTTTCTTATTGATTATCTCCTGCCGACAAAAGCAGGCACAAGTTTGTACTGCATGCTGCCCGTGGAAACGAAACATTTAATTAGATGAAAACTGAATGAGCTGGAAGATCTACGGTGCTGGGCCATCAAACAATTGTTATTCATAATTGGCTGTTTAAAATGTCCCTACTATTTGAGCCTTTTTCACTTAAAAAATTCCCTACAGTACATTAAGACGAACACAGTCGTTAGTAAATTTTCTCCTGTGCATTTTACAAGCTCAAGGTTGTGGGCTAGAATGAGCTCTGTTGGGCCATAAATCAGGTATAATAGAAATCTCGGAATTGAGAATTAGGAGGTGAGAGCAGGAGGTGGCAGTGTCCTCTCCATTTCAGGCCCATCTCTAAATGCTGCAGTGAAGGTGGGAGAGGAGATGCTGGTAGAGGCCCATGAACTCCAAAGGAGAAGTTCTTTAGAACTTACTAACTCTAATCATATGCATGTAAAGCTTAATGTCTGGTAAATGCACGGATATTTAGCAATGGGAGTTTATTGAAAAGTGGGTATTCACTTTGCCAGGAATGTTTCAAGCACTTACCAGGTGGCCTGCTTTTTAAGGCAGTGGGGAAGAGAAAGATGGATGAGAATCATTGCCTGTGGCAGAAACGTAGCATTTAGCCTGTACAGGCTTTTCTTCCTGGAACCCCCAGCAAGTTATTAAGATTTAAAGGCTTTGGTTTCCTCATTTGCACTTCTTGGGTATTAATCATACCTATTATATCAATTTGTCATGAGGATTGAGTGAGAGAAAGCCTTTAGCACAGTGGGCACACGGCACACACTAAATGAATGTCAGCTACTGGCAATAATATCTCATCTTCCAAATCTAAAGGCCCTGAAGGGAAGACATCATTTCTTCTATTATATTTCCCACAGCATCTTGCCTTGTACCTAATACCCGGCTCTTGATAACTTTCACCTGAATTGAAGTGTCAATTTCTCAGTCATCAGATTCTTACAGATTCAGATGAGAGCTGACAATGGTTCAGTGAGTGTGTATTTACTGTTTTAAATCACTTAAAAAATATTTTGCTTTTCTGGTTACAAAAGAAGTAGCAGCTTCTCCTGGGCAGAGACAGTGAGGTTAAGAGGGCAGGTGCCAGAGCCAGATTGCCTGGGTGTGTGTTCCTCCCCTACCAGCCTGCACCCCTCTGCCCACAGAGTGATTGGACTGTGTGAGAATTCAATGAGTTAAGATGCCGCATGCACCAGGGCCTAGCACATAATATGTGCTCAATAAAGCGTAATTCATGCTGAGTAAAATAAAAACCAACCAAGAGATCACTTATTCTCAGGACCATGTGATAACTGCTAATAAATGCTTATTGAAAGTGTGCTCTGGGATTAACACAGTGTCAGGTATAGTCAGGCATCATGAGTAGCCCAGTTATTGAACCCTTGCTGCCACCAGGCACTGTACCCACTGCTTTGCACAAAATATCTCACTTAATTCACACAACAATCCTCTGGAGACAGACAATGTTATTCCCTTTTTATGAGTTGAAAAAATAAGATCCATCAGGTTAGGTAACTTTCCAAGTTCATATACACAGTAAGTGATGGAGCTGAGATTCAAATGCGGCTCTCTTTGGTTCCAAAGTTAATTTTTATGCCACCCTACCTTGAGATGCCTGACATCAAATCAAGACCAGGCAGCTGGTATGAAAGAGATGCGTGACCTGAGTGAAGGGGGAGAGTGGGAGGAGTATCAGGAAACAGGCAATTGTATGGGCCTATGCCTTGTCTCCTCCCTTGTGCTCAATTCTAACAGGGGAGGCTGACGGGATGCACAGCGTTCTCCCTCTCAGTTTGGGAGAGCTGTCCTAAGACTAGGGCTGGCTCTTAAAGGCACGAAGGGCAGTTTTTTAAAAAAGAAGACAGTTATGATGTACTACGTTCCATGCTATGACTGTAACTTCTGATTAGCCCTCAGATGCCTTCTTAACACAGTGATTTAGATTTGAGAGCAAAGCTGGCACAGGAAATGAAACCCAACTTGCACAGTGCTGCATATTAAGCAGCCCAGGTGGCTTTTTCCAAGACTTCATTGTGCTCCTGCATGTTTGGGCCTGATTCTTTGTGTCATATCTCACCGTTTATGCTGCAGTGGAATCTCAGGCTAGATATTTTCTCTTTAATACCTGGTCCCCTGTAGTCACCGCTTCTGTATAAAAACACCATGGTGTGTTAGTTCTTCTTTCTCAAGTGTAATTTGGAGTCAAGTGGAACAGATAAACAATGTCAATGAAAATATCTTCTGATGGGACCTATCTGTCTTGAAATGAGGAGATAAAGGATGCATAAATGTTTAATTTTTCTTTGCATCTTAATGTAACCACTGAACACCCTTGGTCCCAAAGCAAATTAATCGTCACAAAATGAGAGTAAACGACACACAATCTGTACTGAGCTGTTGTCTATTGGATCAGCCACCCCTTGGCACAGTAGCACACAAGAGGCAGATCTCTCCAGCAGAGCTGCTTGAACAGCTGTGCAGGATGAAGTGTATTAGAAGCTTCCTTGGAAAACTTAGAGCTATGGCAATGATCTTGTAGCTTGAGGTTTGATTCTTGGCCTGTTTGTCAGGTGAAGTTTCCCTCTCCCCGTAGAGAAGGTCCAGAGAAAGTCCTAATAGGAGATTGGCTTCCCCACACATTCTTTACTGTGTGAGTTTTACAAGTTACAGCCTCTCTGAGCTTTATTGACTTCATTCACAAAATATAGTTGTGGCTAGTAGTGTTGTATGTGTTAGTGTTAATCACTCAGTCATGTCCAACTGTTTGCGACCCCATGGCCTGTAGCCTGCCAGGCTCCTCTGTCTATGGAATGCTCCAGGCAAGAATACTGGAGTGGGTAGCCATTCCTCACTCCAGGGGATCGTCCCGACCCAGGGATTGAACCTGGGTCTCCTGCTTTGCAGGCAAATTCTTTACCATCTGAGCCACACATACATAATTTTAAAAATTTCTAGTTGTGGTGAAATACACATAACATAAAATTTACCAAGCTAGCCTTTTTAAAGTATACAGTTCAGGAAGCTAATTATTATATTTCAGTATAATTATAATGCTACCAGTATTTTTATTTTATCTTATTGCATTTTTTGTTGAATGAAGGATTTGTTAAATTCTATACTGCTTTACAATTTTCGTGTTTCAAACACATGATTTCATCTAGTCCCATAATAACCCTTTTTTTCTCCCTATGCTTATATTGTCCCTCCTCCCTTCCCTCTCTCAATTGGTAACCACTAGTTTGTTTTCTATCTGTGAGTCTGCTTCTTTTTTGTTTTATTCACTAGTTTGTTGCATTTTTTAGAATTTAGATATAAGTGATACCATGTAATATCTGTCTCATTTATTTCACTTAGCATAGTGCCTTCTAAGTCCATCCATGTTGCTGCAAATGGCAAAATTTAAATCTTTTTATGCTTGATTAATATTCCATTATATATATATATATACACCACATCTTTAAAAAATTTTTATTAATTTTATTTTTGGTTGTGCTGTGTCTTCATTGCTTTGTGTGGGCTTTCTTTAGTTGTAGCGAGTGGGCTTACTTTTCGTTGCAGTTCACAAGCTTCTCAATGTGGTGGCTTCTCTTGTTGCAAAGCACAGGCTCTTGGCAAGCAGGCGTCAGTAGTTGTGGGTATCATGCTTAGTTGCTCAAAGGCATGTGGACTCTTCTTGAACCAGGGATGAAACCCATGTTCCCTGCATTGGCAGGCAGATTTCTATCCACTGTGCCACCAGAGAAGTCCCCATACCACATCTTTATCCACTCATCTGTTGATGGACACTTAGGTTGCTCCCATACTTTGGAAGTTGTAAATAACACAGTGCTACCAATATTACCACCACTTGCCTAGAAGAATTGTGAGGATCAGATGAGAAAAGAAGAAGTGAAGATGCTTCTTCACTAAAAAGTGCTTTGCAGATATCAGTTGCTGTTGTTAGTGTGACCCCATCCTCTCTCTGGACTCGGTTTCCCCATCAGGGGCTTGAACTGCAGATGCCTTTGGCTCAACATTCTGGGCAAACATTGCTTCTACCCAGCAGAGCTTTCCATGTCCATAGGGAGTCAACCTGAAACTAAAAGCTGAGTTTTCTCTAACAGAACATTATCAGGCACATAGAGGTGTTGTGGCTTTTCTTGTCACCCTGTGCTAGAAGCCATTGATTAAAAATCTGCTTGGCTTGCCATTGACCCTGACACACCTATGTCTGTATTTCTAGATCTGTATCTCCATCTATACCTAGATCTGTTTTTCTGTCTATGTCCATATCTGTCTTCTATTTATTCAGAAATATTTATCCCACACCTTCTAGTTGCTTGGACACTGTCTGAAGTGCCCCTGGTGGTAAAGCAGGAACCAGAGAGACAAATTCCCTCCCCTCACTGAGCCTGCCTTTCAATGGGGAAGGCAGACAGTCACCCAGTAGATATATAATAGATGCTGTAAAGTGTCAGGCCAGGAGTGGGGGGTGACAGGGGCTTCTCTTTTAGATGGAGTGGCCAGAGGAGGTCTCTTTAAAGAGGCGACATTGGAGCAGAGACCAGCCACTAGAAGGTGTAGGGAGCAGCGGATAGGCTTGGAGGGGAGAACTTCCCATGGAAACCCAGAGGCTTCTCCTTGGCCTGGACAGCTGTGACTGTGGCTGAGCCAATGGTAGCACCCATGCAGACGGACTCAGGGCTGCTTCTCTTTCTCTTGAGTTTCCATACATGAGAGTATTTCCAGTGCTCGCAGCTCTGTGTCAGGGGATTCTGAAGCTTCTCTGAGCAGCTGGGAATCAATGCTGGGAGAACTGAAAATTTTATTGGTCCCTTTGCTTAATTTTGGGTGTTAGTTCTAAAAGGTCTTGTAGGTCTTCATAAAACCGTTCAACTTCAGCTTCTTCAGCATTACTGGTTGGGGCACAGACTTGGATAAATGTGATATTGAATGGTTTGCCTTGGAGATGGACAGAGATCATTCTGTCATTTTTGCGATTGCATCCAAGTACTGCATTTTGCACTCTCTTGTTGACCGTGATGGCTACTCTATTTCTTCTGAGGGATTCCTGCCCGCAGTAGTAGATATAATGGTCATTTGAGTTAAACGCACCCATTCCAGTCCATTTTAGTTCGCTGATTCCTAGAATGTCGACATTCACCCTTGCCATCTCTTGTTTGACCACTTCCAGTTTGCCTTGATTCATGGACCTGACATTCCAGGTTCCTATGCAGTATTGCTCTTTACAGCATCAGACCTTGCTTCTATCACCAGTCACATCCACAGCTGGGTATTGTTTTTGCTTTGGCTCCATCCCTTCGTTCTTTCTGGAGTTATTTCTCCATTGATCTCCAGTAGCATATTGGGCACCTAATGACCTGGGGAGTTCCTCTTTTGGTATCCTATCATTTTGCCTTTTCCTACTGTTCATGGGGTTCTCAAGGCAAGAATACTGAAGTGGCTTGCCATTCCCTTCTCCAGTGGACCACATTCTGTCAGACTTCTCCACCATGACCCGTCCGTCTTGGGTTGCCCCACAGGCGTGGCTTGGTTTCCTTGAGTTAGACAAGGCTGTGGTCCTAGTGTGATTAGACTGACTAGTTTTCTGTGAGTATGGTTTCAGTGTGTCTGCCCTCTGATGCCCTCTTGCAACACCTACCATCTTACTTGGGTTTCTCTTACCTTGAGCGTGGGGTATCTCTTCACGGCTGCTCCAGCAAAGCACAGCTGCTGCTCCTTACCTTGGACAAGGGGTATCTCCTTACCGCCGCTGTTCCTGACCTTCAACGTGGGATAGCTCCTCTAGGCCCTCCTGTGCCTGCGCAGCCACTGCTCCTCGGGTTGCTCCTCCCAGCCTTCGGCCCCGGCCTCAGGCATGGGTGGCTCCTGCCAGCTGCCGCCCCTGACCTCGGACACTGGATAGCTCCTCCTTGCCGCCGCCCCTGACCTTGGACGCGAGGTGTCTCCTCCCGGCCACCACTGGCCTCGGACACAGGGTTTCAAATCCTGAAAGAAGATGCTGTGGAAGTGCTGCACTCAATATGCCAGCAAGTTTGGAAAACTCAGCAGTGGCCACAGGACTGGAAAAGGTCCGTTTTCATTCCAGTTCCAAAGAAAGGCAATGCCAAAGAATGCCCAAGCTACCGCACAATTGCAGTCATCTCACATGCTAGTAAAGTAATGCTCAAAATTCTCCAAGCCAGGCTTCAGCAATACATGAACCGTGAGCTTCCTGATGTTCAAGCTGGTTTTAGAAAAGGCAGAGGAACCAGAGATCAAATTGCCAACATCTGCTGGATCATGGAAAAAGCAAGAGAGTTCCAGAAAAACATCTATTTCTGCTTTATTGACTCTGCCAAAGCCTATGACTGTGTGGATCACAATAAACTGTGGAAAATACCGAAAGAGATGGGAATACCAGACCACCTGACCTGCCTCTTGAGAAATCTGTATGCAGGTCAGGAAGCAACAGAACTGGACATGGAACAACAGACTGGTTCCAAATAGGAAAAGGAGTACTTCAAGGCTGTATATTGTCACCCTGCTTATTTAACTTCTATGCAGAGTACATCATGAGAAACGCTGGACTGGAAGAAGCACAAGCTGGAATCAAGATTGCTGGGAGAAATATCAATAACCTCAGATATGCAGATGACACCACCCTTATGGCAGAAAGTGAAGAAGAGCTAAAAAGCCTCTTGATGAAAGTGAAAGAGGAGAGTGAAAAAGTTGGCTTAAAGCTCAACATTCAGAAAACGAAGATCATGGCATCTGGTCCCATCAGTTCATGGGAAATAGATGGGGAAACAGTGGAAATAATGTCAGACTTTATTTTTTTGGGCTCCAAAATCACTGCAGATGGTGACTGCAGCCATGAAATTAAAAGACGCTTACTCCTTGGAAGAAAAGTTATGACCAACCTAGATAGTATATTCAAGAGCAGAGACATTACTTTGCCGACTAAGGTCCATCTAGTCAAGGCTATGTTTTTTCCTGTGGTCATGTATGGATGTGAGAGTTGGACTGTGAAGAAGGCTGAGCGCCGAAGAATTGATGCTTTTGAACTGTGGTGTTGGAGAAGACTCTTTAGAGTCCCTTGGACTGCAAGGAGATCCAACCAGTCCGTTCTGAAGGAGATCAGCCCTGGGATTTCTTTGGAAGGAATGATGCTAAAGCTGAAACTCCAGTACTTTGGCCACCTCATGCAAAGAGTTGGCTCATTGGAAAAGAGTCTGATGCTGGGAGGGATTGGTGGCAGGAGGAGAAGGGGATGACAGAGGATGAGATGGTTGGATGGCATCACTGACTCAATGGACGTGAGTCTGAGTGAACTCCAGGAGATGGTGATGAACAGGGAGGCCTGGTGTGCTTCAGTTCATGGGGTTGCAAAGAGTCGGACATGACTGAGCGACTGAACTGAACTGAACTTGCTTAATTTTAGCCTAAGAATATGCCTCACCTTGAGCCCTGCTCCTCAGAGGCCAAGAGGGCACCACCCCTGCTGGCCACTAAATTCCTGCAGCCCCACTTGAAACAATTTGGGGTTGAAAGAGCTGCTGATAAAGCTTGAAGATGTCAAATTCCTTCAAAACAGGGCTGTGAAATTTGGTAAAGAGGGGATAACCCTGTTAGTATGGATGAGAGGAAATAAAAATTTATTGAGGCTTTCTGATAATCTAGAAGTCACCTGAATTATCATATTCATTTACAATTTTGGGGGGCTTTCCTTATGGCTGAGCTGGTTAAGAATCAGCCTGCAATGTGGGAGACCTATGTTTGATCCCTGGGTTGGGAAGATCCCCTGGAGAAGGGAACAGCTACCCACTTCAGTATTATGGCTTGGAGAATTTTATTTTGCATTTGTTCAGATATGGATTTAGCTGCTTTATTGGAGGACAAAATAACAGAGAGTTCAATGAAGCTGAATGAAGTTATTTTCCCAAGTGTGAGCAAGCAGGTAGATCTGGAACAGAGCAGCCCTGTTCCTTCACATCAACCCCGGCGCCTGGACTCCTTGTCCACAGGGTCAAAGGTGACTCACAGCCCTTCTATGATTGTGTTTCAGCCAATACGAAAGAGGAAAAAATTGAGGACACATCCCCTGGTTTTAGGGTGTGACCTCGGAGTTGTGAACATTACTTTCTCTTAAGTTTGTTGGCCATAGTGTTGCTGGATTTAGGCAACAAAAATATAGGATAACCAGTTAAACTTGAATGTCAGATAGACAATCAGTACTTTTTTTTTGTTCTAGTGGGGCATCATTATACTAAAACAATTATTGGACTTTTAATTTGGGACATACTTGTAGTAAAAAAATTACTGGTTGTCACTCTGACTTGTGAATTTAACTGGGCATCCTGTATTTTACCTCACAACACTAATTGGCTAGCACCTAGTGACCTGGACACACCAAGCTTCAAGGGAGTCTGGGAAGCAGTTCTTAGGTGGGTGGTAGTGTGCACTGCTTGGGGTTTTGATTACTTAAAGGAAGAAGGGGAGAATGGATATTGGGGACAACTAGCAGCTTTGCCAAAACTTGTCTGGTCTCCTTCATTCATTCATTGTATTAATATTTATTAAGCACCTACTACGTGACCAGTATTGGATAAACAGTGCAGACGAGACTCCTGCTGTCATGGAGCTTTTATTTTAGTGGAAGAGACAGATCGTAGCAATTGATACACATGTAGAATTTTAAGTAGTAATAAATGTTCTGGGAAAAAAGGAGGCGAAGTTTTTAGAGTCTGTTAGGAAAGCAGCATGAATTTGAGGAAACTCTGGGAGATAGTGCAGGACGGAGAAGCCTGGCATGCTTCAGTCTCTAGGGTCGCAGAGTTGGACACAATTTCGCCACTGAAGGACAGCAATCCGGGAAGCTGTAATTGGTGGCGGGTGTGGTGTGGATCTGGGAAAGCTTCTCTGGGGAAAAGACATTTGAGTAGGCACCCAAATGAAGTGAGGAAGAAAGTCTGTGAAATAGGAATAACATGCAAATCAGAGGGACCAGCTGTTTTTCAGGTGGTGGCCTGTGTGGCTGGTGGAGAGATCAAGGGGGAGAATGTAACGGAAGCAGGCAAGAGTGGGCTTTGAAGACCACAGCAAAGAATTAAAGAATTTTTTAAAATTATTATTATTTTGGCTGCAAGGTGAGGCATGTAGGATGTTAGTTCCCAACCAGGGATTGAACCTGAGCCCCTTGCAGGGGAACTTGGAGCCCCTAACCACTGGACCACCAGGGAATTCCCCCATGACTAAGAGTTTTTTAAATTCTAGGAATGATGAGATGCCATCAGAGGGTTTTGAACAAGACAGTTAATATGATTTAATTTACATTTCAAAAAGATCGCTGTGCCTGCTGGGTAGACAGTGTAGCTATAGGAAGTAAAAGCTAAAGGAAAGAGATAAATCCAGTGGCTATTGCACTGTATTGTGGTTGGATAGGGCCTTAGGAATTGGAGGAGTAAGAAACTGGGATTCAGGATGTGGATTCAGGATGTATACGAAATACCTACCAACGTCACCCTCATCGTACAGATGATGGAAGCTCAGGAAGTCAAACATGAGGGTAGGTTGCCCCTCTGCTGGAGTGGCTGGCGAGTGCAGTGCAATTGCTGCTTCGAGAGGTTGCAGGAATCATTCAGCCTTTGGTTTCGATGCTGCAGCAGGAGCCAGAGGGAGGAGGACCGGGGATGAAGAGGGCGTCTTTCTCCCTTTCCTCCTATACCAGTTCTTCCAAGAGTTGATTCTCTCCGGTGCTCTGGATCTGAGGTAGTCTTATTTGTTACTGGCTTCATTAGAACAAAATCGTGTCTCCTCTTTCGTGAGGAAAAGTAAAGAATTTACTCTTGTAAGTTGGCAGCCATGGCACCAAGAGCAATGTAAGCTGTAAAAAGAGGGACTGCTTTATTTTTGTGTGGTCCTTGCTGCTCCAGGGTGGTAGAGGAAAGGAGCTTTGGACCCACCACACCTGCTCTGAATCTCATTTACTAGCTGAGCCTTGGTTTTTTCATGTGTGGAGTGGGACCATGCACAGCTGCCTCACATAATTGCTGAGAGCCTTGCAAGAGAAAATATGCCTAAACCCAGTACAAGCAATGTGATTTGTGATTTGGTGATCATTTTGGGTCCAGCTCGCTCTTAGCAATGTTCTCTTCTTTATGGTTCTACCAGCTCCCTTACAGACTCTCCATCCCCTTCCCTTGCTGCTTCTCTCCTGTCATGATGTTTAGAGCTCTTCATATGTAGCTGAGCTGAAGAGTGGAATGAAAGGCAGAGGGAAAATGCCGGGATGAGGGGGGTCAGGAATGTGAAGTCCCTTTCATTAATCTGTTCTCTGGAACTGGAATCTGAACTTTCATTTAAGTCAAGTGAAAGACATTATGTTCTCACTTAGTCCAGAGGCACACTGCTGATATGAAAAAAATTAGAAATGCAAGTTTTTCTCCCAAGTGCTGTTAAGATGTGTGTTGCTGGTGGAGCTGGGCTTTCCCTGTGGGTCAGTTAGACTTTCCCCGAAGCGAATATGCAGATGGAAATGATCCCTGCTTCTCATGAGGCTGTCAGAGCCTGGAATCGAAATTTGAAAAGGGTATTTGAAGTCCTGTTTGTTTGAATCATGAAGAAACACACTGCAAGATATTTGCTGGTGGGGAGGGAAGACGGTCAGGGAACAGACCTTTCTGCAGTAGATTTTAGAAGTGGATCAGCTGGCCAGAGTGATGGGTTACCTTGGATGGGAAGACTCAGAAAGCTCTGGAGTCATAGTGGGAAGAACCCTTAGAAACTTAGAGGAACTGGTCTTTTTATAGGTAAGGCTATTGAAGCCCAGAGAGGGGGCATTTCTTGCCCCAAATCACACATTCAGGGGATATTTCCAACCTAGAGATCGGACCCAGGTTTTCCACATTGCAGGCAGATTTTTTTACTATCTGAGCCAAAGCATGAAAGAACTTTGGTGAGCTTTAGGGTCAGAGTTTGGTTCAAATCCTGGATCTATCACTATATTCCTTGGGTAAGTTACTTAATTTTCTAAAGCTTCAATTTTCTTGCTTGTCAAATGGTGCTAGTCATAATTCCTACTTCACAGAGTATTTGAGGATTAACAGGAAAATCCTTGTAAAATAGCACTTAGTGCTAAGTAAATACTGCTGTTTTGTAGTGTTGTAGTGTTGTAAATACTGCTGTTGATATCTTTGAGGTCTGAGGAACTGACACCAGGTAACTGTTGTTAACATGAAAGGCCTCTGAGGGTGTGGTGGGTTGAACTGTGTTCCTCCAAAAGGTACCTTCAAGTATTAACTCCCTGAAGATATCTTCAGTAGATGTGAGCGTATTTGGAAATAAGATCTTTGTAGATGTAGTCAAGTTAAAATGAGGGTCATAGTGGATGATGGTGGGCCCTCGTCCAATAACTAGTGTCTATAAGGAGAAATCTATACCCAGGGAGAACTCCGTGAGAAGACAGAGGCAGAGATTGCAGTGATGCCACAAAGCAAGGAATGCCAAGGGTTAACAGCAACCACCAGAAACCAGAAGAGGCCAAGAAGCATTCTTCCCTAGAGTGTCTGGAGGGAGCATAGCCCTGCCAGCACCTTGGTTTTGGACTTTGAGGCTTTAGAACTGTTAGTTTATGTTGCTTTAAGCCTCCCAGTTTGTGGTAATTTGTCGCGACAGCCCTAGGAAAGAGAGGGTGTCAGGACTGAGGGAAGTGTTTTGGGCTCCCATTTAAGCATCCAGGGTTAGGCTTGTTGCTGTAGAACACTCATTTCTATATTTTCAATCCATTGAGTAATAACCTCCCAAAGAGATCATGGGTATTAGCCTATGGACTTAGTGATGCTGGAGGTGTGTGTGTGTGTGTGTGTGTGTGTGTGTGTGTGTGGTGGGGCATGGTGTTGGTGGGGACACAAGTTCTGAGATTAATGGGAGCCTTCATGGTGATGACTGAATATTCAGGGTCACAGAATGCCACAGACACACTCAGAAGAGGCAGGAGGGGACGCAGTAGGACTGAGGGCAAGGGCTGCTGCATTTCATCTGTCCCAGTCCTCCTGTTCAGTGTCTTTCCTTCCCCTTCTCTGTCACAGGAATATAGGCAGTTGTCTTGCATGGAGCTGACCTAGGAAACTGTTGAACTTTATCAGTCTGTGGCGAATACCTTCTCCTTCATGCCAGGTGTGGACCAGGAGAGAACTTCCAGGGAGATGCTGTGTGCCTACGTACCTTCCCAGAGACAGCCAGGTGGTCTCTGTCTCAGTTAATTTTCCCACAGGATGTTCCTGAAAGGTGTAGAAGTCCTTTTTCAGCGTAGAATCCCTCCGCCCCCCTTGGCTTCCTTGGTCCTGCATTTCCGTCAGTCACCCCTTCTCTGCCTCTCCTACTCTACACTCTGACAGTAGCATTTTGAATAACTCAGGTTCTCCTCTGCTTTCTCCAACCAGAAGGGAAGGTATTCACAGACAGGAATGATAACCCTGGTTCACTGCTCACTGCAAAACTGCTACAGGAAGACTAGAATTCATCTTGAAAGAAGCGATAACACATTCTAAGGATGCACACAGTTTTCAGAGCTCCTATGACAGGTGAAGGGTGGCATGGGTGGAGGTGGATGCAAGAGTGGAATTATACGCTCATTGAATGAGGACTCCTGTAGGAGCCTAGACTCTTTGGACTGCTGAGCTTCTGACTCTGTCAGTGCCGTTTTGGTCTTGACCTGCTTATTTATTCTTTTATTGGGCTATGCTAGGTCTTAGTTGCAGCGAATAGGATCTTCAGTTGCAGGATGCAGGATCTTTGGTGGTGGCATGTGGGATCTTTTAGTTGTGGCACCTGAGCTCTTATTTGTGGCATGTGGGATCTGGTTCAAGCAAGGAGTCTTAGCCAGCGCACTTCCAGAGAAGTCCCTGTCTTGACTCTCTTGAGCAAGAGGAAAGAGTGTTGAATCATTACACGTCCTAGGTCACTGGCTGATTGGTGGGAAAGGTTTTTGTTTGTTGGTTTGTTTTGAGTTAATGTGTAGGGGAGGTAGGAGGAGAAGGTGGATGGTCAAAGAGAGACCAGCAAAGAGGCAGCTCAGGGGCAGAGAAGGGATCAGAGCAGGCGGCAGGACGAGGGTTCTCTACCCTGTGCTCTGAAGCAGCTTCCCTGACCCACAGTGAACAAGTTGTGAGCTGTTACCACCCGTGAGAAGTCTCCTGCAGGTAATTCCATTCGTATGAAATATCCGGAATAGGCACGCCAGAAGAGATAGAAAGCAGATGAGTGCTTGCCAGAGGCTGGGGGGAGGGGGCCCTGGAGAGTGACTGTGTACTAGGGTTTCCTTTTAGGGTGATAAAAATGGCAGTCGAGTGATAAAAAACTAGAGTCTGGAACTGGTGATTGTGCACGTTGTGAGTGTATGAAATGCCACTGAATTGTGCAACTTAAAGTGTGAGTTTTGTGTTACATGAATTTTCCAAAACCCAGAAGCTGAAAATAAATAGCATGTCGCCGTCAAGTCCCTTTAAACCACACTGATGCTGTGGAGGTGGCCTCTGGAAAGATGAAGACTGGTGTGGCCTGGTGGAATTCCCTGGACTGAGTGTTGAGGGAGTGTGGGGGTCCTGACTCTTTCACCTGCCCCTGTCCCAGCCTCTCCTTGGAGGACCCATGGGGTTGCCAAGAAGTCAAGAGCATGAGCTTTCAGCATGGGCTTTTAATCTAAGTGTGAATTCTAGCCTAGCCACTGCTAACAGTGTTAATCTTGGTGTTATAGGACCTCTTTGAGCCTTGGCTTCCTCACTTGTAAAATGGAGGTGACAATCTACCTCATAGGGTTTTTGTTAGCATGAACTACGTGTGTAAAGCATCTAACACAATGCAGAGTGCATGATTACTACTCAGGAAACAGTAGTGGCTGTTAGAGGTAGTAACAACCTCTATTATCTGTGGTATCTATTTGAGCTCAGTACTGACTGCCAAGATAAACAGGTAGCAAGAGGTTTTGTCTTCAGTTAAGTCCTCCAAACAGAGTCCCAAACCCCAACAGCCCACTTGCAGGATGAGGAGAAAAGAGACTCAGCAATAGTGGGGAGGATATTATTGCCTTAGCTGTGGTTTTGAGAGGTTGGATAAATAGCATCCTTCTTCCTTACTTGAACCAATAGAAAAATTAGACAAAACCTAAGGAGATAGGTGACCCAGATACCACCTTTATCCTCATCAGACAGATTTTGGAGATTAAAGAGATTTCTTATTGCTGGACAACAGAGTGTGACTTCTCTTCTGTTACAGACAAAGCTGGATCATTGCAGAGCTGCCCAAACTGGGGCCTGACCTATCAAAAACAAGCAGGACAGAACAGAGGGCTGTGCTGGTTGTAGTGAAAGGGGCTGCTTCCCAAACCCACTGATCAGGGCAGACTCTCCTCCTTGAGGCCAGGAGTGCTGCCCTGGAAAATGAAAGTGAAAGTCACTCAGTCGTGTCTGACTGTTTGCAACCCCATGGACTATATAGAATTCTCCAAGCCAGAATATTGGAGCGGGTGTCCTTTCCCTTCTCCAGGGGATCTTCCCTACCCAGGGATCAAACCCAGGTCTCCCACATTGCAGGCGGATTGTTTACCAACTGAGCCACAAGGGAAGCCCAACAATACTGGAATGGGTAGCCTATCCCTTCTCTAGTGGATCTTCCCGACCTAGGAATAGAACTGGGGTCTCCTGCATTGCAGGCGGATTCTTCACCAACTGAGCTATCAGGGAAGCCAGATGGGAGAAGAATGAGAGGCTCAGAGAAGGCTTAACATTGGATTGGTGTAGGACCCAGGAGTTGTCTCCATGGCCAGGTGGGGACTGCCCTGTGTCTGGATGGTTCTCCGCCTCTTTCCCCATGAGGTCTGACATGGTCACAGGCATTCCAGAGCTGGTGCCTCCTTTCTTTATGTTTAGCAAGGAGTCTTCCCTTACAAAAAGAAATAGAATAGCAAAAATGAAACAAAACAAAAAACCCAAGGAAAAACAAAACCTGGAAACAACCTCATTTTGTCCAACATTTGGGGAGTAGTAAGTTATAAAATATCCATTCAACAGAATGCGAAGAAGTCATTTAAAAAGGCTGTTTACAAAGAGTTTGTGATCATGTGGGAATTATATGATAATGGCAAGTGAAAAATAAATGATACAAAATTGTACATATAGTATGAATTCAGCTATATAAAAACCTCCCTAAGAATATACATTGAAAAACTTTAGAATTGAGAGGGAACTTTAGAAATATTAGCAGTGGTTGTCTTTCTGTTTAGTTTTGATTTTTCTGTCATTTTATAGTTTTCTGTAATAAGCATGTAATTTCTTTTGTAATGGAAAAGATCAACTTTATTTTTTAAAAAACAATTTTTAGAATGGTGTGTGTTACATAGTATCAGTCAGAGCAATAATTTAGAATTTCATAGAGCCAGAAGATTCCAGAATGCTAATGCTACAAAAGGACTTGAAGGATTTTCCTAGTTTACGGATTTAAAATATTTTTTTGGGGGGGTCACAGATTCCTCTGAAGATCTCCTGGAAACTGTGACTTCTCTCTGTAGAGCATTTATATATCAACATACTGTCACATAAGTTGCTTTTAATTTCAAGGTACACAAGCCCTGTTCAGAGTAGCTTAATCAGTGGAGGAAATTTACTGGTTTATGTAATTAAAAGCTTTAGAGGTATCAGATGAAGCTCCATCCAGCACTCCTGGTCTAAGAATTCCTGGTCTAATCCAATCCTCTTATTTGAGAGGTGGGAACTCAGGGACCCAGAAAGAAGTCAGATGCTCCAAGCCATACAGCTGCCTCACTGTCAGTCTGCTTCTTATCTCTGCACCAAATTCCCTCCAGCTTCACATGCAATAGTAGGTCAGAGATGAAGAGGTAGTAAGCAGGACGCTTGTCAAATCCTTTGGCTCCTTTAGGGCCTAGGACAGATGTGTTTTGATGAAGAGACTGGGCAGACCTTAGTCGAGGGCAATAACGGGTCCAGAGTGGGAAGGGTAGCTGTGCTGAGACACGGGCTGCCGTGAGATCCCCATCTAAGACAGCCTGAAAGGGGAACGGTAACAGCGACGAGAGAGGCGGAATGATTTTATTATTCATGCCTGTATCTTAAAGATAATCATCGTAATTTCCCTTCTAAGAAGTCTGCTTGCTCAAAGAAACAGCTGTGTTCTAGGAAGCCCTTGCTTATGAAACGTGCAGTAATTGGATTGGAATGTGAGTTATTGAACTGTGTGTGGGGTGGCACTTCTTGCCAGGTGTTTAATGATTATGTTCAAATGTGGAGGGCTGGGCTGCTGACTGGAAGGATAATACTCCCAGGGGGAAACTGTTTAACTCTGGATCAGGACATGAGTGGCTTTCACAGACAGCTAAAATAGCTGGGCTGAAGAGTCTCTTACAAATCACTTGGTTCAGTTGCCTTGTTTTAGAGCCAGGGACACTGATTCTCATTGTGTGAAAACACACTTGTTGAGTGCTGTACAGTGACCACATGGACAATTAATTGCTCTTTCACTTGCTTTATCATCATGTGCACATATCCCTGGTGGCAGAAGCCATGGCTTGGCTTCTCAGTGACCATTTCCTCGTCCTTCTACCTCGAGATATTGGGAAGCTGACTCATCTTTCTTGCAGCTAGGATTCCAGATGCATGATATGTTCCCCCAGTTCATTGCCCTTTCATGGGGTCTGTCTGCAGCCATGGTTATTGAGAGTCACAGTGGTGGAGATGTGTTAAGAGGCAGTTTCAGTGACTGGACTCAGCATCCCAGTTGGTAGTCACCAGCCTCCTGGGACTTTAGGGGCAGGAATGGCAGCAGGTGGGATTGCAGCTATGGTAGCATGTCGTTGAGCTCCCTAGTCCCTGGGAGACCCCCTGACTTCTACCCCTTCTAGCCTTCCAGTCCTTTTTCTCCTTTTGAGTAACTAAATCCCTCTCTAAACCTCTGAGTTAACCTTTGAGTAACTAAACCTCTTTCTGCTTGACATATCCAGAGTGGCTTTGGTTTCCTGCACTGAATTTGACACATCCCTCTGTGTTAGTACAAATCACGCTTATGGGAGGTAATAATCTTTCTCCTGTGAATCCTGATCTTAGTTTCCTTTGTTCTATAGAATATAACCCCATTCATGTCATCCTAGAATCTTAAGTTCAAGAAACTCAAAACTAACCTTATTTTTCCCTCTCAAACTTTCTCTTCCTGTAATAGACTTCCCTTTGTCCATTTTCATCCCTATTTCCTCTCAGTAACTCAGTTTGGAGGTAGTTTCATCTTTCCTTCAACTGCTCTCACGTGATAATTGTCAGATCTTACTGATTCTGTTTTCTTTATTGGTTGGGACTATTGGTTTTAAGTGATTCAGTTATATTGGATTAGTGAACAGAGAGAATGTAATAACCCATATAACTGGAAAGACCAGCGTCAGGTGTGGTTAGATCCCGGGGCTCAGAGAAGGCCGTCAGGACTTGTCCCATCTCTCTCATCAGGCTCTGCTTTCCTCCAGCCTCTCTCCAGTGGTGGGCTGGTGGGGCCCTGATAGCTCTAGGGTTACATAATCTTTACATTAAACTTTTTGTCGTTTATCTTTTCCGTTATTTCCAGAAAAAGTTTTAGAAGGAGTCTTTTTAAGTACAATTGGATCAGACACTTATTGAATTGTATCCTCTCCCCCAAAGAAATGCTAAGTCCCCATCTTCAGAATGTGATGTTATTTGGAAATAGTTTTGTTGTAGATATAATTGGTTAAGTTATGATGAGGTTATATGGGAGAAAGGTGGGCTAGTAATCCAATGTGACTGGTATCCTTATAAGAAGAAAGAGAGAGAGACGCAGACTGGGGAGCTTAAACACAGAAATTACTTTTCTCATAGTTTTGGAGTTTAAAGATCCAAGATTAAGGTGTCAACCAGGGAAGGAAAGGGTGGGACGAACTGAGAGAGTGGCATTGAAATATATACATTATCACGTGTAAAATAGATGACTAATGGGAAGTTGTTGTTTAACACCAAGAGCTCAGCCTGGTGCTCTGTGGCAACCTAAAGGGGTGGAATAGTCGGGGTGGGAAGGAGGTTTAAGAGGAAGACGACATGTGTATACCTGTGACTGATTCATGTTGTTGTATGGCAGAAACCAACACAACATTGTAAAGCAATTATCCTCAAATTAAAAATCAAAAAATTGGTTAAGGTGTTACAGGTTTGGTTTCTCCTAAGGCCTCTTTCCTGGGCTTGCAGATGGCTTCCTTCTCACTGTGTTCTCATATGGCCTTTTCTCTATGCTCATACATTCCTACTGTCTCTTCCTTTTCTTATAAGGACGACTGTCCTGTTGAATTAGAGAGCTACCTAATTGCCTCATTTAACTTAATTATTTCTTTGAAGCCCATCTCCAAATATGGATATGTGGTTTAGGGGCCACCCATATGATCTCACCAACCTTGACCTTTTTAAAAGGCTCTGTCTCCAAGTATGGTTACATTCTGAGGTGATGGGGGTTCAGACTTCACCATTTGGATTTTGGGGTGAACATGCTTCAGTCCATAATAGCTCTTCTGCTAAGTCACTTCAGTCGTGTCCGACTCTGTGTCACCCCATAGACGGCAGCCCACCAGGCTCCCCCGTCCCTGGGATTCCCCAGGCAAGAACACTGGAGTGGGTTGCCATTTCCTTCTCCAATGCATGGAAGTGAAAAGTGAAAGGGAAGTTGCTCAGTCAGGTCCGACTCTTCGCGACCCCATGGACTGCAGCCTACCAGGCTCCTCTGTCCATGGGATTTTCCAGGCAAGAGTACTGGAGTGGGATGCCATTGCCTTCTCCGATAGTAGCTCTTAAAGTTTTCTATCTTATTTTATTGATATTCATGTGTTTATTTTTAACTCTCCTAAAAGTTGATAAGTTCCTTGGAGGCAGGAAGTGTTGCCTGTATCCTTTTTATATCACGTAGAGTTTACTATACTTCTTGAATTTAATAAAGGCTCAGAACCTTTCTTGAATGACTGGGATATAAAGTAATTCTTGATTAGCAAGAATTTCCCCTCCTGAAGTTTTGGTATAAAAAAAGCTATATCATGCGGATAGCACTGGACTTGATGCCTAAGACCCAGGCTCTTTTCTCAACTCTGTCACTCTTTTCGCTGCAGTCTCGAACAGGTCTGTCATCTGGGCCTCAGTTTCCTCATCTGTAAAACAGGAATGATAATGCTTTTGTGTTCTACAAGGTTGATTATGGGTGTTAATGAAATAGGTTAGTCACTCAGAAAACATTTGGGGGCACCTACTGTATCAGAGAAGGCAAGGCACCCCACTCCAGTACTCTTGCCTGGAAAATCCCATGGACGGAGGAGCCTGATGGGCTGCAGTCCATGGGGTCACTAAGAGTCAGATACGACTGAGCGACTTCACTTTTACTTTTCACTTTCATGCATTGGAGAAGGAAATGGCAACCCACTCCAGTGTTCTTGCCTGGGGAATCCCAGGGACGGGGGATCCTGGTGGGCTGCCCTCTATGGGATTGCACAGAGTCGAACACGACTGAAGGGACTTAGCAGTGGCAACTGTACACCAGGCACTGTTCTAGGCATATGGAGTGCAGTGGTACACAAGCTAGGTCCTCGTGGTTCGGCTGGGGGAACAGGTGATTAACAAGATCACCAGTGCAGAAAATAATTTCAGAACATGCTGATTTCTACATAGGGATGTCATCAGTTCAGTTCGGTTCAGCCGCTCAGTCGTGTCCGACTCTTTGCGACCCCATGAATAGCAGCATGCCAGGTCTCCCTGTCCATCACCATCTCCCGGAGTTCACTCAGACTCACGTCCATCGAGTCGGCGATGCCATCCAGCCATTTCATCCTCTGTCGTCCCCTTCTCCTCCTGCCCCCAATCCCTCCCAGCATCAGAGTCTTTTCCAATGAGTCAAATCTTCACATGAGGTGGCCAAAGTACTGGAGTCATAGTGAAGGCTTATTTCCTAGGAAGTATAGTCTCTATACTTGACATTTGAGATAGATGACATTTGAGCCAAGATATGAATATCAAGTGGCTCTTCCCTGGCAAAGTGCATTTCAGGCAGAGGGAGGAGCAGAGATCCTGATGCAGGAGGGAGAGAGTGTGAATGCCCAAGTGAGCCAGCAGAGTAATGAAATTTAAAATGTGAGGGTTAGTCAATGTGCAAGGCCTTCTGGGCATCACAGGAAGACCTGTGGAGCTGGGATTTTGTCCTTGACTCAACTATGCACAGCTGGGCCATCACTTCCACCGTGTGTGACCTGTGGCATGTCATTGTCTCAAGCGGCTCCCTTCTGCTCCCTGCCCTGCCTGGCTGCCAGCACCGGGAGACCACGTGGATGAAGGCACTTAAGAAATACGAAATGCTGTACAGTTTTCAGCTGGTATCATTATTTGAAAACACGTTACCCACGGTTAAGAGATTTGGACTGTGGAGGCAGCAACTACCTTGTTGATCAGATTTTCTGAGGAGAGCTGCAGTCACCCCCTTAGGGCTCCAAACACCATGTCAGGTTTTTCAAAGCCAGTTGATAACAATTAAGAAGATGCCATGTTCTGCAAGCTGTCTTTTGTGGGAGTTGATTTCTAGCTTTCTTTCCTAGTGAGCCTCTGTACATAGGACTTGGTGTGGGCAGTCACCTTCTTGGAGCTTTTGAATGCCTCTGAAACTATCCTAGGGTCAGGTCACTTGATGTGTGTGTGTGTTTTCTGCATTGCAAGAGAATAGTCTAGAAAAGTACCTTCTGCTCATGTATTTTAAGCATTCCCCTACCACCAGAATTGATGTGATTGAATCCTGTACACTTGAGTTGTGAAAATGGACCCTAGACAGATAGAAATGACATAGTAACAGAATGTTCTTTAAAGAAGAACTGATTACTTCAAGCTTTTGGTAGTAAAGTGTTTCCTTTGAACTTGTTCCCAGGTTTCTCCCCCCCTCCCTGTGAACCACTTCCCCACAATTCCTACCCCCAACCTCATCTGCTTTATGCTTAAACTTCCGTGACTTAAGCATCCTTGGGTGTGCATGAACTTCTTATTACTGCTCACTCTGAAGGCTGCCGATGCCAAGGTCTTTAAGATAATGGCTGTGAATGCTGGAAGGTCATTGCTGAGAGGGCTGAGAGAGTCATGAAACTGTCAGGAAAAGGGAGCCCCGCTTCTCATTGTTATCTGTGATGAAGGAAGTAAGAAGTCCCCGGTCAGTTATACCAAGTCAGAGGCAACAAGGGTTGAGCTAAAAACCTTCCTGGGTGATGCTTTGGCTGCTGGAGTTTGAAACAGTCACCTTCTCTCTGTGTTTCTAACTACTCCCTGTGTCTATGGTTGGACTCTCGGTCCCTGTTTCTTTCTGTCTCTCTCTTGCTCTTCTCTGTCCCCTTCATCCCTGATTGATTTGCCTCATTGAAATAAAGTTCTGTTCCACTAGTGGGGTTCCATAATTGAAACTCTGGGGGCATATCACATGGAACAGCTAATGGTGACTTTTTTCCCCCCAAGTCAGGTTATCAATTATGAATGACTAGGCAATCAGAGATCAAAAGAGTTGTTTCCCCTAATGAATTAGTGGATTTTAGAATGAGAGGAGATGAAATGGAGCTAATAGGCATTTTTAGAAGAGGAGGCTGAGGGGTTTGGAGCTGGAGGTCTGAAACTCAGGACTGTGGACACATCTGTGAGCTCTGGTGTCAGAGTTTGGGACAGCCTGTTTGCAAAGCCGGGGGTTGGGGGAGGGTGGGTGGCAATGTGCACTGGGATGACCCGGAAGCCCAGGTACTGGGGAAGCTTGCAAGCCGGCAGTTGTGAGTGGCCTCTGAAGTCTGAAGGGCTGGTAAGAACCTCCCATCCGCTGTTGGGACTGTGTTCTCTCCGCCCCAGCTCCCCTCAGCCATGCTCCCCAGGTGGAGTGGGAGTCGTGATTTCCAGAGGAGTGAAGCGGGGAGATCCTCTGGACATCCCCAGGAAGAAATATTTTTCTCAAGATGTTATCTTTGCTGCTGCTTACTCTGGGGGGATTGTGACAACTGTTGTGATTGTTCCCTGTCTGCCTCTTTCTGTCTGTCTGTCCCTGTTTTTGTCAGCCTCTGTCTCTGTGTCTGTCTCTCTCATGTGCACACCCTGAACAGTGGTTTTAGTTCTCAGCGCAACCGGAAAACCACATTCTCAGCTTCAGAGACAGAAAATCTTGTGGAAGCACATTGGGCTAATTAACGAGGGAAAGTTATTAGTGACTATAACTTTTATAGCTAATTGAACCTAGGCCCCCTTCAGTGGAAGCGTGGAGTCTTAACCAGTGGGGTGCCAGGGAAGGTCCTAGGAGTGAATTATTTAGGAGTTTCTAAATAATACAGAGTCAATGTAGAAAAATCAGAAAATAGATAAAAAGAAAATAAAATTTACTCAGTCTATAAGGAATTTCTTTTTTATGAAATACTACTTTTTGAAATTGAAAAAGTGATCTACGAACTATAAAAAAACATTCAAACACTTCAGAAGAGCATGAAATAGAGTAAATTGCCCTCTCAGTAGACTCTCAGAAAAAGAAAATTCTGGACAGAGAGCCCAGAAATTTACTATGATTGTTCAAATGTATATCTCTGTGTATATGAACTTAAAAAAAACCCCACAGAAATAGGAATATAGTGTACCTACTATTCTGCATCTTATTTTTTTACTTAAGACATTTTGGGCACCTTTTCTTGACAGTACATACAGATGAATTGTTTAATACAGCATATATTCCTTAGTTACCACATGGAATTATGGATACCATGCTAATTTGTGAATAACATTATAAAACAAAGAGAAGCAAAAAAAAAATGGACACTCAGCACTGCTGGGAAATTGTACTTCATTATTCAAGAATCTGTCACATTTATGCTATCTTTGTGGAAGAATTTGACAAATTAATTAATTAGTCTTTTCTCTAACCTAAGCACTCTTACCACACAAACGCTCCTGCACTCTGCATTCTGTCTTCAGTGTCAGCAGAGCCACAACCCACAAACCTTCATGGCATTCAGACTCAGCCATCTGTTCAAGGGGCAGGAGGTGAGCAGAACTGCTTCCCTGGGGCCTGAATGGTGTTTGTCTGAAAAGCAGGTGTTTAGGGAATGGGCTGTGCTTGCTAAAGTTTTGAACACTGATGGACAACAGTGGCCATGTGTTCTCCAAGGAATTTATTCTTTTCTTACTTGTGAGGTCTTCTAAAATGTGGAGGCCAGAATAGGGACCCTTTTTGCTTGTCTCTGGGCAGTACTGTACACTGGTGTGACCATAGTCATTGTTAAAATGTTGAATTACATCTATATAGTTGGTAATAGATGCTGCTCTAAGACCGACCTGAACCCTCCCCAAGACTCTTTCCACCCTGGCCCTCCTTAAAGACCACCTCCCTGTCTTCCCCATGATCCGCAACTAAAAGGTTAATGCTAAACTCTTTGCTGACAAAGCTGTGGTTTTTCCAGTGGTCACGTATGGAGGTGAGAGTTGGACTATAAAGAAGGCTGAGCACCGAAGAATTGATACTTTTGAACTGTGGTGTTGGAGAGACTCTTGAGAATCCCTTGGACAGCAAGGAGATCAAACCAGTCAATCCTAAAGGAAATCAGTCCTGAATATTCATTGGAAGGATTGATGCTGAAGCTGAAATTCTAATACTTTGTCCACCTGATGCAAAGAGCCAACTCATTAGAAAAGACCCTGATTCTGGGAAAGATCAAAGGTAGGAGAAGAACACAGAGGATGAGTTGGTTGGATGGCATCACCAACTCAATGGACATGAGTTTGAGCAAGCATCAGGAGATGGTGAAGGACAGGGAAGCCTGGTGTGCTGCAGTCCATGGGGTCGCAAAGAGTTGGACACGACTGAGTGACTGAACAAAAATACATTGAACATAAAGCACATACTATTCTGCATCTTATTTATTAATTTTTTTGGCTTAAGACATTTTGGCCATCTTTTCCTCAGTTCATAGGGAACACTCCTTTAGAGCTGTTGCCTGTACTTGTTCTGATTGGATGACAGATGAGCCAATCACATTGTAAGATATAAGTAAATAACCAATGAAAACTGTGCCCTTGCTTCTGTAGAGTCAGGTATTTCGAAGAGAGACCAGTGATGATGAGCACAAGTGGGTTCTATTAGAAGGCAAAGCCAAGGTAATGGCTGGGATGCTACAGGTAAACTCCATTTGAGCCGGGCGCATGGTGGCCACCTTAACCACTTTGGTTTCCTCAAAACAAACATCTTTGGCAGGAACCTGGCAGCAAGGCAAACTGGAGTCATGAAGGGTGGTTAATGATTAATTAACTTGAGGCTGATGTTTAGGATCTTAAAAACATCCTGCCTGAGACCAAGAGTAAAATATTTAGAAAGACATAAAGTTGATGCCAATTTTTCCTTATTTGTTTGCAACTCAAGTAAATAAGCACTGGTTTCTTTTTTGAGAAACATGTCATTTGGTAGGTTGAATTTAATTGGATAGGTTTGGTGAAAGTAGAAAAAGTTTTTTTCTCTCTCCCTTCTTCTAAGTAATATTCCATTGTGTGTGTGTGCGTGTGTATCTCACATCTTATTTACCCATTCATCTGTTGGTGGACACTGGATTGCTTCCGTATCTTAGTTATTGTAAATAATGCTGCAATGAACATAGAGATGCATATAACTTCTCTAATTAGTGTTTTCATTTTCTTCAGATAAATACCCAGAAGTGAAATTGCTGGGTCATGTGGTAGTTCTATGTTTAATTTTTTTGAGGAACTCCTATACTGCTTTCCATAGTGGCTACACCAACTTACATTTCCATGAACAATGCATGAGGGTTCCCTTTTCTCCACATCCTTGCCAACATGTTTATTTAGATGCTCTGCTCATTTTTAGAATGAGAGTTTTTTTTGATGTTGAGTTGTATGAGTTCTTTGTATATTTTGAATATTAACTTCTTATAGATATATTATTTGCAAGTATCTTCTCCCATTCAGTAGGTAGCCTTTTTGTTTTGTTGGTTTCCCTGGTTTTGTGAAAGCTTTTTAGTTTGATATAGAACCATTTGTTTATTTTTGCTTTTGTTTCCCTTATGTGAGGAGACATAAAAAAAATCACTAAAACTGATGTCAAAGAGCATTCTGCCTATGTTTTCTTCTAATTTCTTCTACTAAATACCTTCTTGAATATTCTCTGAACTCTTAAAAGCTCTACAGAAATAATTTCTAGGTTGAATAGCAGGCCTAATCGTTGGGCACCTCTGACTTAATGGATTTTCCAGACTATGGGACAGATAATGGTCCAGGCTTCTGGTATGAGCATCTAAAAGCAGATGGACAACACAATGAATATAACCAATGTATGAAAATAACTACAAATGGAATGTAACCTTTAAAAATTGTGAATCACTATGTTGTACACCTTAAACTTATCTAATATTGTACACAGGCTATACCTCAATGAAAAATAAACAACAAAATCTAACTTCAAAAGACCAGCTTCTAGGCTTCCCAGGTGGCCCAGTGGATAAGAATCCACCTGTCAATGCAGGGGACACAGATTCGATCCCTTTTCTGGGGAGATTCCACATGCTGTGATGGGGCAGCTGAGCCCGTGTGCCACAACTGCTGAGCCTGCACTCTAGAGCTGCAGACCCCAGCAAGAGAAGCCACCACAGTGAGAAGCCCACACACCCCAACAAAGAGTAGTCCCTGCTTGCCACAAGTATAGGGAGCTTGCACAAAGCAATGAAGACCCAGTGCAGCCAAAAAAAAGAAAAAATGAATAATAGAAAAAGACAGATGGGATCTCTCTCTCTTCTTCCTCCTTCTCCCCATCCTCTCCTGCTTCCTCTCCCCTCTTCTCTCCCACATGTCTCTCTAGACCCATATACTGTAGGCCTGGTGGTGTGGGTTACTTTGAAGGATTATGGTAGCTCTACGACAGGCCTGTGTAAAATAGGACAAAGAAGAAATTCCTAGAAAATAGACGCTCGCCAAACAAAACAACAGAGTCCATAACAGTTGGGTTTGATAAGATAGGGTTCTAATCAGGCCCTGTTACTTACTTGCTATTTGAACTTGAGCCAGTTAATCCCTTTCTCTGGAACTCAGGGTGTTCATCCTTGAAATGAGACATTTGGCCTGCTGGATTCTAGAATTCCTTTAGGGTTCTTCAGTGTGCTAGTGGTAAAAGTAAGGCTTCAAACCAGGACTTCTGTTTCATGCCCATCTCCTCTGGCTAGCAGCCAGCTCCAGTTCAACGAGTTCCCTGTCTCTTCCCTTTGCTCCACAGGGCCAGGATAAAGATATTAACCTTAGCTGGTAACTTCCAAGGAAGATTGTGTACGTTTCTTGATTATGTCATAGGGAAAATGTGAATCATGACGACTCATTTTTCCCTAGTGACTTTGTGATTACCTTGTGATTTCAGAATTGTTTTTTCTTCAGAGAATTCAGAGAATGTGAGATATTGGAAAGTCATTTGTCTGGGAGTTCTTAATCCAAATTGTGTGAACTGCTGGGGTCTGAGAACATACAGAAATTACAGGAAGAATGTTGTGTGTATGGACATGTATCAGTCTATGAAGAGGATTAATTGATTTATTTTTGACGTAATCCAAACTGCTTTTTAAAAAAAATTGAATTAAAAAATTTTAAACACCAAAAACATTTTGTACTGGGGTAAAGCCACTTAACAATGTTGTGATAGTTTCAGGTGAGCAGTGAAGGGACTCAGCCATAAATATACATGTATCCATTCTCCCCCCAACCCCCTTTCCATAAAGGCTGACACATAACATTGAGCAGAGTTCCATGTGCTATACAGTAGGTTTTTGGTGGTTAGAGGATTAATTTTTAAAGCCAGTTTATTTTAATTTCAGGTATATTTTACATTCAAAGATGTACATGTTAAATATTCAATTTGATGAGTTTCTGCATATATGTAACTTGAGCAACCACCATGCAAAACAGGATATAAAACATTTCCATCACTTCAGAAGGTCATTCCTTGTGCCCCTTCCCAGTCACTCTTCCTCATGCTCCCTTCCCTGGAAACCACTTTCTGACTTCTGTCACCATAGATTTTTCTTTTTTTAGAATTTCATATGAATGGAATAATAAAGTCTTTACTTCTGGGCATGTATGTGGCATCTTTTGCCCTGCACAATGTTTTTGAGATTCATCCATGGATCTTTGTGTATATGAGAGTAAGTTATTTTATATAGCTGAGTATTTTTCAATTGTATAAGTATATAATAATTTATCTCTTTCCTTTTGATCAGTATTTGAATTATTTCCATTTTGCACTATTATGAATAAGGATTCCATGAATATACTTTTGAGTACTTATAATGAGTCTTTTTGTATACTTATACTTTCATTTCTCATGGGTAAATATCCAGGTCAGGGATAGAATTTTAGAACATTTCCATCACCTCAAAAAGAAACCTATTTATACTCATGCCTATTTATACTCACTCCCCACTCACACCCTCCCCACTCAGTTCAGTTCAGTCACTCAGTCATGTCCGACTCTTTGTGACCCCATGAACCGCAGCACACCAGGCCTCCCTGTCCATCACCAACTCGCGGAGTCCACGCAAACCCATGTCCATTGTGTCAGTGATGCCATCCAACCATCTCATCTTCTGTTGTCCCCTTCTCCTCCTGCCCTCAATCTTTCCCAGCATCAGGGTCTTTTCAAATGAGTCATCTCTCTGCATCAGGTGGCCAAAGTATTGGAGTTTCAGCTTCAACATCAGTCCCTCCAATGAACACCCAGGGCCGATTTCCTTTAGGCAACCACTAATGTACTTTCTAGTAAAGTAATGCTCAAAATGCTCCAAGCCAGGCTCCAGCAATACATGAACCGTGAACTTCCAGATGTTCAAGCTGGTTTTAGAAAAGGCAGAGGAACCAGAGATCAAATTGCCAGCATCCGCTGGATCATGGAAAAAGCAAGAGAGTTCCAGAAAAACATCTGTTTCTGCTTTATTGACTATGCCAAAGCCTATGACTGTGTGGATCACAATAAACTGTGGAAAATTCTGAAAGAGATGGGAATACCAGACCACCTGACCTGCATCTTGAGAAACCTATATGCAGGTCAGGAGGCAACAGTTAGAACTGGACATGGAACAACAGACTGGTTCCAAATAGGAAAAGGAGTACATCAAGGCTGTATATTGTCACCCTGCTTATTTAACTTCTATGCAGAGTACATCATGAGAAACGCTGGACTGGAAGAAGGACAAGCTGGAATCAAGATTGCTGGGAGAAATATCAATAACCTCAGATATGCAGATGACACCACCCTTATGGCAGAAAGTGAAGAGGAACTAAAAAGCCTCTTGAAAGTGAAGGAGGAGAGTGAAAAATTTGGCTTAAATCTCAACATTCAGAAAATGAAGATCATGGCATCTGGTCCCATCAGTTCATGGGAAATAGATGGGGGAACAGTGGAAACAGTGTCAGACTTTAGTTTTTTGGATTCCAAAATCATTGCAGATGGTGATTTCAGCCATGAAATTAAAAGACACTTACTCCTTGGAAGGAAAGTTATGACCAACCTAGAAAGCATATTCAAAAGTAGAGACATTACTTTGCCAACAAATGCCCATCTAGTCAAGGCTATGGTTTTTCCAGTGGTCATGTGTGGATGTGAAAGTTGGAATGTGAAGAAAGCTGAGCGCCGAAGAATTGATGCTTTTGAACTGTGGTATGGGAGAAGACTCTTGAGAGTCCCTTGGATTGCAAGGAGATCCAACCAGTCCATTCTGAAGGAGATAAGCCCTGGGATTTCTTTGGAGGGAATGATGCTGAAGCTGAAACTCCAGTACTTTGGCCACCTCATGCGAAGAGTTGACTCATTGGAAGAGGATGAGATGGCTAGATGGCATTACTGACTCGATGGACGTGAGTTTGAGTGAACTCAGGGAGTTGGTGATGGACAGGGAGGCCTGGCGTGCTGCAATTCATGGGGTCTCAAAGAGTCAGACACGACTGAGCGACTGAACTGAACTAGACTAAACTGAATCTTTCTGTGTCTATATTTTTACCTTTCTGGACATTCTTTAAAAATGGGATTATACAATTCCGCATCTCTTTTCATGACTTTCTTTCCTTGTTGTTTGAGTGTCAGCTAAAATGTTACCTCTTTCCTCAGAGTTTAGTATTATTCCCCATGTCAGCTCCTTATTTGCTTCCTTTGTAGAGCTTACTGCACTTAGTATTTATTCATTTATTTTTGTCTAGTTGCTTTTGTCTGTTGGTGCCACTGGAACATAGTTTCCCTGAGGGCCAGAACCATTTCTGTTTGCTGCAGTCAGATCCCCAGGATCTATCTAGTTCAACATCTAACACATAGGAGTACCCAGTAAATGTTTCTTGAGTGAATGAAGGTTTAAAAAAATGTTGCATTTTGAAGAGCTGCTCCAAGCTTTTCCCTTGGAGAGGTCATAAACTACAATAAATGCCGGGGTCCAGCCCCCGCAGGATCCAGGGGAACCTGAAGGAAAAACGGCGTCGGCGGATGATTTAGAGAGAGACAAGGAAAGAATATTGTAGATAAGAAAATAGAGGAGAGAAAGAGGCCGATATTCCTTGGTTTACATAGAAAGCCAATAAAACTTCGAGACAAGAAGTTTGCTCTGTTCACGGAGGCCGCAGGTGCCTTCCCGGTCTCCCGAGGGAGTGAAGACGCAGAGCGTCTTCCCGTTCAGGTCTTAGAAACCTGGGCAGATAAGTGAACGCAGGGAGCCTCTGTGCTCCAAGGGATCAGCCTGAAAAAGAAAGTAAGAGAGAAAAAAGGAGAAAAAAGAAAAACATGGGGTGACCAAGCTTTTTCAAGCGAGGCCCAATAGCTTTATTATTAAAAGGTACTTTTATACCTTGTCTTATACATAGAGGGAAATGAAAGATGCAAAGTCATACAGAGTCAGCCTAAACATTACATCTGTTTTGTCTTTATCGAAACCAGGATTTTTTTCTGCAAACCTTTCCCATAAACAATATTGTGTACATTATCTTCTGGCCTTGGAGGCCTGTGAACATTTTATGACCCTCTTTTGATAAAGGCTGTTCAACCAAAAAACTTATTTTCCCTTGAAATGTTTTTTCTTATATTTCTAATCTATGTCAGCCTCAAAAATTATTAAACAGGGTTACATTCTCATGAAGCAAAGGTGCAGTGAGTTACAAGAAAGAACCAATTAGCTCAAAAGTCTGATGTGGTTAATTTCAAGGCTACACTTGTTTTTCTTACTTTCCAACTATGTTAACTAATGCACTCCCAGGCGCACAGTGGATAAGAGATATGGGAACTTAGCAACAAGCATTGGCCCAATAATGAAATCCTATGCCTAGCACTACTCTAATAACTTTTAACTCTTTAAAAGGCTCTATGTTTTAGGCTTTCCATGCCTCTCACAGTTGGGAGGATGTAAATAATCATATGCGTAGCTGAAAGAGTCTGGATATACCTGCCAAGCAAGCTCTAATGCTAACAGAGGGGGTTTTGATTGGAAATATTCCTCTCATGTCCAGGAGACTTATTAGCTATAGCCCTAAGTTGATTTTCTCCAGAGAAAGGTGGTCAAAAATAGCCCCCTGTTAATGTCAGAGGAGTTGGTAAAAGTCATGAAATAGTAAAACAGATAGATTCTGGTTTTGGGGTAGATGTTCGAGAAAGCCTAGGGAGCCCGTTGAGTTCTGAAGCCTTGCTTAACAGTTCTCTTCCACATGACCTTGTCATGGGTGGGATCTCCCGTGGTGGCTCCTGGCAAATAAATAGCACTCATATATTTTCAAAACCCTTCAACAGTGACTTTCATATCACAAGGTCCAATGTAGCAAATGTCTGTGTGCTGAATGATTTGGGAAACAGAACAAAGATTGGGGATTGATCTGTAGGCAGCATTTTCCAGCCTGCTGCCATGCCTGTCTGTGATGCTGTTGGATTGGGGCTTTGTTTGGGGGCATTTGGGAGAGTTATGCTGTCTCCCGTTGTTCACATAGTTCTATTAATAGTGTTAGGCTGTTTACTTGGCCTGTGCTGATTGCCAGGCTGCTCTCCTACCTCAGCCTCTCGCTTGTTCCTTCAAAGGTTTTAGTTTGAGCAAAAAGTACTTCCTTTGTTCATATGCCAACTGAAGATTCAAAGTATTTAGAATTTTTTATACACAAGCCACCAGGAAATACTGTCCAAACTGAATGAAGCTGTAGGGGTTGACAAGCTGACTTTGAGTTGAGCAGAAGCTGGAAAGAAGCCTTTCAGGGACTTTGAATGGAATTATGAATGCCTTCTGTCTAGGTGGGTACCAATCTGTGAGCATCTGACTCTTAGAACTCCCTGGTTTGGTACATCTGTACAACATAAGCAGGTTTGAAGAAGCCATGGTCCCTTCTTTTTTAAAAAATTAATTATTTTAATTGGAGCCTAATTACTTTGCAGTATTGTAGTGGTTTTTGCCTTACATTGACATGAATCAGCCATGGGTGTACATGTGTCTTCCATCCTCAACCCCCTTCCCTCCTCCCTTCTCACATGGTTTCTTCTTGAAGCCTTGCCGTTTCTGTGAATCTGGGGAGGGGGAATTGGCCTTAAGGTCCTACATGGGAAATGCCAGTATTTTGTTGACCTCTACATGCACTATCTCTTTTATTCCAGCCTCCCTGGAGATAGGAACTATGATTTTCTTTTTGTAAGATGAATAGTATGTGAAGAAGCCCACCCAATATCCCTCAGCTAGTTACTAGCAGGGTTGGGATTTGAATAGCTTCTGATTCTGAAGCTCCTTTCTTTAAAAAAATTTTTTTTATTTCTTCTTAATGATAATAATAATGCTTCTTTAAAAATTTAAAATTTTATTGTAGTAAGAGCACTTTACATGAGAGCTAACCCCTTAACAAATGTTTAAGTATACAGTACAGTTCTG
This sequence comes from Capra hircus, assembly GCF_001704415.2. NCBI lineage: Eukaryota > Metazoa > Chordata > Mammalia > Artiodactyla > Bovidae > Capra > Capra hircus. Next base: position 44,183,209 of record NC_030814.1, on the reverse strand, counting down.
CTAACTATAGGTACAGTTGTTAATACAGCAGATATCTAGAATTTTCACATCTTGCTTGACTAAAACTGTATGCCTGTTGATTAGTAACTTCTCATTTTCCACTCTCCCCTGACAACCATCATTCCACTCTGGTTTTATGAGTTTGACTATTTTAGATACATCATGCCTGTGGAATTATGCAGTATTTGTCTTTCTATAACTAATTTATTGAGAGAGTGGGCATCCTTGCCTTGTTTCTGATCATCAAGGAAAAGATTTTAGTTTTCCACTTTTATAATGATGTTCAGTTCAGTTCAGTTCAGTTCAGTCGCTCAGTCATGTCTGACTCTTTGCGACCCCATGAACTGCAGCACACCAGACCTCCCTGTCCATCACCAATTCCTGGAGTTCACTCAGACTCACGTCCATCAAGTCCATGATGCCATCCAGACATCTCATCCTCTGTTGTCCCCTTCTCCTCCTGCCCCCAATCCCTCCCAGCATCAGTCTTTTCCAATGAGTCAACTCTTCGCATGAGGTGGCCAAAGTACTGGAGTTTCAGCTTCAGCATCATTCCTTCCAGAGAAATCCCAGGGCTGGTCTCCTTCAGAATGGACTGTTTGGATCTCCTTGCAGTCCAAGGGACTCTCAAGAGTCTTCTCCAACACCACAGTTCAAAAGCATCAATTCTTCGGCGCTCAACTTTCTTCACATTCCAACTTTCACATCCACACATGACCACTGGAAAAACATAGCCTTGACTAGACGGACCTTAGTCGGCAAAGTAATGTCTCTACTTTTGAATATGCTTTCTAGGTTGGTCATAACTTTCCTTCCAAGGAGTAAGTGTCTTTAATTTCATGGCTGCAGTTACCATCTGCAGTGATTTTGGAGCCCCCAAAAATAGTCTGACACTATTTCCACTGTTTCCCCATCTATTTCCCATGAAGTGATGGGACTGGATGCCATGATCTTCGTTTTCTGAATGTTGACTTTAAGCCAACTTTTTCATTCTCCTCTTTCACTTTCATCAAGAAACTCTTTAGTTCCTCTTCACTTTCTGCCATAAGGGTGGTGTCATCTGCATATCTGAGATTATTGATATTTCTCCCGGCAATCTTCATTCCAGCTTGTGCTTCTTCCAGTCCAGCGTTTCTCATGATGTACTCTGCATAGAAGTTAAATAAGCAGGGTGACAATATACAGCCTTGACCTACTCCTTTTCCTCCGTGGGTTTTTCATATATGGCCTTTATTTTGTTGAGGTGCTTTCTTTCCATTACTAGTTTATTGACAGTTTTTTTTTTATCATGAATGAGTATTGAATTTTGTCAAATGCTTTTTCTGTATCTATTGAGGTGATCATGTGATTTTATCCTTTATTTAATGTGGTGTATCAATTAGTTGATTTTTGTGTGTTGACCCATTCTTGTATCCCAGTGATAAATCCCACTTGGTCATGAAGTATAATCCTTTTACTGTGTCAGTCTCCATTTTCGCTACAGGCCTTTTCAGACTTTCTATTTTTTTTCATAGTAGTCTTGATAGGTTGTAAGTTTCTAGGAATTTATGGTTCTTCCAGATTTATTCTATTGTGATCAGAAAAGATACGTAGTATGACTTTAATCTTAAATTTGTTAAGGCTTATTTTATGACCTAATATGTGGCCTATCCTGGAGAAAGTTCTGTGTACACTTGAGAAGAATATATATTCTGCTGCTGTTGGATAGAATGTTCTGTATGTCTTTTAGACCTACTTCATCTATGATGTGTCCAAGTCCTCTGTTTCCTTATTGATCTTTCATATGGATATTCATTATTTAAAGTGAAGTACTGAAGTTCCTATTATTGTATTGCTGTCTATTTCACCCTTCAGTTTTGTCAAGTTTTGCTTCATATATTTAAGTGCTCTGATGTTAGGTACATGTTATTGTTATATCTTCCCAGTGTATTTATCCTCTTATTACATAATGTCCTTCTAAGTCTCATATGAGAGTTTTTGACTTAAAGTCTGTTTCATCAATAGTAATTTTTAATGGTTAGGTTTATTACTGCCTCCTTAGGGGCCAGATATGGTGACCAACTCTGTAAAGAGCTCAGAAAATAAAGAACAGGAGGTTCTAGTCTATAAGAAACATATAGTCACTGCAATAATTGTCAGGAGGTCATGTTTTTTAATGACCATCTATGTGACGTTTGAAATATGACCTGGACTTTCTGAGTCTTAGTTCTGAGGCCAGTAAAATGTAGTAGTAATATCAGTTCACTTCCAAGGGTCATTGAGAAGCTTGAGAGGGAAAATGGATCACTCATTCATTCCCCCATAACTATGGATTAAGTGCCAATCATGCATTCAGACTTAGGGCTACATATCAATCCAATGGAGCACATAGAAGCCCCTGCCCCATCATGGAGCTTGCAGTTTAGAGAAGGAGACAAAGTAAGCACTTATAATATAATGTGAGAAATACTATAATGAAGGCATAGGGCAATATGCAAATGCCTAGCATGTATGCTATCTCCTAAAAGATTCCAGAAAACTTTGTGAACTTTTCAACATTATTCATGCCACAGGACATAATATAGTCTGTGACAGTATAGAGTCTAGTTTCACTAGATTTGTTGAGGCATGCTGTAGTCAACCCAAATTGACCTGGCGATCAGAAATTTATATCTCTGCCAAACAGATGGAATTGAAGGAAAGTTTTAGAGGCATTTTGAGCAAAATATAGGAAGAATAATCCTAACCACAGATGTCATTCAAATTTTGCTGTGAAACAAGGTATCTGGTCACTGGGTGTAAAGTTCTAGCCCGAGTCTAGGTGTACGGGAGCCTAGTCTTGCTCCTGGTCTGAAGTGTTGTCTGGACAAGTCACTTGTGTCTGCCACAGTGTGTGTTGTGAGGGCAGGGATTCTTTTTAGTGTTCTTTCGTTCATGAGGCATCCCAAGAATCTAGAGAGAGGCTAGCAAATGATAGTAAGTGTGGAGCAGCTAATAGTTGATTGACTGCTTGATTGTTTTTTTTTGGCTCTCATTTTTCTTTCCTGAACATAGGAATGGAACTAGAAGGGAACTGAACTGATTGATCTCTGAGCACTCTTTTGATTCTATAGTTTGAATCACTAAAAATCATAAAATCCAGTTGAGAGAGCTTAGTCATGTGATAGTGGAAATAGTCTCAATACTTGATAGCCTAGTGAGAGCAACTGAATATCTAATTGTTATACACATGGTTTTAAGTTCTTCAGTTTTTGGCTCTAGCTTTTTCAACAGGGTATACCTCTCTCACAAATGCTTTTCTTTTTCATTTGTTTTTGTGGCATTTTGTGATGAGCTGCCTGAATTTGTTATTTTTGGAATAATAATGGGAAAGGTAAGGAGATAATACATTCATTACTATTACTGCTATAGGAATTTACAACCCTAAAGATATAAGATGACATTTAAAAATAGTAGTTTTCAAGAAAAGTAAAGACAAATAGTTGAATATATATATTTTTTCTCACAGTAGGTGGCTAACATTGCGTTAGCCTGGAGGATGATGGAGTAATTGTTCTTAGCAAGCTCAAATTTTGTTCAATAATGCAATTTAAAAAACCTTTGCTGATATCTGTAATGTTATTGCTACTATATTATGGTATGCTTCTATTCATTCTTATAGATGTGGTAACTGAGGCTTAAATGATTTTCCCCAAAGAGAACCTTAGACTGTTGAGTTTGTAACATCTAGACAGTATTTAATGACTATTAACTATTATTATTGTTATTATTATAATCAAGAAAATAACATGCTCAGTGGACTCCCCAAGTGGCTCAGTGGTAAAGAATATGCCTGTCAATGCAGAACATGCGGGTACAATCCCTGGGTGGAAAATATCCCTTGGAGAAGGAAATGACAACCCACTCCAGTAGTCTTGCCTGGAGAATCCCATGGGCAGAGGAGCCTGGCAAGCTACAGTCCATAGCGTCTTAAAGAGTCAGACACAACAGTGATTGAGCATTAGCATGGACAGACTCAGTGCTTGGCACAGCTGGGCTACAGAGCCCAATTTGTCTGATATTTTGAGTCCAATAGTGGCATAAAATGCTGTACCCTTAACACTGTATGGTGAATAAGCATATTTATATTTATTTTATCATATATGCTATGTATATGGTTTCCAATTTTATATTTGGTTTGTAAAGTTTTTGTTCTGTTATTTATCTAATTTTTTTGCTATGCTGGGTCTTTGTTGTGTGTGGGCTTTTCTCTAGCTGTGGCAAGTGGGGGCTCCTCTCGAGTTGAGGTGCATGGGCTCCTCATTGCAGTGGCTTCTCTTGTTGTGGAGCACAGGCTCCAGGGTCATTAGGTTCAGCACTTTGCAGCTAGCAGGCTCTAGAGGACCGGCTTAGTAGTTGTGGCACATGGGCTTAGCTGCTTCACGGCAGGTGGGATCTTCTCGGATCAGGAATTGAACCCATGTCTCCTGCATTGGCAGGAGGATTCTTAACCACTGAGCCACCAGGGAAACCCCAATAACTTTTTTTTAAGTGTCTTTTTCTCACTCCCTGATTTCAAGGAATTATGCCTTGTCAGAGAAGAATGTGCCTTTAAAAAAAAGCTCAAATATAGTTGACTTAAAATATTACATTTCCTTTCAGGTATACAGCATAGTGATTCAATATTTTATGGAAAGTGTACATTTTTAAAGCTCATGTGGTTTGACCCTTTTAATGTGAAAAGTATGGGGAAACAGGTCCAGGTTGAATGACTTACTCAAGGTCACTTGGTGAGCTGTGCTAGTGCTATTAAGGATGAGAGCCCAGATTTCCATGCTGCCACCTAGCCCCTCTGGGAGGAGGATAGAGCTGAATGGTGGGTGAGAGCTTGGCCCCTGGAGCCTTCCACGCTGCAGTTCATCTGGGGTGGGGAAGGACTGCCAGAGGAGGCTCGATGACCCTCAGCAGGGCTGAGATAAATGGGCTTTGTTTGACAAGTGCAGAAAACCAGAGCAAGTGGTCAGAGAGCACTGTATGGAAAATGGTCACAGGAGCAAATTTTGTGCATTTATACAATGCAACCATTGTTTAACGACATATAATTATTAATGTGATAGGGTTCTTCTCTTGAGGTGTTCATTTGTCAGTCCTAGAAAGCCCTGTAGGACAAAGTATTAGTGTTAGTTATATCTCCTCCATTTCCTCTGCCTGAAACATCTGTTGTTCTCTCCCTATCCTATTACAGCAGAACCCAGCACTGAGTGATGGAAGGACCTCTGGGTTAAATCCCAGGATAGGAAGAGGAGAGAAGGAGCTGAAGACAACCTACCTTGGGACCTGTTTCTGCCACTTCCTGGCTCTGTCCACTTGGGTGAGTCACTTAACCTTTCTGAACCTCTGTTTTCTTCTCTGTAAAATGGGATAATAATGCAATACATTGTGAGGATTAAATGAAATAATATCTGTGAAATTCTAAGCAAGGTGCCGGGACATAATAAACTGTCAATGAATGTTAGCTACAGAACAAATAAATCCCAGCTTTATTGAATGTTGCTGTGGTAACTGGGCAAATCAACTTCCTCTCTCTGGAATTCAGATTTTTCAGATGTAAATAAGATGGTTATGATGAAGATTCTTCCTACTTGAATATTCTGTGATTTCAAGCTTGCCCTTGTTCTCCATCAATAATAATCTCTCCCTTATGAACCCCATGAAGCCCTGCATTTGGGTCTCCCTTAAAACACCTTTCCGGTCTTTGTTTATAATTAATTTTTATCTGTACCTGCTTGAGAACATGTTTATCCCAATGACCTACCCATAGTAAATGCTCATCAAATGTTTTTTGAGTAGATGTACAAATAGTAAGGGCTTCCCTGGTGGCTCAGTGATAAAGAATCTGCCTGCCAATGCAGGAGATGTGGGTTCAATCCCTGGGTCAGAAAGATCCCCTGGAGAAGGAAATGGCAACCCACTCCAGTATTCTTGCCTGGAAATCCCATGGACAGAGGAGCCTGGCGGGCTGTAGTCCATGGGGGTAGCAAAAGAATCAAACACAACTTAGTGACTAAACAACAACAACAACATCAACAAGAACAACAACAAATAGTAATCTTTTTGGTTCTGGTGCTTCTCAGAATGTGCAGTCAGGTAGCTTTGTTCTGCCTTTTTAAGCTTTCTATTATGGAACCTTTTGAATATATACATAAGAAGAAAGAATAACAAAATGAGCTGCCATGGACCCTCTACCCAGCAATGTTAATTATTCAGTTATTCATTCATGAGTAATCTTATTTGATCTAGTCCTCATATTTCACCTCCTCCCTCCAGGCTGCACACATCATATAAAGTATTTGAGCTTCAGCATCAGTCCTCCCAGTGAATATTCAGGATTGATTTCCTTAGGATTGACTGGTTTGATCTCCTTGAACAGCAATTCTTTAATATCATCGAATATTCATTGTATTCACATTTCCCTGATTTTCTTACTCTGTGTGTGTGTGTGTGTGTGTGTGTGTGTGTGTGTGTGTGTGTGTGTGTGTATTTACAATTTATTTGAATCAGGACCCAGTTCAGGTACATGCATTGCTTTTGGTTGATGTGTCTGCTGAGTCTCTTTCAAATTGTCTATTCTCTTTTCAATTCTGTTGTTTTTTCCTTTGTGTATTTTGGGATTCTGTCATTAGGTATACATATTTTTATAATTGTTATATATTCTTCATTAATTTAGAAATTTTGTCTCTAGTAATAATTTTTGTCTTAAGGTCTATTTTGTCTGATATTATTACAGCCATTTCAGCTCTCTTTGCTTGGTATTTCTTTTCCAATACTTTTACTTTCAACCTATTTGTGTTTTTGAATCTTATAGACAGTGTATAGTTGGATCATTTTAAAAAGTCCATTTTGCCAAGCTCTGCCTTTTAATTGGAGTGTTAATCACCAAGAAGGTGAAATTTATGCCTGTGACTTTGCTGTTTCCCATACAGCTTATATTTTTTCATTTCTCTGTTCCTCTATTACTGCCTTCTTTTGTGTTAAATATAGATATTTTCTAGAGAACAGTTTAAATTTCCTGATGGGAAGTGGTTTCCTTAAACTTCTGGGACTGCTACATCTCCCAGGCTTTGCTGAGGGGCTCTGTGTTTGTGTTGGGGCACATGTTCATTGCTGAACCAGCAGTGCACAACTGCCAGGCATAGCTTTCCAGAGTGTACAGACTTCACTTTCTGCTTGAACAGAGCCTCAGTGTTAGCCAGAGATGCGAAGTTAGGATGCTCTCAGGTCTTATAGCATGCCCACAGGTCTGTGTTTATGTATGGTCTTCTAGATCTGTAGAAATATTTTAAAGCTTTTCGAAGCCAACTAGAGACTTTTCCTTCCTTATTTTGTCCTTTTAAGCTTTTTGGTTAGCCTGTTTTACCTGCTCTCTGCAAACATGGAAATAAATAAGAGTCTGAGAGTCATGGCTAGATTGAAGGAGTATGGATTAGGGGTAGTGTAGGTGGAACATGAGACGGTTCTTAAACTAAACCTAGAATTCAAATCCAGGGGGAACATGAAAATATAAGCAGTCTGTGATTCATAGAAGTGCTGGGGAATATTTTGGATTTCCACACTGTGAGGGAATATTAGTTACCTGTTGCTGTGTATCACATTGCTCTAAAACTTGAAGCAGTGAACATCTATTATCTTGCATTTCTGTGGCTTAGGAATCCAGGCATAGCTTATCTGGGTATACAGCTTCAGGGTCTCTTACAAGGTTATAACCAAGGCATCAGTCATTGTTTGGATATCATCTGAAGGCTTACCTGAGGAAAGAAAGGCTTCCCAGCTCTTATGTGATTGTTGGGAAAATTCAGTTTCCTGGGGACTGCTGGACTGAGGACTGTGTTTCCTCACTGGTTGTTAGCTGAAGTTTTTCATCATTCCTTTGCCGTGTGAGCTTCAGCGTGGCAGCTTGCTTTATCCAGGCTAACCTGAGAGAAAGAGTTTTGCTGGTAAGACAGAAATGACCATCTTCTGTAAGCTTATCATGGAAGTGACATCTAATCACAGAAATGACATCCCATCATCTTTGTCATGTTCTTTTGATTCGAAGCAAGTCACTACACATAGCCCACCTTCAAAGAGAGGGATAGTTATACAAGGGCAGAAATACTAGGAAGTGGGAATCACTGGGAGCCATCTTGTAAGTCTGCCTACCCCAGAGGGTATGTGTGTGTGTATGTTGAGGCAGTTTTGCCTATTTATTAAAAGTATTTTAATAGTAACTGTAGTTAACACTGTATTGTATATTTGAAAGTTGCTAAGAGAGTAGATCTTAAAAGTTCTCATCACAAGAAAAGAATTTTTTTGTTACTGTGTACATGTATGGATGTGAGAGTTGGACTGTGAAGAAAGCTGAGCACTGAAGAATTGATGCTTTTGAACTGTGGTACTGGAGAAAACTCTTGCGAGTCCCTTGGACTGCAAGGAAATCCAACCAGTCCATCCTAAAGAAGACCAGTCCTGGGTGTTCATTGGAAGGACTGATGCTGAGGCTGAGGCTCCAGTACTTTGGCCACCTCATGCGAAGAGTTGACTCATTGGAAAAGACCCTGATGCTGGGAGGGACTGGCGGCAGGAGGAGAAGAGGACGACAGAGGATGAGATGGCTGGATGGCAGCACCGACTCGATGGACATGAGTTTGGGTGAACTCTGGGAGTTGGTGATGAACAGGGAGGCCTGGTGTGCTGCGATTCATGGGGTCGCAAAGAGTCGGACACGACTGAGTGACTGAAATGAACTGAACTGAACTGAATGGTAATGGATGGCAACTAAACTTTCTTACAGTGTATACATATCTCAAATCATTATGCTGCACACCTGAAGCTCACCTAATGTTATATTTTAATTATATCAATAATAATATAGCCATATGTGTTTAGTAGGGCTTCCCTGGTAGCTCAGCTGGTAAAGAATCTGCCTGCAACACGGGAGACCTGGGTTTGATCCCTGGGTCGGGAAGATCTGCTGGAGGAGGGCATGGCAACCCACTCCAGTATTGTTGCCTGGAGAATCCCCATGGACAGAGGAGCCTGGTGGACTACAGTCCATGGGGTTGCAAACAGTTGGACACAAATGAGCGACAAAGCACACACATGTGTCTAGTAGCTGCCATATTGAACAGTGCAGACCAATATCATGGTTCAGTGGTTTTTTAGCTTTAGTTTTTAAATATTTATTTTATCATTTATTTATTTGGCCAAGTCTTAGTTGTGGCACATAGGATCTTCATTTGTCCTTGCAGCATGAAAGATACTTTTTAGTTGCGACATGCGAACTCTTCATTGCAGCTTTCAAGATCTAATTCCCTGACCAAAGGTCAAACCCTAGCCCCCTGCATTGGGAGCATGGAGTCTTAGCCACTGGGCCACCAGAGAAGTCCCAGTTCAGTGATTTTTAAATTTCACTGAAACTTCAGGATCACTCAGGATCAAGACCTGGAAGGCTTAGTATAATAACACATTGCTAGGCCTCATTCCCAGAGTTTTTGATTCATAGGTCTGGATGAATCCTGAAAGAGTTAAAAATTTTTATTGAATACCACGGTGTGTTATGCACTGTTCTAGGCACTGGGGATAAAGCAATGGGAGGGGAAAAAAAAAAAAGGGAAAAAATGCCTGCCCCTAACAGACCTTTCATTTTCATCTTCTCTGGATGACAAGGACAGAGGGACCTCAGCCAATATCCAAGTTATGATTAGCTCTAAGATATTGGTTGTTCGCTTCTGTAACTGGAAACATACCTGATCTAACGTAAGATAAAAGCATTTCATTCTATTTCTGAGACATGTGTCCATGAGTATTTCTTTTCCCATAGAGGACTGGGTGTTCCCATAGAGGATTTGGGTGTTTCTTTGTTACTGTTGAGAACCTTGAGAATTCAGGAAAGACAAAGAGAGAGAGAAGAGAGAGCGAGCGAGAGTGCTTAAGCAAGCTCATCCTAAAGCTTGTGTAAGGGCAAAGCAGAAAATACTAAATGAAGCATGTGAGTGATTCTTACCAGTAGAGTAGATGGAGAGACAGAAAGAGTTTCAGAGATGTTTCCCCAAATTTATCATAAAGCTTTGCTCTATGGGGCTTTAAGGCAGACATTTCCTGTTGTTCTTTAGAGAAGCATCTGAAACCTAAACTCTAATACCAGTTCCCTATTCCCTCAATGTAGCTCAGATTTCTGTTTTTAAAAATTTCTAGCTATGATGATGAGATATGGATTTGTCAGTACCTTTGTCTCAGAGCTCTGTGAGCTTGCTGGGCTGGGTGGCAGCTGAGGCCTTCTGGGGTTAAGCCTCCTGTCTTAGGATCAGGAAAACTGTCCTAAGAAGTCTGCAGCTGGGCTAGAAGATAATTCAGGCTTGGGGATGGAGGTGGGGAGGTGGGGAATCAAAGTTGCCGCTGGATCAGGCTGACTGCTGGCACATTATGAAGACATACTGGTGGCTCTGTCCTTTTCTGCTCGCTGTTGGTTCATCCTCTCAAACACAAGTAAAGCTAGTGGCTGACAGCATGGACTTTGGAAAGTGATGGTTCCCCCATTTGCTAGTTATGTGGACCAGAATTAGTTATGTGAACCAGCTTTACCTTCTGGAACCTCAGTTTTGTCACTTGTATATTGAAGACAGTCGTCTCTAGCTACTAGAGTTCTTTAAAATGACATGCAAATGTGGTTGGCACAATGCCTGTGCTCAATAAACGGTATCTGTTTTGAGGTAAGGCAGATGTGAGAACCCCAACTTCCCAGATACGGAAGCTAACAAGGGGTGTCTCTTACCCTGTTTCCTCATCCTCTCTTGCTGGAATGTCCCCTGCCTCTTAGTTCTTGTACTCTTCTGGGACTCTGCAGGCTTGAAGCCTCAGCCAGCCTTTAAGTGTTTTGCTTGCCCACCCTGAGCTGAGGTGTGGGAGAGGGGTTCTTGGCAGGGACTAGTCACATCTCTGTCCACCGGGATCAGAGCTGCTCCCTGCTCTCCTGGGCCTGGCAGGGAGCAGCCAGGGATGGAGCGGCAAGGGAAACTGAGTGGGGCTCCTGAGGAGGCATCCAGTGGGTAAGTGCTGACCTGCTGGGAGAAAGTGTTTTGAGCGATTCTCTGGCATTTGCTTAAGAGCATTCATGTGCAATCCAGGGAGGGCACATTTTCTAAAAGGCAGGTGAAAATGGATCCCTGCTGTGCTCAGGAGGCCACGTTTGGAAGGCTTTTGTCCAATTAAAGTATTACCAAGCTTGCTTCCTCTTCAAGAGTATTTCTGAAGAGGGAGGAGTTGATTTTCGTCTCCTTATAGGATAGAGATGAAGCAGAGAGGCCAGCACCTAACAAAAAACAAGATGTGCTTAGGTCTGTGCTGATATAGGTGGCCTGAATTCTGGGTTTGTGTGTGTGTTTGAGTGTACATGTGAATGTAAAAAAGTTTATGAGTATATGTCTTTCTCCAGTACCTACTTATGTTCTGTCACTTTCTATCTTTTCTCTTAGCAGCTGCGAAGATTCAGACCGCTTAGGTGTGAATCCTCTGTGTCCTTGAGCCATGGGGATGATAATAATTCCTGCCTCCTAGGGCTGTTGTCAGAGAAGGTGCATATAAAGCAGCTAACAGGGTGCCTAGCACATAGTAGATGTCGGATAAACTGTGTATATTTCTCTATAACTTTTCTTTCTATGAGCACATTTCTCTATATTGTGGTAGGTGTAGGGTCTATCCTAGGTGTTCTGGGTGGTAACAGAACCGATTGCTCCATGGGATCAAGAATGGGTCTGTCCTGTTCACCATTTCTCCAGCACCAGGGACAGCACCTGGCTTAGCTCAGGTGTTCAACAAATGGCTGAGGACTGAATAAATGAGTGATTCCAATTGGAACTAATTTAAGTAGAAAAGGGAAAATAGTGGTGAGGATATAAAATGTCACATGGAACATGAGGGTAGAATAAAGAAGCCTCTGGGCAGCCATCAAGGGGAGACGTAAGCTGGGGTCTGGGAAGCCCTGGGGATGTATTTGTCTTCTCTCTCTACCTAAGCATAGTTACTTTGCTCTTTTTTTCCTCTATAGATTAGCTTTTCCTGCTCCTCAGGCCATCTGATGAATTCTGCCCACCTCGTACTTATCAGTATAGCCAGTTTCAAATACTGACTAAATGTCTCTGAATCCCAGTTTCAGATTCCCAGGAGGGAATCTGATTGGCTAATCTTGGATCAGGTGTCTTCATTTCTGGTCTAATCAGAAATGGTAGAGTACGGTCATATGGCATCTCTCTTCTTTCATGGATCAGGGGGAGCTTTCTAGAGAAGGGTCTTGTGTTTAGTTCAGTGTCTACCTAGCCCTATTGAGTCTGTGGAAGAAGGAGCCAATCCACAGAAGGGATAAGAGAGAGTTGGGAGCAGTCTTTATCTTCTTAGCATGGGTGGGAGGAAATGTGTATGTGAATTTACAGGACCAATGGATTCCCTGTCCTTATCTAGTTGGGTTTTATTGGAGTGGTATTTGGGAGGACTTTGGGGAAGTTTCCTAGGCACTAATCATGTCACATTTTCCATTCTAATGGGATAATGAATGCTAAGAAATGATTATTCCAGAGCAAGGTATACCAAAGACAGCTACGCTCTTTCCTGTGAGATATCTGTGAGCTACCGTCCATAGGGTCACAAAGAATAGACATGACTGTGTGGCTATGCTGAGCATGCTCACATGCACACAGTAAATGGTGCAGTGGAGATTCAGACCCAGACAATTATATGCCAGTAACCAAGCCTGGCGTGCTGCAATTCATGGGGTCGCAAGAGTCGGACACGACTGAGCGACTGAACTGAACTGAACCAAGCCTTGGCTATCCCATTTGCACATGGCGCATTAGCCTCTTCTTTTGTCTCCATTTATTTCCCTTTTCCCCATCCTGGATTGCACCCTACTCTGCAATAGACCTCTTTACTTCAGGGGAAGTTGGGGCAGAGCTTCCTGGTTTTCGTGCTCCCATCTGCTGACTTCTGAAGTGTTGGAGCACAGAGGGGTTTACCACTCCCCACAGCCCTACAAGACTAGACAGAGATCCCCTGTGGTGTGGTGGGGACTGTTGAGGTGGAGGTGTTGAGAGCAGTGAACTCTGTGATCTGGAAGAGAGACTTCCTACATCCTTCCCCTCCTCTCCCCTGGGTGGAGCCCGGGAGGCGAGTAGCAAGAGAAAAAGATGATATGGCCAGTCTCGGAGGGAGGCAGACTGTGCAAAGAGTCTCTGACTCAGAAGCAAGGGAGAGTTGCTGGGCCAGAAAGAGCCCAGTGAGAAGGCTCGGGGGCTCCTTACAGTAGCCTGTGTAGACCTAAACCCCCACTCCCGGCACACTGGCCCCCAGAGACCCCTCCCCCCCGAACTTCCTCCTGGTCCTGGTGTTATGTGTGTGTAACTGTGTCTCGGCAGTGCTTGTGGGAGCAGAGCCAGTGGTACTGTATTGACTAAGAATAAACGCCTGCCCTCTTGGCAGAATAAGGGCTCAAAATAGAAGTTTAGCTGCGTTAGAAAGAATAAAAATGTGTGGGACTTCCCAGGTGGCGCTAGTGGTAAAGAACCTGGCTGCCAATGAAGGAGACACAAGAGACGCGGGTTTGATCCCTGGGTGGGGAAGATCCCCTGGAGGAGGACATGGCAACCCACTCCAGTATTCCTGCCTGGATAATCCCTTGGATGGAGGAGTCTGGAGGGCTACAGTCCATAGGGTCACAAAGAGTCGGACATGACGGAAGCGACTTAGCACACACATGTTTCTTACACAAATGAGTGTGTGAACTGGGAAGCAGCCTCTGTAACATATTCAGCTTGTTTTCTCTTCACAGAAACTTGTTGTTGGGTTGTTGGGTTATAAAGGGGGCCCCAGAAGACCCCCTTTTCTCACTATTCATTTCGTAGTATTTAGCTGTGAAGTCCACCACAGTCACCCTCCTGCAAAACAATGTGTTTCTCTTGTTTTGACATCTGTAATTCACCTATTTGCCACTAGGTGGGGTTAAAAATTGCAGGATGCCTGGGGTCCTGTTGGGAAATGCTGGAGTCTGAAAGACAAGCAAATTAGAGTGATAAGAAATGAAGTGTAAGTCCTGCTTGGTGCTGAGAGACAGTTCTCCCTTCTTCCCCTCTCAGAACATTGAACACTCTATTTTGCTCAACTGGATTTTCAAAATTACGAAAGTAAGGTTACTTTGCAAAGTTTTGAAGGTTTATCTATTTATTATTTTATTTTATTTATTTATTTTTTAAATTTTATTTTTACTTTATTTTACTTTACAATACTGTATTGGTATTGCCATACATTGACATGAATCCACCACGGGTGTATACAAGCTCCCAATCCTGAATCCCCCTCCCACCTCCCACCCCATATCATCTCTCTGGATCATCCCCATGCACCAGCCCCAAGCATCCTGTATCCTGTTTATCGATTTAAACCATCCCCCTTCCACTGCTCAGAGATATTGTTCCCTGGTAACAGTTTGGGCTGTATCCTTGCTGATGTTTTCCCTTCGGCTTTAAATAGGTATACATTTAGTTGTTCATATATGCCTATACAGCATTTCTCAGGTGGCACAGCAGTAAAGAATCCATCTGCCAATGCAGGAGATGCAAGAGACTCTGGTTCAATCCCTCCAAGAGCCTCTGGAGTAGGAAATGGCAACCTGCTCCAGTATTCTTACCTGGAAAGTCCCACGGACAGAGGAGCCTGTGGGCTACAGTCTATGGGGTTGCAAAGAGTTGGGCGCTACTGAGAGAGTGAGTGATGTGCATACTCACATATACATAGACAGGTATAACACCTGCACCGTTTCCCAACTTGCTTGTTTCCTCCACTTAGCTGGTTTTATAAACATTTCCCCAGGTTGGTACAAATAAGTCTATTGCGTATATTCATTAGCTATTAGTATTCAATGGTGCGAATATACCATAACTTTTAAAGCTGTACTCCTCTGGATGGGCATTTAAGTTTTCTTTCCTGCTTTCCTCCCTCCCTTGCTCCTTCCCCCCTCCTTTTTCTGTCTCTCTCCCCTTTCATATATGTACCTTTTGCCCTTGCTTTAGTATCTGATGTTTTAGTTTAATTTGTTTCATTTTACTTTTTGCATCTACTGAGCCCTAAGTTATGCACATTTAAAATTTTGATAGCTTCTGTCAATTCGCTCTTCATAGAAGTTGTCCTATATTAAACTTCAACAGGGTTACAAAAGGTTGCAATATTTCTAAATTCTGCATTGTACTTGCTTGTTTAATAACCATAATATTCTGCTAGCCTGTGAGACCTCCTGAGAGCAGGAATTTGACTGCCTGGTCCTTGACTGAATCCTCAGAACTGAGCACAGCTCCTGGTCCACTGTAGGTTCTCAGTGATTATCTGCTGGGTGAAAGAGAAAATGTAGAATGAATAGCTGCCAAGGGCTTGTTCCTAAACGGGTGCCTGGGAACATTTTAAAACAAGAACTTTAAGCTGACAAGAAAAATATTTAGGCTCAGAGGCCCATGGATTTCCTAAGTTCACTTGGGGCAGCAAAGTTAAAAAAAAAAAAAAGAATCTATGTTGTTTTAGCTCAAAATTTTAGTTGCTTTTGGCTTGGAAAACAACCACGTTTAGCTTTTCTAGGTATGCTCAACTTGGATCATATGTTTGTGCAGAAGTGTATACATGGGCCTCCTCTGTGGGGTTGGCCATCCCTTCTTTCCTGTGGATTCCCAGGTAGTTCCCCAAATCTGTGACTTGGATCACTTGTCCTACCGAGTGTGAGGCACACTGCCAACACATGGCCTGGTCCCTGGGGCTGAGAGGCAGTGGGTGCGGCTACTTTGTGGCATGGAGGGGCTGGTTTGGGTTTCACTGCTCTGCTTTGTGACTTTGGGCAAGTAACTTTGCCTCTCTGGGCCTCCATGCCCTCATCTCCAGAGTGGGAGTCATCATTTCTACAGTGCCTGCCTCTCAGCTGATTGTGAGGCCCAGAGTGTGTTGTAAATTACGACATCCTACACAAATGTGAAATATTAGTTTTCAGGGTAGCTGACGGGCTTCTTGAGAAGACGCAACATAAACAGGTGAGAAGGTCAGTGGGAAAGATAAGAGCCGTCTTTTGCTAGAGAAGAACAATGCTTGAGGGGCTGCTAGGGAGACAAGTGACAAGATGCAGAGGATGGGAGGGGTCCCTGAGAGGATGGGAGGGTGGGTAGGGAGGGTGGATAGACCCTGAGAACTGAAGCTGCTTCAGGGCAGAGAGGAATACAGCCAAGGCTTCCGGGGACATGAAAGGCTTTGCTGTCTCTCCCTCCACCAGGCAGAGATCTGTCTCTCTGGGGCTGCTTTTGTTTGATTGGTGTGCCTTTAACCTTTGCTCTGTCCCAGGCTGTGGTTAACTTGAGGCCACAGGCAGAGGGGAGAAGGTCACAACAAATATAGTGGGAGGCATTTTAAGTACCTAAAGTCATAAATCCTCATGCATCTCGAGCCTGCCCAGGCTTCCCCAAACCTGGAAATTCAATTTCGTGCAGCACACAGAGTTTGCCAAGCTTGCGAAATCTCTGGGAGAACAACTTGATGTATTGCTCTGGGGAAAAAAATTGCTGTGTCCCTTTCTTCATTCAAATTAACACCTTTTCATACTGGGCTGACAGGTGACTGATCACCTGAGAATATATCCTGGCTTTAAGTGATTTGATATCTCTACCGACTCTGTTTCCCCGTCTTTATTTTCATGCTTTAAAAAGTCAAGAGAAGACAATATTATTATTATTGCTATAGAATCAGTACCTGATTCATAACCCCTTAGCCCTGCAGCCTAGCATATGGTAGGCATTAATAAATGATGAGCGAATAAATGACTAGATTTGGTTGATGTCTGCAGAGTGCCCTTTTTCCTTCCCAGAGGGTCAGGGAAGTGTTTGCTTTGTTTTGTGTGTGTGTGTGTGTTTTGTGTGTGTGCATGAAAAACTCTATGTGCACTGGTCAGATACCCCTCTGCTAGAGAACTTGCCTTGGTTGCTGGGAGTGCTGGTATCCTGAGTTGCCTTATCTGAGGCCTTCCTTATGTGACCCACATCCAATGACAGATTCATGCCTGACCTTCTCAGTTCAACTGGGGACAATTCTGAAGGGTCAGTTCATCTCTAGGTCTTTCCCTTTGGGGCTCGCTTTCACTGGGCTGCCTCACAGCTCAACTTTTCCCCCCTCTTTCTTCCTTTCCCTTCCCCTGACGTAGACTTCAGGAACACTCCTCTACAAGCTTCCTGCAGGCTAAACTCCATCCTGGAGGCTGCCTCCCAAGGAGCCCAACCCTCGGTGTTTTGTTCTGTTTTTAAATAGATTCTGTTCTGACCGTTTGCCTCTTTGGCAATAAAAACCAGCTAACATTTATCGAATGCTTATATGATCTAGGCACTTTGCCTGCCTTGCTTCATTCAGTCCTCATGACAACCCTCAGAGTTAGGCCTTGTTAGAATCTGTGTGTTCCTGGTGGGCAAGCGAGGCTGGGAATTCAGTGACCCATTCAAAGTCACAGCCAGTTAGTGTGGAAGCCCTTTTAACTAGTTTGCTATCCTTTTAGTGCTCTTGCTGGTAATTTTAGATAAAGAGGAAGGATAGTATTTTGATGAGTCCAGAAGGTTTTGTGGAACTCAAGTGCTTCTTGTCAAAGGGATTCTGAGGTAGAGTAGATGGGAAGTATTTCATGTCAGGAGCCCTCTCTGCAGTTCACTAAGTATATCAATGTCTAAAAGCTCTGAGAAGTCCCACCCCTGGGGAAACCTATTAATGTCTCTCAAACTCATCTAACCACAAAGAGGACATGTCACGACCCTACAAAAACCCTGATGTTCTGCAGTGGAAAAGACTACAGGAAACACTGGCCCAGACTCTAAGGGCTTATTTAAATTTTGGAGGATTGGTAAACATTTATTGGGTTACAACTTCTGGTCTGACTAATCATTATGCTATTAAACAAGTTGTTTCAAAGTTGTAAATGAGAATAAACTTCTATCTTATGAAAGTCATGTGGTAATCAAATGAAGTACAGAACTTTGAAATCATTAATAACTGTACAGATGCTAGGAGTTATTAAATATTAATATTTTCAGATTCAGAAACCTTAGGGGGCTGATGTGTCAAAAGCCATCCTTCATATAAAATCCAGCTTTGGAAAGATTTCTGATGGGAGTCAAATCTACTTATGTGTGTTAAGGGCTATTTCATAAAACCATAATTAGAACTTATATGATTAATACATTAGAGTAAGCTCATTATTAAAATGGGAAACATTTATTCATCAAATAAGTTTTGACCATGCATTGTGTGCCTGTGCAAATGTTCCTGGGAATATAAATAAATGCGGTTTATGGACTCTATCTTTAAAGAAGTCACTGTTTACAGGACAGAGGGCAGACATGCCACACATTTTCATTTTTCTTGGCCATGCCCATTGCAGACCTTGTTAATCAATCATTGCACTCTTAACCACTGAGCCCAGATGGAACCTTGGAGTCCTCACTCTAGGCAGCCACTAATTGATCAGGGTTGGCAGATGAGTTAAAACTTATTTCTATAGAAACATGATATAGAATCTAGACACAGAATCTAGACATGCAAACATAAAAAGCATGCACCAAGGGAGAATGTGACAAGTACCCAAAGAATTGTAAAATTATAGCATACAATATATATCATAGGCTTGGGTAGTCAGGGAGGGCTTCCTGGAAGAGGTAGGACTTAAACATGGTCATGGAGGATAGGAGGGACTTGGATGGTGGTCATGATGGGGAAGGTGTCACAGGATACCTGCAAGGTGAAGTGAATCCCAAATGCACAAGGGGCAGCCTGAATCTAAAATCTTTGCTGATGGTCTAATTGCTGAGCATAGATCCTGGTATTTCCTTATCCTAGATTTTAGAAGACTGATACCTTTCAGAATCACTTTGACCTTCTGATTGGCTGCCAGCATCCAAATTGTGATTTCAGTCTGTTGCCTAGTCAGAGGCAGAGAACTTAAATTCCAGGTGCACATAAATTACTTCTAGTTATTGCAATGACAAAGGGCCTCTTCGAAGGTGACTTGCTCACTCCCTGTTTTATAGCCTCATACATCAAAGAGGAAGATGGAGTGAAGTCAGTTACTATGAGGAGATCCAGACTGCAGGAAGAACGGGTGGCAACTGTCTGCGAAATTGAGCACTTTGTGTCAAAACTTAATTAAATTAGCCTTGATTCTGTAAATAATAGAGCAGGGTTTCCCTACTCCGCCATCCAACCCTCCCACCCCCGTGCCTTCTCCTTATAACTTTTGGAAAAAACTGAGCTTTGAGTGTGTTGGACTAGGAGAGAGTTTGTAAAAATTAGGCGATGAATAGTAAAATGTAGCCTTTGCATTAATTTACAGAGCTGAATATGCTTTGGGTTAGAAGGAGCAGTGACTTAACAAGATGCAGCAAGATACTCTGGGATGTAAAGAGGAGAGATAACTGGATGGAACGCTGAATGTGGGTTCTTGCCCCTCAGTGCCTCTAGGTTTCCAGCTTTGTGATGCTGGGCAAGTCTCTGTCCTTTTGGGCCCTCCGTTTCCCCACCTAGGTCACTTGAGGCCTGGTATCAGCCAAGCTTACTTCTCACTCACGCCACACGTCCACTCTGCAGCAGGTGAGGCTTGTCTCCGCGCCCCCTCCTGTGGGACTCGGGTTGGTGGAGCAGCCGCCGTTACTATTGCTGCAGACGCTTTGGCAGAGGCACAGAGTGCTCTGGCAATCGGCTGGCCTAGAAGTGGCATGCGCCCCATCTTTTCCCTGCTCGTTGGATGAAGGCAGTGCTACGGACCACACAAGCACAGGGGCCAGGAAGTGCAGCCTGGCCTTGTGCCTGGCACGTTGTGAACAGCATTGATAGACATCCCAGGCCTCTTCAAGTGCTGAAGTTTCATAATTTTTTAGTTCCCATTGGACTCTGACTTTTCGTTTCTACATTTCACTGTGGCTAGGACTCCTGCCAACTTGCCTTCACCTACCACGTGCAGATTGATAATTCTTTAATTTCCTGATGGATGGGTCTACTATACCTTTATGGTTCTACCCGCTGTGATTCTGGGAAGCGGCTCTGTGATTCCAATTTCCCATATGTACAATAGGGATAATAATGGCACCCATCTAATAAGGTTATTGTAATAATATTGAGTTAGTATATAGAACAGTGCCTGGCATATACTGAGTGTTCGAAAATGTTAGACATTACTGAGGAAGATAAGATAGTGTAGAGACCATGAATGCCAGCTCTAAAGCCAGACAGTATAGAGGCCATGGGTGTTGTCTGTAGAGTTATACTGCCTGGCTTTGAATCTCTGCTCTATCGCATGTAAGCCGTAGGACCTGGGACAGGACAGTTTTCTTATTTGCGAGTGGGGATAATGTCTACCTATGGAAAGGTGGTTAAGATGAAATGAGCTAATATACATAAAGCACTCAGATTAGGACCATTGAATCAGTGCTCAAAACTATCAGTCCCTGTTGGGAATGTAACATTTGGTACCACTAAGTCTAGCGTGGGCTTAGTATGATTTTTGGAACCATTTCACTCATTGTTTCCTTGGTGCTGTTCTTTTCTGATTTTGCTCCTGCCTTGATTGTGTTTTGCTTTTTCAAAGAAGCTATCCTGGCCTTTAAAGTTTGAGGTTCCCCAGGCTTCCATCTGGGGCAACAGGCTCTGTGGACTCTCCCCATGAGCTGTTTATTTTCCTAGGGCACCTGGTTTCACCTACACGCCAGTGGCCTCCAAAGCTTCAGCCTCAGTCCTGGCCTTGCTGCACATCGCCTGGATTCATCCATCTGTACATTCTGTGGCATTCCACATTTCTGGAAATGAACTCACGATGCCCCTTTGTCGTGAGTATCATCCATTGTGCCATCCACCCGCTTTCAATCATTTTAGCATGATGGCTCAGAGGATGAGCTTTGAGGTTACATGGGCCCAAGTTGGGATCATTGCCACATACCAGCTGTGTGACCTTGGGCAGGTGACCTAACTCTTCTGAACCCTTACCTCAGAGAAGGATAATAATAATGCTTACTGTTAGTTTGAAGATTGAATGGGTTCGCTATGTAAATCACTAGCATAGCATATGACACATGATAGGTGCTCAGTAAACAGTAGCGCCTACTAATCTTATCAAAATAGTGATGATGTTGATGCTATCTGTCACTCAGATACCTCTGCCTTAGTTTAGGCATTTATTTCCTCCTGTCCAGATGATCGCAGCAGCCTCCTAACTGTCTCTATGGTCTTGCTGACTTTCGCTGACTCATTTCTATCAGAATGTTCTTTCTAAAACACAGCTCTGCCTATATGATTCTACTGTTTAGGACCCTCACATGTCTTCTCATTGCCTAAAGGATAAAGGCCAAACTTAGTTTCAAGTGTCCCCACAGCACTGACTTATAGGGGTGCTCAATAAATACCTGTTGAACACTAAGTTGCTTTTTTACCTGTAACCCACTGTGCCTCACTAGGATAGGAGCACGTATAGCTCTCTGGTAGGGGTCTGAGCAGGACTGGACACTCCACACCTCCAGGGGGCACTTTTCATTTATATTCTATGTGAGCAGCACTTCTGGAACACAGTGATGTTCCCTGGATTGGGACAGTGCCATGGCCTGGAAGTGGCCTGGATTCTTGTGTGGCCTCCATGCTTAGGCAGATAAGCGGTAAGTCATAAGCCTTAGCTGTAAAGTGGGATAGCAGGGCCTTTCCTACCTTCCTATACGGTTGTCAGAGCCTTCTGAATTTGAAAGGTCTTATAAACGGGGAAGTGCTATCTCCCAGCAATTGCCCTGCTCTTATTGTCATTGATACTGACTGTGAACAGTAAAGACTAAAAAGAACCTAATCGCCTGCAGTCAATTTCTAAGATAAAAGCCCCATTATGAGCAGTGACTGTGTGATAAGCTCAAGGATATTATTTATTTATAATTTAACTACCTTGTTTTTCTTACTTCAATGGCAGTACTCATAATAGCATAAAATAATAGTCTAGCAAAAAAGAGAAAATAAAAACACCTATAATCTCACCCACACAGAAGCAAGCATTATTAATTCCTTGATATATTTTCTTCTAGAATATTTCCCAGACATATACAGTGTACATACCATTTGATAACCTGCTCCCCCCACCCCATTTAATGTACCACAAACCTCTTTCCACATTAATGAGTACACATTCACAGTATGATTATTAATTGATACATAGTAGTCTGGCATGAGGACATACTTGAATTTATTTAAACAACACTCGTGCTGGCATTTAGGTTAATTCTTCCTTTTCCCTGTTTAAAATAGGCTGCAAGGGACATCCTTGTAGCTAAATCTGTGTGCATATCCATGCTTATTTCCTCAGGTTAAATCACAGAAGTGGAATTACAGGGTCAAAGAGTAGGTATATTTTTTTTAAAGGCTTTTGCAAAGAACTGTCAACTGCCTCTAGTAAGATTGTATGCTCAATTGGATTTTGAAGGTCATTTCTGTCTAATAGTGGAGCGTGCAAAATAAATAAACTTTGAACTTTCAAATGGAATTAGTCTCTGCTGGGCTGTAATATGGGTTTAGTCAGAAATGTGGGGAATGGAGCTCAGTGATGGAGTAGTAGAAAAGCCATATTAATAGGCTTTAGGCTACTTGCTTCTCTTTGGAACTTCTTAAATTTAAAAATTGGGATATAATTTTTATAGAATGTAATCTTATCTTAATTGATTTTGATGAAGACAACCATTAATAGAGCTCACACCTGGTTTTCCTCTCCTTCCAGGAATATGAAAGATGATATTCTCCAATTTTTTTTGCAGTAGGTGGGGCTGGTAACTTGGTCTAGACAACGTGCTGTGAGCAGAATGGGTCCCTTGTGGAGTGAAGGACTTAATTGTTGGTATGAGACACCCCCCCACATTAGCTCTCCCTCATGAAATCTCTTCTGCATGTTGACCGAGGGGCCCTGTGTTACAGATGGTACACTGCAAGATGGTGAAGTCTTCGAGTTTCTTCTGAGGACAGTTGCCTTGAACAGGCACCTGTACTGCGATGGACTTTGTGTGAGCAAGACTTAGACCTGCACTAAGTCACTAAGATTTGGTGGTTATTTTTTCAAACTGAAAAGTGAAAGTGAAAGTCGCTCAGTTGTGTCCAACTCTTTGGGACCCAGTCCATGGACTTCTCCAGGCCAGAATACTGGAGTGGGTAGTCTTTCCTTTCTCCAGGAAATCTTCCCAGCTCGGGGATCAAACCCAGGTCTCCTGCATTGCAGGTGGATTCTTTACCAGCATAGCCACAAGGGAAGCCCAAGAATACTGGAGTGGGTAACCTATCCCTTCTCCAGAGGATCTTCCTGACCCAGGAATCGAACTGGGGTCTCCTGTATTGCAGGTGGATTCTTTACCAGCTGAACTATCAGGAAAACTGAAGCATAATCCTAACTGACACAGTGACATAATTTGATTCCAGAGCTAAGCTATGAGTCACTTCACAGATCCTTCTTAGAGTGGCTAATCTGTGCTGGGCACTGTGGAGGATAGAAGAAAATATAAATTTATTTTCTGCTTGGCATATACAACTTATGGTTCATTTCTATTGCTTCTTGAATAGCATGTGTATATATTGAATATTATTGCTCTACCTAGGTAGACAGGTAATGTACACTCTTTAAAGGGACTTTGTCATAACACACTGGTTCCCATATAAATATGGGATGTTCTACCACAATGCATCCTTTTGTTTTTTGTAAAATCCTATGTGGTTCTGATGGGATAGCCAACAATAGATCCTACTTCCTTGGCCACCGGAAAAGGCATGTAACTTCCTTGGAATTTTTTGAATTGAAGATGGAGGTAGAGGAGTTGACCATCTTGTCTCATGTGTCATAGGCTGTAGGAATTGATCCCAGAAACAATGTCCCCAAGGAGATTAGGAGGATAGATCATAGACTGAAGCCAAGATGAAATCCAGTGTTGAACATGGACGGACTCTAATGCTGTTTGAGCTCTGGGATCCTGGATAGTCTGGGGCTGGTACCACCTATGTGCCTCCAGATGCTCCAGCCAATACATCCTGCCTACATGGGTGTCCCTCCTCTACTCACTCAGTACTAAGCTCACTCTCAATCTTATCTCATTCTCTATAGCATTGACGTTGACCACCTGATGCAAAGAACTGAGCCAACTGTTGGAAAAGACCCTGTTGCTAGGAAAAGTTGAAGGCAAAAGGAGAAAGGGGAGGCAGAGGGACGAGATGAGATAGCATCACTGACTCAATGTACATGAATTTGAGCAAATTCCAGGAGATAGTGGAGGATAGAGAAGCCTGGTGTGCTGCAGTCCATGGGGTCACAAAGAGTCAGATACGACTTAGGGGCTGAGTAGCAACAACAGTAATTGTAGAACCTTTGCTTAGAGGTATTGATTGAGTTTGGGAAGGTGAGAAATTATGAAAATAAGAACCTTGAAAGAGTGAATTAAAATTTTTTTTAATTGGATTATACTTGATTTACAATGTTGTGTTGGCTTCAGGTGTACAGCAGAGTGATTTTATTATATAATACATATACATATATTCATTCTTTTTTAGATTCTTTTCTCATATAGTTTATCACAGAATATTGAGTAGAGTTTCCTGTGCTATATAGTAGGTTCTTAAAAATATGGACCACTTTATAAATTTGCATGTGGGCAGGGGCCCATGCTCATCTTCTCTGTATCCTTCCAATGATAGTATATGTGCTGCTGAAGTGAGCACTAAGTGAATTGTTTTCAACTGGATAAAACCCCCATTTTTCCTGCTGTACTATCCCATGTCATCCATGTTTTTTATTTTTTTTGCTTTCCATCCTTTTGAATGTCAGGCCAGCTTGGAGAAACCCACGGGTCTTTCCATGGACTGGCCTCAGGGTGGGGGCATGCAGCTTCTGAGTGGGTTTCCAGGCTGCCGGGGTAGATGAACACGGCTGTCTGCACTCTCCAGTGGAGCGTGAAGCCAAAGGGAGGCCTTGGGAGGCAGCCACTCACTCAGACCCAGGCAGCCTGGGGGCTGAGGCTGCTGGCAGGGTTGTCATTATGCTAATGGCATCTGTGGAGCCAGAACCAGTGACCCCTTGGGGGAAGCAAGAACTCTTGAAGGACCATTTGAAGTCTTTGTGCTATCAGTTTGAAGGCATGTGACGCCTGTACTTGGCACCTCCTAATTGATTTTATTTTACACTCTCATAGAGAGCACTGGTCCAAACACCAGAGGCCTTGCAGCTCTAACAGAAATCTAAGGAGAGGCAGTGCATTAGAGGTGGTTGCTGAGTGCAGAGGTTCAGATTTTGGACTCTGGAGACACACTGCCTGAATTCACATCTCAGTCTTTGGCTTCGCTGGCTGTGTGAGTTTAGCCAGGTGACTTCACCTCTCTGCTTCCCTTTCCTCATCTCTAAAGCAGGAGGGACAGTAGTGCCCCCTGTAGAGGTTCATTTGAAATATAAAATAGGTTAGCACGTATAAAACAGTTCATACTCAACACATAAAATGCTCCATAAAAGGTAGGGAGAAAGTTTTGGAGACTGTTTGCATGGAAAACAGAGCAGTCCTGAGTGAGGCTTGCTAAACTGCTTAGCAGCCAGATGCCCTTGGATAAGTCATACATTCTTTCTGTCCTTGAATGAAATGTGATCACCTGAGAAAACCCCTGAAGTGATGTCTGGTATGTCAGAGGTGCTTAGTAAATGGCACTTTCTTTTCCTTTGGGCCTCAGTTTTCCCATCTGTAAAGTGAAGGTGCTGGAGGTCTTTTCTGTCTTTCACTGCTTAAGAACTGGAGTCTAACACTGGCGTCCTGATTAAAAAGAGTCTCTTGCGAGGTGAACCAAAGCTTCAGGATGAGTAGGGCTCCCTCAGCATTTAGGATTGCCACCCAACAGAGTTGCTATTCACTGTCATCCATGGCAGAGGGCAGGATTCTAAGGGAATGAGCATAGGAAGGAGGCTGCATAGGGAGGTGGTGTGGTGGGTTCCACTAAGCATTTTGCCACTAAGTAGCTGCCTGGTCTAAAGTCCCCCAGCCTTCAGCTTCTCCAGCTGGGAAAACAAGAGAGAGCCCCTTTTGAAGATTCTAAGGATCAGAGGATAATAAAGCAACAGGGGTCGGGAAATTCAGGAGAAAGTTGGGGTTAAAAATGAAAGAGCCCCTGTAATAAACTTCATCTGTCTCATAGCTTCTTATGTTGGGAAATTGATGGTGCAAGTGTTATCATTTTCCCAATTCCTTGAGGAGGAAGGTGAGAGACCCCTGCTTGCAAGGTCTCAGAGAGTCAGCAGCAGAATCAGGTCTTGTCTTTTCATTTTTATGCATTTATTTATTTGGCTGCCCTGGGTCTTCGTTGCTGCACTCAGCTTTCTCTAGTTGTGGCGAGCAGGGGCTACTCTCCAGCTGTGGGGCACAGGCTTCTCACTGCAGTGGCTTCTCTTGTTGCAGTCAGTTCAGTCGCTCAGTCGTGTCCGACTCTTTGCGACCCCATGAATCGCAGCACGCCAGGCCTCCCTGTCCATCACCAACTCCCGGAGTTCACTCAGACTCACGTCCATCGAGTCCGTGATGCCATCCAGCCATCTCATCCTCTGTCATCCCCTTCTCCTCCTAACCCCCAATCCCTCCCAGCATCAGTCTTTTCCAATGAGTCAGCTCTTCTCATGAGGTGGCCAAAGTACTGGAGTTTCAGCTTTAGCATCATTCCTTCCAAAGAATACCCTGGACGGATCTCCTTTAGAATGGACCGGTTGGATCTCCTTGCAGTCCAAGTTGCAGAGCATGGGCTTAATTGCTCCAAGGCACATGGGATCTTTCTGGACTGGTTATCGAACTCGTGTCCCCTGCACTGGCAGGCAGATTCTTCACTACTGCCCTCTTCTCCTGGCCTCTTGCATCCTCCTTTGCCCGTCCCCAAATAACTCCGCCCTTTGGCTAAGCTATCAGGATGTTCTAAGTTGGTTCTGCCTGCAGTGAAGACCACCACAGAAGTCCATAATCAGGTCTTAAACCTGGGTTTGCTGACTCCCATTCCAGTGCTTTTTTCCCCAGGAGAATGGGTTAAACCTCAGGATAGCTGGATACTGATATCAGTTCTACCAGAAATGGGGCCTTGTGATTTGGGGACAACTTGTTAGTCTCTCCAAGCTTTTCTCATCTGTGAAGTGAGGGCTTTTCACGAAATTGCCTTGAAAGTCCTTTTCAGCTCTGAAGTTCTAGAAGCCTCTTTCTGCCCATCAGACTCATCTCTGCTGTCCTCCAAAGAGCAAAGTTAGACTTGACAAAGTCTGTATTAGGGCCCCATGGACTTGACACTTCCTTGAAGACAATGTGTGAACAACTGCTTCTATTCCTGGGTAGGGAAGTTGGCTATAGAAGCCAGCTCCTTGGGTGCCCTAATTCCACTTTAGGAAGAATGAACATATTGTTTTAATTAATCATATGAAAGCAAAATTAGCATGATTGTGTGAAAGGTGTTGTAAATCATCCCGATCCACATCATTGAGCAAAGAGCATTTAGTTATTCCAGAGTTGTTAAAGATTTTATCTACCCAAGTGAAAATTCAATTAGTACTAGCTTCAGCTTCTATAAAACTAAGGATTTTCCACTGTGGGAAAGTACTCTTTGTGTGTGTGAATACCACCTTATGCCACTTTGATAAATTACTGTAATTAACTGTATCCTACGCAAGCTAAACAAAATTTACTGAACTGTTGTTGTATAAAAGGGATATCTTCTCTTCTCTTGTTGGGGAGATTACTCTAATCTGTACATGATATTGCCTCAAATATCATGCCTTTTATGCTGAGCTTTGAAAACACCGGCAGCATTCTAGCTAGCACCAGTAAAACACAGTTGGTTTCCGTCACACTCCGCCTTTCCCCTCCGGGTGTAGAGACATCAGCTATGGGTTTCACTATGATTCAATTAAATGTGTTATGTTTAATTAGCTAGCTGGAGAAACACTGCAAGCAGAACCAACTTAGAACATCCTGATAGCTTAGCTGAAGGGCTGAGTTATTTTGGGATGGGCAAAGGAGGATGGAAGAGGCAAGGAGAAGAGGGCAGGGGGCCTTGCTCACAGGTCTCTGGCACAAACTCTCTGCTTTGGCCATGCATCCGTCCTTTTCTGTGTACCTGGCTCTGTCCTGCCTCTCTCCTCCCCTCCCACCCAAATCTTACCTATACTTTAAGGCCAAAACCTTCCTCCTTTCAGGGACCTTCCAGAGAGATTTGTAGGTATGTTTTGCTTTGTTGGGCATGCCAAGTTCTCTCCCCTGATTTATCATTTCATCTCTTTAGGGGTTCTCTGACTGTTTCTCCTTCTTCTCCCTCCATGGGGTTCTAGTTCTCAATGAGGGAACGCAGTAGAAATTGGCAAGATTCCTGATGGAATGATCCAGCTTCTTCCTGAACTTCATTATACCAACTGTCCAATTCTCAACTCTTTGGGGGTAAAGCTCTTAGAACAAGGTCACTCAGAACCAGCTTGTTTCGTGTGGAGTGGTCATTTTTGGAGGATTTCTCAAGTTGTTTTTAGAGGCACTGCTGCTACCATTCTTAGCTAACACTGAGTATATGCTATGTGCCAAGTCTGTTGCCAAGAACTTTGTATGTGTTCTCTAATTTGTCCTTCCTGGGGCTCTATAAGATGGGTGTTGCTATCCCCAGTTTATAAAAATGGAAGCTCAGAGAGGTAGATCAGCTTATTAAAGGTCACATAGTTAGAAAGGGTTAGAACCAATCTTTGAAGCCATGTGTTTTCACTATAGGCTATGTCTTAGCTACTGTGCAAAACTGCTTCCCATGCTAATAACTATGAAAATATTTAAGTGTTTCAGTTATTTACTTGCTCACCTTCTGGCTTTGTTGTATTGTAAGGTCCTGCCCTGGCCAGGTGAGAAAGTCTTATCAGTTAGTGCCTGGGAACTGTGTGTGACCCTGAGGATTGACATTAAGGTGTATTATACACGTAAGTTTCATCTGTCATCTCTGTTGCAAGAGAGGAAAGCTTGGGAACACTTGAACCATCCTGTTGGTCTTTATGATCAGGCACTTTGTGTGCCTTGGTGGTTTAGCCTTCGTATCACTGTAACCATTCCAATATGGTGACGAGATTCCATCTCACATGGCCTGGGTAAGTAAATTCATGGGGAGGTTTTCTTTCCCAGAGGCATTATTCTATGCCATAGGTATCCCTACTTTTAAGGTAAGAATGAGGAGACTAAGCTCTCCAAATGCCCGAGTGTATTCTGTAATATGTGTATGATAGCCAAGGACCTCACAAGAGGAGTTTCGAGAGTTGAATGAGGCTTTGGAGGTACAGCGGCCTTAAAAACAGAGAAAGGTGAGTTGTGGATAGGAGAGATCTTTATTGATGTGGTAACTGTTGGTGTCATCCTTGGCCAGGGAACTGATATTCCCTCTCTTAACCAGTAGCCACACCCTGACTTTGCCCTGCTCTCTGGGGTATCACCTCCTCACAGGTATGTGGGGTGCAGCCCCACTCCTGATGCTTAACTACACAGGTGAGCTTATAGGGGCTCAGAAAGTTCACCACGGCCCGGCTGACTCTAGAAATGTATGAAAAAGAAGTTCATTCCACATACACCTGTTCGCAAATATTTGCCTCCCATCTGCGGACCATCCAACAGTGTGCCTAGATTTGTGATCTAAAACAAACTGTAATCGCTGAACAAACAGCACTACATAATCTTCTCAGTGGTGATTTTGAATGGCTCTAGAGAGTTTTGTTAAGTATATTGTAAGACAATAGAAAATATATACATTGGTCTTTGTCCCTCGTTCCTGATGCAGAACTTCTGAAACACTTCTTCCTAAGTGCTAAGAGCACTAGGAGTATCTTTTGTTCTGATAGTTGATCAGGTTTGAAGCCAGGGTCAGGACGATACCCTGGAGCAGGGTATGGCAACCCACTCCATTATTCTTGCCTGAAGAATCCCATGGACAGAGAAGCCTGGCTGACTATAGTCCCTATGGTCACAAAGAGTCGGACACAACTGAGCAACTAACGCTTTCACTT
This sequence comes from Capra hircus, assembly GCF_001704415.2. Classification (NCBI taxonomy): domain Eukaryota; kingdom Metazoa; phylum Chordata; class Mammalia; order Artiodactyla; family Bovidae; genus Capra; species Capra hircus. The sequence continues at coordinate 44,153,142 of NC_030814.1, read as the reverse complement.
ATCTGACTCAGGATTCCTAAATCTCTTGGGATTTCCAGGGTGTTAGAAGTGTCTTTTGCTCTAATGAGGCAACTCTGAGTGGACTCCTAGATAGCTCATGGATGGGGGCTGGTCACCAGAAAGACCAAGCCTATGATTAGAAGCTTAGAATTTTCAGCCACACACACCACCTCTCTAATAATTGATTATGCCTACGTGAGGCAGCCTTCACAAACTTCTAATAGTATGGGATCCAGAGAATTTCCAGGTGGGTGAATGCATCTACATACTTTGAGGGTGGTGCATGCCACCTCCATGGGAACTGAAGCTCGTATGCTAGAAATTCCTGCAGACCTCTCCCTGTGTATCTCTTCATCTGGCTGTTCATCTGTATCATTTATCCTATCCTTTTTACTTAATAAGCTGGTAAATGTCAGTGAGTGTTTCCCTCAGTTCTGAGATCTGCTTTAGCAAATAATTGAATCCAAAGGGGAAGAGGTCATGAGAATCTCTGATTTGTAGCCAGGTTGGACAGAAGTTGTGGGTAGCCTGGGGACCTGCTTCTTGCTGTTGGCATCTGAAGTGGGGGTAGTCTCATGGCACCGAGCCCTTAACCTTCAGGAAGATAGTGTCTGAATTGTGTTCAATTGTAGGGTCATCCAGCTGGTGTCGACAATGGCTTGGTGGGGAAAACTCCACACATCTGGTGTCACAAGTGTTGTGAGAGTAAAGGAGAGACTCAGGAGGAAGACTAGGTTCTTTCTAACTCATGCACATACCTGGAGTTCCTTAGCCTCACCCTTCCTGTGTTGTTTTCAGTTGTCGACTGTTAGAAATGAATCTGTTCATGTACTCAACAAATATTTATTGAACCACTTGAGTAGCGGGGTTTGTGAATGAGGGAGGCATGGTCCTTTGATCTGGTGAAACAGACAAGCAAGTGACTACGGTGAATGAAATGTTGTTCAATTGCTAAGTCGTGTTCCTTGGACTGTAGCACACCAAGCTCCTCTGTCCCCCACTATCTCCCAGAGTTTGCTCCAATTCATATCTAACCATCTCATCTTATGCTTCCCCCTTCTCCTTTTGCCTTGTCTTTCCCAGCATCAGGGTCTTTACCAATGAGTCAGCTTAGCTCTTCATGTCAGGTGGCCAATGCCAATGCTATAGAGAAATCAGATAGCAATGAGATTGAGCTTAATAGTGAGTGAGTAGGGAAGGGACATCCACTGTAGGCAGGATTGAGAAAAAAAGAAAAGTTTCTCTTCGAAAGCAAGGTCTCACCTGAAAACTAAGGGGAAAGAAGCATCCACAAATGGTAAACGTTGGGAAGGAAAATATTCCTGGAGGAGAGAGGTCCCAGGTCAGGAAAGGAGTTGTGTGTTTAAGGAACTAATACATAACTAGCTGGAGAAGGGAGAGTCAGGAACCAGGATTTACAGGGCTTTCAGATGATGATAAGACATCTGGATCATTAAGTTCTAATAAAACATTTCACATTAGAATATTGCTTGTAAGCTCTCATAGTATGTTGCTATCCCTGTGTTATGATGCAAACCCCATTAGTGTTATCTTCAATTTATAGATGAGGCAACCAGAGAGGTTAAATCACATCCCTGAAATTCCACCATAAATCAGCATCTGAGCAGCTAGTGGAGACAAAGTCTACAACACACCTTAGCTCTCTTTGCCGTTTTGCTGCGCATTTCTCCAAATGAAACTTTGGATGCTTTATTGGTCTCTGTCCAGAGATTTATACTTACTATGCAGTGTCCTTTCATAGTCAACTGGCTGTGTTAAGGAGATTGCAAGGGGGTGGGGGAGAGAAGAGGGTTGAGTAAACCTAGCTTCATTAAAACTACAGGAATTATTACCTGGTAGTTCTTTCAAACGGCCAACAGGGCAGTATCAAGCTGGAAACTCAATAGGGTTTCTAATTTGTCAACAGAACACAGCAAGCCCTGAGAGGCAGCCCTGAGGGAGGAGGATTTTAAATGGAAAGAAAGAACTCTGCAGAACTGAAGGACAAGAGGAGGTTGTTCAGTCTGTTTGCAGCAGAACAAAACGAACTTAGGGCTTTGTTTCAGGAATGCCGGGGAATTATAGACTTTCAGGGTGGAAAAGGATTTTCAAGTTTGCTCTGTCTCCCCTCGCCCTGTGATGGCTGAATCACCACCACATGACCACCAAATCTTGGTCCCAACAGCTCCAGGGTCAGACAACCACTGCCTCTGGAGGCAACTCATTCCAACAGCCATTTACTTGATCAACAAATATTAATTAAGCACCAAGTAGCAACTGAATACCTGACAGGCAGTGAGCTAAGTGCTGGATGCAGTGAGATGACCAAAATTGACTAGATCCTGCCCTGGCAGCACCTACAGCAAAGTAGGGGTTATAGACCCAAAAGGATTAAATGCATGGGTATGTTAGGTAGTTAGAATAGGAAACAAGAGTCCAAAATGGCGGTGGCTAAAAGACAAGGAAGGGAAAAGCCCGTGAAAACAGAACACAGGAAGGTCAAAGGAGGGTCTGAGGACCAGAGTGAGGACCTCAGGCAGAACAAACAGCACTCCTGTCTAGCCCAGTTTACATAGGGCAGGCCCGGGGGAGGAGAGAACATAAGAGGAGGAGGCAAAGGGCCGGGGCTCCCTCTGCTCTTCATGTCTTTGGGTCAGCATGCCCTCACGCCTGGAGAAGGCGATGGCACCCCACTCCAGCACTCTTGCCTGGAAAATCCCATGGACGGAGGAGCCTGGTGGGCTGCAGTCCATGGGGTCACTAAGAGTCGGACACGACTGAGAGACTTCACTTTCACTTTTTACTTTCCTGCATTGGAGAAGGAAATGGCAACCCACTCTAGTGTTCTTGCCTGGGGAATCCCAGGGATGGGGGAGCCTGGTGGGCTGCCGTCTATGGGGTTGCAGAGTCGGACACAACTGAAGTGACTTAGCAGCAGCAGCAGCCCTCATGCCTTGAGGATGTATTTTCCTGCTATTTTCTAACTAAAACTGAGCTGTAACATGGAGTTGTAACACTGATCTGTCTAAGAGCTATAACACGGCCTGTTTGAGACCCAAGAGCTATAACAGTCTGTCCAAGAACTGTGATGTGCTGAGGGCTTTAATGTCCATTGCTTCAAATCTTTGTTGTGATGAGACAGAACCGAGGAGATTACACTCGCCTGACATAATTACAACTTACATGGTCTGTTTTGGGTTGAATTGTCTTCTCCAAAATGCTTATGTTGAAATTCTAATCCCTAGTACCTTAGAATGTGACCTTATTGGAAGACAGGCTGTTCACAGAGATAATCAAGTTAAAATGAGATCATTAGGGTGGGCCCTAATTTGACATGAGCGGTGTCCTTAATAAAAAGGCAAATCTGGACATTGAGATATGAGTAGAGGGAAGAGCGTGTGAAGAGATAAGAAGATGGTCATCTGCAAGCCAACGAGAGAGGCCTGGAGGAGATGCTCCCCTCTCTGTTTCAGAGGGAATGAACCCTGCTTCCACCTTGGTGCTGAAATTATGTAGCTCAGATTGGTACTTGTACCTAGCCAAAACCCAGACTGGGACTTGAACCCATACCCTTTTAACTGAGATCACATAAGGTCTCAGAACTTAATGAATCTCAGGTTCTTTCTGTCTCATTGTAGAAAGAATTCAGTGGGAGACAAAATAATAGGTTAGAAGTGAATTTATTTAGAGAGAAACATGCTCTACAGACAAAGTGTGGGCCATTTCACACTTTGTGAGATGAGGAAGTGTGAATGACACCAGGGTGTAAGGGTTGTTGGTTCTTATAGGGGTAAGTAATTTCATAGGCTAACGAGTGGGAGGATTTTTCCAGCTGTTTTGGGGAAGTGGTTGGGATTTCCAGGAATTGGGCCACTGCCAACATTTTGACCTTTATGGTTGGCCTTGAAACTGTCATGGCACCTGTAGGCATGTCATTTAGCTTGCTGATGCATTACAGTGAGCCTATACTGAGGCCTAAAATCTAGTGGAAATCGACCTGTCTGCCATCTTGGACCCATTTGGTTTTCAGCAGTTTATGTTGTGTCCTCAGGCTATGCCATTCTTTCAGAGGTTGTGCCCTGACCTCGTCCCTCCTTTTGCACAACTGTGAGATGATAAATTTCTGTCCTTTAGGCCTCCTGGTCTTTGTTGTGGCAGCCTAGCAAATGAATACAATGTCATAAAAGACAAATGTACTGTGAGAGAAAATCATGGAATTGAGGGGTGCAAATATAGTTAAGATTTGGGGGTTCGCAGAGGGCTCCTGGAGGAAGTGATATGGAACCTGAAGCCTGAGGTGTCCCTATTGCCTCTTTCATCCCCACTCTCACCATATCACCTCTTGCTCACTCGACTCCAGGCACACTGGCCTTGTTGCTATTCTTTGAACACACAGGGACGTTCCTACTCAGGGCCTCTGCTCCAGCTGTTCCTTCTCCTAAAACACTCTTCCTCCCCTGCCAATATTCTCTAAATTTCCTCACCTCCCTCAAGTTTTGCCTCAAGTATCCAACTTCTCATTGAGGCCTGCTATCCCCTTATCCACCATGTCCATCATCATGAGGCCTGCCATTACCTTGTCTATTGTACTTATAATGGTAGCTTGTCTTACCATCTTCCCCTCTTGCCCAGAACCCCAAATTCTCCTTTCCTTGCTGTGAACTTCTCTAGTTTTATTCCAGAGAACCCATCCCCGAACATGCTAGATCACTTATTCATTTATTATGTTCATTGTTTATAATGTTGATCTATGGTTAGAATTTAAGTTCCACAGGTGCAGTGATTTTTGTCTGTTTTGCTTGGAATGCTTGTTTTGCTTGGAGTACTTCTGTATTCTAAGCACCCAGAACAGTACCTGATGTGAAGTGGGCATGCAACAATACATAGTTGTTAAATGAATCTATGAATAAGGCCTGTGGGGAGTCAGGAAGAGTGTTTGAAGCTGAAGAATGTGCATACATACTGGCCCAGATGCAAGAAAGAGCTCAGGGTGCTCATGTATCAGAAGGAAGGGTGGGTAACCAAGGGGAGAGTGATGAGGCATGACCCTGGAGAGTGGGCAGGAGCCAGATCTGTGGACATCTCTGATTCTTAGGAATTGTTTTCCTTATACTGGGTTATGATCAATCTTTTTTCAGATACTACTCCTGGTCTTAGTTCCTTAACTTGGAGTAACATCAAAGAAATCTTTTAACTTATGGTGGCTCACTAGATGTTTGAAAGTTAAATATCATGATCACTTTCCACCTCTGAGTATTCTCCAGTTGCTTTGGCGGGGTGTCTTTTAAAAAATGTTAATAAATACAAATTTATTTATTGTTCACACAGGATTTAATTCAGTGTTTTTGATTGGCGGGAGGCTCATCTGCAAGTAATAATTCAGAGACCAGACTCCTTTCACTTTGCGGCTCTGCTGTCTTCAACAGTTGGCTTCTGCATTCACCATGGAAGGAGAAAAAGCATGAAGAATGGCACGTGGGAGATTATTAGGGACCAAGCCCGGAGGCGTGTTACATCATTTACACCCAGATTCCGTTGGCTAGAACTCAGTCCATGGGCACACTGGGCAGCAAAGATGGCTGGAAAATGTGATCTAGCTGTGTGTCCTGGAAGAGGTACTAGGTTTTGTGATTGGCCAGCAATCTCTGAAAAAATGTGTTTCTTGGGTTAAGCCTCATCCTCCCTGGCCTGATTCCTTTCTGACAAGGGTAGCTTTTGAACCTTCCCACCTCTAGTCACTCCCCTCTTCTTATGCACTGAGTTGTCAGGGTTTCTCTGAAAATGCATGGCATTCAGGAGGAGGCTGAGCTGGGTAGACGGGGTAGGTGAGGCTGCTAGCTCTTAGGCTCTTTACTCTTGGCCCTCAGGACCTAGGAGGGGTGTCAGGGGTCCCTTTCCTTTCCATTTCTTCTCCCTCTCTGCCTGCTCAGAGAGGTTTCATGGATCCTTTTCCTGAAAGAGACATCTCCCTTTCTACCCCTGACCCCCACCACTCACACATATTCAGAGATGATAAATGGCACTGCTTATAGCATGGGCTTCAGCATCTGATAGACCTGGGTTGGAGTTCTGCTCCCTCCTCTTTCTTACTAGCTGTGTGCTGCTGCTGCTGCCGCCAAGTCGCTTCAGTCGTGTCTGACTCTGTGCGACCCCAGAGACGGCAGCCCACCAGGCTCCCCCGTCCCTGGGATTCTCCAGGCAAGAACACTGGAGTGGGTTGCCATTTCCTTCTCCAATGCATGAAAGTGAAAAGTGAAAGTGAAGTCGCTCAGTCGTGTCCGACTCTTAGTGACCCCATGGACTGCAGCCTACCAGGCTCCACCATCCATGGGATTTTCCAGGCAAGAGTACTGGAGTGGGGTGCCATTGCCTTCTCCGACTAGCTGTATGACTTTGAGCAAATATCTTAAACTCTTTAAACTGAAATTTCCTGCTCTGTAAAATGGAGGTGAGGATGACGGTAATGATAATGATGGTGGTGGTGGTGATACAGGATTTCTGTGATGAGTCAGTGAAATAATTGACTTAAAATGCTAGCATAGAGCCCAGCATATGGTTGAGGGCTCAGTAAGTAGGGGCTAATAATGATGACAATAGTTAACAAATTTCTCTTCTAGTCAAACAGACCTACTCAGTGTTTTTCAAATACCTCTTATTTCCTTCTGTTATATGTTTGTTCTCAGTTTTCCATCAGCCATGCTATTCTTACCTCGCCTCTGTCAACCCAGATCTTCTCCTTAGATTTCTTCTTCTCAGCTTCTCCTTAGATGTCTAACTTTCTATCTTCCTAACTCAAAACTACGCAGCTGCTATACCTTGTCTTTATTGAGAAATGAATGGCAGGAGTGGATACTGAAGAGTTAGGGAAAATATATGGTGTAGGCTTTGCCCGAACCCCTCTCTCCTCTCACCTAGAAGCTACTGAAAATGTTTTATTCATGAGACTGAGCCCGGGCTTCCCAATCCTTCTCTGTTGCAAACTCAAGACTCCCTCTGTTTGCTGAGAGAGCAGCCAGCACAGACAATTTTATGGTCTGACAGGCTGTTTGCAGAGTATATTTGGTGAGTCATTTTCTGTTTTCCAAAACTAATTAGAGATGGATAAATTTAAATGGTGGTAGAAGCCAACAATAAAACATCATGTCCTCATTAGCTGAAATAATCCTGTGGCTTCCCTTCTTATATGAAGGATCTTGACTCAGAAAAATTCAGTTCAGGCTGAGTGGTGTGCTGGAGCTGGTGCCTGCTTGCATGAGCCAATTGCATGCATCCCTTCCCAGCTCCGCGTTCAGTGACATTGCCTCAGTGCCTTGGAATTGGCTCTGGTGGGAGTACTGAAAATGGGAAATTGGCAAGTGCTACAAATCAGGTCTCCACCCCAAGCTTGTTAAACAGGTACCCACACCCCACAGCTCCGGCTGTCATACAGGGACCAGGTCCAGCTCTCTTGGAGGCTTGCACATAAAAACCATGAAGTGCCAGGCATTGTTTTGATTCATAAAGTGCCTTTGGAAATAGTTTTTCTCCTCTTGGGCCCCAAGGCTTCTGTGAGTGTCTGATAGAGGGCTTTGCTTTGGTGAAAGAGATTGGACATTGGAAGCAGAGGCAGGGGATGGTGGTTTCCCTAGCAACCAGGTCAGAGAGTGGGACTGGAGAGGCATTTTTTAGAGACACATTTCTCCCATTGTAACGTAGGTGAATCACCCGGGCATCTTGTTAAAATGCAGATTCTGATTCAGTAGATCTCAGCTAGTCCTGATATGTGTCATTTCTAATAACCTCCCAGGTGGTGTCAGCGATGCCATGCACCATTCCATTAGTAACAGAGTTGATCCTGGACAGAGAAACCTAAAACTTTGCAAAAACTCACTGTGTGTTAAGTCCACCAAAAGCCAAGGATTATTACTTCTGCTCCAGCCTCAGCCTCACCAGTTTAGAGAGAGAGAGGGTGTTTTAACTGTAGAAGCACCAGTGCAGAATTAAGCAGAGCTGGCTTAAATCATCTCTACCAAATAATATGACTTCATCCAATTACTAACCTTTCCTGAGTCTCAGTTTCCCAAGCTGCAAAATGGGGCTAGGACTGCATGGGATGGTTATGAGACTTCAGGGAGAAAAAACAGGAAAAATGTTCACTGCAGGCTCTGCACTACTGTCCCTGGCTTCCCTATTTGTTTCAAGCCTAAGATCAAACAACTTTCTTTGGCAAAAACCCACCTTTTTAGCCTAAACTGTAATTTTTTAAATTATAAGAATTAATAATTACTGTTGCATAATTACAATTTTTTAATTATAAAAAAGACAGTAAAGATATCGTGTTCCCCCTACCTAGTGATCGCACAGTTGATATTTTGGTATATTTCCTGCCAGGCTTTTTATATATTTTTTTATTTTACAAAAAAAATGAGATGATATTCAATATATTGTTTTCTAACTTATTTTTTTAATTTATAAGAAGTTTTTATTTTATATTGGAGTCTAGTTGATTAACAACCTGCTTTTTAGTTTAAAAATATACCTTTGTAGGTTTTCATGTCTGTAGGCAGAAAATAAATTGACATTGCTCAATTGTGTGCAACTCTGTGTGACCCCAAGGATGGCAGCCCACCAGGCTCCTCTGTCCATGGGATTCTCTAGTCAAGAATACTGGAGTGGGTTGCCATTTCCTTCTCCAGGGGCTCTTCCTGAGTCAGGGATCTGTAGGCAGAGATCACTATTATAATTTTAATGGCTGTACACTGAAGCAGCCTTCTAAAGACTGGTGACAAAATCTGCCTATTGGATTCAGTTCACTTTTCAGAAGGAACGTGCCAGGCTGTGGGAGCAGCATTCCGGAGTCTTCGTTTTGGTCTCTGCTGGAGTCTGGATCTCTTAACACCTCCGCGTGACCTAGCATGAAGAAGGTCAAAAGTCACAATGTTCTGGACTTCAGGGAACCCCAGCTAAATTCAGAGGGACAGTAGGAGCTCCTCTCATGGAGAACCCCAAATCAGTTCTGATCCAGGGACAAATCTGAGACTAGGGAATAACCAAGGAATCTGTAGTGATGGAGCTGCAGATCAAGTCACAGAATGAAAAATATCGAGTGAAGGAAATGCCCCAGGACTCAGGAGATAATGAATTCAGCTCTCTGCATCCTCTTTTTCCGGCAGGCACTCTGGATGCTTTAACCAGGTCTCCCTGAGAACAGCTTTTCATGACCCTTTCAAATGCTGGGAAGCTACTGTGGGGAGGAAGGCATTCATTCATTTATCCATTCATCCCTTTAGTCTGTGAATGTTTTCTGAGCTCCTATTATGTACCAAACACTTTTCTGGGTCCAGAATGTTATGGTGAACAGAATAAACAAAATTCCTGCTCTGAAAATGGTGCATCAGAATATGGGACGTAGCATACACCTCAGTCTAGCTCAGATCAGTTCATTTCAGTTGTGTCCGACGCTTTGTGACTCCATGGCATACACCTAATCATTAGTAAAACCAGGATGACTCTAGCCAGCAGTAAGTTCAAGGAAGGGAATGAAACAGGGTACCATGGTGGAAGTCACTGGGGCTGTTTAGACAGGCTAGTCAGGGCAGGCTTCTCTGAGGAGGGGGTCTTTCAGGTGTGCTCTGAAGGATGGGAGGGTTTATTTTGAACCAGAGTCTGCCTCTGCCTCTTGAGCTATGTTGTTGGAGACTTATCCTCTTGGCAGGGGCAAAGCCTTTGAGTGTTCCAAGTGTGGGTGTGCCTTTTAAACTCTCAGTCTTTTCTCCAGATAAGCCTATTCTGTTCTTTTAGCTGTTGGTGATGTAAACCAATTTAGCTCCACTCAGAATCCTTCTCCATCAACTACAGAGATCTGTCTGTCTGTCTTTCCATCTTTCCATCCATCTGTCTGTCCATCTATTCATCTATCTATCTATCCATCTATCTATTCACTCATCTATCCATCTATCATCTTTCTATCTATATAAATCTGATACCCAAAATGAAGCATTGTGTGTGACCACAAAGGATTATATTATGCCCTTTGTACTGGACTGTGCATTTTTTTTTTCCACCCAGCTAAAGTAATAAGGATTTTTTTTTTCAGTTGGGTACATCACGTTGTTTTCTTCATTGAGCTTGCAGTCAAATAAATCACCCAAGTCCTTTATACATCTTATAACTTCTGCTATGGAATTTTGGAAAGTAAATGCAGAGGCTTATATTTATTTGTATTTAAATTCAATCTTGTTAGTTTTAGCCTAATTTTTCAAGCTAGTCACTGTATTTTTGTTTCCTGGTTCTGTCAGTTAATATTTTTCATTTCTTTAGCAGTTTATTGGGGAGGCTAAATGAGAAACCTGGGTAAGAGATGATGGCCGTCTGGCCTACAGTGGTAAGAACGGAAACAGAAGGATGAGGATAGATTCAGGATATATTTGGAGGTTGGAGGAGGTAAGAAGAAGAGAGGAACCAAGTGTCAAGTCCTGGGCTTGAGCTACAGGACCATTATGGTACAAGTAACTGAAATATGTAAGAATGTTAAGCACTGAATATGTGCATCACTCCCCACCAAATTCATATGTTGAAACCCTATCCCCCAGTGTGATGGTACTAGGAGGTGGGGTCTTTGGGAGGTGATCAGGATTAACATGAGCGGGGAGCCCACATGATAGGATTTGTGCCCTCAGGAGTCACGAGAGAACTTGCTTCCTCTTGTTGTCTGCCACTTGAGGGTGTAATGAGACAGTCTGCAACCCAGAAGTGGGCCCTCTCCAGGACCCGACCATACTGGCACCTTGATCTTGGATTCCCAGCCTCCAGAACTTTGAGAAAAGAAACATCTGTTTATAGGCCACCCAGTTTATAGTACTTTGTTATAGCATCCTGAACTGATGAAAACAGTTAGGTAGGGGATATTTGGGAGGAAAAATTATTTCACTCAGTGGGATTACAGTAATTTTTATATTTTTCCTGTTTGCTGTCTGTCCAAAAATACAAAAAAGAAGAAAGAGAAGACTGGGAAGGTTAGTTTTTATTATTAAATTCAGACAAGGCATGGAGGATGAGCCAAGTGCAGCCCTGTATGTGTACAAAGGAACAGGCATTTTCTTCTTAAATCAGACTTTAGAAACCAGATCTGTATTCCTTGCAGAAGCAGAAATTCAGAGGTGACCCTATTGAGCTACACGAATTTCTGATGGGAATAGAAATGAAAGATGTTCCCAGCCTCTTTCAGCTTTTATCAAATACAAGAACCAGAGGGCACGATCTGAGCTAAGGAAGGATTGAGCCCTGAGGAGTTGTGGAAGGGTGTGTTAACCAGGGAGCAGTTAATCCTTGGAATATACTTATCGAAGGTAGTAATAAAATAGCATAGATGCTTTAAAAATAGATTTTATATTTGGAAAATAGAAAGCTGGGACACAGACATCATTTTTATTGCTAGATTCTCGCCTCTGGTTTGCTGTAGGACCTTTGCTGAGAGATTTTCCCTATAGTCACAGATTCCTAGTGTATTAAAGGGAAGAGACCTCTGAGATCCATCTTGTTCAGGAGTTTTAACCAGGGGTGTATATATGAATCATTTGGTGAGTTAATATTATTTTTTTCCAAACACTATTTATGCCAGGGTTGCTGTTGGGTTAGACACATTATTTTATTTGTTTTTTAAACTAATTTTTAAGTTTTTATGCAATTTTTAAAGGTTACTTTCCATTTATAGCTATTATAAAATATTGGCCATATTCCTAATGTTGTGCAATGCATCCTTATAGCTTATACCCAGTAGATTGTGTCTCCTATTTCTCCATCCTTATGTTGTCCCACCCCCTCCCTCTGGGAACCACTAATTTGTTCTCTGTATCTGTGAGTCAGCTTCTTTTTTGTTTTATTCAACAGTTTGTTTTATTTTTTTAGATTCCACATATAAGTGATATTATACTGTATTTGTCTTTCTCTGTCTGACTCACTTCGCTAAACATAATGCCCTCTGGGTCCATCCATGTTGTTGCAAATGGCAGAATTTTGTTCTTTTTTATGATTGAGTAATATTCTATTGTGCATATGTATATGTGTGTATATACATATATACATATATATATAAAATACCTCATCTTCTTTACCCATTCATCAGTTTTTAAAAAAATGACATATGGATTTTAAATTTATTTATTTATTGGCTGTGTGGCATGTGGGATACTCGTACTACCAGGGATCAAACCTGCCCACCCTGCATTTGAAGCTGTCTTACCCACTGGATAGCCAGCGAGGTCCCTATCCACTTATCTGTTGATGGACACTTAGGTTGCTTCCAAATCTTGACAGCTGTGAATAATGCTGCTACGAACATTGGGGTACGTTTGTGTGTTTGGATTCAGTGCTTTTGCTAATTTTGGATATATATGCAGAAATGGGGTTTCTGGATCATATAGTAGTTCTCTTTTTAGTTTTGTTTTTTTTAGAAACCCCCATATTGTTTTCCACAACGGCTTCACCGATTTACATTCCTATCAGTAGTGTACAAAGGTTCCTTTTCTTCCACATCCTTGCCAACATTTCTTTGTGATCTTTTTGGGCTTCCCTGGTGACTCAGCTGGTAAAGAATCTGTCTGCCATGTGGGAGACCTGGGTTTGATCCTTGGTTTGGGAAGATCCCCTGGAGAAGGGAATGGTTACCCACTCCAGTATTCTGGCCTGGAGAATTCTCATTGTGGTTTTGATTTGTATTTCCCTGATGATTAGCAGTGTTGAGCTAGACACATTGTTTTGGAGAAGTTTCCTAAGTCAGTTTTCACATTACTGCCTCTAAGGATCTCTGATCTGGAGTAACCCCCTCATCATATAAATGAAGAAACTAGACTTGGAGAGATTAAGAGATTTGTCTACTGCTCACTGAGAAGTACAAAAATTACCCTGGGAGTCACCATACTCAGTGGAAAAGATATAATAATGTGAAACCACTTAATCAATTTCTGCCATATTTCATTAAACAATTAACAGTTAACTAGACATAGTAATATCTGTAGATCTGAAAAACATAGAGTTGAATAAAAAAGAAACAGAATGAAATTTATATAAATTAGATGCATTTATATAAATTAAAACAACACACAGTTCTGTATTTTACAAACCTGTGTACATATTTAATGATCTATGTCAAACACAGTACTTGTGCCCATTGGAGGAGAGATTCTTGGGGATGAAGAAATGAAATGAACAAAATCCAAGAGACTTTGAACTAGAAGTGAACAAAAACCATCCTGACTTACGTCAAAAGTGTGCTATGAATTGAGGTACAAGATCTCTCAATTCTCTGCACTCAAATTATTAAAAAAATAAACCTATCATCAACATGATTATAGATGAATGGATTAAAAAAACATGGTATATTATTCAGCCTTAAAAAGGAATAAAATCTTGACATGCTACAGCATGAATGAATCTTAAAGACAGTATGCTCAGTGAAGTGAGCCAGAATGAAAAGGATATTCCACTTCCATGATGTGTCCAAAATAGGAAACTTCATACAGAGAAAGTAGATTAGAGGTTTGTAGGGTCTACAGGGAGGAGGAAGGGACAGTTATTATTTAATGGTGATAGGGTTTCTGTTTTGAGTGATGAAAAAGTTTTGGAAATAGATAGTGGTGATGGTTACACAACCTTTGAATATAATTAAAGCCACTGACATTGTATGTTTAAAAATGGCAAGTTTTATGATGTATTATTTTTCTACAATTAAAAAATTAATAATGTAATATACCTCAAACCATTGAATTCTATACTTTGAGTGAATTATATGATTTGTGAAATATATTCTAATAAAGATGTTAAATTTATAAGCATAATTTTCCCTTGCTTTTAATTCCTTCTGTGGAAAAATAGAAGAATTTGAGAGGAGGTTAAGTAATGGCTACTCAGCTGGGTGCTATGCATAGTGCAGCAATTAAATTCCTTTCCCTAACATACCGAAAATGTTTAGGGTAAGATTTTGTGTTGGACATTTTGACATGTTTCTGGCAATGCAAAGATTTGACAAGGTTTTGGGGACTGGGAATTTGTTATATAAATAATAGCATTATTAAATACTTTAATTTGGTGTCTACACGGCACAGGACACTGATGTGCATGTTATCTGAACAAATGTGTGAGGTCTGCTTTCCTTCCAGTTTAGCTTTTGGCAGCTAGTGACTTTGGCATGTGGACAGTGTGTGGTGTATATAAGATTTGGATTTTATGCCACAAGAGCATTTGAAAAATGCAGTTAAGAAGGAACAATGAACTATGAACTATGCTGAAAATGTCCTCCAAATTTCACTCCAAATTTCCTAAGTCCCCTAAGTTTCTTCTATCTTGGCCACTTACTGTTTTCAGTCCTGAAAAGTTAGTTGAGAAGAGAACTATTTTTTCTCTCAGACCTCTAGTCTTTGGAGAAAAGGACACTTGATAACTTTTTTTGGTTTAATTGGCAAGAAAAGTTTAAGTGAGCTCGTTCAAGTTTGAAAATAAGTTTTGATTTGTATAGGTTAAGATCAATTCCTGCTTCATTTAAACTCTTTCCATCCAATCTTAATTATATCCATGCATCTGGCAGAGACTCATCTTCTAGTCTTGTGAAATTATCATCCCAGCCAAAAGTGTGGGTGAGGGTTGCCATTCCTGGTGACTGACAAAAGAAAGAGCGTTTGGCCTAGTGCCTTGCTCAGTGATAAGCTAGGGGCTCAGCCACTACCGGTTATTTGCATGCATAGTGGACCATTTCATTAAGAATTTCATTAAGATGGTAATGTTTAATGTTTCCTGGGAAAAATGAGTTTTTGGCTTGTTCAATTATATAATTAAAGTCAGAGAATTAGGGGAGATTGCAAACTGCTTGCATAATGTGGGTAAGTATAATGATAAAACTTGTAAATAAGTTCAAAAGAATTGAGCTCTGGATGAATCCTGATGCTGAATCAGATTAGGAAGGTGGGCATGTAGAAAATGTGGACTAGAAAGTTAACTAGAGTTTAACATTGGCGTCTACTAGCTGAGCTCCTTGCTCTGGGGGTCCTCTCAGGGAGGTGAATGGTAGAATTAGATCAGAACTAGGGACTGGCTGCTCTGGTTCTAGAAAGTTCCAGGAACACATTTCTTCCCTTTTTCTATAGGCATTAATTTCCCGTATTGGAATTAAAAAAACAACAACCAACAACAAAGGCATAGGTTTGCAAGCTTTCTTAACTGGTAGTCAGGGTGTCTTTCTTTCCTTGCTTTGGTGGTGACATAATTCTTATCCTCTCCTGACTTTCTTCTAGTCTGTAAGATAGGAAGTTCCATCCTTTTGAAAGAACAAGGAAGGCTGTTTCTGTTCTTTCTTTGATCCCTTCACTTACTTTTTGTAAGGAAGGAAAAGTGATTTAGTGGTTTAGTAGGGTCAAGCTAACGTTCCTGAAGAATTAGGGAGTTGGGAAAATTTAATATTGCTGTACTACGTATGCTTTGTGTGGAATTATTGGACGTTCCTGTTCCTTAAGAATATTCCCTAAGATACATGTCCCTACGGTGATTTCAACCTCCTCTTTCTCTTTCATTTCACTACTCTTCTCTTTAAAAAAAATTTCCTTTCACTTTATTATGCAGAACAATTATTATGCTTCCGAACTTGGCTCTGAGTTCTCTTTGCAAAGGCCCAGAAACTGCTCTTTATGGCTTTGCCACATCCCTCAAAGCCTATGTCAGCAAGATAGCTTAGTACAGTCTGTGTAAATTTGGCCTACACGCATGTGTTCCTAAAGGTTGGTGTGGCTCTAACCTGGGAAGTCTAACACACATGGAGAAGGAACAAGAGAAACGCAATATAGGCTTATCTCTGATCTCTTTTAAAGCTAGCTTTTAAAACTCGAATATCAGTAGATTACCCACTTTCTTGTAAAATGTGTATTTTCATCAGTTCCAAGGCCCCATTTTATTTTATTTTTAAAATTTTATTTATTTTTTAATTGAAGGATAATTGCTTTACAGAATTTTATTGTTTTCTGTCAAACATCAACATGAATCAGACATAGGGCCCCATTTTAAATAGAAAGCTTTAGGGTTCTGGAGGAACACAAAAAGGGCAAACACTGATCTGAATTTTTGCATCATAGGCTTTATTGAATTTTAATGTCTGGAACATGTCATGAGTGTCCAAACTAAGAGAGTCTCAAGCCTAGCTTAAAGAATCATCTGGACTCCTGTTTAGCGCTGATTCTCCACTGCTTGCTGTGCTTCATCTAAGTTGCCTCATGTGTAAGTATGGAGACGATAGGTCCTAGCTCCTCGGCTCTAAGAGGATTAACTGAGATAATGTATGTAAAACACAGAGTGGAGCAACTGATATTTCAGCAAACTAGTTCTTATGAGTGCATTCTAAATAAGGTTTACATTAAAAAAAAAAAGAGCAAGATTCTCTCTTCCCACTGTGACCTCTGTCAGTGTCCTCCTGGTTTCAATCTTCTAGTATCAGAACAACACAGGGTTTTTAACTGAGAAGAGCTATGCTTGCTGCTGATGCAGAAGTGTTCATCTTTTTCAGTATGTTTTTTGTGAGCTTTTGGACTTCAGGTTGATGTTGACACACAAGTTATTGCTTAGAGCCTACCTTTTCTGAAAGGAGTCTGCTTACTAGAATATAAGAGCTTGTAAAAGTGGTATAGATTCTACTCATGTTTCAAGAGTAAAATAAGAAGCATGTAGGTCTCTCCAGTAACATTTCTGTTTTTTAAGTTTTTAAAGTCAGGACTTTATTTTTTCAAAAATTTGTTTATTTAATTGGTAGAAAATTGCTTTATAATTTTGTGTTGGTTTCTGCTGTACAACAACACAAATCAGTCATACTTATGTGTGTGTTATGTGTGTTAGTCACTCAGTTGTGTCTGACTCTTTGCAACCCCATGGACTATAGCCTGCCAGGCTTCTCTGTCCATGGAATTCTCCAGGCAAGAATACTGGCGTGGATTGCTATTCTCTTTTCCAGAGGAACTTCCCAACCCAGGGATCGAACCCTCCTCTCCTGCATTGCAGGCAGATTCTTTACTGTTTGAGCTACAGGGAGGTCTGGAGTCATAATTATATATATATGTCCCTTCCCTCCTTCCCCTCCCTGGATCCCAGTCTAGGTTATCACAAGAGTGCCAGACTGGGCTCCCTGTATTATACGGCAGCTTCCCACTATTTTACACTTGACAGTGTATGTATATCAAGGCTACTTTTTCAGTCTGTCCCACCCTCACCTTTCCCCTCTGTGCCCACAAGTCCATTCTCTAGTAGGTTCAGTAGGACCATTTTCCTAGATTCCATATATATGCGTTAATACATGGTATTAGTCTTTCTTTTTGTTTTTGTTTTCGGAAAGAAACAAAAAGCACTCACTAGACACACCCCCTGGACTGCAAGGAGATCCAACCAGTCCATCCTAAAGGAAATCAGCCCTGGGTGTTCTTTAGAAGGACTGATGCTGAGGCTGAAACTCCAATACTTTGGCCACCTCATGCGAAGAGTTGACTCATTTGAAAAGACCCTGATGCCAGGAGGGATTGGGGGCAGGAAGAGAAGGGGACGACAGAGGATGAGATGGCTGGATGGCATCATTGACTTGATGCACATGAGTTTGGGTAAACTCCGGGAGTTGGTGATGGACAGGGAGTCCTGGCGTACTGCAATTCATGGGGTCGCAAAGAGTCGGACACGACTGAGCAACTGAAGTGAATTGAACTGAACTGAACTGAGACACGCAAAGAAAAGCAGGAAAGACCCCAGTAAATAAAGTTATAAATGAAAGAGGAGACATTATAACCTGTACCACAGAAGTACAAATACAAATGACTACTATGAAAAATGGTAACCCAATGAATTGGATAACTTAGAAGAAGTAATTTCTAAGTAATTCTTAGAAAATTATAACCTACCAAGATTGGATTATGAAGAAGTAAAAAATCTGAACAGACCAATAGTGAATAAGGAGATTGGATCAATAATCAAAAACCTTTCAATAAAGAAAATCTCAGGACCAGATGGACAACAATAAGATAAACATGAGGAGTGGGACAGAAGTTGTAACTACTACATTAAAGAAGGTATTTCAGTTCAGTTGCTTACTTCTGGAAACTAACAGGAAGATTGGGTATAGAATTAGTATGACTATAGAATAATGTGATTTTAATTCCATGTAAGAATTTGGATATTTTTTTAGTCTTTTGAAAAGAAGAATTATTTGGCTGTGTTGAGTCTTAGTTGTGGCATGCAGAATTTTTAGTTGCAGCATGTGGGATCTAGTTCCTTGGCCAGGGCTTGAACCTGAGCCCCTTGCTTTGGGAGCACAGAGTCTGAGCCACTGGACCACTTCAGAAGTTCCCCTAGTTTTTCCTTCTAATGTTAATCTTCCACTTGGATGGATAAAGGTGGTATTTAAATATTATTTTGATGATACTATCCAAAGTTAATATTTAAGGAGATAAAGATGATACTTTTACTTATTAAAATCATGCTTGAGCTGTAATAATAACCGAATCTAGCTGATTACTCAGTTCAGTCAGTTTAGTCGCTCAGTTGTGTCTGACTCTTTGTGACCCCATGAATCACAGCACACCAGGCCTCCCTGTCCATCACCAACTCCCGAAATTCACTCAAACTCATGTCCATTGAGTCGGTGATGCCATCCAGCCATCTCATCCTCTGTTGTCCCCTTCTCCTCCTGCCCACAAGCCCTCCCAGCATCAGAGTCTTTTCCAATGAGTCAACTCTTCACATGAGGTGGCCAAAGGACTGGAGTTTCAGCCTCAGCATCATTCCTTCCAAAGAACACCCAGGGCTGATTTCCTTTAGAATGGACTGGTTGGATCTCCTTGCAGTCCAAGGGACTCTCAAGAGTCTTCTCCAGCACCACAGTTCAAAAGCATCAATTCTTTGGCACTCAACTTTCTTCATAGTCCAAATCTCGCATCCATACACGACCACAGGAAAAACCATAGCCTTGACTAGATGGACCTTAGTCGGCAAAGTAATGTCTCTGCTTTTGAATATGTTTTCTAGGTGGGTCATGACTTTTCTTCCAAGGAGTAAGCGTCTTTTAATTTCATGGCTGCAGTCACTATCTTCAGTGATTTTGGAGCCCCCCAAAATAAAATCTGATACTGTTTCCACTGTTTCCCCATCTATTTCCCATGGAGTGATGGGACCAGATGCCATGATCTTCATTTTCTGAATGTTGAGCTTTAAGCCAACTTTTTCATTCTCCTCTTTCACTTTCATCAAGAGGCTTTTTAGTTCCTCTTCACTTTCTACCATAAGGGTGGTGTCATCTGCATATCTGAGGTTATTGATATTTCTCCTGGCAATCTTGATTCCAGCTTGTGTTTCTTCCAGTCCAGCATTTCTCATGATGTACTCTGCATAGAAGTCAAATAAGCAGGGTGACAGTATACAGCCTTGACGTACTCCTTTTCCTATTTGGAACCAGTCTGTTGTTCCATGTCCAGTTCTAACTGTTGCTTTCTGACCTGCATACAGGTTTCTCAAGAGGCAGATCAGGTGGTCTGGTGTTCCCATCTCTTTCAGAATTTTCCACAGTTTATTGTGATCCACATAGTCAAAGGCTTTGGCATAGTCAATAAAGCAGAAATAGATGTTTTTCTGGAACTCTCTTGCTTTTTCCATGATCCAGCGGATGTTGGCAATTTGATCTCTGGTTCCTCTGCCTTTTCTAAAACCAGCTTGAACATCTGGAAGTTCATGGTTCACATATTGCTAAAGCCTGGCTTGGAGAATTTTGAGCATTACTTTACTAGCATGTGTGATGAGTGCAATTCTGCGGTAGTTTGAACATTCATTGGCATTGTCTTTCTTTGGGATTGGAATGAAAACTGACCTTTTCCAATCCTGTGGCCGCTGCTGAGTTTTCCAAATGTGCTGGCATACTGAGTGCAGCACTTTCACAGCATCATCTTTCAGGATTTGAAATAGCTCAACTGGAATTCCATCACCTCCACTAGCTTTGTTTGTAGTGATGCTTTCTAAAGCCCACTTGACTTCACATTCCAGGATGTCTGGCTCTAGGTGAGTGATCACACCACTGTGGTTATCTGGGTCGTGAAGATCTTTTTTGTACAGTTCTTCCGTGTATTCTTGCCACCTCGTCTTAATATCTTCTGCTTCTGTTAGGTCCATACCATTTCTGTCCTTTATCGAGCCCATCTTTGCATGAAATCTTCCCTTGGTATCTCTAATTTTCTTGAAGAGATCTCTAGTCTTTCCCATCCTGTTGTTTTCCTCTATTTCTTTGCATTGATCACTGAGGAAGGCTTTCTTATCTCTCCTTGCTATTCTTTGGAACTGCATTCAGATGCTTACATCTTTCCTTTCTTCTTGGCTTTTCGCTTCTCTTCTTTTCACAGCTATTTGTGAGGCCTCCTCAGACAGCTATTAGCCTTTTTGCATTTCTTTTCCACGGAGTAGTTTTGATCCCTGTCTCCTGTACAATGTCACTAACCTGAGTCCATAGTTCATCAGGCACTATGTCTATCACATCTAGTCCCTTAAATCTATTTCTCACTTCCACTGTATAATCATAAGGGATTTGATTTAGATCATACCTGAATGGTCTAATGGTTTTCCCCACTTTCTTCAATTTAAGTCAGAATTTGACAATAAGGAGTTCATGATCTGAGCCATAGTCCTAGGACTTTCTAAAACAAGTATAGCGATAAAGAATGTTTCTGTTCAGTTCAGTCCCTCAGTCATGTCCAACTCTTTGTGACACCATGAACTGCAGCATGCCAGGTCTCCCTGTCCAATACCAACTCCGGGAGTCCACCGAAACCAATGCCCATTGAGTCAGTGATACCATCCAACCATCTCATCCTCTGTGGTCCCCTCCTCCTCCTGCCCTCAATCTTTCCCAGCATCATGGTCTTTTCAAATGAGTCAACTCTTCGCATCAGGTGGCCAAAGTATTAGAGTTTCAGCTTCAACACTAGTCCTTCCAGTGAACACCCAGGACTCATCTCCTTTAGGACGGGCTGGTTGGATCTCCTTGCAGTCCAAGGGACTCTCAAGAGTCTTCTCCAATACTACAGTTCAAGAGCATCAATTCTTCGGCACTCAGCTTTCTTTATAGTGAACTCTCACATCCATACATGACTACTGGGAAAACCATAGCCTTTACTAGATGAACCTTTGTTGACAAAATAATGTCTCTACTTTTTAATATGCTGTCTAGGTTGGTCATAACTTTTTTCCCAAAGAGTAAGCATCTTTTAATTTCTTGGCTGCAGTCAACATCTGCAGTGATTTTGGAGCCTCCCAAAATAAAGTCAGTCACTGTTTCCACTGTTTCCCCATCTATTTCCCATGAATTGACAGGACTGGATGCCATGATCTTCGTTTTCTGAATGTTGAGCTTTAAGCCAACTTTTTCACTCTCCTCTTTCACTTTCATCAAGAGGTTCTTAGGTTCTTCTTTGTTTTCTGCCATAGGGTGGTGTCATCTGCATATCTGAGGTTATTGATATTTCTCCTGGCAATCTTGATTCCAGCCTATGCTTCTTCCAGCCCAGCACTTCTCATGATGTACTCTGCATAGAAGTTAAATAAGCAGAGTGACCATATACAGCCTTGATGTACTCCTTTTCCTATTTGGAACCAGTCTTTTGTTCCGTGTCCAGTTCTAACTGTTGTTTCCTGACCTGCATACAGATTTCTCAAGAGGCAGGTCAGGTGGTCTGGTATTCCCATCTCTTTCAGAATTTTCCACAGTTTATTGTGATCCACAGACAAAGGCTTTAACTTATTTATTGACATAGTCAATAAAGCAGAAATAGATGTTTTTCTGGAACTCTCTTGCTTTTTCAATGATCCAGTGGATGTTGGCAATTTGATCTCTAGTTCCTCTGCCTTTTCTAAAACCAGCTTGAACATTTGGAATTTCACAGTTCACGTATTGCTGAAGCCTGGCTTGGAGAATTTTGAGCATTACTTTACTGGTGATAGAAGTAAAGTCTGATTCTGTAAAGAACAATATTGCATAGGAACCTGGCATGTTAGCTCCATGAATCAAGGCAAATTGGAAGTGGTCAAACAGGAGATGGCAAGAGTGAACATCGACATTCTAGGCATAAGTGAATTAAAATGGACTGGAATCAATGAATTTAACTCAGATGACCATCATATCTACTACTGTGGGCAGGAATCCCTTAGAAGAAATGCAGTAGCCATCATAGTCAACAAAAGAGTCTGAAATGAAGTACTTGGATACAATCTCAAAAACGACAGAATGATCTCTGTTCGTTTCTAAGGCGAACAATTCAATATCACAGTAATCCAAGTCTATGCCCTGACCAGTAATGCAGAAGAAGCTGAAGTTGAATGGTTTTATGATGACCTACATGACCTTTTAGAACTAACACCCAAAAAAGATGCCCTTTCCTTATAGGGAACTGGAATGCAAAAGTAGGAAGTCAAGAAACACCTGAAGTAACAGGCAAATTTGGCCTTGGAGTACAGAATGAAGCAGGGCAAAGGCTAATAGAGTTTTTCCAAGAGAACGCACTGGTCATAGAAAACACCCTCTTCCAACAACACAAGAGAAGACTCTACACATGAACATCACCAGATGGCCAACACTGAAATCAGATTGATTATATTCTTTGCAGCCAAAGATGGAGAAGCTCTATACAGTCAGCAAAAACAAGACTGGGAGCTGACTGTGGCTCAGATCATGAACTCCTTATTGCCAAATTCAGACTTAAATTGAAGAAAGTGGGGAATACCACTAGACCATTTAGGTAAGACCTTAATCAAAT
The DNA here is from genome assembly GCF_001704415.2 of Capra hircus. Classification (NCBI taxonomy): domain Eukaryota; kingdom Metazoa; phylum Chordata; class Mammalia; order Artiodactyla; family Bovidae; genus Capra; species Capra hircus. The sequence continues at coordinate 44,130,358 of NC_030814.1, read as the reverse complement.
CCCTTGTGACTATACAATGGAAGTGAGAAATAGATTTAAGGGACTAGATCTGATAGATAGAGTGCCTGATGAACTATGGACGTAGTTTCATGACATTGTACAGGAGCCAGGGATCAAGACCATCCTCAAGAAAAAGCAATGCAAAAAAACCAAAATGGCTGTCTGAGGAGGCCTTACAAATAGCTGTGAAAAGAAGAAAAGTGGAAAGCAAAGGAGAAAAGGAAAGATACCCATTTGAATGCAGAGTTCCAAAGAATAGCAAGGAGAGATAAGAAAGCCTTCCTCAGCGATCAATGCAAAGAAATAGAGGAAAACAACAGTGTGGGAAAGACTAGAGATCTCTTCAAGAAAATTAGAGATACCAAGGGAACATTTCATGCAAAGATGGCCACAATAAGGGAGAGAAGTGGTATGGATCTAACAGAAGCAGAAGATATTAAGATGAGGTGGCAAGAATGCACAGAACTGTACAAAAAAGATCTTCATGACCCAGATAATCATGATGGTGTGATCCCTCACCTAGAGCCAGACATCCTGGAATGTGAGTCAAGTGGGCCTTAGGAAGCATCACTACAAACAAAGCTGGTGGAGGTGATGGAATTCCAGTTGAGCTATTTCAAATCCTGAAAGATGATGCTGTGAAAGTGCTGCACTCAGTATGCCAGCACATTTGGAAAACTCAGCAGTAGCCACAGCACTGGAAAAGGTCAGTTTTCATTCCAATCCCAAAGACTGTTTAAAGCCTCATAGATTCCCATCGCAATCATGCATTCTAACTGATTGTCACCTATCATACCCCATGTGAAAACTGACCATGAGTATGAGAAGATATGAAAAAAATGGAATAGCTCTTCATTGTTTCTAATCCTAGACAATGAAAAGATTTAAGAAAAGTCCCTATCTTCCTAGCACAGATTTTTTCTAAAGGTGAATCTTGGATTGGAAATGTGTTGAATCCTACTTTATGTGGAGAATTGGGCTGAATGGTGCTCAGGCAAGTTATAATTCAAGTATGAGGTGAAGTGGCAACTGGCAATGATGATAGCAGAGAAAATGAAGAAGAAGCACTGAACTGAGTGAATGAAGGAAGAAGTGACAGAATTGAATTTTTTTCATTAGTGTAGTTTTTAACATTTGATGTGGTTGTGACTGACAGTATGTAGTTTAAATTTGGAGTAACTGAAGTTGTTAACTCTCAATAGTGGGCTGATATGTGAATTATTTTAGAATTAGAATCATGAAGAATATTTTCCTGAAGAGCTAAAAGGATATGGAAATCTACATAACAATATATTGCCAAATAGAGACCAATATACTGTTGGTGCCTTTTGTTGCAGCAAGTGACCGTGGTGAAAGTACAGAGGATTTCTTAACACTCAGAGTCAGAGGCATAGGATGTTAGTATTTGGTGTTCCTTTGAGGCCATCTTCTAGATCAGAGGATGGCAAACTTTTTCTGTAAAAGAATAGATCATAAATATATTAAACTTCATGAGTCATGAGGTTTTGGTCACAATTGCTCAACTCTACCCTGGGAATAGAGAAGACTGTGAACTCTGGTGTTGGAGAAGACACTTGAGAGTCCGTTGGACTGCAAGGAGATCAATCCTAAAGGAAATCAGTCCTGGATATTCATTGGAAGGACTAATGTTGAAGCTGATGCTCCAATACTTTGACTACCTGATGCGAAGAACTGACTCATTGGAAAAGACCCTGATGCTGGGAGAGATTGAAGGCAGGAAGAGAAGGGGACAAGAGAGGATAAGATGGTTGGATGGTGTCACCAACGTGATGGACTTGAGTTTGAGCAAGCTCTGGGAGTCGGTGATGGATAAGGAAGCCTGGAGTGCTGCAGTCCATGGGGTCACAAATAATCGGACAGCGCTGAGTGACTGAACTGAACTGAACTGAACACTGGGAGTGGGAAAGCAGTCATAGACAATTTGTAAATAAATGGGCATGGATATGTTCCAATAAAGCATCATTTACAAAAATAGTGTTTGTGTTTAGCCAAAGCTATGGTTTTTCCAGTAGTCGTGCATGGATGTGAGAGTTGGGCCATAAAGAAAACTGAGCACCAAAGGATTGATATTTTTGAGCTGTGGTGCTGGAGAAGACTTGTGCAAGTCCCTTGGACTGCAAGGAGATCAAACCAGTCCATCCTAAAGGAAATCAGTCCTGAACATTCATTGGAAGGACTGATGCTGAAGCTGAAGTTCCAATACTTTGGCCACCTGATGCGAAGAACTGACTCATGGAGAAGACCCTGATGCTGGGAAAGACTGAAGGCAGGAGGAGAAGGGGACAACAGGGGATAAGACGGTTGGATGGCATCACTGACTTGATGGACATGAGTTTGAGCAAGCTCTGGGAGTTGGTGATGGACAGGGAGGCCTGGCGTGCTGTAGTCCATGGGGTCGCAAAGAGTTGGAGAGGACTGAGTGACTGAACTGAACTGAACTGAATTTAGACCATGGGCTGTAGTTTGCTGATTCCTACTCTAGATAATTCTTTCAATTTGCAGGTTGGGAAACTGAGTTGAAACAGTGTTTTTGAAGACTTAGCATGATGCCTCACATGTAGTATATATTTAACAACTGATATCTATTTTTATTATTTGGAGAGTCTTTCCCAAAAAATGACTCCAAGGTAGAAGGTGAGCTGCAAAAATATTACCAACAACAACAACAGATAATATGTCCTTTGTTTATGTTAAATCTGTATACACACTATATTCAATTTTTTTTTGATTTGAAGGAAATTTTTCTCTGCTAGGAAGCTTTGGAACCTTTCCTTCTTTGTTTTTGTTTTCAATACAAACTGTTATGTGCTTAGCATAACAATACTTTTCAAAATTTAGGTGTGTCTTTCAGTTCACTATTTCAGTTTCACGTTCTGTTGTTCAGTCACTAAGTTGTGTCTGACTCTTTGCGACCCTGTGGACTGCAGCATGCCAGGCTTCCCTGTCCTCTACTATCTCCCAGAGTTTGTTCAAACTCACGTTCACTGAGTCTGTGATGCCATCCAACTATCTTATTCTCTGTTGCCTCCTTCTCCCTGTGCCCACAATGTTTTCCTGCCTTCTATGTTATAAATCCACATATCTCAGGATATTTCCCTAGAATCCTACGTAGGCTTCTGAGATCTCTGTTATTTTAAAATAGGATCTCTTTTCCTCCTTCATTCCTTTCTTAACCAATTTAAAACATAGACTCTGGAGTGTAGTGTATCATTTTAAGACACAGTGAATGTTCCAAAGTGACTGCAAAATTATAGGGCCATTTCTGACTCTCTTTGCAGTTAATGTAGTGAAATTATACAATTAATGTTTGTAAAGAGTGATGGAGATGAAAAGCAATATCTAAGTGTTAAATGTTATTACTAAGAAAAGAAGAATCAGAATAACTCTTTTTATGTGTGTCCTTAGCCACCCCATCCTAAACCTTATATGAACATGGAATTTCATAACTTCAACAGTTCTTTTAATAATGTTCAATTAAATATGTAATTAAGAAAATGAGGTTCACTCACCGTTCCCACTCTGCCTAAGTCAACGTTTTAAGTAACATATGCATACTATTTCCTTGCTGCCATGCAGCTGACTGAGCCAATGGTGTGAGAATTTTTTCAGTTCTGGTCAACGGGTAGGAATGATATGAGTGGGGCACTGCTGAGAAAATCGATAGTAAGTACACTTGGTGTACAAGAGATAAAGCTTGGATGGGAATCCTTTGTTGCAGGTGTGTTCTAAATTGTTTTGAGCATTGAGAACTTCCCAGAGAAAAAGCAAGCTCTTCTTTTTCAACCCCCTTTAGGTTTTAAGAAAGTCTGACAGTGTGAATTCTGACCAAGCCATAATCATAGAGTGGTTTATGACATTAGTGGTTGAACCTGTCAAGCAAGGCCAAAGGCAACAGGTGGGCAGGTACAGTTTTATAACCAGGGTATAGAAATGGTCATTATTTCATAGTCAAGCTTTTGCTAGATATGACAGTCTCCTCATGTCTAATTTTTATTCCCATACAGAAAGAGATGTTTTTTCAGCTGATATATACTGAACATTCCTATAGTCATTTAAATTATGCACGACACATTGAAGTCTACTTCACTGATCATAATTACAAATCTGACCTGCATTCTTTTGTGATTTGAATGTATCCTCTTGAGTCCAACTCTGAAGATTAATTTATTGTGGTGGGTTCTGCCAAGGCTGTGTAGCCTCAGGGAACGTGGTTGGTATTGTTGGTATGAAAATCTTGAAGATATACAATGGGAAAGGCGGAAGTAATTGAGAAGAGAAATCCAAGTTTAGATATTGGTCCTGACACTTGTGACTCAGAACTTATGCTATTTTAGTAGCCATTAGAAAATAGTTGCCATATATTGACAATATTGAAGATACTATTCATTCATGGACAACTATTTATTGAATGCCTGTTATGTAGAAGACCCTGTTGTATGATATAGCAGATATGATGATAAAGTAGGTTTAAGAAACATAGATATATAAAATGGACTATTATCAAGGTGCTAAGAAGAGGGGAAAGTGACACTGTTTATACTGCCATAGGATTCTTGTCTGATTTATGAAAGAATCTTAGTCTTAATGATTCTTTCCTCGCAGTTGGCAGAATACCCTGGGCAGTGGGTTGTTGCAAGAAGTCCACAAATTCATATTTTTTTCTAGTTTAATACCACTTTTTAAAAAAAGTATATTTATTTTATATTGGAGTATATTTGATTTACAATGTTGTGTTAGTTTCGGGTGTACAGCAAAGTGATTCTGTTATACATATATCTTTTCCTTTTCAGATATTTTTTCATGTAAGTTATTATAGAATATTGAGTAGAGTTCCTGGTGTACACAGTAATTCTTTTTTATTATCTATTTTATGTACTGTTGTCATTGTTGTTTAGTCATTAAGTCATGTCCGACTCTTTTGGGACCCCATGAACTGTAGCCCACCAGGCTCCTCTGTCTGTGGGATTTCCTAGGCAAGGATGCTGGAGTGGGTTGCCATTTCCTTCTCCAGGGGATCTTCCTGACCCAGGGTCAAACCTGCTTGATAGGTGGATTCTTTACCACTGAGCCACCTGGGAAGCATTTTATATATAGTTGTTTGTGTATGTTAATCCTAACTTCCTACTTTATCCTTCCCCCCAACCTTTTCACATAAGTTTGTTTTCTAAGTCTGTGAGTCTATTTCTGTTCTGTGAATAAGCTCATTTTTTTTTAGGATTTCTCATATAAATGATATCATATGATACTTATCCTTCTCTATCTGACTCGCCTCACTTGGTGTGATAATCTCTAGATCCATCCATGTTGCTGCAAATGGCAGCATTTCATTCTTTTTTTTATGACTGAGTAATATTCCATTGTATATAAACATCACATCTTTATGCATTCATCTGTTGATGGACATTTGAGTTGCTTCCATGTCTTGACTATTGTAAATAGTGCTACAGTGAACACTGGAGTACATGTATCTTTTCAAAATCTTGTTTTCTGTGGGTATATGCCCAGTAGTGGGATTGCTGGATCATATGGTAGCTCTGTTTTTAGTTTTTTTGAGGAAACATCAAACTGTTTTCTTTAATAGCTGCACTAATTCCATTACCATCGACAGTGTACAAAGGTTCCCTGTTGTCCACGTCCTCTCCATCATTTGTTATTTGTAGACTTTTTGATGATGGCCATTTTGACAAGTGTGAAGTGATATCTCATTGTGGTTTTATTTGCATTTCTCAGGTAATTAGTGATGTTGAACATCTTTTCTTGTGCCTATTAGCCACTTGTAGATTTTCTGTGGAATGTTTATTCTGGTCTTCTGCCCATTTTTTGATTGAGCTGTTTGTTTTTTGATGTTGAGTTGTACTGTTTGTACAGTTTGGATATTAACCCATTTTGGTCACATTATTTGCAAGTATTTTCTTCCACTTTGTAGGTTGTCTTTTCATTTTGTCAGTGGTTTATTTTGATGTGCAAAAGACTGTGAGTTTGATTAGATCCCATTTATTTGTTTTTGCTTTTATTGCCTTAGGAGATTGATCCAAGAAAATATTGCTATGATTTACAACAAAGCGTGTTCTACTTATGTTATCTACTAGGAATTTTATGATTTGTGTTCTTTATATTTAGTCTTTATACCATTTTGAGTGTTGTTTTGTTTTTTTTTTTTTTTTTTTGTATATGATGTGAAGGAACGGTCTAATCTTACAGCTTTACATGTAGCTGTCCAGTTTGTATAGCACCACTTATTGAAGAGACTGTCTTTTCTCCATTGGATATTCTTACCTCCTTTGTCATAGATAAATTGACCATAGGTGCAAGTGTTTATTTCTGGGCTCTCTATTCTGTTCCCTTGATCTGCGTGTCTGTTACTGTGCTGATACCGTGGTGTTTTGATTACTGTAGCCTTGTGTAGTATAGTCTGAAGTCTGGGACTGTTACATTAATACCTACAGATTTGATCTTTTTTCTCAAGATTACTTTGGCAATTTAGGGTCTTTTGTGGTTCCATGTGATTTTTATATCATATGTTCCAGTTCTGTGAAAAATATGGGTATTTTGATAGGGACTGAATTAAATCTCTAGATTGCTTTGGATAGTACGGTCATTTTAACAATATTAATTCTTCCAATCTAAAAGCGCAAAATGTCTGTTTCTTTGAATTATCTTCTGTTTCCTTCATCATTGTTTTACAGTTTCCAGAGTATAGGTCTTTCACTTCTGGTTAAGTTTATTTGAGATATTTTTTGATGCAATTTTAAATGAATTTGTTTTTTTACTTTCTCTTTCTGGTATTATTATTATTTTTTTTAGTGCATAGAAAAGCAAAAGATATATATTAGTTAATCTATATATCAATCTTGTATCTTGTAACTTTGCTGAATTAATTTATTAGTCCTAATAGTTTTTGGGTGGAGATTTTAGATTCTCTGTATAAAGTATCATGTCATCCGCAAATAGTGACAGGCTTACTTCTCTTCCAATTTGGATAGCTCTTACTTCTCTTTTTTGTTGATTGCTATGGCTGTAACTTCCAGCACTATTTTAAATAGAAGTTGTGAGAGTGAGCATCTTTGTCTTGTTCTGAATTTAGTGAGAAGGCTTCTAGTTTTTCACTGTTGAGTATTATGTTGACTTTAGGTTTGTCATAAATAGTCTTTATCATGTTGAGGTATGTTCCCTCTGTATCTACTTAGAATAGATTTTTAATTTTGAATGGATGCATCTATGTTTATCAAGGATGCTTGCATGTAATTTTCTTTTTTGGTGTTAATGTCTTTATCTGGTTTTACTATCAGGGTAATGGTGGTCTTGTGGAGTGAATTTTGGGAGTGTTCACTTCTCTTTAATTTTGTGCAATATTTTGAGAAGGCTAGGTCTTAGTTCTTCTTTATGTGTTTGGTAGAATTCTTCTGTGAAGACATCCATCCTAGACTTTTCTTTCCTAGGAGCTTTTTATTATTATTATTACAAATTCAGTTTTACTCCTAGTGATCAGTCCATTCAAATTGTGTGTTTCTTCTTGACTGTCTTAGCAGGCTGTACATTTCTAGAAATTTGTCCATTTTTTTCTAAATTTTCCAATTTGTGAACATATAACTGTTCATAGTATTCTCTTCCCTGGTGGCTCAGATGGTAAAGAATCTGCCTAAATGCAGGAGACTTGAGTTCCATCCCTGGGTCAGGAAGATCCCCTGGAGAAGGAAATGGCAATCCACTCTGGTATTCTTGCCTGGAGAATTCCATGGACAGATGAGCCTGGTGGGCTACAGTCCATAGGGTTGCAAAGAGTCAGACATGACTGAGTGACTAACACTTTTTCAGTATTCTCTTATGACTTTTTGTATCTTTGTGGTATTGGCTATTATCTCTACTCTCTCATTTTTTATATTGTTTATTTGGTTCTCTTTCTTTTTTTCATGGTGAGCCTGGCTAAAAGTTTATCAATTTTTTTAAATCTTAAAATAACCTATGTCTTGGTTTTACTGATCTTTTCTGTTGTTTATTTTTTAATCTCTATTTTAGTTACTCCTGCTTCCCTGGTGGCTCAGAGGCTAAAGCGTCTGCCTCCAATGCAGGAGACCTGGGTTTGATCCCTGGGTCAGGAAGATCCCCTGGAGAAGGCAATGGCACTCCACTCCAGTACTCTTGCCTGGAGAATCCCATGGACGGAGGAGCCTGGTAGCTACAGTCCACGGGGTTGCAAAGAGTCGGACACGACTGAGCGACTTCACCTTCACTAGTGGTGGCTAGAATTATACAGTCTTTCTATCTGTCCCAGCAGGTCTCCAATTGTCTCTTATGTGTAGGATCCTGGGATAGCCCAGTTTGTGGCTCGAACTGCTCTCTCCCCAGGACAAGTGTCCACCAATGTGGTCTCCTTTTTCTTCTTAGTCCCTTTCCATCAGCACTGGTCCCTACCTGGTACTTTTCTTCTTATCATTTCCAGTTATGTGTATAACTTTCTTACAGCCTTGCTTGTACAGGAGTCCTTCTGCTGGTTTCCAGTTAGTTTTCCTTGAGAATTGTTAAACATTTAGATGTATTTTTGTTTGTGGAGGGGGGTGAACTCTGTGTCCTCTTACTCCACCCTCTTGATCTGCCCCCTGCTTCATTCTTCTGTTTATTTATTTGGCTGTGCCACATGGCTTCTGAGTTCTTCCCCCAACCAGGGATTGAACCCAGGCCCTGGCAGTGAGAGTGCCAAGTCCTAACCACTGGACCACCAGGGAATTCCCTACATATCTTTAAAATAGCTACATAATATTTCTTTTGTGGACACATCCTTGATTTATTTACATTCCAGATTTTAGGTTACTCCTAGTTATTTTGTTTTTAGGAGAGAGAATCATTTGAAAGTCCATATGTGATGGGAGTTTTTAGGCTTGTTAATAGCAGAAGCTTCAGTGTCAGTAGTTTTCAACAACTCTTCCCCCATGAGTCTACCATATGTCTTTTCTCTCACCAGATTAGCTCATGTTTCATTTTCTCTTGGTATTATAAGAGACAGCATATCTTAGACGGAGTCAGGGGGTGAACAGACATGTGGTAGGCAGCTCCAGGAAGCCAGGAAGCCTTAGTGCTCCTTTCACATGGCACTAAGAGCATTATTGCTCACCCTAGGCAGGTGTGTGGAGCTCTGCCAGCTTTAGCCTGGTTTCTCTCAATATTCCTGTAATTCAGTGGAAGGCATATTTCATATGAAAATAACAAGATAATGTTCTGTGTGGTGGCTCGTTAGAGAAGGAAAGCAAACCCCAGAGAGAATCAGAGATGTCGGAGTGACACAGAGAGAATGTGTATTTGGATGCCATGATAACCCCAGTTCCAGCCACTGGCATTCTTGGACTTATTCTGTCATACTGCTCTCTCTTTAATTTTTGAACTCTTCTGGTATTTGTTGTGTTAGAGCGGTTTATCTTTCTCTCATATTATTTTTAAGGATAATTTCAGCAGCAAGGAGCCTAGCTATTATGGTCTGAATTGTGTCCTCCCCCCTAAATTCATATATTGAGGCCCTAACCCTTAGTACCTCAGAATGAGACTACATCTAGAGATAGTCTTTAAAGAGTTAATTAAGGTAAAATGAGACTGTTGTGGGGGTGTTAACCCGATCTGACTGGTGTCCTTGTAAGAGGAAATTTGGACACACAGAGAAACACCTGGGGTATGGGTGCACAGAGTAAAGGTCATGCATTTGAGGAGGCCAACTGCGAGCCAAGGGGAGAGGCCTCAGGAAAATGCAATCCTGCTGACACCCTGATCTGGACTTGCAGCGTCTGGAACTATGAGAAAATACTTTTCTGTAGTTTAATATGCCCAGCCTGGTTTTTGTTGTTGTTGTCATTGTTATTGTTATGGCAACTCTATAAAACCAATATACCATCTCAAAAGAACTTACACACTATGTAACTAGAAGCCCATAGAGGAGGCAACTCCAGGGTTGGTTAACAGCACTATGTTGCCATCAGAAAGTCAGGTTTTTCCATCTTTTTACTTTGCTTCAGTTACTTTTGCTGCTTAAACAATTTCAAAACGTAGTGGTGTGTTACTGTCTTATTATATGCAGGGATTCTTGGGTCAGGACTTTTGTCAGGGTATATCAGGGATTGTTTGTTTCAGCTTCATGATTCTGGATCCTCATCTGGAGGTGTCATAAAGGGCTGGGGGTGACTTAACAACTGGAGGTGGGAACTGGGACAGCAGAGGCTGGAATTACACCTCTGAGATGGCTTTCTCACATGTTTGGAAACTTGGGATTCTTGAGGGCTGGGTTTCCCTGAAATGTCAAACAGAACATCTACAACTTGGCTTCTCCAGCATGGGGCTGTCTCAGGGTAGTCAAAAGTCTTGCATGATAGATGCCTTTCCTTTAATTGAAAGTGCTGTGAATGATGTCTACAAGAGAACAAGACACAAGTTACATGGCCTTTTATGACCTAGTATCCTTTCTGTCATATTCTGTTGGTTGAAGTATGCAAAATCCTGCCCAGATTTCAGGAGAGGGGACAAAGATCCCATCTCTTGTGGAAAAATTGTCAAAGAATTTGTAGGCATTTGAGACAGATTGCCACCCTGTGCTCAGCATATGAACTAGTTCATTTCATGGCTGTTAAGAAGGTGGCAGCAGCTCCATCCATCATGATGTCACATATCAATGTCCAAAGGTAGAGATAGAAGGCATTTCCCTGAAGCTTCACCAGCAGGCTTCTCCTCAAATCTCATAGCCACATTGTTGGCAGGAGGAATGTAGTTAACCTTTCTCAGCTTAGCCTAATCAAGATACATCCTTCTTAAGCTGAAGATTGGATGGTTTTCCTAGAAAATAAGGTTTCATGAAGGTAGGCAAGTACTCTTCAACCTGGGACACTGCCACTATGGAATGGCCTCTAGAGAATGGATTTGGGTACATGTGTCTGCATAAACTTTCCATAAGGAGCATGCTTAGTGGCTAAGTTGTATCCAACTGTTTGCGCCCCTGTGGACTGTAGCCTGCGAGGCTCCTCTGTCCATGGGATTTTCCAGGCAAGAATACTGGAGTGGGCTGCCATTTCCTACTCCATCTATATGGAGTCTGGCCTAATTAGGCAGTGTTGAAGAAAGAAGATAAAGACGGTTTTTAATATTTCCATAGGCTGTGAAAGTGAAAGTGTTAGTCACTCAGTCATGTCTGACTTTTTGCAACCCCATGGACTGTAGCCTGCCAGGCCTCTCTGTCCATGGGATTCTCCAGGCAAGAATACTAGAATGGGTAGCCAATCCCTTCTCAGGCAATCTTCCGAACCCAGGGATTGAGCCCAGGTCTCCCACATCACAGGCAGTTTCTTTACCGTCTGAGCCACCAGGGAAGCCTGTAGCCTATGACCCTTAAAAAGACCACAATTTGAATTCTTTATTACTCTTATACTTTCTCCCATTTCTTACTTTTCTAGCAGATCCTTCTCTTTCCTTACCTCTCTACAGAGGTCCATTACAATTGTTAGCACTGAGAGCAAATGCTTCTGTTCTTGGGAAATCAGATGATGGTACAAATGGCGTGTTCTTAAAGCAAATGTGACAGTTACAATAGGGATTCGGCCCCCAGATGGGGTCATCAGAACCCAATGTGACAGCTACAATGCATCCCTGATTCCTCATAATAAGCATAACAGCCTCTGAGAATATCTCAACGCAAACTAGGTTATGAATGATTGATTAGTAAGTGGATGAATGCTGTACGGATCGCCACATGCCAGTTCTACTAAGAGCCATGATCTCCCATCTAACATGCTCTTATCGCTAAGCTCACAGAGGGAGGCCTGTTATTTATGGAACAGAGTCAAGGGCTAGGATGTTCTCCATGACTCACACTGGTAAAGTCCCACAGAAAAATAGATTTTCCATCCTGGGCTAATGAAATGAAAATTGTTAGAAAGTAAAGTGTGTGTGTGTTTATCTACCTGCATGTGTGTGTGTATATGTGTTTTTGAATGCATGTGTCTTTGTGTGTGTCTGATATGTCTCTGTGTATATGTCCCTATGTGTCTCTTTGTGTGTCTGTGTGTATGTGTCTGTCTCTGTGCATCTCTGTATCTCTCTGTGCGTCTGTCTTTTTCTGTCTTTCTGAATGTATAACTCTCTATCTCTCCGTGTGTCTCTCATCAGGAAAAGACCCTGATTCTGGGAAAGACTGAAGGCAGAAGGAGAAGGGGACGATAGAGGATGAGATGGTTGGATGGCATCACTGACTCGATGGACATGACTTTGAGCAAGCTCTGGGAGTTGGTGATGGACAGGGAAGCCTGGTGTGCTGTAGTCCATGGGGTCACAGTGTGGGACATGACTGAGTGACCGAACTGATGTCTCTCTCTCTGGGCATGTGTGTGTCTGTGTTTGTGAATATATATCTTTCTGTGCAAGCATATTTTTATGTGCAGATTTTCTGTGTGCATGTATGTGTCTGTGCCTGCAAGAGTGCATGTGCCTGTGTGTGTGTGTGCGTGTGTGGACCTCAAGTGGAAAAGAGTAAGCTGAGAAGAGGAAGCATCCTCTAGAGCATTGTGGAGTCATATGAAGGCTGTGGAGTGGCAGCGAAGTGACCAGGATGTTCAACCCAGTTTTTCCTCTAAATCACTGGGTTATTTTCATGATTCATTTCAACTTCTGGGGCCTTCGTTCTCTTGGAGATAATACTACTTGCTTAGCCGAGCTCACAGGGATTTTCTGAGAATGAAATAGGAATGTAATTTAGAATGCTTTCAAAAAGTTAAAAGCATGATGAAAAGAAAAGCAGTAAATGGATTAACATTTGATTTGATTCAAGGAAGAGTGCTATGTTCAAGATGTGCTTGGAAAGCGTACTTTGATTCAACTCAAAATCTTTGGTTGATAGATAATGGGAATTGAGCCAAATGTTGAGCTACCTTTGAAGAAGGGATAAAATCAGCTTCACTTTTAAGAGGAGCAACATGCTCTAAGTGAACAAAGGTAAAGAAAGTTCATTTTGGGTGCTGGTCCTAATCAATTTATGGCAGCCGCCTATAATGTAATGTGGGTGAACTTTTGGAAGTCACATCCTAGTGATAGTCACTAGATCACCAGTGGCACCTGCTATGGAAACAAGAACGAACTGCAGGATGCTGGCTACGTTCTCATTATTCCTCCCAGAGCTGAGGGGAGACAATACCAGACTTGGAGTTTGAAGGCATGCACTGAGGTCTTGGAAATTGCTAAAACTAAGAATCTTTGTAAACTTTGAAGTTAGTTAGTGCCTCTTGTTTCACACTACGTTGCTAACCTCCTAGGGGATTTGACAGTGATTTAATGTTCTCTTGTATAACTATGTCAGTAACTATATTAATTCATGTATAGACTTATGTAAAACGGTACAAATACAGGACCTTATTGGAATTAGGCAAAAGAGATAATTTAGGTTGTCACCATTGGTGTGAAGAATTTTCCTTACTCTTCCACTTTAGTCAAACCTCTCTCTGGCTGGATTTTGTCACAAGTTTAAAAAAATTTATCTAGTTTGTCACATATTCCTCAAGAGTCCAACTGAGCTGTTATGAAAATTAGAGACAGATGGCCCTGAAAAAACAATAACACTTCTTTTTTTTGTACCCTGTCTGTTAAATATTTTCTTACCTTCTCGTCTCTTACTACTTGAAGCTTCGTAGGTCTTCCCACAATAGCTTCATGATTCAGCACACATTGCAGGGACTTAATTTTCTTTCCTAGGGCTCCTTCACCTAACCCTTCTGACTCAATGTATGAATTCCTTCTCCCTTTATCTGGGTGAATAATTGGTGCTATTTCGTGTAGTTGAGCATGCATGAGTGTGTGTGTTGGCATCAGCTATCTGTCATCTCTGCTATTGATTTCTCACAAAAGTCAATAGGGAGAGAAATGCTATATAAATAGATTTCATGCATTTTTTTTTTCAATTTTGAGGGGGCGGTTAGAGGTAGAAATGTGGGCTGGAAAACAGTACAAGTGGGAAGCTGAACATTACATTTTAGTAGAGTGATTGGTTTAATGAAGTACTTTTTAAAAGGCGCCACTCTAGTCACCAGGAATATAATGATAACAGGACATATCCTATTCCTTTCCTTGGGCTTCTCAGGTGGCTCAGTGATAAAGAATGTACCTTTCAATACAGGAAACATGAGTTCCATCCCTGGGTTGGGAAGATTCCCTGGAAAAGGAAATGGCAACCCAGTCCAATATTCTTGCCTAGGAAATCTCATGGACAGAAGAGCCTAGCAGGCTATAGTCTGCAGGATCATAAGAGAGTCAGATACGACTTAGCCACTGATCAGCAACAACAATACCCCTTTCCTTCTTTTTCTGTAGAGAGAATCAGTTTAGCACACAACTGCAGATGGACACGGCCTTGGGCTATGAGCAAGCATAGCAGGGTTGTCTAGTGTACTTGGGGCTAGGGCAGGGATGATGGGCAAGGATGCTTTCTGGAAAAGAATGATGTTTAAGCTAAGGCTGAAGGAAAGAGGAAGACATTGCCTAGGCAAAAGGATGATAGAATGGATAGAATAGCATGGAAACATATATACTACCATGTGTAAAATAAATAGCCAGTGAAAATTTGCTGTATGACTCAAGGAACTCAAACCAGGGCTCTGTGACAATCTAGAGGGATGGGATGGAGTGGGAGATAGGAGGGAGGCTCAAGAGGGAGGGGACACGTATATACCTATGGCTGGTTCATGTTCATGATCAACACAATAATGTAAAGCAATTACCCTTCAATTAAAAATAAATTAAAGGAAAAAAGTTAAAAAATAATAAAAAAGGAGGGTAGAATAGAACTGTGGAAACAACACATGTGAATTACGGGCACATAGATGTTCAGTGCTGGAGTGTAAGGTATGAAGAGACTAGAAATTTGGCTGTAGAAGTAGTCAGATCATGTAACCTGAAAGTTTGTTGAAGACTTTAGACCCCTGCTTAAGTGCTTAAGAATCACCTGGAAATCTTGTTAAAATGCAGGTTTGGATTCAGAAGGTCTGGGGTAGAACCTGAGATTCTGCATTTCTAACAGGTTCCCAGGTGACAATGAGGCTGCTGTTCCATGGTCCACATTTTGATTAGCAAGATTTTGACTCTATCCTAAGGACAGTGGCAAAACCATGGAAAATTTTAGGTAGCAGAATGACATGACCCAGTTCTGTGGTAGGAATATCCCATTTCCAGCAGCATGATGCATGGATGTTAGGTGAATAGTACTGGGAAATGGAAATCAGTGAAGAGGTGGTGGCAGTAGATAGTCAGTAGTCAGGTGAGACTTGTCAAACTAAAATTGTGGCACTGGACGGGTAGATATTGCCTGTGGTTCATTCCTTTACTTTGTTCAGCTGCCTGTAGGAATAGTTATGTCTATATCTACTTCCTTCATCTGGCCTTGGACTTGCTGGCCATGGTGCTTAGGCATAGCAGTGCCTCATGGTACTTAAGAACATAAGCCTTGGAATCCCTTGAACTGGGATACAAGACCTTTTTTTTTTTTTTTCCTTTCATTCATTCTTTAAAAATTTTTTTTAATTTTTTTAATTAATTTTTTAAATTGAAGGATAATTGCCTTACAGAAGATCCAACCAGTCTATCCTAAAGGAAATCAGTCCTGAATATTCATTGGAAGGACTGATGCTGAAGCTGAAACTCCAATACTTTGGGCATCCGATTCAAAGAACCAACTCACTGGAAAAGACCCTGGTCCTGGGAAAGATTGAAGGAGGGAGGAGAAGGGGCCGACAGAGGATGAGATGGTTGGATGGCATCACCAATGTGATGGACTTGAGTCTGAGTAGGTTCCGGGAGTTAATGATGGACAGGGACGCCTGGAGTGCTGCAGTCCATGGGGGTCACAAAGTGTTGGACACTGTTGAGGACTGAACTGAACTGAATTGCCTTACAGAATTTTGTTGTTTTCTGTCAAATCTCAACATGAATAAGCCATAGGTATACATATATCCCCTCCCATTTGAACCTCCCTCGCATCTCCCTCCCCATCCCACCCCTCTAGGTTGATATAGAGACCCTGTTTGAGTTTCCTGAGCCATACAGCAAATTCTTGTTGGCTATCTATTTTATATATATTGTAATATAAGTTTCCATGTTACTTTTGCCATACATCTTACCCTCTCCTCCCCTTTCCCCATGTCCATAAGTCTATTCTCTATATTTGTTTCTTTTTAAAATTAATTTATTTTAATTGGAGGCTAATTACTTTGCAATATTGTGGTGGTTTTACCATACATTGACATGAATCAGCCATGGGTATACGTGTGTTCCCCATCCTGAACCCCTTTCCCACCTCCCTCCCCATCCCATCCCTCTAGGTCATCCCAGTACACCAGCCATGAGCACCCTGTCTCATGCCTTGAACCTGGACTGGCGATCTGTTTCACATATGATAATATACATGTTTCAATGCTATTCTCTCAAATCATCCCACCCTCACCTTCTCCCACAGAGTCCAAAAGACTGTTCTATACATCTGTATCTCTTTTGCTGTCTCGCATATAGGGTTATCGTTACTATCTTTCTAAATTCCATATATATGCGTTAGTATACTGTATTGGAGTTTTTCTTTCTAGTTTATTTCACTCTGTGTAATAGGCTCCCAGTTTCATCCACCTCATTAGAACTGATACAATTACATTCTTTTTAATAGCTGAGTAACATTCCATTGTGTGTATTTACCACAGCTTTCTTATCATTCGTCTGCTGATGGACATCTAGGTTGCTTTCATGTCCTGGCTATTGTAAACAGTGCTGCGATGAACATTGGGGTACACGTTTCTCTTTCAATTCTGGTTTCCTTGGCGTCTTTGCCTAGCAGTGGGATTGCTGGGTCATATGGCAGTTCTATTTCCAGTTTTTTAAGGAATATCCACACTGTTTTCCATACTGACTGTACTAGTTTGCATTCCCACAAACAGTCTAAGCGGGTTCCCTTTTCTCCGCACCCTCTCCAGCATTTATTGTTTGTAGACTTTTTGATAGCAGCCATTCTGACTGGTGTGAGGTGATATCTCATTGTGGTTTTGATTTGCATTTCTCTGATAATGAGTGATGTTGAGCATCTTTTCATGTGTTTGTTAGCCCTCTGTATGTCTTCTTTGAAGAAATGTCTGTTTAGTTCTTTGGCCCATTTTTTGATTGGGTAGTTTATTTTTCTGGAATTGAGCTGCATGAGCTGCTTGTATATTTTTGAGATTAGTTCTCTGTCAGTTGCTTTGTTTGCTATTATTTTCTCCCATTCTAAATGCTGTCTTTTCACCTTGCTTATAGTTTCCCTTGTTATGCAAAAGCTTTTAAGTTTAATTAGGTCCCATTTGTTTATTTTTGCTTTTATTTCCATTACTCTGGGAGGTGGGTCATAGAGGATCCTGCTGTGATTTATGTCAGAGAGTGTTTTGCCTATGTTTTCCTCTAGGAGTTTTATAGTTTCTGGTCTTACATTTAGATCTTTAATCCATTTTGAGTTTATTTTTGTGTATGGTGTTAGAAAGTGTTCTAGTTTCATTCTTTTACAAGTGGTTGACCAGTTTTCCCAGCAGCACTTGTTAAAGAGATTGTCTTTTCTCCATTGTATATTCTTGCCTCCTTTGTTGAAGATAAGGTGTCCATAGGTCCATGGATTTATCTTTGGGCTTTCTATTTTGTTCCATTGATCTATATTTCTGTCTGCATGCCAGTACATTCTGTCTTGATTACTGTAGCTTTGTAGTATAGTCTGAGGTCAGGCAGGTTGATTCCTCCAGTTCCATTCTTCTTTCTCAAAGATTGCTTTGGTTATTCAAAGTTTTTTTGTATTTCCATACAAATTGTGAAATTATTTGTTCTAGTTCTGTGAAAAATACCGTTGGTAGCTTGATAGGGGTTGCATTGAATCTATAGATTGCTTTGGGTAGTATACTCATTTTCACTATATTGATTCTTCTGATCCGTGAGCGTGGTATATTTCTCCATCTAGTTGTGTCCTCTTTGATTTCTTTCATCAGTGTTTTATAGTTTTCTATATATAGGTCTTTTGTTTTCTTAGGTAGATTTATTCCTAAGTATTTTATTCTTTTCATTGCAATGGTGAATGAAATTGTTTCCTTAATTTCTCTTTCTGTTTTCTCATTGTTAGTGTATAGGAATGCAAGGGATTTCTGTGTGTTGATTTCATATCCTGCAACTTTACTATATTCATTGATTAGCTCTAGTAATTTTCTGGTGGAGTCTTTAGGGTTTTCTATGTAGAGGATCATGTCATCTGCAAACAGTGAGAGTTTTACTTCTTCTTTTCCAATCTGGATTCCTTTTATTTCTTTTTCTTCTCTGATTGCTGTGGCTAAAACTTCCACTATGTTGAATAGTAGTGATGAAAGTGGGCACCCTTGTCTTGTTCCTGACTTTAGGGGAAATGCTTTCAATTTTTCACCATTGAGGATAGTGTTTGCTGTGGGTTTATCATCTCTGGCTTTTATTTTGTTGAGGTATATTCCTTCTATGTCTGCTTTCTGGAGTTTTTTTTTTTTATCATAAATGGATGTTGAATTTTGTCAAAGGCTTTCTCTGCATCTATTGAGATAACCATATGGTTTTTATCTTTCAATTTGTTAATGTGGTGTATCACATTGATTGATTTGCAAATATTGAAGAAGCCTTGCATCTCTGGGACAAAGCCCACTTGGTCATGATGTAAGATTTTTTTAATATGTTGTTGGATTTTTTGTTTGCTAGAATTTTGTTAAGGATTTTTGCATCTATGTTCATCAGTGATATTGGCCTGTAGTTTTCTTTTTTTGTGGCATCTTTGTCTGGTTTTGGCATTAGGCTGTTGGTGGCCTCATAGAATGAATTTGGCAGTTTACCTTCCTCTGCAATTTTCTGGAAGTGTTTGAGTAGGATAGGTATTAGCTCTTCTCAAAATTTTTGGTAGAATTCAGCTTTTGTTTGCTGGAAGATTTCCGATTACAGTTTCAATTTTATGCACTTGTGATGGGTCTGTTAAGATTTTCTATTTCTTCCTGGTTCAGTTTTGGAAAGTTATACTTTTCTAAGAAATTGTCCATTTCTTCCAAGTTGTCCATTTTATTAACATATAGTTGCTGATAGTAGTCTCTTATGATCCTTTGTATTTCTGTGTTTTCTGTTGTGATTTCTCCATTTTCATTTCTAATTTTGTTGATTTGATTCTTCTCCCTTTGTTTCATGATAAATCTGGCTAATGGTTTGTCTACTTTATCTTCTCAAAGAACCAGATTTAGCTTTATTAATATTTGCTATAGTCTCCTTTGTTTCTTTTTATTTCTGCCCTAATTTTTGTAATTTCTTTCCTTCTACTAACCCTGAGATTCTTCACTTCTTTTTCTAGTTGCTTTAGGTGTAGAGTTATGTTATTTATTTGATTTTTCTCTTGTTTCTTGAGGTAAGCTTGTATTGCTATGAACCTTCCCCTTAGCACTGCTTTTAATGAATCCCATAGGTTTTGGGTTGTTGTGTTTTCATTTACATTCGTTTCTATGCATATTTTGATTTCTTTTTTGATTTCTTCTGTGATTTGTTGGTTATTGAGAAGCATGTCATTTAGCCTCCATATGTTTGTATTTTTAATAGTCCTCCCCCCCCCACCCCCCGTAGTTGACATCTAATCTTACCGCATTGTGATCAGAAAAGATGCTTGGAATGATTTAAATTTTTTGGAATTAACTAAGGCTAGATTTATGGCCCAGGATGTGATTTATCCTGGAAATGTTCTGTGTGCAGTTGAGAAAAAGGTGAAATTCATTGTTTTGGGGTGAAATGTCCTATAGATATCAATTAGGTCTAATTGGTCCATTGTATCATTTCAAGTTTGTGTTTTCTGCTAATTTTCTGTTTAGTTGATCTATCCAGAGGTGTGAGTGGGGTATTAAAGTCTCCCACTATTATTGTGTTACTGTTAATTTCCTCTTTCATATTTGTTAGCATTTGCCTTACATATTACAGAGAAGGTGATGGCACCCCACTCCAGTACTCTTGCCTGGAAACTCCCATGGATGGAGGAGCCTGGTGGGCTGCAATCCATGGGGTCGCAAAGAGTTGGACACGACTGAGCGACTTCACTTTCACTTTTCACTTTCATGCATTGGAGAAGGAAATGGCAACCCACTCCAGTGTTCTTGCCTGGAGAATCCTAGGGATGGGGGAGCCTGGTGGGCTGCCGTCTATGGGGTCACACAGAGTCGGACACAACTGAAGTGACTTAGCAGTACCAGCAGCAGTCTTACATATTGCGGTGCTCCTATGTTGGGTGCGTATATATTCATAATTGTTATATCTTCTTCTTGAATTGATCCTTTGATCATTATGTAGTGTTTGTTTCTTTTCATGGCCTTTATTTCAACATCTATTTTATCGGATATGAGTATTACTACTCCTGCTTTCTTTTAGTCTCCATTTGCATGAGATATCTTTTTCCAGCCCTTCACTTTTAGTCTGTATGTGTCCCTTGTTTTGAAGTGGGTCTCTTGTAGACAGCATATATAGGGGTCTTGTTTTTGTATCCATTCAGCCAGTCTTTGTCTTTTGGTTGGAGCATGCAACCCATTTACATTTAAGGTAGTTATTGATAAGTATGCTCCCATTGCCATTTACTTTGCTGTTTTGGGTTTGAGTTTATAAACCTTTTCTGTGTTTTCTGTCTAGAGAAGATCCTTTAGCATTTGTTGAAGAAATAGTTTGGTGGAGCTGAACTCTCTCAGCTTTTGCTTGTCTGTAAAGCTTTTGATTTCTCCTTCATATTTGAATGAGATCCTTGCTGGGTACAGTAATCTGGGTGGTAGGTTTTTCTCTTTCATTACTTTAAGTATGTCCTGCTGTTTCCTTCTGGCCTGAAGAGTTTCTATGGAAAGATCAGCTGTTATCCTTATGGGAATCCCCTTGTGTGTTATTTGTTGTTTTTCCTTGCTGCTTTTAGTATTTGTTCTTTGTGTTTCATCTTCGTTAATTTGATTAATATGTGTCTTGGGGTGTTTCATCTTGGCTTTATCCTGTTTGGGACTCTCTGGGTTTCTTGGACTTCGGTGGCTATTTCCTTCCCTATTTTAGGGGAGTTTTCAACTATTATCTCCTCAAGTATTTACTCATGGCCTTTCTTTTTGTCTTCTTCTTCTGGGACTCCTATGAGTCAAATGTTGGGGCATTTGACATTGTCCCAGAGGACTCTGAGATTGTCCTCATTTCTTTTAATTCTTTTTTCCTTTCTGCTTCATTTATTTCCACCATTCTATCTTCCACCTCACTTATCCTATCTTCTGCCTCAGTTATTCTGCTGTTGGTTCCCTCCAGAGTGCTTTGGATCTCCGTTATGGCATTATTTATTACTGATTGACTCTTTTTTATTTCTTCTAGGTCCGTGTTAAAAATTTCTTACATCTTCTCAATTCTTGTCTCCAGACTATTTAATCTGTAACTCCATTTTGTTTTCAAGATTTTTGATCATTTTTACTATCATTATTCTGAATTCTTTTTCAGGTAGATTCCCTATCTCCTCCTCTTTTGTTTGGTTTTGTGGACATTTATCATGTTCCTTTACCTGCTGAATGTTTCTCTGCCTTTTCATCTTGTTTAGATTGCTGTGTTTGGGGTGGCCTTTCTGTATGCTGGAAGTTTGTGGTTCCTCTTTATTGTGGAGGTTCCTCTCTGTGGGTGGGGTTGGACGAGTGGCTTGCCAAGGTTTTCTGGTTAGGGATGCTTGCATTGGTGTTCTTGTGCGTGGAGCTGGATCTCTTCTCTCTGGAGTGCAATGAAGTGTCTAGTAGTGAGTTTTGAGGTGTCGATGGGCTTGGTGTAACTTTTGGCCGCCTGTATTTTAATGCTCAGGGTTATGTTCCTGCTTGGTATGTCTTGCTCTGGAACTTGCTGGCTCTTGGGTGGAGCTTGGTTTCAGTGTAGGTATGGAGGCATTTGGATGAGCTCTTGTTGGTTAATGTTCCCAGGCATCAGGAGTTTTCTGGTGTTCTTATTTTGGATTTAAGCCTCCTCCCTCTGGCTTTCAGTCTTATTCTTACAATAGCCTCAAGACCTCTCCATCCATACAGCACCAATGATAAGACATCTCCTTTTGAAGAGAATGGGCTGCCTTTCTGGGTGCCTGGTGTCCTCTGCCAGCATTCAGAAGTCGTTTTGTGGAATTTCCTCATCATTCAAATGACCTTTCGATGAATTTGTGGGGGAGAAAGTTGTTTCCCCATCCTATTCCTCTGCCATCTTAGGACTGCCTGCCCTCCATGTCTGTTTCTTCATTGCTGCCCTGTAAATCAATTCTTTAGTACCATTTTTGTAGATTCTGTATATGTGCGTTAGAATATGATATTTATCTTTCTCTTTCTGACTCACTTCACTCTGTATAATAGGTTCTAGGTTCATCCACCTCATCAGAACTGACTCAAATGTGTTCCTTTTTATGGCTGAGTAATATTCCATTGTGTATACGTACCACAACCTCTTTACCCATTCATCTGTCAATGGACATCTAGGTTGCTTCCATGTTCTAGCTATTGTAAATAGTGCTGCAGTAAACAATGGGATACATGTGTCTTTTTCAATTTTGGTTTCCTCTGGGGTATTAGCCTAGGAGTGGGATTGCTACATCATAGGGTGGTTTTAGTCCTGATTTTTAAAGGAATCTCCATATCATCTTCCATAGTGGCTGTATCAATTTACATTCCCACCAACAGTGCAAGAGTGTTCCCTTAAACAAGTGGGACCTGATTAAACTTAAAAACTTTTGCACAGCAAAATAAACTATAAGCAAGGTGAAAAGACAACCCTCAGAAAGGGAGAAAATAATAACAAATGAAACAACTGACAAGGGATTAATTTCCAAAATATACATGCGGCTCATACAACTCAATGCCAGAAAAACAAACAACCCAATCAAAAAGTGGGAAAAAGACTTAAGCAAACATTTCTCCAAAGAAGGCACACAGATGGCTAACAAACACATGAAAAGATGCTCAACATCACTCATTATTAGAGAAATGCAAATCAAAACCACAATGAGATATCACCTCACACCGGTCAGAATGGCTGCTATCAAAAAGTCTACAAACAATAAATACTGGAGAGAGTGT
The DNA here is from genome assembly GCF_001704415.2 of Capra hircus. NCBI lineage: Eukaryota > Metazoa > Chordata > Mammalia > Artiodactyla > Bovidae > Capra > Capra hircus. Next base: position 44,107,238 of record NC_030814.1, on the reverse strand, counting down.
GGTGAAAAGGGACCTTACCTCTTAATTGCTTAGCCTCTCAGAGCCTCCAGTGCCAAATCTGCTATATAGAGAGAATAATACCTATGGAGTGTTGAGAGGACTTAATGACATAATGTACATAAAGTGCTTAGCCCTATGCCTGATATTCATTCATTCATTCAAAGAAAACACATAGTGAGCATTTGCTCCAATGTGTTAGGCTTTGAAAACTTGGCAATGAACAAAGTAGATTTGGTTCCAGCTCTCTTGGAACATTTAATGAATCATATTAGTAGCTGCTGATTATTCTCAGCAATAACTCTTCACTCTTAGTCCATTTGTTTTGTGCATGAAGATTAAACATGAAGCTCCAGTGATCACTCCATCTGGTCAATAAGCCCCCAACACTTTCCTGAACAAGTTGTGGAGTTGGACACTCTATTCTATACATTCGATTTAATCGATTCTTCAAACCATGACAGCGCTTTCAGCTTAATTACCCATAAAACTAAAGCAAGGATACTTGAGGTCTAACATCATTTTCCAGCTCAGTAATCTATATGTGGCCAACCCTGCAACATTACGTTTAATGGTTTTCAAAGGCTTCGGAAGCTGTCTGTGGGGCTCATCATGAATCAACTGGGCCCAGATATGGCCCAGAATCCCCATGTAAAATAGCTGCTCAGGTTGGAAGCTGCAGATTTTCAAATGAGGAATTGAGCTACTGAATACTTGAGAGGCAAGGCAAGTGATAGGAGGAGTGTGGAGGTAGCAGTGCAAGGGGAAATGATTGGTAGTCTTTGCTAAGGAGATGTGGCTTGAACTGAGGAGAGCTGGGACCACAAGAGGTCCAGCTGCAGGGATCCTTGGTTATAAGGATCCTCCCTGGTTAAGCAAATAAGAATTTAATGGAAAGTTATGGGAGCTGGATCCCATGTAGAGAAATTCTCAGAGGTTTTCAGAGTACACGACAGACTAGTAGATCAGGTTTTCCACAGGGCAGGAACCAAACAGGCCTGGGGAAGACTGGGCAGCAAGAACCACAGGAGTGACTCTGTGACCGTGGGAGGCGGGCTTGTCTGTAGGTTGTTATACCACCAACTCTTCCTTCTCTCCCTGCAGTATCTGTTTCACTTAGAACCTTAGAAGAAGGTCCATCTGGCTGAGCATACACTACAGGTCTGCTTCCTGACTTTTTTGAGAGTGAGGAGTGGAGGGTTCTGGTGACTTTAGATTTTGTCCTGAAAGGTGGGCACTTGGAATCACCCTCTCTCCATTATGCACAATGGTGTAGCAATAAATCCCCAAGAGGAAATTGGACTGCTAGTGGGACAAAGGAAATGGATGTGGGCATATGTACCATGTGAATTGACTAAGCCAATGACTTACTAGTTAAGTCAGCTTTATAATTTATTTTTCTTTGAGGTTTGTGTAAATAAGTCTTGCCTTTCTAGATTTCCCCCATGCAGCTCCTTCATCATCACTGTGCCTGTTGCCCCTGTATTTCTCTTTGTTTGCACTTGTCACACAGCATTGAGAGTATCTGTTGGTGAATAGGATGAGGATGAGTCCTATTCATCTTTGTCTTCTTAGGTCTAGCAAAGTGCTTAACACATAGTAAACACTTGATGAACTATAGCTGAATGAAACAGTATGTGGGGGCATCTTACCAGAAACACAATTTGAGCAACTGGGAATTTTAAGGAGTATGCTTTTTTGGGGTAGAAAGCATTTCAACATCATTTTTAGCATGTGTATGTGTAAAACCCCCTCCACAAAGGCACATGGATTTGAAAGTGCAAGAGTGATAATGTAAAGCATTATGTACTTATGTATGTACTTATGTACACAGAGACATGTACTCTGTGTATTTCAGGTTTTATTGTTAAAATTATTTTATCTTATGTTTTTGATTTTTGGGGAGTATTTTTTAATCCCTCACAAAAGCTTTGTTCATTTAGAAAATTTCCTTGCCTTATTTAATATTACTCAGATATTTTTTCTTTAATCTGGAGACATATTATCCTGTTCCCCAGGATACTCCATATTTCTGTAATCTCCAAGGTATTTGCTGGAATCCAGCCCCATGGTTCTAAGGAGAAACTTGAACTGTTTGGGGCATCCATAGACCTGGTGAATTTAGTTAGTGGCCATGTACAAATGATTTCTTTTGGTCACCCTTTAGTCCTAGATAGGTAATCTCACGTATCAGGGCAGAATTCCAGAGTCTGGATTTTGTCATAAAATTCGATTGTTCTGTTCCTCCCCTGCCTCCTTTACTGAAAGGATTGGCAAGGGATTGTGGAAAATGGAGACTTCTGTGAGCCTAGATTTCTGCCTTTCTGATCTACTCAGAGCAAGCAACAGAAACTGAGTTAGGAGCAGAGAAGACATGTGTTAAAGGCACACAGGGCAACCCCCACCACGGTCTGAAAGGCTGGGGGCCTGGGCAGTCAGGAGTGAAGCTGGAGTTGCAGGCAGATCGTGGCCAGAGAGCTGGACTGCTGAGGCCCCTGGAGCTGTTGCTTTTGACTCTGGATGCCACGGCTTGTGTGGCTGCAGCTCGCACACTGCACACGACCGACTCTGCTTTCCTGGGGCACGGGGAACTTTCCTCCATCCCTAGTCTTCAAATAGATTCTTCATGGTCACAGCCTATCTTCATCTCTTACTGCTGTTTCAGAGTCCTGGATGGGACTGTCTGAGCCGATGGGCCTGGGCCATGTCCCATGCCCTCGCTTCAAGGCAGGTTGGGAAAGCAAGCATCACATTTAAGTCTCTGCCTCCTAATAAGATGCTTAAGAGAGAATTCCCCAAACACACAAAAAAATTTTATCTGCTGGGTCACCGGAATGAAAATGTGCATGATATTTGATTTTAAGCCATTGTTTATAACAGTAAGAACACTATCTCCTTGATGTTTTTAGATCCTGATATTAAAATGTTTTGTTTATTTAACACAGGAGCATGGATGGATGAAGGACCGTGACAGAATGTACTATTTTCCTGTGCATGTCTGAATGAAGTCTCATTGGCCATGAGGCAAGGTTGCATAGAACCTAGCACAAAGGCTCTGGATCCTGGCTTTTCATCTAGTTTCTCTCAAGCTGGCTGACTTGGGAGCCTTGGCTTCCTCATTTGTAAAATGGAGATGAACGTAGCACTTACTTCAGACTTAGAGTTTTTGTGAGATGACATCTATAAAGCTCTTATTATAGTGCCAAGCATATTATAATGGTTCATCAACAGTAGTATTACGAAACAATTGGAGAGTTGAGTTATTGGATTGGCTAGATGAGTCGAAATGCAAAGCCTACCGATATCCAGGATGTACCATACATACACCTTCAAGAATAATCTGGGAAATAAAATATTTATATTACATTAAAAAAAGAATAATCTGGGGGGCAGGAAGGAGGGTAGTTCCCTGGTGACCTAGTGGTTAGGATTCCAGGCTGTCACTGTTATGAAAGGGTTTAATCCCTGGTCAGGGAACCAAGTTCTTGCAAGCTTCGCAGCACAGCTAAAAACAACATCAAAAATAATCTGGGGGAAGGAGGTCATGGTGAAAGCTGGAGTGAGTGACCTCCAAGTTGGATGACCTCCATCAAACAAGATGGGCAAATTCCCAGACACCAGTTGGCCACAGGTGCCTGAGAATACAGTCTTCTTTCAAAGTGCAATTAAATAGGAAAAAACTCAGTGATCTCAAGTTGTAGAGTCACCCTGGTGCCTCATCTGCTTAGTTTAGGCACAGAGATTAACCAGTGCAGGGGGAAATGGCTTATTTCCAGTTTACAGAGTTTTTTTTAGGGGGACGTCTTTGCAGAACTCAAAAGGAGGGTGTTCTCAGATAATCTCAGCAAACTTTGTTTAGGTTAGGATTCTGGGAACATCATCAGTCTGGTCACACTCATATTTCTGTTTTTGTTCCAGTTATCCAGGAAATAATAAATAGGTTTTATTTCTGCTAAGTGCTAGTGTAAGAGCCATCTCTTTTTAATGTTATTTATTGGGAGAAAATATAAAAGATGCCGTTAGTGCATCTAATGGAAATAATCTGTTGGTGTTGGCTAATTCACCTCTTCAAGTATGGTATCAATTTTATTATTATTTAGCATTTTTGCCAAATTAAAAATGAGAATGAGTCACCCAAGAGAGAAAGACAGATTCTAAGAGATGCACTTTTATTTGTTTTCCCAAACGGAGGATCATTTGAATTTATATAAGCTTTTATTTCAGAGTTAGCACACCACCTCTACTACTGGCACACTTAGAGCTGGGTTGATTGTAAAAAGCACCATTTAAATGTTTTCATGGAGGTGTTAGGGAGGGAATATGTACACACTGGTCACCCAGGGAGAGGTTGAAATCATCGTTTCCCTCTTAACGGAAGCAGGGAATGGAATAAACAACCATTTGCATGTAACAGTTGAATGTTTCATGGTGGTGACAATGATTCATCCCTGCTTTCTACAGTAACTAGAGGAAAATGAAACCCAGGTCTTAGGACTTTCAGGCAACTATAGAATGTAAAATTCAAAACCCACCTCATCTCCTGTTCTCTTAGCTCACCTTCCTTGTGTCCCTCCAACATTCTGCCTTCTTTTGCAAAAAGTAGTTTTCACTCTATTTAGCTTTTCACCAGAGGCTTCCTAATTTACACAGGGAATTTGGTTAATGCAGGGAAGGCAAATACGTTTCAACTCTCAGGTTTCAACTTGACATTAATTGGTTTCTAAATAAGGTTGCCTCTAGGAACAACAGGAAGGAGGGCAGTGTGGTTGATTAGTATAGTACTTACCATGGGTTGGAAAGGAAAGCGTGTCATTCGTTTTGCCATCCTCATCTAGGGCAAGATGGCAAAGTCAGGAATCAGGTCTGGCCTTCACCAGGCTGTCACATATTATGAGATTTTGGACAAGCCCTCAGCATCACATCTTTTTCAAATCCCTATTTGGGGGATGGGAGATAAACAGTCTATCATACAAGATGCAAAAGTCTGTTGTAGAGATCAAAAAAGATTTGAAAGTACGGGATCCATATAGTATAATGTTATAGTCTCTTTTTGAAGGAAACACAGATTTATGTAAGTAAGATTCAGGACTCATTGTAAATATACTTATCTATTTTACAAGTGTAGAAGGTTTAGGGGAAGGGGAGTTAGGGAAAGTTTAGGGAAAGTCCTGAGTGGAAATGGGAGAATTGTAGAGAGTTTAGCAATAAAAGGAACTTTATTGTTGTTGTTCAGTTCAGTCTCTCAGTCACATCCGACTCTTTGCAATCCCATGGACTGTAGCATACCAGGCTTCCCTGTCATTCGCCATTGCCCAGAGTTTGCTCAAACTCATGTCCATTGAGTCAGTGATGCCATCCAACCATCTCATCCTCTGTCTTCCCCTTCTCCTCCTGCCTTCAATCTTTCCCAGCATCAGGATCTTTTCCCGATGAGTCGGCTCTTCACATGAGCTGGTCAAAGTATTGGAGCTTCAGTGTTAGCATCAGTCCTTCCAATGAACATTCAGAATTGACTCTCTAGGATTGACTGGTTTCATCTCCTTGCTGTCCAAGGGACTCTCAGTAGCCTTCTCCAGCATCACAGTTCGAAAGAACCAATTCTCTGGCATTCAGCCTGCTTTATGGTCCAGCTCTCACATCTGTACATGACTATTGGAAAAACTATAGCTAAGGAGCTTAGGTATTATCTAGAAGAATGATTTTCTTTTTTCTTTTTTTTTTTAAATGTATGAAATCCCCTTTTCTCCACAGACAAAATCCTCTATGGCTTCCAATACAATGGAAGTGATGCTATTTTGCTTGAAGCTGCTTATTTCTTACCAGGCTTACCAGGATTCTTGGTAGAGAGTAAATGCCATTAAATATGTTTGAATTTAATTAGGTGCCCCAGAAGCCTTCAGAAAGAAGTATTTAAACTTTCCCAGTATGTTAAATTCCCCAGCCGTACTTACAATACCTTGGACTTGGCTTCCAATGTGTGTGACCAAATTCCTCTCACAGAGGCACAGCAGAGAGCTACTTGCGTAACTGGGATGGAAATAATAGGATGCCTAGTATGGAAGAAAACAAAGATTTATCTGCAAGAAAGAACTACATCATAATTGTATTATAAACATGAGGGCATAAAAACCAGCTATTCCATTTCTAAAATCCTTGAGTGGAATGAGGAGTAAGGCAAGGGTCTTGAGTAAGACCTTTGTCTTACTCTCCATCCATCCAAAAAATATTTATTAAGCACCTACTATCTATCAAACACTAGGGATACAATTCTAGGCAAACCCGATGAACTCCTTGATTTCCTGGAATGTATATTTTGTTGAGAGAAATAAACTGGATAAAAATTTTATTTCAGATGATGATATGTGCGATGAAAATAAACGGTGTTTTTGTGCAAAGGAACTGAAAGTAGAGCTTATGAACAGCAAGAACTCCGTACTTTTTCAGTGAACCAATAAAGGCTTTTTATGGGTCACCAGTGGCCACAGAGCACAGATTGACAGCAGATACTTTCAAGAATATCAAGAGTAAGAGCCATATCCACTGTAATCTTAGAGTTCCCATGGGGCACAAAAGAAACTTCATTTGCCTGATGGAGTGGGAGTTTGGCTCAGAGGATTGTGACCAGAGCTTTTATGTCTTTCTGTTTCTGCGCTCCCTGGCAAGGTTTCTGTACCTACAGTGATGTCATAAAAGCTATTCAGTCTTCACAGTGATGGAGCGCAGAGGAGTTGCGTTAGGAATTTATGGCCGCTAGAGACAGGGCACTGGAGCAACCAACTTATAACAAGATAACTTGAATAAATCTTGTTGACTGAGGAAAAGGCAGAGCATTTTATGGACCTAGAAAACAAATGAGAGAGAGAGAGAGAGAGAGAGAGAGAGAGAGAGAGAGAGAGAGAGAGAGAGAGAGAGAGAAGGGCTCAGAGCTCAGAGAAAGTGGGTACAGAAGAGAACTCAAGGTTCATAATAGATCAGGCTTGAGAAGCAATTGGACCAAACGGGACGCTCTGGGAGCCAGAGGACAAAAGCTAGTTTCATTGGTACTGTGATTTCACCCTTCATTGTGGGAAGGAAAGCGGGAATAAAATACCCTATGTGAATTCTGTTTTAAAAACACATAGTAACTAAAATGAACTCGCAATCTGACCGCCCAAAAGATACCCTAAATTTGAAGTGTTTCTCATTTGTGCTTTTTGAAGAAAACAATTAGTAGTATCAACTGTTGGCTGAAAAATATGCACAATCTAAAAGCTGAGAATTATGTTTTATTTGGCAAGCAGAACTGAGGACTTAAGTCTGGAAGGCAGCCTCTCAGATAACTGAGAGACTGCCCCAAAGTGGTAGGGGAGGGACCAGGTTATATAGGAGGTTTCACAACAAAGACCAGACAATTGAAACATCAAAAGGTTACCGTTAATTAAAGAAAATCGGATATCTCAAGTTAAGGAATTTAGCTCGTTGCTATATATGGGAAGATGTGAGAGTACAGGCTCAACAAAACCGTTCCTTTGATGTGCATGTTAACCATGTAGGCCAGCGTTGGGCTTTTCTCCATCCCTGACTCCCTCAGGATTCAGAGTCAGGGTGGCTGCTGTGGCTGATGGCTTGACGGCTGAGGCATCTTTTGTTTATTGATATAGCAGGCAACATCGTTCATCCACACAACAGGAACACTGTCACGGAATTGTGAAGTCCTTCTCCTTTCCCTCACCCTGCCATCCTCCCCTCCTCGCCTTGGTATATGGCTTTAGGTCCAGGGAGGGCTCAGGTTGAGAGGGGAGATAGGTGATAAACGCCCCTTTTCTCTTTGTGTTAGTCTGGTGAGATGCAAAGCCCCCTTGACTCTGACAGGTCCTGGCCATTTGTACAGGCAGAGAGATGACGATGAGATATTGGGACTTTTGTGTTTAGCCTTGTTCGAGCTGCCAGATGAGGCGAAAGGAGCAGTTGTTTCAACGTCATCATTACCTCTAAAATGTCACAGTCCAGGGAACTCCCTGGTGTTCCAGTGGCCAAGACTCGGGCTGTCACTGCTGTGTACTCGGGTTCAATCCCTGGCTGGGGAACTAAAGATCCCACAAGCCATGCAGCCAGAAGGAAAGTAAAACAAAACATACCCCGCAAATCATTGTGGTCAAATCTCATTACACCTCAGTGTACCACCATAGAACTCCAGGATATTCAGAGGCCCCCAAAGCCCATGGAATATAGCAGTGTTTGGATTTCCCACAGTTGTCTAATCTTCCTTCCCCTCTCTAAGGGCTGTGGAAGCAGACATCCTCTTCCCTGCTCCCCATCAGCTCTGCAGGACCCAGTGCCATGCCTGGCATTCATTCATTTGCCAGGTGAATAAGTTGATGGCCCGCCCATCTGTGCCTGGGTGCCTGGTCACGCTTCTGATTCACTTCTTCGTCCGTAAAACTAAGCCTACCCTTTAGTTACATCACAGGATTTCCTTGAGGGTCAAGCCAAGTAATGGATTTTTTTGTTTTTTTGAATACAGAAGGTTAGGTAAAGCTGTATGGTGGAGTTAAATGTGAGTGTGCTGTTGAGTGGAGAGAGGATGTTAGAGGTGTCCCCTTTGCTGCTCATTCCTGCTCTTCAGATACAAACGTGTGTCAGGTCCAGTCATGTGCTACGTTTTCAGAGCACAGACTGACAGACACAGACAGACTCTCCTCTCTGCTCCTGTCAGGGTAATGGGTACTACTGAGATGCTCATCTTCATTTATCTAATAGAGGGTGTTCGTTTTGATTTATTCAGGAGGTTTGCCATGATTAAGGTGTCCTCTTTGTTATTAGGATAAAGACTGACCTTTTCTTTCTGGAGGTGAATGACTAATGAAAGAAAACTTTCTTTTTTTACTATCCAGTCAGGGTAATTGGATGGTTTCTCTCTAGAGACCAATCTGTTACTGATTTAACACTGGAAGTTCTTTATGAAAAATTTAATGCTTTTCCTAAACCATTAAGTGATATTAAACCTTGGACTAAACAATGGGCACAAGAGAAGAGGAGGTAGATTTTTAAAATGGACTCATTGGGGAGGGATCAACTGGGAGGTTGGGACTGACATACACATACTACTAAATATAAAGTAGATACCTAGTGAGAACCTACCGTATAGCACAGGGAAATCTACTCACTACTCTATACTGACCCACATGGGAATAGAATCTAAAAAAGAGTGGAGATATGTATATGTATAATTGATTCACTTTGCTGTACAGTAGAAACTAACACAACATTGTAAATGAACTATATATACGTCCATAAAAATATTACGGACCTCCCTGGTGGCTCAGACGGTAAAGCGTCTGTCTACAATGCATGAGACCTGGGTTCGATCCCTGGGTCGGGAAGATCCCCTGGAGAAGGAGATGGCAATCCACTCCAGTACTCTTGCCTGGAAAATCCCATGGACAGAGGAGCCTGGTAGGCTATAGTCCATGGGGTCGCAAAGAGTTGGACACGACTGAGCGACTTCACTTTTACTTTCATAAAAATATTAAAAAAATAAAATAGGCTCATAATTCAGTTCATTTCAGTTGCTCAGTTGTGTCCAACTCTTTGCAACTCCATGAATCACAGCATGCCAGGCCTCCCTGTCCATCACCAACTCTTGGAGTTTACCCAAACTCATGTCCATTGAGTCGGTGATGCCATCCAACCATCTCATCCTCTGTCGTCCCCTTCTCCTCCTGTCTTCAATCTTTCTCAGCATCAGGGTCTTTTCCAATGGGTCAGTTCTTTGCATCAGGTGGCCAAAGTATTGGAGTTTCAACTTCAACATCAGTCCTTACAATGAACACTCAGGACTGATCTCCTTTAGGATGGACTGGTTGGATCTCCTTGCTGTCCAAGGGACTCTCAAGAGTCTTTTCCAATACTACAGTTCAAAAGCATCAATTCTTCAGCGCTCAGCTTTCCTTATAGTCGAACTCTCACATCCATATATGACTACTGGGAAAACCATAGCCTTGACTAGACGGACCTTTGTTGACAAAGTGATATCTCTGCTTTTTAATATGCTGTCTAGGTCATCAAAACTTTTCTTGCAAGGAGTAAACGTCTTTTAATTTCATGGCTGCAGTCACCATCTGCAGTGATTTTGGAGCACAAAACAATAAAGTCTGACACTGTTTCCTGTGTTTCCCCATCTATTTCCCATGAAGTGATAGGACCAGATGCCATGATCTTAGTTTTCTGAATGTTGAGCTTTAAGCCAACTTTTTCACTCTCCTCTTTCACTTTCATCAAGAGGCTCTTTAGTTCTTCTTTGCTTTCTGCCATAAGGGTGGTGGTGTCATCTGCATATCTGAGGTTATTGATATTTCTCCCGGCAGTCTTGATTCCAGCTTATGCTTCATCCAGCCCAGTGTTTCTCATGATGTACTCTGCATATAAGTTAAATAAGCAGGGTGACAATATACAGCCTTGACGTACTCCTTTTCCTATTTGGAACCAGTCTGGCTTTCAGTCTTATTCTTAGAGTAGCCTTAACACTTCTCCATCCATACAGCACAGATGATAAAACATCTATGTTAATGGTAAAAAAAATTCTCCACAGTGAGGGACACCCAGAGAGGTTCTCAGAGTTACATAGAGAAGAGAAGAGGGAGGAGGGGGATAGAGGTGACCATGAGGAGAAGAGGGAGAGTCAAAGGGCAGAGAGCAATCTAGCCAGTAATCAATTCCCTATGTGCTCTCCAGAGTCTGGAACACCCAGAGAGGTTCATGGAGTTGCATAGATAAGAGAAGAGGGAGGAAGGAGATAGAGGTGACCAGAAGGAGAAGAGGGGTAGTCAAAAGGAGAGAGACAGGTCTAGCCAGTAATCAGTCCCTTAAGTGTTCTCAATAGCCCAGAACACCCAGAACACCCAGAGAGATTCACAGAGTTAAGTAGAGAAGAGAAGGGGGTGGGAGGAGATAGAAGTGACCTGGGGAAGAAAAGGGAAAGTCAAAAGGGGAGAGAGCAATCAAGCCAGTAATCACACCCGTATGTGAAAGTGGATACTGAAGATGAGATTCTTAAAGGTGCAAAATTGATAACAAATACCGAAAAGCAAAGATTAAAAATCTAGAGTAGAGGTTAGACTCTCAAAAATGCAATGTTCTAAATATGAAACAAAATCAACCAGAAAAATTATAAAAAAATATATATGAAATTTGCTTTAAAAATAGGGTCTTTTTTGGCAATGTAATAGCAGGTTATAAAAATGAAAGTTAAAGGAGTAATATAAAGAACTTAAAAATAAAAAAATTCAAAAATGGTAATAGTAAAAATGAATTTCTCTAGGAATTTCTCTGGAGCTGTTGAGGGCAGTGTGGGGTCAGTTCAGTTTCAGATAGTTCCTTGTTTCAGCTTGTACCTCTTCTCAGGAATATAGGCCCCTTCCAATGCTTAGTCAATGTTAACTATAGAGTTTTAATCTGCTGCACCTGTCACTTCCAGAGCAGTCCCCTCTTTTTATTTTGGCTTCCTCTGTTTGCAGGTCTCTTCAGTGTCTAATTTCCACCCTGGCACAAGGGGGTGAAGGTGGTCACTTATTTAGGCTCATTTGTCCAGTTGTGCTGTGGGGAGGGAGGAACACTGCAAACAAATATCACTGGCATGTGTGGGGTGTGCTCGCAGTGCCTGGGCCACACTGGGTTTGCCCCAGCTCATGGCGCGTGTGCTTTCCCGGTCTACACTGCTCAGGCTCCATGCTGCTCTGCAGGGGAACTGTCCAAAGTGGGCTCCAAGTTTCTTGCACTTCCCCAGTCTAAGCTGCTCAGGTTCAGGTCCTTGGGTGCTCCACAAGGGCGCAGACTCAGTTGGGCATGTGTTTTGTGCCTTTCCCAGGTCGGAGCAGCTTAGGTGAACAGGTGCTTGGCAAGTGCACTGTCCCAGGTGGGCCATGGTCTTTATCTCCACCCCAGTCCCGGGAACTTGGTTTCCTGGGTGCACCACGAGAGCACCATCTCAGGTGTGCTGTATGTCTCCTCTGGGGAGCTGATCTCAGGCTGCGACCCTCCTGGCAGATGTCAACCATCCAGGATCCCAGGAAGACGTGGTTAGCGCCTGGGAGCCTGCTCACAGTTTTGTGGAGGATGCTGGTCTCTGGGGCCGAGATTGCCCCTTGCCTTCCATATCTGACTGTAGCACGCCTGCCTCCGCCTCCAGTGGGGTGTGGGAGGGGCCTGTATGCAGCAGGCTAGCTCTCCTTTGGTATTCACTCAATCCTTTGTTCTGTGAGCAGGCCAGGATGCGTGTTGGGTTAGAGCCTTTCATGGGAAAGTTCTCTCTTTTTTTTCCTCTCTGGCTATCCCACAGTTCGGGTTGCTGTTAGCTCCCTCAGGTTGTCCTCAGGGCATTTAGGCCTGGCCCTTACCCTAAGCATGCAGCCCGTGCCTCCCTGTCTAGCCCCCGCTTGCTGGTGGCCGACCCAAGCATCTGGGCTACTTCTCCGCTGGGAGTTGCGGTTAGGTTAGGCACCTCCTCTGTGGGTGTTTTTTTTTTTTTAAATTTCTCCCGGTTGTGTTGCCCTCTAAGATTCCAAAACTCCCCACAGACCCGCTGGTGAGAGGATTTCTTGCTGTTTGGAAACTTCTCCTCCTTCACGACTCCCTCCCCAGGATGGGTCTCCATCCTTAATTCTTTTGCCTCTCTTTTTGTCTTTTATATTTTGTCCTACCTCCTTTCAAAGAGAATAGGCTGCCTTTCTGGGTGTCTGGTGTCCTCTGCCAGCATTCAGAAGTTGTTTTGTGGAAGTTGTTAAGCATTCAAATGATCTTTTGATGAATTTGTGGGGGAGAAAGGGGTCTCCCCATTCTATTCCTCCACCATCTTGGGACAGCCCCCTGGAAGTGCATCTTATCCCTAGGCTTAGGGCATGTAAGTAGCTACACATGGCTAGGCATACAGTCCTGTAGCATCTGAATTGTAAGGAGGTACCAGGTTTAAAAGCCCAATTTCCTGTGTGTGTTTATGAGGGTGTGTGTGTGTGTGTGTGTGTGTGATACACATGACAGGTGTTGATCTGCTGGTTTGTGTAAACTTTTCGCAAACACAGTCTAACTCCTGAGGAACTAATTGGGACGTTCCCAGAGTAGAAGAAGATCCACCACAAACTGCAGCTTTGCAGTAGTAGGTAGAAGGTTTGCTTGTTTTCTCTTGGCAGTAATTGCTTCCTTGCCTGAAGAAGGGGTAGGGGAGACAGCGGCGCTCGCCAGGAGCTCTGGGCCCACGGTTTCTAAGTGGTCTCAGGCAGAGCCTGAGGCTTCCAGCCAAGTAGCTGGTTGTCACTGAAAGCCAAACATTTAGTTTTGAGTTCAGCTCCCATTTGGAATTCATTTCCCAGACCTCGAAGTATGAGACGAAGCAGTTGTTATTTATTTATTTTCCTTTATTCTTAGGCTTGTTTGCTTTCTGGCAAGGAGTCAAGCTTGTTTCTGTGAAGGCTGGAGTCCTTAGGTATTTGTAAAATGAGGAAAATGCCACGGATGGTGTGTGAAGGCGATGTACAGAAATTGGACAGGAGGGAATTGAGCCAACTCTGCCTGAATTATGTTGGTTATCTCCTGCCTTAGAAAATCGGAAAGTGAGAAGCACTGTGGTCCGTCATTGTAACACCCATATCCCTCCCTTTCTCCCTTCCTCCCTCCTTCCCTCCTTTTCTCCTCTCCTTCCTTCCTTCCCCTCTCCCTCTCTCCCTTCCTTCCTCCTTCCTTCCTTACTTCCATATTAAAAAACTGAATTGAGCATCTATTATGAGCTAAGTAATACCATGGTAATTTAAACACAGTTCCTAGCTTCTAGAAACTCATGATTGAGTAGGCAAGACAGACAATAAACAGGACACTGCAATCTTACCAAGTACTTATTACACCAGAAATCTACGCAGACAGTCCAGGGTGCACAATAAAGCGGGCTGTTACCTCTGTCTGGCACGGGGGGTTAGGGGATCAGGAAAGTCTTCTTAGAGCAGTGTTTCCCGCTGAATCCTGAAGAGTCAGAAGGAGGGGCAGGGTGATGAAGAACCAAGCCATGTGATGGGTCATCATTATGGAAGTGGACAGAAAGGGGTGAATTAAAGGTGACTATGGAGAAGACATTAACAAGTGGTTATGAAAGGCAGGAAGGGGTGACTGAATGGCAGTGCCGCTTACGGATGCTTCTGCTGAGATACAGCCAGGCTGTCAGCCCAGCGTGGAGCGGGGTGGGCAGGGCCTGTGTCAGGGCCGAGTGGCTTGGCTCTCGTCACAGTAGTCATAAAGACTCATCCAGTTACTTTATGGCAAGTCTAGTGACAACTGCTTTGATTATATTCTTTCAGTGTACCTGCAATGTGGCTCTATGTTATGAGAGATTATTTCTAGGTGATACCCAGCTGAGGCATTGAGGAACATTGAATTGCACAGAGAGCTCCCTTTAATTCTTTCCCAGCTTTCTGATGATTGCAAGGAGAAAGCCTTAGTTTGAAGTTGCTGTGTTTTTAACTCCGGTCTCATACATGGTAATCTTCATTTTGACAAAGAGAAGGCAGTCTCAGGCACAGAACCTTCAGCAGAAATAGTATTTAGCTAGAATTTAACAAAATTTTGTTTGTTATTTACTGAGAAACATTTTTCAGTACAATTTTTATTGGTATTAATCTTATGGTTAGTATCAATTTATGGTGATACTGGTTTTCTATGTATGGTAACAATTCATTGTTTCCTATTATAGTGCATTAAGTGAAAACATAGATTAAGTTTAAGAAAAATGTTACTTGTATTTCAGATTTTATGCAGATATGGCAAAGATCAGAAAGGAATATGTTGATGACTAAAGTTTGTATATTTTCACTCCTTGCCTTAACTCTATCAGGAAAATGCCATTTTAATCTCAATTTAGTTACTACAAAATTGAGATTTAAAGAGCTTAAATGATTTGGTCAGGGTCAATCCGCTAGCAAGTGAGAGATGAGGATTGAACCTGAATCCATCTGACTCCAAATCCCATGTTTCTAACCTTGAGGACATAGACAGACCTCTACTGACCAGATATCTGGCAGCAGGTAATAGGAGGGTTCTAGAATGTTAGACCTGGAATGATCTTGGCAATCCATTGGTCCATTTTTATCATACTGTGTTTTTTAACCACCAGCTCTTTTATTGTATATTTTTAAAAGAACAAGATTGTTTAGTGAGTTATAATTAACATATTCTCCTCAGTTCAGTTCAGTTCAGTTGCTCAGTTGTGTCCGACTCTTTGCGACCCCATGAATCGCAGCATCCAGGCCTCCCTGTCCATCACCATCTCCCGGAGTTCACTCAGACTCATGTCCATCGAGTCCGTGATCCCATCCAGTCATCTCATCCTCGGTCATCCCCTTCTCCTCCTGCCCCCAATCCCTCCCAGCATCAGAGTCTTTTCCAATGAGTCAACTCTTCACATGACGTGGCCAAAGTACTGGAGCTTCAGCTTTAGCATCATTCCTTCCAAAGAAATCCCAGGGTTGATCTCCTTCAGAATGGACTGGTTGGATCTCCTTGCAGTCCAAGGGACTCTCAAGAATCTTCTCCAACATCACAGTTCAAAAGCATCGATTCTTCTGTGCTCAGCCTTCTTCACAGTCCAACTCTCACATCCATACATGACCACAGGAAAAACCACAGCCTTGACTAGATGGACCTTAGTCGGCCAAGTAATGTCCCTGCTTTTGAATATGCTATCTAGGTTGGTCATAACTTTTCTTCCAAGGAGTAAGCGCCTTTTAATTTCATGGCTGCAGTCACCATCTGCGGTGATTCTCCTAGTTATTATAAATCAAATAAAGAGGGGGCATTGTCCACTGAAACTCTGGATTAGCCTGAAAGAACCAGTATTGCCTTGGGGTCTTATAAAGTCTATTGAGAGTAATTTGTGAATGTCTACTGGTATCTTTGTGGATTCTTGGGTGTCTGAGGATCCTGAGTTGAGAACAACCTATCTTGATCACCTCTCTATTTACTGAGACACAGAGAAAGGGACATGTTTTGTCACGTGTGAGTAAGCAACAGGGCCCAAAATGGAGTCCAAATACAGTCCTCCTTCATCTTGAGAAGGTGCCCTTTCCTTCTGCCACTGTTCACCTGAGCTCCATTCCCCTAAAAGCACTGGCCCACGGACTTGGCTTCTGATCACTCCTGACCCTTGGCTGCGACCTACCGAATAGCACAGGGAACTGTATTCAGTGTCTTGTAATAATCCATAATGGAAAAGAATCTGAAAAAGCATAGATATGTATGTTTAACTGAATCATTTCAAATGCACCTGAAACATTGTAAACCAACTATACTTCAATAAAAATTAAAAAGAAAAATCAGATTTGGAAAAGAAACAAAAAAATACCCTGATTGAATTCTCTAATTCAAACTTTCTGTATGTCAGTTAGCTTAAAATAAATGAAATGGATAGAAAAGCTATAATAGAGTCACAGGTGCCTTGAAACACATTTCAAGGTAATACCAAATTTATTTATTACACAGTTCAGCTTTCACTTTGCCAACTTAACATGAATAAAACTGTCACTTTTTGAGAAGGAACTTTGAAAACACCCCAGTATTGCAATGCCTTCTCAACCACCGGCCCTGCCTCTAAACTCTTTCTCTTTATTTCCATTCTCTTTGCTACACCTTAAGCAAAACTCTGGTGCTGTCTCTTCTTGGCTGGATATTCAAAACCTTTCACAAATGGGCCAGACAACCATCTTGGTGTTCCCTGGCTTGCAGTCATTGCTCAGCTACGCTGGGTAGTTCACCCTGAACTTGCCACCTAGTTTCACGCCTTTCTGCCTAGCTGGTTTTTTTGCATCTCCCCGGAGGATCTTCCCTTCACATATTTTCTTATTCTATTTTTCCATCCTTCAGAGCCCTACTGAATGGCTCCATCTCAACCGTATCTTCCTAGATCTCATCATTTAGGGGAAGTCTCCCATATTTCTAGATTTATCTATATTTTATTTAAAATTTCTCATTAATTTCTTCTGTGTTAAAAAATTCAAAGGTTTTTTATAGTCAAAAGAAAATTAAAAATGACCCATAATTTTCTAAGCCTAATAATATTTTTTAATATAAAAAGTCATGCATGCATTTTGTTGGAAAAATCTGACAGTACAGAAAGGAACAAAAGAAAAACACAAAAGCTTCCTCACTACTCCATCCCCCCTTTACCTTTTTTTTCTTTTTCAACTAAAGTACAATTGATTAACAATGTTGTATTAGTATTAGGTGTACAGCAGAGAGATTTATATATATATGTATATAATAATCTTTTTCATATTTTTTCCTTTATAGGTTATTACAAGATATTGAATAGAGTTTCCTGTGCTATATAGTAGGTCCTTGTTGGTTATCTATTTTATATATGGTGCTGTATATATGTTAATACTATACTCCTAATTTATCTCCCCTCTTCCCTTTGGTAACCATAAGTTTGTTTTCTATATCTGTGGGTCTATTTGTATTTTGTATATAAGTTCATTTGAATCATTAAAAAAAATCCACATATAAATGATATCATATGATATTTGTCTTTCTCTGTCTGGCTTACTTTGTGTGATAATCTCTAGGTCCTCCATCTTTAGCTTTAGCAGTTAACAGTCAGCTCTGTGTGATTGTGCTCATCTACCCCCTAGACTATCCAAACTCCTGGAGGACTGCTACTGTAGCCTTGTATCTAGTGCTGTACATTGTATACAGTGAGCATACAGTTAGTTGTTGTGATCACACAACCAATTCTAAGTTGTTTCACTTAGACAGACTATATAATGTATATTTTATAGATCTGATCTGAAATACATAGATGGCCAGATATTTCTCTAGAAAAGATGACTGTATTTGGGATCAGTAGATAATTGCAGTTTAGGGTTTGCAAACATGGAGAACCATATGCAAGTGCCTGCACGGCAAGGGAAGGAGAATGCTTTTATAGTGGGAAAAGGAAAGTGGGAGGGCTGTAGTACAGAGTTCATGGTTTTTCACTGGCTGAGTCCTTGCCAGGAAAGGGATCTTTCTTCCTCCTGTTCAGTTCAGTTCATCGCTCAGCTGTGTCTGACTCTTTGCGACCCCATGGACTGCAACACGCCAAGCTTCCCTGTCCATCACCAACTCCTGGAGCATACTCAAACTCATGTCCATTGAGTCAGTGATGCCATCTTATCCTCTGTTGTCCCCTCTCCTCCCACCTTCAATCTTTCCCAGCATCAGGGTCTTGGGCTCTGCTATAGTCACAGGGCATGAGAGCACCCCCTTCTTGTCTCCCATGTCTATCTCATGGAGGTTTCTGTTTAACTTTTACAGTTGACATCAAACACAATAGAAAAAGTCCACCTTCAGGGTAGCCTGGAAATGAATGACTGCCCTCCAAGAGGAGAGGCACTGGAAAAGAGAGTTTCTAGTCCAGTATTTTACAGATGCAAGGAATAGATTCTCAGTTTTCCTCATCTTTTATTGAAAGGCTGAATATCTCTAGGATCCCAGGTGAGCTACAACTTGAGTCTTAGGAAAGGCAGGAGGCCCCTTTCTCATCTCGCTCTCTTCTTCATGGAGTCTATGGTTCTTTCTATATCTTTTCCAATGTCCTATCTTTTCTAAAAAAACTTCTTTCCTTTGCTTACTTACTCATCTGGTCCTGGGCCCCAGATGGCCATTCCTGGCTTGACTCTGCAAAACCCTCCAGCTTGGTAGACCACAGTTAACTGACAACAGTGTCTAGGCTACTCGGTTCCCAGTTTTCAGGGGAGCAGCCTGATTGGCCCAGCTCTTCTCTTCTTGGCAGACTGATGTTACAGGATGTCAGTGGGTGG
The DNA here is from genome assembly GCF_001704415.2 of Capra hircus. Taxonomy (NCBI): domain Eukaryota; kingdom Metazoa; phylum Chordata; class Mammalia; order Artiodactyla; family Bovidae; genus Capra; species Capra hircus. The sequence goes on along the minus strand of NC_030814.1, from coordinate 44,088,429 downwards.
CTGTGCTTATGTCAGGCTTCCACCCCTGGACCAATCAAATGTGACTAGGGACTGAGACCATGTGGTAGGGGAACCCAGTCCAGCTGCCTCCGCAGGGCTCTGGCAGAGAACAGATTCCCTAAGGGGAAGACGTGGGTAGACTAAGGGAAGAAATTCGAGACTGAATCAAGTAATGAGCAATTAAGTACCTGGGAGATATTTAAAGAAATTAAGATCTAGGGAGGACTTGAAAGCCTCCTTTAATTCTGTGTTATTCCATGGATGAAAAGATCTATTTTTTTTCGGCTTGATTCCATAGAGTATAGCCAGAACTAATAAGTGGGAGTCGAAGTGAGGTGCTGAGCATATTAGGAAAAACAAACTCTAATAGTAATGGTCTCTAATTAAGCTACCTCTTGAGGTCACGAGTTTCCTCTGTGGGAAGTGTTTGAATAGAACTTGGATGAGTTCTTTTGATGGGGCCTTGGTGCATTTGGAAAGGTCTGGATCAGACAACCTTGAAAAGTTTTTTTCCAACATTTACGATTCCAAGGACTTACTTTTAAGGGTTTCTTCTTAACCACATTCACAAAACATCTCAGCAAACACATGTGCACCTCTGAGTTCAACACCTGGCGTGTGGCATTCACACCACTGAGGAGCACTTTCTGATTTGTGTCTCCCAATTTGACTGCAGTTTTATCGGAGGCTACTTAGCCATCTGGCTGCTGCTACCTCCTGTCTCCTGGAGTGCTCATAGCTTTCAGCAAGGCTTGGTCGTCTCAGGCTCATTTCATTTTCTAAACAGCTAAGCAATTATAATACAGGAAGCGAGAGAGAGGCTGACAACAAAGCCGCCCTATTTGTAGTGAGCTGGGAAAAAAGCTTGACTGCCTGGAAAGGATCTACTAGTGATTTTGAATCACCGAACTCATTGCTAACTAACATTGTAATTAGAATTAAACCATGAAAGCCAAGATTTAGGAGACCATCTGGTCTGCTGTTTGGAGAGGGGGAAAGAACATTCCAACCTTGGAGAATGGAGTTGCTGGGGCTCCTGCACATGACCTTGTACTTTACTTGACTTCTTTCTATTTCAATCTCCTCTGTGATGGATGGCAAATGCTGCGCTGAGAAAACACAGATGTTTTCCAAGACCTTGACAGAATGGGCTCCCTCCATTCTCTGGCTGGAATCCAGTAGCACCAGATCTGTGGACATTTACTGGGGGCCTGTTACCTGCAGGAGACTGGGTTAGTTCCTGTAGTTTAAAAGCATATAGCATCTTCCCTTCAGGAGACTAGAATCTAACTGGAGGGAAAAATATAAATTCCTGAACAGTTGAATGACAAGTACAAAAAAGTCAAAGTAGAGGGACCCTGGTGATGATGAGAGTTTTGAAGGATGGAGGGATATGGCTCACAGTGACCCATGGATGCTTATTCTAGAGGTGTTAGCTGGGGCTTGTGGACTTGATTAGGTGAAAGGGGCATTCAAGGTAATTGGAGCCATTATGAACAGGGCAAGATGCTGGAAGGCCAAGGCTCATTCAGAGGGCCACGAGTACATCAGTTTGAGAAGAGCACTCACACAGGGTGTTGGGTTTAGCATTCTTTGCTAGTAGACAGGGAGCTAAATGATTCTGTTTTATATGCTCTGCATGCGGATCCAGCACTCTTTTTGTAAACTTTGAAAGCAGTGTTTCAAAGACAGTTCTGTTCTGTGTTACTGCCTTTAACCTTGAGTTATAAACTTGCATCATTTATGCTAATTTCCCTGACATTACCGTTCCTGAGCCTTTTCTCTCGAGCCAAGAAGGTGCCTCTCTCTTATACCCACCTGTGGGGCCTAGCTTTGACCTTGGGAATTATAAGGAAAAAGGTATCACCTCTTTCCTATACCCTGGTCATTTTGATATTTGAAGTCAGCTATTATACCTCCCCTGAATTTTATCTCTTCTGAGTTAATCACTTCTAATTTCCTTCTTCATTCCTCAGAATATGGCCCTCACCATTCTGGGTACCCATATTTGACACAAGCTACTGTATGTACCAGTTTTTTGCAGTTTTATACCTTGTATTAAGATAATTGGAGGTAGGGATGACCTACATCTTTGATAACAGCCTTCAATAAATGCAGTCACTTCTCTTGAGAGGATCTCTTAGGCTGTTGGAATTCTGTGAGCTGTAACCTTCTCTGGGGGTACTAAAGCATCTCTCCCAGAGATACGTCTGTGTCAAAGAAAGCCTTGAAGAAACAGCTCCCTATTTCCTGTACCTTTCTTTTTTCTCTGTCCATCTATATACTGTAGAAAGGACACACTTGCAAAGAGAGCACACATTCCTATTCAGTTTGCAATGCATGAAGCCTCATGGAACATTTACTTTCTAGGTAATCTTCACTTTTTAACTGGCATTCGTTTATGAAATTATTCAGGCAATTAGATCATTTGTTCATTTGCTCATTCACTGAGTACCATCCATAACAGACGCGTGCTACAGATGTGTATTCAGAGTTGAGTCTGTGTCCTGAAGGAGATTGCAGGTGAATGGGGATAGATTCTAAGGTGAGTGGATACAGTTCAGAGGGATCAATGCTAAAATGGGTAAAGCAGGGACACAAAGCAAGGAGTCACGAAGTGGGCAGTGCTGGGGAAGGTGGAGGAACTTTATGATCAGAGACCATAGTGACTGGATCATGTGCTTCTTGAGATCCCCCAGGTTCTCCAAACTGGGAATTTGGGACAGTGCTTTGTTCATCTGTTTTGGCCTCTGCTCCTAGCATAGTACTTGGCATTATAAATGCCCGATAAATATTTATGGAATAAGCTGAATGAGCTGCCATCGTTCATCAGAGTCAGAGCAGCTCTTCTCTGAAGTTGCATTCAGTAAGCAAAAGGTTGAAGAGAAAGTACCCAAAGAGAATGCCCAGAGTTGCTTGGATTTTTGCCAAGAGCATACAGAAAGAGTCCACCAAGTTGAGTTACTCAGCATGAAAAATGCCATCTCTCCCAATAGCTCCATGTTTCAACTTGAGCTCTTTCCCCTCTGCTGGGAACTCCTGCTGGGGTTCTGGGGACCATCTGTTTCCCAGCATTTGGTCTTGGGGAAAGGAGAGTGGATGTCCCCATTTCTGTGAAATTCTTCCATTGTCTCTCCCCATGGTAGGTTCTCCTCCTACATTCCAAGGCCTCAAACTCTCACCTCGCTGGGTGGTGACAACAGTTAATATGCCCATCAAAAGGCTCAGGCTCCACCTACTTGATGAATTATCAACTCTTTGTGGTATTTGCAAATTACACAACCATTAGGCAAATGCCCTTCACCCTACAGAGTCTGCATCTTGTGCTCCAAAAATAGTTATTCAGGATACTTATTGAAATGTTTTCAAACTTTACATTATTCCATTAATTCTTCTTTGAGATAGTTAGGGAAGGTGTCCTCGCTCTAATTTATACAGAAGAGCTTATGAAGAGCTGAGTTTTCTTAAGATGAAACTGTTGTTAAGAGTGGAAACTCAAACTCAGGGCTTCAGTTGATTCAATTATAAAAAATATTCTCTTGCTTGTGAAAGTTAGATAGGTTCCCTGTAGAAAGTCTGGATGAAAGAAGAAAAGTGAAATCATGACACAGAGATAGTTGCTGTTAACAGCTTGAATTTTCTTTGGCTCCTTTTTATTTCTTACCCAGATAAGATGCAATTACATACATATATACATTTTTATTGATACTGAAATCCTATTATACCTGCCATTTTATAGCCTGTCTTTTTATTGAGATAGAATTGACATATAACATTAATTTCAGATATGCAACATAATGATTCAACATATGAATGTACTGTGAAATGGTCACCACGATAAGTCTAGTTAGCATCCATCACCATTTTTAGTTATAATTTTTTGCCTTGAGATGAGTTCTTTTAAGATCTACTCTCTTAGGAAATTTCAAATATTCCATACAATGTTATTAACAATAGTCACCATGGTGTACATATATATCCAGGACTTATTGATTTTATTTTGACCACCTTCACCAATTTAGCTCATCCCCCACCCCCACCTCTGGCCACCACCAGGATGTTCTCTGTATCTGAATTTACATTTATTTACTTGTGGTTTATTAAAAAAATTTTTTTTTGTATATTGCATGTAAGTGAGATCTTACGGTGTTTGTCTTTTTCTGACTTATTTTACTGTAACCTGCCTTTACAGATTATAATATCGTTCATTATTCAACATGAATTTATGGACATTTCCTACATGCCAGGTGTGGACTAAGTCCTATAGTCAGATAGGGAGACTGGCATTCAACAATCACAGGAATAAATGCAGAATCAGAAACCGTGAGAAGTGACAGGGAGGAAAGATACGATCCTGGGAGGCAAGAAACAAGAGGACCTGACAAAACTGAAGTTTGGGGAATAGCATTCTGGGGAAGTGGCGTTTCACAGTCGTCTATGGTGATGATGTCTTTGCCAGAAAACAGAGCGGGACACGGTACAGGCAGCTTCCACTCATAGTGACTGGAGTGGAGGCCCAGAGCCAACAAGAGCTCTCGAGAACTGTGAGGCTGAATGAGGGCCCCATTGATCAGAGCGAGGTGAGCAAGGGGGAGGAGGCTGCTGGGCGAAGTTGCAGAGGGAAGCAGGCCTGCATCCTAATAACCAGTGAAGGCTGTGAAGGACTTTACAGGGGAGTGACGTTTTCTGCTTCACCAAGAAAAGATCACATAGGCTGAAGTAAGGAGTATGGATGGGGGAGAGAGGAGAAGGAATTTATTTAAATATTCTGTAACACAATTTTTAAAGGCAGCATATTATTCATATACTCAGTATGCCTTATTTTAAAGAATTCATTGGTTTGGTGTTATTTTGGTTATAATTTTCAAAGTAATGAATGTCCCTGCAGACAAGTTATTTTGCATAGCAACGATGATTGCCTTAGATGAAATCCCTAGAGGCAGAATTGCTGGCTCAGAGGGCATGCACAACCTTAAGGCCATTTTTCCATATTGCCAAGTTACCCTCTGCAAAGGCTGTGTAAATTTCAGCTCCTCCAGGCTGGGAATAAGGGTACTGATTTCCATACACCCTTGCCAACTCTGACTATAATTTTTTTTTTAAGTCTGTATCTTGATAGGCTAGAAGCAACATCTCATGTTTTAATTTCTATTTCTTTGATTACCAGCATGGGAGAACATTTTTCATAAGCATATGGGTTGTGTATAGTTCTCCTGGAATTGCTCCTGATCCCATATATTTATATCTCTGGATCAGAGCTTCTTCCAGCATATCTCACACCTCTTTAAGATGTGTTACAGAAATTTCACAAGATTTCCTGGGCAGGCCAACTCTAGTTCCAGGAAGACCATCTTCAAGATTCAAAGGTGCTGATGGACAAAAGTGACCATCCTGTGAGTTGGGGACCCAGGCATTTTTATCACAGAGACGCATACAAAAAAAAGTGAAAAATAAATTAAAGTGATCTTAGTGATAGAAATGCTCTTCCTTCTGCTGATATATAAGATAACTGTGGGCTTTAAACATTTAACTGTTTAGTTGATGCTATAATATGAGCCAGGATGCAGTTTAAAAATTTCTAGTGCTGCAATAAAAATTTAAAAGGAACTGGTAAAATTAATTTGAATAACATTTTGTTTATCCAATATATTTAAAGTATGTTTTTTATTTGGGGCTTCCCTTATGGCTCAGTGGTAAAGAACCCATCTACCAATGCAGGAGATATGGGTTTGATCCCTGGGTTGGAAAGATCCCCGGGAGAAGTAAATGGTAACCCACTCAAGTATTCTTGCCTGGGGATTCCCATAGACAGAGAAGCCTGGCAGGGTACAGTCCATGGGGGTCACAAAAGAGTCGGATGTGACCTTTAATCCAATATATTTAAAACACATCGACGGGTAATCATTATAGAAATTGTGAAGGGCTATTTTATATTCTTTTTTCATACTATGCCTTTGAATTTCAGTGTGTGTGTTGCATTTATGGCACATCTAAGGCTGGGCTAGTATATTTCAAGGTCCCCAGTCATGTGTGGTCAGTGGCTTCCATATTGGACAGCATGAGTCTGGATGGTAACCAGATGGCTTCCAGTAAGAATCACTGCTTTGCAGGATTCAAGAGCTGGAGAGGAGTGTCATGTGTAGTGAGCCAGTGTTCACTAAGGATGCAGAAGGGAGAAGTTCCTTTATCAGGGTCTTGTGGTTGAGGAGTGGTGTGGTGAGGAATTGGACGCAGGTTCCTCCTGTACAGCTCCCAGCATAGCTCATTCCGCTTCTGGACTATGGTGAGGTCATGAGGCGCAGGCCACTTAAACTCTGCTTAGGTGGTAAAGGCTGTGTCCTGGTTATGATTTTTTGCCATACATGACACAGTGGATACATTTATTAAAAAATAAAGTTTTGACCCCAGAAAACAGAGGAGGGATGAGCATAGCAGAGAGGAGATTTTCTTGGGAAAAATGTTCTACTGTGTTCATCTGAGCCCTTGAATGTTGGTCTTAAGGATGTTTCTGCTCTTGCAGATGAATGGATTCTGGTTCACCTTTAGTGATGCTTTAGGGATGCAGTGAATGGCCAGAAGGTGGTGCCAGAGACAGTTGGTAATCGTGGAAAGTGCTGACGGTCCAAGGCCCAGCAGCGACTGCTGGCTGCAGATCAGCGTTTGGGGCTCAGTTGCTGATTTGATGGGAAACTGGATGTGGAAATTTACTTCATCCTTTTTATATGGAAAATGGGTGACTGAAAAATTCATTCTTATTGTCTAAAATTAGCAGAACTATACTTTTCATAAATACTTTTATACTTTTGCAAATATTTATCAAGTCAGTTCTAGACCTGGCCAGGAAAAACAGAAAAAATCTGCAAGGAGATAATTCCAAAGGCTTGATAGAAAAAAGACTATAAAGTATCTCACTGATACATTTTATATTGATTACATGTTGATATGATAACACATAGAGTGAACAATATCAAGAGAATTGAAACAAAAGGTAGAGAAGTACTGCAAGGAGATCAAACCAGTAACTCCTAAATGAAATCAACTGATAACTTACCATGAACGAGGATTCGTGATCTCCAAAGAAGAATATTTAGCTTTGGGACCAGGGACCAGGCTTGATCACTCAAGAGCTTTCGTGTAGCAGAGTTTTAAAAGTATGAACAGGTCTGAAGTAGACATCAGAAGAGGGACAGAGAGTGCCCCCTTGCTAGTCTAAGCAATGGAGTTATATGCTTCTTAAATTGGTTATTACAATAAGTCAAAAGAATGTCTCAAGGTTGTAAAGACCTTACTAGACCCACTCCCATAACTTACAATTTAAGATAACAGGATTAGTCAGAAGCTTTTCTAGAAGGAGAAACTGTCCTAAAGCAGGATACATTGTTGTTATGTAATCCTCAGTACAGAATTTAAACAGAGTTATTTGTTGTATAATCAGTTCAGTTCAGTCGCTCAGTCAACTTTTTCACTCTTCTCTTTCACTTTCATCAAGAGGCTTTTTAGTTCCTCTTCAGTTCAGTCACTCAGTCGTGCCTGACTGTTTGCGACCCCATGAATCGCAGCATGCCAGGCCTCCCTGTCCATCACCAACTCCTGGAATTCACTCAAACTCAGGTCCATCGAGTCAGTGATGCCATCCAACCATCTCATCCTCTGTCGTCCCCTTCTCCTCCTGCCCCCAATCCCTCCCAGCATCAGAGTCTTTTCCAGTGAGTCAACTCTTCGCATGAGGTGGCCAAAGTATTAGAGTTTCAGCTGTAGCATCAGTCCTTCCAATGAACACCCAGGACTGATCTCCTTCAGAATGGACTGGTTGGATCTCCTTGCAGTCCAAGGGACTCTCAAGAGTCTTCTCCAACACCACACTTCAAAAGCATCAATTCTTCAGTGCTCAGCTTTCTTCATAGTCCAACTCTCACATCCATACATGACCACTGGAAAAACCATAACCTTGACTAGATGGACCTTTGTTGGCAAAGTAATGTCTCTGCTTTTGAATATGCTTTCTAGGTTGGTCATAACTTTCCTTCCAAGGAGTAAGCGTCTTTTAATTTCATGGCTGCAATCACCATCTGCAGTGATTTTGGAGCCCCCAAAAATAAAGTCTGACACTGTTTCTACTGTTTCCCCATCTATTTCTCATGAAGTGATGGGACCAGATGCCATGATCTTCGTTTTCTGAATGTTGAGCTTGAAGCCAACTTTTTCACTCTCCTCTTTCACTTTCATCAGGAGGCTTTTTAGTTCCTCTTCACTTTCTACCATAAGGGTGGTGTCATCTGCATATCTGAGGTTATTGATATTTCTCCCGGCAATGTTGATTCCAGCTTGTGTTTCTTCCAGCCCAGCATTTCTCATGATGTACTCTGCATAGAAGTTAAATAAGCAGGGTGACAATATACAGCCTTGACGTACTCCTTTTCCTATTTGGAACCAGTCTGTTGTTCCATGTCCAGTTCTAACTGTTGCTTTCTGACCTGCACATAGGTTTCTCAAGAGGCAGATCAGGTGGTCTGGTATTCCCATCTCTTTCAGAATTTTCCACAGTTTATTGTGATCTATACAGTCAAAGGCTTTGACATCATCAATAAAGCAGAAATAGATGTTTTTCTGGAACTCTCTTGCTTTTTCCATGATCCAGCAGATGTTGTCAATTTGATCTCTGGTTCCTCTGCCTTTTCTAAAACCAGCTTGAACATCTGGAAGTTCACGGTTCACGTATTGCTGAAGCCTGGCTTGGAGAATTTTGAGCATTACTTTACTAGCGTGTGAGATGAGTGCAATTGTGTGGTAGTTTGAGCATTCTTTTGCATTGCCTTTCTTTGGAATTGGAATGAACACGGACCTTTTCCAGTCCTGTGGCCACTGCTGAGTTTTCCAAATGTGCTGGCATACTGAGCGCAGCACTTTCACAGCATCATCTTTCAGGATTTGAAGTAGCTCCACTGGAATTCCATCACCTCCACTAGCTTTGTTCGTAGTGATGCTTTCTAAAGCCGACTTGACTTCACATTCCAGGATATTTGGCTCTAGGTGAGTGATCATACCATCGTGATGATCTTGGTCATGAAGATCTTTTTTGTACAGTTCTTCTGTGTATTCTTGCCACCTCTTCTTAATATCTTCTGCTTCTGTTAGGTCCATACCATTTCTTTATCAAGCCCATCTTTGCATGAAGTATTCCCTTGGTATCTCTAATTTTCTTGAAGAGATCTCTAGTCTTTCCCATTCTGTGGTTTTCCTCTGTTTCACCAGGGCTTAAAGAAAAAAGTTTTATGTGATTAAGACTAAAGAATGTAGAGAAAAAAGAGGTTTGTCCTTTCCTTCTCCTTGAGAATTCCACACCCCTATCTCCTCCTTGAGAGCCCCAGACCCTTTTCTCCTCCTCAGAGACTCTGGACTTCTTGTCAACCTGCCTAGGAATTGACTCTCTCACAACCTTGAATATTCACCAGAAGGATTGATGCTGAAGCTGAAGGTTCAATGCTTTGGCTACCTGATGTGAAGAACTGACTCATTGGAAAAGACCCTGATGTTGGGAAAGATTGAGGGCAGGAGGAGAAGGGAGCAGCAGAGGTTGAGATGGTTGGATGGCATCACCAACTCAATGGACATGAATTTGAACAAACTCTGGGAGGTAGTGAAGGACAGGGGAGCCTGCTGGGCTACAGTCCATGGGGTTGCAAAGAGTCTGATACAACTTAGTGACTGAACAGCAACAGAGAAGTGCTTTGCAGAACGAAGGATGCGAAGTAAGAATAATAATTTTTTCCCCTGAGACTGACCAGAGTAGGGACAGAACTTTAGTCAGTAGTCCAGAATGCCGGGGGAGAGATTCTCAAGTTTAGTGATAGGGTCAAGAAAACTTAGATCTAAGGTGAAAGAGACCACAAATACTTTCAAGTCTAACCCATACTTCCCATAGTTGTTCTAGAAACCTTTCTCAGAATTCCTACTAGGAATGCTTGTCCCTGAAGTGTGAGAGGAGATCCTGAGTGGGTCTGCTTCACAGAAACCCAGCTTTGTAGGGTTTGTTAACTCAGAGAATATCAGCAGGCAGCTCCGGGCTGAATCTAGAATACATATGTGTGTTGCGTGACTTGCCCCATGTTTAAAAAAATTTCCCAATTATTTTTTAATATGTAAAATTTGGATTTATTGCTGAAATATCCAGATTTTCGACTAGTACTAGACTTTTCGGTCAGGACACATGTCCCTCTGCTTCCTTGCTTTCAGTTTCTCTCTTGACCTTGTGGGCATCCACGTTTAGGACTTTTAACATGACAGAGAAACAACATTTACCTCTGTTCTCTGTTTTGGCTGGATCTGAGAATTGAGGTGACATAACAAGATTAACAGGAGAAAACATACAGATGTATTCAATTCAGTTTTTTTTTTTTTTTTTTTTTTTTTTTTTTATTTTTTTTATTTTTTTTTTTTTTTTTTTTTTATCTTACATGATTAATACATCTTGGTATCATGACGAGCATGCTGTATTCTAGACACTTGTACAAGGGCAAGCCTCTACAGATAAAGAACATTACCTCTGATATTCTGTTTATGGCTGGATCTGAGAATTGATAGGTGACATAACAAGATTAACAGTGAGAACAACATACAGATGTATTCAATTCAGTTTTATATGACAAGGGAGCCCTCATAAGAAAATGAAGATGCAAAGAAGTAGCAAAACTGGAATGTTTTTGTGCTAATTTGAATAAAGAGTGGCAATTGTGGAAAAATAAACTGTGTGGAGAGGCTGAAGGAAGATAAGAATTATTTTAACAAAGTCTGTAGAGAATTCTGTCAGCAATGATTCCCCGCTGAAAAGATGCTTCTTTTCTCCTGGTACAGGGAGGGTATCTTTCACATGTGAGTTTTTATCTCCTGTTTTCAGGAAGAAAAGTGGAGATTAGAATGTCCTACTTGCACCAGCTTTTTAAAGTGCCTTAAGATCAAAATAATCTTTATGCCAAAGTGGCATATTTTAGAGTGGCATGTTCTGCCATCCTTCAAGCTGAACTGCTTCATCTCATTAAGATTTCCATGGTCTACCATGGGAAAAAAGAGGGTATCATTTCTTTAAATGTCTGGGATAAAAAGAAAGTATCTTTTGTTTTAACTCTTAATAGTTTTCACTCTCGGTATTATCTTATCAACATACAATCAATATGAAAGGCACCAATGAGGTATGTTATAATCTTTTTCTCCACCATCCCCCCCCATTGGAGATCTTAGTAGGGATACAATATGTAGCTGAAGGATAGTGAAGTGGCAGAGACTCAGAGGAAAGAATAAACCTTCCAAAGAACAGAAACAAAATTCAGGAGATAATTTATTCTGAATAAGAGAAAAAAAAAGGGAGCATCATTTCTTTAAATGTTCTGAATAAAAAGAAAAAAAATTACAACCAGAATTATTGATTGGAAGCAGGAAAAGTAGCATCTACACTGTAGAAAATTTAATCAGAAATGAGACACATTTTAGAAAGTTCTTCTGAATGTATGGAAAGGTGATAAGGAGGAAAAGGGAGGAGCTAAAGTCAGAGCTCACAGGTTAACCTACAAATAATAATTTTTGAAGGAAGTTGTAGAGTCAACAGATTATATGCAATGATTGAAGGCATAATAGAAGAAAATCTGCCCCAAATAAAATATTCTTGGATGGAAAGTGAGTGTTTCATGGGTTTTTCAGGCAAACCTTAAATAGAACCTATGCCAAGACAAATCCTGGTAAGAAATTTAAAATTTCAGGGATGAATAGACAGTTCTACAAGCCTTCAGACACAAAATTAGAGAAAACAAAAGCAGGTACTTTAAAAGGACATAAATCAAGTTATTTCAGTTTTCTCTGTATAAATAACTGACATCAGAAGAACACAGGTAGGACCTACAGAGTTCCAAGAGAATGCAGCTAAGACCCAAGAATTTTATATCCAGAGAAGATGGTATTTGACCAAGGGATCCAAAGCATGTGCAAAAATTTCAGAAAATATACCTCCGGAATAACTCCACTTATGCGCAATAACTGTTTCATGCCATAAATAGTTAAATCAGAAACTAACAAATGAGAAAATTGCAGAAATAAACAAAAATGGCAACAGCACAGCAACTAGCTAAAGAATTAGCTAAATGGACAAAAATATGAACAAGGAGAAAAAGAATGGCCAAGTTCATTATTATCACTTATAAAAGCGATTTGAATACCCTAAAAGCTTTTGGGACAGAGGGATAACTTGTGTATCCACAACAATTTGTTCATAAAGTGACTTTTAATCACCTTAAAATGTCCAACCTAGCAGCTGCTCTGGGGTTCTAAACAAAGCATCCAAACTGAGTTCTCAATGACAGAATAATGCTAAAGGGACCCATTCTAGGACTTTCTCCTCTTGGTGATTATTTCAGAATTGACTCTTTTCTCTTATACTCCATACATTCGTATCTGCAGCACCTGTCCATCACAGAGGTACTAAACTAGCTTAAATGAAGCTGGCTCCCATCCCTTTGGCAGAATTAAGTCAGAAGGCTCAAGAACAAGCAGTGGCAGTGTTACATTCTATTTAAAAATCTTTCTTGCCACCATAAAAAGTTAGTGAAGTTGCTCAGTCATGTCCGATTCTTTGTGACCCCATGGACTGTAGCCTACCAGGCTCCTCTGTCCATGGAATTTTCCAGGAAAGAGTACTGGAGTGGGTTGCCATATCTTTCTCCAGGGAATCTTCCCAACCCAGGGATCGAACCTGGGTCTCCCACATTGCAGGCAGACACTTTAGCATCAGAGCCACCAGGGAAGCCACATGAAAAGTGATAAGTGTGTAGAATAAGAGAGGCACATTGTCTTCCACTTTTACTAAGGTAAATGTTTCCACTGGGCATTGAACTATAAGTTCCTACATCAGGACTTCAGCAGGAACCATACTGCACTAAACATTTCCACGATGGATGTCACCCGACTCAGTGGGTTTTTATTTTCCTTTTCACCCATGATTAACAACGTGCTGGCTCAGCAACGCCTGCACCTGGTCTGCACTGTTCTTTTGCTCGTGAGGACTGAATGAGTCCTGACACCAGCCAGTGGTTTTCCTTTAATTTTTTCCTTCTTCCTCCTTTCCCTCCCCTCCCCTCCCCTCCCCTTTCCTTCTCCTCTTTTTCCTTTTTAGAGAAGAACACAAATGCATCCATTTTGAACAATGTCTTAAATCAGTTTTCTTTCTGCTCATTGCAAAGTCACAGAATCCTGGATAGTTAGATTTGAAAGAGATCTCGGAGCTGATCCACTTTAATGCCCCAGCTGGAGAAGAAATGTCCTCTAGAGTATCTAAACAGTGGTTGTGTAGTGTTTCCTTATTCTTCTGCAGGGCCAGGGGACTCACCACCTCAGGTTGGGACAAGTTCACTTCTGAGAATCTTCTCCCAGTCCTTGGAGGCAGGTGACCCTAGCTTCCTTAGCAGAGTCTTCTGAATCTGAAAGGGGTGGTTTTGTCCTCCCAAGTAATGAAGATCACCATCCCCTTTGTAGTTAAGGACACTTTCTTATTCAAAATGTATATACTTTGACAAGTATGTGGTTTGAATGCACATAGTGAGCTTCAAAAGCACTCTTTTGGTGATGCTTTCTGCTTGGATAATGACTGTACTGCAGGAAGATCTTAGCATATAAACTGAAAAATACATGATGAGACCCAAAGACAGATGGATAGGTCCATGTGTAAGACCTCTCTTTAGAGGCTTTCCCTCTCCCCAGGAGTACGGTTACTTAGTAACTTAGTATAGTTACTAAGAGTTTGGTTCTCTGGTCAGGTTACTGAGTTAAATCCCATCCCTACCCCTTAATGGTTCTGTGACTTTGGCAAGTCCCTACCACATAGACTTGTTAAGCAGATTAAGTAAGATAACGTTTGTAAAATGCTTAATGTATTTCCTGGCACATATGAAGAACACCATTGTGTTAGCTGTTTTTAGTATAGCCATTACTACTACTATCAGGCTTCCCTGGTGGCTCAGGGGTAAAGAATCTGCCTGCAATGCAGGAGACCCTGGTTCAATCCCTGGGTCGGACTATCCCCTGAAGAAGGGAATGGGTACCCACTCCAGTATTCTTGCCTGGAGAATCCCAAGGACAGAGGAGCCTGGTGGGTTATAGTCCATGAGATCACAGAGTCAGATACAACTGAGCAGCTAACACTTGAATGCCTGGGGTTCTTCCACTAAGCTGTATTTTATGTGCAGACGTTCTGATTCAGTAGGTACAGACTGGGTCTCGGATGTCTGCCTCTGTAGCAAGTTTGCTGGGTGATTCTGATCCAGGTGGTTTTTAGGTCACATTTTGATAAATAGTGCATTGAAGAAATCCATTGCCTTTAGGATGTAAAAGTTTTAGGGGCTTAGGAAGCCACCAGGCAAAGTAAGGGGCTATCACTCTTATCAGTTTGTTAAGAAGTATTCATTCAGCAAACGGCTCTGGAGAGCCTGATGTTCATGATGCACTGCTCTCTTGCTGGTGAAATAGAGGCAAGACCACAGCTGATACACTTAGAGAGCCCAGAGGCAGAGAAGACAAGCTCAGGATGGGTGCCACTGGTGATATATAAGAAACTTTTAGGTAATATGTGAATAAACACTTGAAAATGTTAACTGTTGTGTATGACCTTCTCTTTTTGCTATGGGATACTGGGTTTCCACTTACAGTAGCGATAGAAAGTTTATTTATAAGGCAAAACAATTTCATTTAAAGGAGCAGGTTGTACATGTGAAAGTAGTACACGAATGTCTGAAGTTTAGGAAATATTAAATTTGGGGTTTTTTTTTGGGTAGGACAGTCATGCTGTACTCAGTGTGGTTCTTTATATAGAGGAGAGGCCAGTAAACTCAGCCTGGGAGGGGAGAGGCAGGGCAGTGGTCTTTCTGCCTCTTCTCTTCTCATCCATCATGTCATAATTACCAGGAAAAGAACACTTATCTGTTAGGAGCTCTCACTCCTCTTGTTGCTTTTCCTGACCTACCTTACTGAGTTTTCATAAGATGGGATGAATGTTGTCTTCATTAGACAGATGAGGGAATCATGGTCATAGAGCTTATAAGAAGAAGAAGGATTTGAACCCAGGCAGCTCATTCTAACCTCTGCTTCCCAACTCGTATTCCTCCATCTTTTCCTAATAGGGATGAGAACAAGTGGTTATGGTGAGGGTCTAGAGGAGATGTCTATGGGGGATATGTGTGTAAGTGAGAAGGCTTGGCAAATTGGCCATACAATTATAATTTGTGGGGCTTGGTGAAAATGACAAGGTGGGGTCCCTTGTTAAAAAATTATGAAGAATTTAAAGACTAACAGAATTTTAAACAAACATGGGGCCCTTCAAAGCCTAGGACTCTGTGCCCAAGTCACACACCTACCCACACAGCTGCCCTCAGGACTCGGTGTAGAATGGGAAGGGGCTGAGAAGGAGACACACAGGGATCCCAGGACCCTGCACCCTTTTCTCCCTTTCCTGATAACTGACACGAGGAGCTGTTGTCATAAAGCAATTTCCTCCTGGTCTCTGTGCCCTTTGAGGAGAAGAAAACTTCCACAAACACTAAGTCAGATAAGGAAGGTTCCAATGCTCTGTGATGACTTCAGAGACCTTAACACAGCTCCAAATGTCAATATTACTTCAATGGGTTCTGCAAATAAGAGTCTTGTGGGTAATTACATTTTTAATAAAATACAGTTTGCAGATTGATAGTCAAATAGATTTCTTGCTCTGGAAGCCGAGCCTTCTTCCCAGTCCTGTCATCATGCCCTCCTCATGTTGCTCCTTTCTTGCAAATCTTTCATAATTAGGAAAAGAGTTGTTCGTTGACTTAAACCTTCAGATACTCTCAGTTCCTGCTAATTCACTATGTGAAAGAGCTAAATGTTACAAAAATTGCCATTTATTGCCTCATATTCATAATGTGCCTGTTTAATGAAAGGAAGTAGGAAATGAATTATTTTTGGACTTCATTGGTGGCAGACCTCAGTGATAAATAATACGGTGCACGGAAGGTTTAAATGGAATTTTCATAGTAAAATGCATATAATACCTTGTTTTATTAAGCAGCCTTGATACATGAAAGCCTAGATTGATAAAATATATTTCAGGAATCATTATTTACTTTTCAAGATGAGTTTTAGCCTTGCAAAAACATTTGGTATAGTTTTCTTTTAAAGAACTAGCTTGCTAGTGTTTGAAGTGAACTTTCATTTAAGAAGCAATCAGTTTGTACACAGTTGTTCAGGATGCCCTCTTTGTGCAGAGAGCACGGCATACCTGTCTTTCCCTGGAATAGAAATAGCATGCTTCTGAATTCTGTGTTGTTTTGTGTTCAGGACCAATAGTGCCCTTGGCGTCCGACTTCAATTTCATTAATTCTGCATTGATGGATCCTATTATGGGCAGCCTCTGATCTGAACAAATATGCAGTTTTGTCAAGTTAATGCCTGATTTTAAAATTTCCTTTTCACAAAACACGCAGTCTCTGGAACAATAAGGAGCTTTCTGATGAATCCTTCTAGTTGAATGGTGACTGTGAGAAGTGCATACACATTTACAGACATTAGAAGAGTGATACTCCACTTAGCAAAGATCTATACTGGATTCTTCATGCCCCTGAAGGGAAAAATATACATCCATCTGTAAACAGGATAATAGTCAGGTTCATTAGATGCTCATTCCCTGCCTAATACAATGTCAGGCACATAATAGGTGGGCAATAATGGATGAAGACGTGGATGAGTCAAGAAGACACTTCTCTGTGAACATTCCAGAGAGTAAGATGGTAACCATTCAGTTATCTGGAACCTGAGTCAATGGAATTTCCAAACAATTAGTTTTCTGTTGTATATACAAAGATGTGGTCATAAATAGGCTCAAAGAACATCAAACAAAGCTGGTCATGGGCTTAAAGCTCATTTAGTCCCACCTTGAGACAGGGATAAATAATGATGATGATGATAATTATGATGTAAATGCTATTCTTTGAGCGTCTATTATTGTAGACCTCTTGAGCTTCCCTGGTGGCTCACATGGTAAAGAATGTGCCTGCAATGCAGGAGACCCTGGTTTGATCTCTGGGTCAGGAAGATCCCCTGGAGAAGGAAATGGCTACACACTCCCACTCCAGCATTCTTGCCTGGAGAATTCCATGGACAGAGGCATCTGGTGGGCTATATTCCATGGGGTGGTAAAGAGTTGTTCACAACTGAGCTGCTCACACATACACACTGTAGACCCCGTATAAATATTGCTTCATTTTAACTTCATAATAATAACGTTGTTGTTGCTCAGTCACTAAGTCGTGTCCGACTCTTTGGGATCCCATGGACTGCAGCACACCAGGCTTCCCTGTCCTTCAGTATGTCCCGGAGTTTGCTCAAACTCATGTCCATTGAGTAACTTTGCAAGCTAAGTATTGCTATACCATTTTACAGGCTTCCCTGGTGGCTCAGTTGATAAAGAATCTGCCTGCAGGAGAATCTCATGGACAGAGGAGCCTGGCTGGCTACGGTCCATGGGGTCACAAAGAGTCAGACATGACAACGTATGAGCATAGTGTAACACACCATTTTATAAACGAGGAAACTAAGGCTTAGAGAGGAAAAATTATGTCATCAATCCACGCAGTAGCTGGAAGCCAGATCTTTTTTTGGCTCCAAAGTCCATGTTCTTTTCTCTTGCCACGTTGTCTCTACACTGGGTCCTAGAGCTTGTCATTGCTGGAGGCAGGATCAGAAAGCAAGTCTCTAGGCTCAGTGTCCTTGGCTCCTTGGCAGGCTGCTACAGAGCCCAGACAAAAGGAAAAAGGAAGTGCTAATCAAAGTGCTTTAAAAGACAAGCCAATATTTTAACTTGAACCATCAAGGTTTATAAAATGGGGGCCAAAGGTCATCCCCAGTAAGTCTGTTGCAAATTGGGCAAATGGATTCAGGTTACTCAGGAGATATTTAAAGTGATCAGGGTGAGATGTGCAAATGTAGTAGAAAAATCGTACAGTTTGCAGTCGTGGTTTCAGGTCATGATTTGATATCCTATTAGTCGTGTGATCTTGAGCACTTATCCTCTTTGAACTTGCCTTCTCATTTACAAAATAGGAGCAGTACAAACACCTACCTGACAGAGTGGTGATATTACATGAGATCATGTCTAGGAAATGTTTTCTAGACTAAAATATAGTTCATGTATTTTTTATTCCCAGTCCCTTGCATTCTTCTTTTATATTTTTTCAGTTTTTTTTTTTTTTTTAGGGAGGATTTTGCTTTACAGGTCTTGTTTTATAGATATTTTATAAACATTTTAAGTTGTCTTATGTGCTTTCTTTGATTGCTTTGATGATAAACAATGATTTCCCTTTTATAAATGGGGACTTGTATAATTTATTGCAAAGCTTTTAATAATAAAATTGGAAAATCACATTTGGCATCTGGATTAGAAAAATTGTTCGCACATAAGAAGTTTGAAAGAATAAGGTTAATAGTAGTAAATGTTGAAAAATCTCCAGAATTGTCAACTGATGGCTAGGTCAGTAGGAGACATACAAAGACCAGCTGGATGAATGGATGGATGCTGACAGCCCAGAACAGGGGACATAATTGTCCCCTGAAGCTGGTCAACCAACACCATGAGTTGTATGTGTAATCTGTAGAGTCTCCCTTTAAAAGGAGTTTTGTTTTACATCCTTGCCAATACTGAGGATCATCAGTCTTTTTAATTATACGTATTTTACTGGGCATGCAGTAATATCTCTCTGTGGTTTTAATTGCATTTCCCTGAAAATTAAATATGTACCTAGCTTATGAGTCCAGTTATTCCACTCCTGGGTATTTATCCAAGAAAAATAGAAACATATATCCAAGCAAAAACTTTTTTAAGAATGTTCATGGAAACTTTATTCAAAATAACCCAAAATGGAAATAATCAACTGTGGATCAATAGGAGAATGGATAAACAGACTGCAGTATATTCTCGCCATGGAATGCTACCCAGCAATAAAAATGGAACTTATTACTGTAATTTGCAACATGATGAATCCCCAAAACATCACATTGAGTTAAAAAAGCTAAAAGAATATTTATTGTGTAATGATGTGCTCAGTCGCTTCCGTCATGTCCGACTTTGTGCGGCCCCATGGACTGTAGCCACCAGACTCCTCTTACCATGGGACTCTTTCTTATGTCTCCTGCATTGGCAGGCAGGTTCTTTACCACTCATGCTCCCTGGGAAGCCACTGTGTGCTTATAGGTAAAGTGAATTTATGGTGATAGGAATCAGATCAGTGGTTCCCTCGGGTGAGTGTGGGATCAGAATTCCCTGGGAGAGGAGACTGGGGAACTTTCTGAGGAGGTTGTTTATATTTTAATAGGAGTGTGGATTTCACAGGTGTGTACACTTTGTCAAAACTCACCAAGAAACCCACACAACGTTATAAAGCAATTATCCTCCAGATAAAAATAAACTTTAAAAACCCACCAAACTGTAATACTTAGTCTGTGTTTTCCATCATATGTAAATTTTATCTCATAAGATTGATTTATAAAATAAAAAACCAAAGAAGTATTGACTTGGGGGCCTTTTGGCTGTTGAGGAATCTTAGAGCCTTCACATAGGATGAGTATGAGAACCCAGCCACAAGAGGAGAGATTTGAGAGACGGCGGAAGAGCTAACTCCCCAGACTGGACCAGTCGTCCTGTGATGAAGGGAAGAGACAGCCATTGTGAGTCATTCCAGAGGAGAGACAGGGGAGGGTCAGGGAAGTAGATGATTTGAGTTCTGTGGAGAGAAAAGTTTTTTTTTTTTTTAATAAGAGTTAGATATATCTTGTGATAGAATGGGATATCTTTAGGAGCCTGTGGCTCCTTGTCACTTAGCTGAGACTTCTTGTCAAGGGTGTTGTAGAGCGGGTCCTGTAGTGATTGGGAGGTTTAACTAGAAGACCTTACGACTCTCCTGGGCAAAAACTCTGTTACAGGTCCTGTTGGGTAACAAGTGGAGCATGATCTTTGCAGTCAGGTTTGAGAGCTCCCTGTCTGAAGCTAGAGATCTTAGATCTACCATGAATGAGATTATCTTTTGCAAGTTAACTTCTTTTAGTCCCAGTTTCCTCATATTAACAACGGTTGTGTGTGTGTGTGGGGGGGAGCATGTGTATGTATATGTGTTTATCTTTCTTCTAATTTGTAACCCACTTGCAATGCTGGATGACCTCAAAGAATTATAACTGAAGCTGAAATTGAAATGATTAATGGAAAGGGTGTAGCAAAGCACCTAACACATATAGTAAGTGCATGATAAATGTTCAATAAATTTTCACCATTATTATTGCTATTGCTATTATTATGATTCCAAGAAGTTTAGGTATCAGCAAATGCCGAAGATAGATGTTTGGGGGCAAAATTTAGGAGCTCATATAAGATCTCTTATATTAGACCCTGAAAGTGGCTGTTATGTCTCTCAAAAAGTATGATTAACACTCCACAGGTTAATCTAAAAATGGGAAAGTAAACCTTTGTGGAAGAACCAAACTTTGTGGATAAAAAAATGTCCAATGCTTCTGTGTCTGGCATAAAAAGATTCTTTTGTACTTGGTTATGTTTTTGTTTGGCTTTGAGTCACAGTGGTCTAGTCAAGGTATAGTTGGTAGGATTAAGTTGACCTCATTCCTCATTTTGCGGGGGCAGATCACAGTAGCAAAATGAACACTTTCTGTCTGTCAGTAGAGGGTTGATTTTAAATATTCTGCATAATTTCCCAAAAGGTTCTGATGGATTAAAAATTTCATTTATTGGGGATAGGTCATTCAATCACATTGGTCAAAATTTAAAGGGAACAAAAATGTAGAGTAAAACATCTTTCTCTTGCCTACACCCCCAACCTCCAATTCTTTAGCCCTCTCCAGAGGTAAAGAATTTAGCTAGTTTCTAGTAAATTTTTGTAAACACATAAACATATTATGTCATTTCTGGATCTTTTTCCTATATACACAATAGTTTACCTCAGAATATTTTTTATCTTGTACTTTTCACTTTACAATGTTCGCCTAACAATACTTCATTTTTGAAGTTGCGCGCTTTCTTTCATTTCAATGACTGTATAGAATTCCATTGTATGCAGTTGATCATACTTCATTAAACCAACCTGATGTGGATGGACATTTAGGTTTTCCTCTACCTTTTGCTAATCAAAGCAAAGCTGCAATAGATAATTTGTTTCATAGGTCATTTGGCATATGTACAAGTATATCTGAGGGATAAATTTTTGCACATGGAATTGCTGGGTGAAATGGCATATGCCCTTTTAATATATTTATTTATTTATTTTTGGCTGTGCTGGGTCTTCATGCCTGCTCAAGCTTTCCTCTAGCTGTGGTGAGCAGGGGCTACTTTTCCTTGCAGTGCACGGGCTTCTCACTGTGGTGGCTTCTCTTGTCAGGAAGCATGGGCTCCAGGCACACAGGCTTCAGTAGTTGCAGCTTGTGGGCCCAGTAATCGAAGTTCCTGGACTCTAGAGCACAGGCTCAATAGTTGTGGCACACAGGCTTATTTGCTCTGAGGCGTGTGGGATCTTCCTGGGGATGAAACCCGCGTCCCCTGCATCAGCAGGCAGATTCTTTACCACTGAGCCACAGGGCAGCCCAGCATCAGTTCAGTTCAGTCGCTCAGTCATGTCCAACTCTTTGTGATCCCATGAACTGCAACACACCAGGCCTCCCTGTCCATCACCAACTCCCAGAGTTCACTCAAACTCATGTGCATTGAGTCGGTGATGCCATCCAGCCATCTCATCCTCTGTCGTCCCCTTCTCCTCCTGCCCTCAATCCCTCCCAGCATATGTACTTTTAAAACATTTCACTAGATCTTGCAATTTTCCCTCCATTTAGATTATACCAATTGACTTTCCACCAGCAATGTTGACTGCAAATCCTCACTAACATGATACATTCTCAAACTCTTTTCTTTGCCAATCCAATGAGTAAAAAAGTGGAGTTGAACATATCTATATATTTAAGAGTTATTTTCATTTTCTTCTCTGTAAATTGTCTGTTTATAACCTTTGCCCATTTTTCAGATCAGTTCATGTATATAATACTTTTCTTTTATTGTTAGAATAAAGATGTTTATAACATTCCTTTTATATCTATTTTCCTTTCAGACTTTAAACTTTATTTAAAAAATAATGTACAGTAAAATTTTCATTTTTGGAGTACAGTATTATGAGTTTCCAAATAGGAAAAGGAGTGCGTCAAGGCTGTATACTGTCACCCTGCTTATTTAACTTATATGCAGAGTACATCATGAGGAACGCTGGGCTGGAAGAAGCACAAGCTGGAATCAAGATTGCTGGGAGAAATATCAATTACCTCAGATATGCAGATGACACCACCCTTATGGAAGAACGTGAAGAGGAACTAAAAAACCTCTTGATGAAAGTGAAAGAGGAAAGTGAAAAAGTTGACTTAAAGCTCAACATTCAGAAAACGAAGATCATGGCATCCAGTCCCATCAGTTCATGGGAAGTAGATGGAGAAACAGTGAAAACAATGTCAAACTTTATTTTTTTGGCCTCCAAAATCACTGCAGATGGTGACTGCAGCCATGAAATTAAGACTCTTACTCCTTGGAAGCAAAGTTATGACCAACCTAGAAAGCATATTCAAAAGCAGAGACATTACTTTGCCAACAAGGGTCCATCTAGTCAAGGCTATGGTTTTTCCGGTGGTCATGTATGGATGTGAGAATTGGACTGTGAAGAAAGCTGAGCACCAAAGAATTGATGCTTTTGAACTGTGGTGTTGGAGAAGACTCTTGAGAGTCCCTTGGACTGCAAGGAGATCTAACCAGTCCATTCTAAAGGAGATCAGCCCGGGGTGTTCTTTGGAAGGAATGATGCTAAAGCTGAAACTCCAGTACTTTGGCCACCTCATGTGAAGAGTTGACTCATTGGAAAAGACTCTGATGCTGGGAGGGATTGAGGGCAGGAGGAGAAGGGGATGGCAGAGGATGAGATGGTTGGATGGCATCACCGACTCGATGGATGTGAGTTTGAGTGAACTCCGGGAATTGGTGATGGACAGGGAGGCCTGGCATGCTGCAATTCATGGGGTCGCAAAGAGTTGGACATGACTGAGCGACTAAACTGACTGACTGACTATGAGTTTTAACAGATATATAAACACATATATGAGGCTTCCCTGGTGGCTCAGACAGTAGAGAATCTGCCTGGAATGAAGGAGTTTTGGGTTTGATCCCTGGGTTGGGAAGGTCCCCTGGAAAAGGAAATAGAAACCTACTCCATTATTCTTGCTTGGAGAATCCCATGGACAGAGGAGCCTGCTGGGCTACAGTCCATGGGGTCACAAAGAGTTGGATATGATTAGAGGCTAACACAGACACACATATAGGTTTGTGTGACCACCCTCACAGATCTATATATAAGATTTATAAAAGTTCAATCATCCAGAAAATTTCTTTGTGCTGCCTCCTTGAGATCAAGCCTTCCTCCATTCCTAAACTTTGGTACATACTGTTCCTATAGTGATGATTCTACCTTTTCCCAAATGTAATGTAAAGGGAACCATGCAGTGTAAAATTTTTTGAGACTGGTTTCTTTCTCTCAGCATAATACCTTTGAGAGTCATCCTTATTATTGTGAATATCCAATAATTCATTTCTTTTTATTGCTGAATGATCTTCCATTGGATGAATGTGCAAAAACATGTTTATTCATTCACCCATTGAAGAACATTTGAGTTATTTCCAGTTTTTGATGATTATAACTAGAGCTGCATTAAGCATTTGTATGTAGGTTTTTGTGTGAAAATAAATTTTCATAATTGCTATGGAAACATCTGGGTGTTGCTTTATCTTGACTGACTTTTTTCACTATGGTTATATTTTTGTTTTTTAAATATATTTTGTATTGTTTATTGATATTTTATAGACTCCTTTCCCTCAAGGAGATTTATTTTTGTTTAGTAGCCAGTTCAACTACTGGATGATTACCTAGCGATTGTGGACATCTGGTTTTATATTTTGTTTTGCCATATTTGTGAAAAGCCAAGACCCTTTAATTTGGTGGGATTCAGGTTCTAAACTTCCCTATGAATATAGTTAGGGCCTGGTTGACGGCTTTGTTAGGATGGATCTAGGATAAACTTAGTCCTTACTCTTAAGAGGAAAACTATCTGATATGTGCCTTGCTGTCTATAGAGTTAATGGGGGGTGTTAATAGGCTTTTCTACGCACCCTGGGCTGGGTTTCCAGTGTCCTCTGGCACTTCTTGATCTCCAGTATCTCTTTTTCATGCTCAAGCTCACAGCAGCCAGTCTCTGGTAAGCACAGTCGCAGGCTGTGCCTGTGAGCCCAGCTTCGGATGAGGGCTTCCAGGGAACCCCAGCGTGGGCTTCTGTCCATCTGTCTGTTAGGGGTGTTCCCTTCCCAGCACTCTGCTGCACAGTTGCCAGCTGTTTCAGCTGGCCTGAACTTTGATCTTGCCAGTTCCACTCAGCAGGGTCACCATGCTGTGCTTGGATTTCAGCTCATGGCATCTTCACTGGGAAATTGAACCCAAGTGTATTGCTGGGGTGATTTTGCAGCTCAGTTCCTGGGTGTTCTGTCTCTCAGGGGGTTGCAGTTCTTGCACTGCCTCTTGTCCAGTGTTTGAGAAAAGTTGCTTTCTTATTTATTTATTTCATGGTTGTTTATAGCATAGGAAAACTCTAGCACCAGATACTTCTATAGGAAGCTTTCTTGAATGACAGATCCAGGATGATTTATTAAGGGCAACTAAGGGTCTTTTGCTTGCAACCTAACTTTTCATCAAGGACAGGTTTGTTTTCTCAACTGTCAGAGAACTCTGTGCTGAAGGGTACTAGGGATCTGACCTGGTTTGGTAATTTTTGTGTTATTCTGTTTGCTATATTGAGTGAATTGGGAACCTTTTCCAAGGAGCTGAAACATAGCTTCTGTAAAGTACACTAGGTCATGAATTTTTAATTTTCAGTCCAGCTTTACCACAGTAGTAAAAACAGGTTCAATTATATACTTATTGGGGATTTTTTATTCTGATAAATTCTAAAGAGTTTTATTACAGAAGAGATTAAGTTTTTCCCTGAGCACAGAATGACTTTAGGACAGTTCTGCCCATCTCAGAATGGGTCATTTTCTTTTTTTGTGTGTGGAATGGAGACAAGATTGGTGAGGAAAAGAGAATACATAAGATAGTTGGAAAACTTTGTCCTTTTATTTAAGCTTGTGTTGAGTGATGACAAGTTATGGGTTGTGTCTACTAACTTTTCAAATGTGGCCATAGCACTATTATGTCACCCTCCCCAGCTGGAGGAAAAACAGGTTTTGGAACAATTCCCTAGTAACAGATAACCTGGTTTCTATATTATTTTCCTAGAGGGTGTTTGACAAATTTTCAGCCATAATGCTTTTTCATTTATTCACTAACTGAGACTTTTACTGGTATTCTGTTGTGCGATGTGTTATATAATGAATACCTTTAAGGTCTCAATGGCATATAAAAACATGCATTCATTTAGTTTGTGAGTTGGGGTGATTGAGGCTTGGCTGATATAGGCTGGACTCAGCAGGAGACATTGAGTTCTGCTCACCATATTTCTTATACTCCTTCTGGGACCAGTGGATTAGCCCAGAAATTTTCTTCTCATGGTTATGGTAGAGGTTCAAGAGAGAAAATCCAATTACCTGAGCACATTTTCAGCCTTGCCTACATTACATCTGTTAGAATCCTGTTGGCCAAAGCAAGACACATGGGCAAGCCCAATGTCAATGAAACATGTTCCCTCTATGAGAGTAAAGAAGAGGAAATGGGTATTATTGAAGAATAATCCAATCTCCTCTATGAAATTATTAAATTACTAATCACCAAGGCTATAGAGATTAATAAGACAGTCATTTTCTCTAGGAGCACTAAAAAAATTGATCCTGAACCATAAATAGTGATCTTACTAATGGAAGGTATAGAAAATGAGTTAAAACTCTAGTCAAATAAACAGAACCTCTCAGACTTTTAAGATTCTTTTCCTTTTAATTTCACACCCTGGAGGATGTTGAACTTGGTTTGCTGGCTATCTACCAAAGCATTGTGTTGAGCTGAAATCCCCTGCTATTAATAACCAGGTATACTGTGATTTTGAGATTTAAAGCCATGATCTCATGTTAGAAGCTGCAGTGGGCCAGGAAGCTATTTGGGTTTATAACAGTTCTAAACACTTGGGCAAAGATGCTGGAGATTAAAGGGAAAACATAAGCAGGTTTGTACACAGGGTCTCAGAGCTACATGGCTTTGTTTTAGGAACTCTCAGTAAGAAAGGTATGATAAAAAACTGAAATATGCAGGCCATCCAAATACATGAAACAAAAATCTAAGATCATTGAAATGAATGACTGGAGGGATCAAGGAAGATCTTGATTGACTACAGAGAGCAGAACAATGGCCTGGAAATACTGGTGTCTGATGCCTCTTTCCCATTTCTGAGGGCCTCTTCCTCAACAGTTAGTGTTAAGATTGCAGTTAGGCCTGAAGAAGTCTCATAAAACCTGGACAGAAGGATGGTGAAAACATCATGATTTTTTTTTCCTGAGTTATCCAAAATTTATGATGCTAAAGTTGGGGGACCTGAACTGGAGGTCTGGCATTATGGTGGGTGCTCAGAATCCCCAGACCCTCCCAGGTCTGACTGTTGACCATGCCCAAGGAATAAAGGAAAGAAGTTAAATAGGAAAAAAAAAATATTGGGACACAAGAAGGAAGATTTCAGGTTTTGTGGATTACACTTTGGAAATATCCGCTCTCAGCCAACTCTTATTTTTAGTTGAGAAAGTAAAGGCCTTTCTTGAGGCCACATGAGTCTATGGCAGGGCCAGGCTAGAAACAGTTCTGTGGCCTCATGGTGGCAGCTAACAGCCAATGTTTAACAATTGAGCTGAGAATTTGCTTGGTACTAGGCTATCCTAAGCTATACTTTATGTAGATGATATCCTTTTGTCTTCACTAGAATCCTATAAATTAGATATGATAGTTAATCTCATCTAACAGAGGAGGCAACTGAGGTACTAAGATACCCACAAGTTGTCTTTTGTCACAGCTAGTAAGTGGGGGAACCATGATTCAAACCAAGTAGTCTGACCCAGCGCCTGGACTCTTCATTGTTATTCGGCAGTGAGAGATCTAGATAGCAATAGCGTACATTAAGACCCTGAAGAGACAAGGATGTCTCTCTCAGAGCCTGGGAAATCCTGAAAGTGTAAAGCAGAGAGCCTTTAACTTATCCTTACGGAGAGGTGGAGCTGGAAAATATTGTAGATTGTGTCAGAACTGCCACAGGAATTCTGGCATGCCTTCTGAGCTGTCCATGGTGCTGAGCACCAGGTTCCCTTAATGCGTCTTTGCTATTGCACCCATCACCGATATTTAATAATTTTCACCTGAGATGTCCAGAATTTGAAAACCAAATAGATTGAAATAAATAATGATTGCATTTCTACTTGGTTCTAAACATTTTAGATGTGTTATTTCACTACAGCCCCACAGCAATTCAATGACCTTTCTTTTGAGAAAGAAATAGATAAACTACTATCATGTTAAAAGGCAGAATGAAGCAATGAGTTGTTAGAAGTATAAAAATTGGAACGTGGAAAGGAGTGATGAGAAAGTTTTTAGAGTTGGATGGAGCCTTTGAATTGGAACTAAAGAGAGAAGTTCAGTAAGGTTAGGGACTACAGGATCTTTCCTACCCTAGAATTTCAGGCAGTTCCTGCCAATTGAACACTCTGAGTGTGTGAGGCATGCCTTTTTGTTTTTTTCTGGACCAGCACATTCATGAGTGGGATATGTGCTGAAAAGTCAGGTCATTCACTTTATCCTCCTTTACCTATAGATGTTACAGCTGAGGGTCACTAAAACAGTTATTCAAGGTCATGCAACAAGAGAGTGCAGAGCCAAAAGAAATATAACCCAGGTCTCATGATCAATACTCCACATTTATTACCTATTTCAGGATCTCACACAGCTATAATCATGGGCCAGTTCCATGAGCAATACCCAGGTGCTGAATAAAAATACATGGTACTACATTCCATGCCAAACCCACTAGAATATAATTCCTAGAGAGAATATGGATTGTGCATAGAGCACTAATACTCTATCAGATGTACTAAGGTTCTGTTGGGAAATTAATGCTAATAATATTGTTCCGTTTACAATCCATTTAAAGCATATATCACATTAAAACTTCTACCTTTATTATGTAGTTGCTATACTCCTGTGATAATCTGCCTTTAAGAAAATATGCTCTTTATTTAAGAATTGACTTACATTTGAATATTCACTGTGCATTTATTTGCTGAATGTTTTTGAATATGTTTATCAATCCTTTAGGACTTTAGTTTTTGCACATGTAAATGGAACTATAACACCTACCTTGTAAAGTTTCTGTAGTATTTATATGGATAGTTCTAATAGGACAGTTGTTTTCCACATAATAAATGTTTTCTATATAATATATAGTTCCAGTATTGGCTATTTTATTAATAATATTTTAACTATAAAAAATCTTCTTGCAACTTGTTTTGGATTTTTAAAAATTTTTAATTGCTGTACTTTTAAATTCAAGCATGCATTATATATCTTGATTTAATTTTTAAAAATCAGTACTTTATGTTTCAAAATATGTTCCTTGGTCAAATCTATTAAGGTGGACAGATAGAAACACACAATGGTATCGCTTTTTGGCCTTTTGGACTAAGATTAAGTGTGGTATCTGTTCTCACCAGTTTAATATCTGATATGTCCTCTGTCTGAAGACAGTATATTAAATTTCTAAATAGGTTGAAAATATGTACTGCTTCAGTCCATCCATCTTTTTTTTTCCCTTGAGGATTCAGACTGGCTCTCCTGCTTCTGTTTTCTGTAGAGGAAAAACATATTTTTCTACAGATACACAGATAATAAAATTTACTGTTAACATTTTATTCAAGTGGGAACAGTACATTTAAATGTGTGCATTAATGGGGGGAAAAAGATGCACACTGTCAAATTGGAAAAGTAAGAAAGCATCAGATGATGAGGAATCTCATATGTCATGCTGACCATTTTGGATTTGATCCTGCAAGCAGTGGTCACCCATCAGGGATTTTGATCTGTGAGTGATGAGGCACAAACAGTGTCTAGGGAAAATGAGTGTGACACAGGACACAAAGGAGACAGGTAGGGAAAGTTAAACATTATTGCTTATGTAGAAGTTGATAATTCCCTGTATTAGATCTCTCCATTGGAAGTGTGAAGGCAGGAAGAGACCTGCGAGGTCGCTACTAAGGAAGATAGAAAGTATTTGGTTAATGGATATGAGGGAGAAGAAAGAGATGAAAATAATTGTGGAGTTTTAAGCCTGAGTGATGAGGCTTGACAGCTTGACAGAAAAAGAGATTATCTAGAGGGCGACCTGGATATGGATAGGGAATCAGTTTGGATCTTGATCCTGTTTTACAAATTGTGAAAAAATGTGATAACAGGCAGATGTATTGACTCCTTTATACATAAATCAGTTGAATGAAAAATTTCAAGTACATTTAAATATAATTTCTTTAAAAATTCTACTGCTACCCATCCCTAGTTTTTTTTTTTTTTTTTTTTTACTCTTCAATTTTATTCTTTGATGTATCAAGGTTCTTAGTTGCAAACAAAAGAAACTGTTTCTGGTTGACTTAAACAGGGAAAGGGTTTATTAAAGTAATATTGATTTGCTCATAGAATGTCTGGGAAGATTGGAGATCCAGGCTCAGAATATGTTTAGAAACAAGGGATAATGAGCAGCAGCCACATCCATGGTCAAAATCATGCTAAGAACCAGCCTGTGAAGACACTGCTGTTCCCCTGTATAGTGTTGGATGCTGTGGCTTGTACTGTCACTGGTAATGGACAGAGAATGCCATCCCTGACTCTGATGTCTTTGGAAATTTGAAGCTTCTGCTGCCATTGTTGCTCCCACATCCATAATAGAGTCTCCTCTATTCCTGCCTATTTGTATCACTAGGCTGTTACTCAAAGACCAGGGTAGAGACATCTGGTTGGGTAAGCCCGTGTTTTGTCCCCTAGCTGAAAGATGTAAGGGTCTTGCTTTTCACTGTAAAGGAAGGGTCTTGCTTTTCAGCCTTATGGTGAGAGATGGACCCTGCCTCCCACCGAGATTCCTAAGAAGGAACATTTGTAGTTATAGGAAGGACTTTCAGATACTTGGAAGCCAAGAAAAAGCGTATCAAACAAACTGAAGAACCAAAAACCAGTGTCTACAACACATGCCTGAAGTTATATTTTATATCACGAGAGCAGAGTATCTCTATAGAAATACTTTTTTTTTCTTTCTTCTTCTTCTTTTTTTAGTTAGCTTCAAATACAGACACAGAATGTCCCAAGAATCAAAGCACTTGCAGTCATAGATAAAAAGGTCAGAAAATTGCCCGATATTTCATGGCTGGGGTTGCTCAAATTGCAGCCTATTCAGACTGAAACAGAGCACCATTTGACCTTTTCATGTGGCAAGATGTTGTATTAACAGAACTCCCTCTTTCTATGATTTTTATGCCCTTCCATCCTTTCCTGCTTATTTGAATTCAGCTCCAAGAGGGGAAAAAAATGAAGAAAAAACATGTGGTTTGAAATTTCAGGTTGAGGGTGAACTGATTCAAAATTTGAATTTAGGGAGGAAAGACTTTTGTCTTGTGTATCTCAGTAGAACATTGGACTGGGACTCAGAAAGCTCAAATCCCAATGTTGGGCAAGTCCTTTTCTCTCTCTCAACTCTCAATTCCTCCTTGATGGAGTCCTTGGATTTGGACTCAGGAAGAACCAGATTTGAGCTCCCATTTACTGATTGGTGTAAACTTGGGATTATCATGCTCTTAGCTTCATTCGTTTTCATAGAAGGAATGGAAATATAATAGTACCTTCCTCATAAATGTATTCTGTGAATTAAGTAAAGCAAGATTTATGAAACTTCAGGATAAGATAGGATGGTTGTACCCTAGATGGTCTCTAATGACTTCCTAGGCTTTGGAGAATCTGTTTCATTATAGTTTGCATAGTGATCCATATTGTTTGTGCATATGTGTATCTTACAGTGCATATATCCTAAAGTGGGTTTTAGAGGAACAGGTATTCTCAGAAAGAATAAAAGAGAAAATTTCATTTCTTCTTTTCTCTATTCCATGATCTATAAATACAGTTTCTTTTGAAATACTTTGAACGATACTCAGATGATAACTTGTTACATATTTAAAACCCTTGGGAATCTGTGATCCAAATGAGGAAACCAGAAAGACAAAGTTCTACGTTTATATGGGTTGAAATATAAAATAACCATTCAAGGCAGTGTCATGAGGAAAGAGTGGGTGAAGAGGGAAGGGAATGGGTTACACTGAGCAGGGTAGACAGGGCCAGCTTCTTGGAATTCTAGAATTATTCCTTAACAAATGTAGTTGAATTTATAATTTGTGTCAGAGCATACTTTCTTAAACCTGCCAGATTTGAGATGTTTATATCCCTCCAAGGGTTGGGGAAAATGGCTGGTGTGGTGGTTTTAAAGGCTATCAGCAAAATCTTTGACATGTTTCCCATCCAAAGATGGGACCTGATTCTCCTCCCTTTGAACATGCATTGTTTGGCTCTAGTGACTTCATTTTAATGAGGTGAATGACTTTGTTGATTTCTCAGTCTATTAGAAAAGGCAATTCAGCTTCCTGACAGATTCTCCCTCTTTTGGGATGATTACCCTGGAAACATTTATATGGTACAGTACTATATGAAGTCATTGTATTTATTTTTAATGAATGGATGAATATAGTTATTCATTGTTTTTCTCCACCCAGTAAAATGTAAACTCTGTTAGATCAGGTGTTTCATCTTATGCTCCATCCAACATCTAGCTCAGGCCTGACACATAGGTGCTCAGTGGGTATTTGCTGAATAAATGACTATGTGGTTGGGTAGATAGAAAGTTCTAGAGGCGAGAGTGACAGAGCTTTGAATACCATTAGGATGTAGATGGTAAGCAATAAAAGCAGAGCAGATAATCAGGGAATAGTAGATAATCAGAGGATAGTGCATGGATGAGGATCAAGAACTGGACTCATCAGATGTCCTGTGATCTCACTAGCTTTCTCATAACTTGACTTAACAAAATCTCTTCTTTCACTTTAGAAGACAGCAGAGTGCCATGCTTGAGAGCAGGGATGCTGAAATCATACTGCCTGGGTTTGAATTCGAACTCTATAACTTACTATGTGATCTTAAGTGAAAGTGGAAGTTGCTCAGTTGTGTCTGACTCTTTGTGACCCCATGTACTATACAGTCCATGGAATTCTCTAGGCCAGAATACTGGAGTGGGTAGCCGTTCCCTTCTCCAGGGGATCTTCCCACCCTAGGGATAGAACCCAGGTCTCCCACATTGCAGGTGGATTCTTTACCAGCTGAGCCACAAGGGAAGCCCAAAAATACTGGAGTGGATAGCCTATCCGTTTTCCAGGGGATCTTCCTGACCCAGGAATCCAATCGGGGTCTCCTGCATTGCAGGTGAATTCTTGACCAACTAAGCTATCAGGGAAACCCACATGTGAATCCTTTCTCCAGAGGATCTTTCCAACCCAGGGATCAAACCCAGGTCTCCCACATTACAGGTAGATTCTTTACCAGTTGAGCCACCAGGGAAGCCCATGTGATCTTAACCCAGCCCTTTAACCTTAATGAGTCTCTGAATTTCTTTGTATCAATGGAACTAATGATAGTACCTAGCACATAGGGACTTTTCTTTATATAGGACTTGTAAGAGTTGATATAGATTATAGCCTAAAATCCTATAAGCCTTAAATAAAAACTGGTTATTATTATTATTAATATTGTTGTTGTTTAGTTGCTAAGTTGTGTCCAACTCTTTTGCAACCCCATGGACTATAGCCCTCCAGGCTCCCTTGTCCATGGGATTTCCTAGGCAAGAATACTTGAGTGTGTTGCCATTTCCTTCTTCAGGGGATCTTCTAGACCCAGAGGTTGAATGTCTCCTGCTTGGCAGGTGGATTTTTTTTTTTTTGTTACCACTGAACTACCTGGGATGCCCATTATTATTATTATTCCTATTATTAAGCATAAAGACATTGACCTAAGAGAAAGACTGTAGTAAAAATACAGACATTTGTATAGTAATTTATACTTTCTGAGGTGCTTTTTCATTTGTCAACTCATTCAGTTTTCGCAGCTGAGCATATAGGATATCATTATCTCTACTATTTTTTAAGATATTAATAAATGGAAAAACTTGGGCAAGAACCCAGATGATATATTTCTCAAGTCCACTGGCCTTTCAGAATGAGGAATCAGAAGGAGAATATCAAGTACAAAGATTTAGAACTGACATTCACCCATCTTGGATAAAAGTGATTTACCCCTGGAACAGTTTGGTGCCAAGCCTTTGAATTATATATATCCTAAAAATTTCCAGCATTTAGTGGGAGAACATCACTCTGCCATGGTTTGTTTGGACTGCAACGCTGGAGCAGTTGAAATTAATCTTTTTTATTCCTTCATTCAACAGGTACTTGTAGAGCTTTGGGCTAGGCACTATGTGGGATACAGAGAAGTACAATTTATAGACTCTGACCTTTAAGTTTTCATTGCTTAGTTGAGATGAGGGGAGGGTAAAGACACATAGTCTGAAGCCATAGCTTGATAGAGCAGAGTCTAAACTTTGAGTCTATGTGTTTGAAGTTTAGGGAAACTTATATGAAATATGGGCCATATTTCCTCTTAATCAAGCAAGCATCACTTGGCAGATAAGCCATTAATCATTGCTTTCTTGTCATGAACTGACTTGTTCAGCATGGGGAGGAGATTGCTCAAGGTACTAGAGACTTTTTCTCATCATGTATTATGACATATAGTTCCTGTGTGTGAGATAGGAAGGTGGGCAGACAACAAGACCAGGTGAGCCCATCCCCAGGTCACTGCTTCCAAACCTCACTTTGACTTTCGGGGGCAGAAGAAAGGCAGTTAATTCCTTCCTTTAACAAACATTGACTGACTGCCCCCTTTGAATTGAGGCACTGTGATACATGCTGGAAAGATCAACACTGAGAATAAAGGCTTGTTCCTGTCTTCAAGGGGCTCATAGTGTAGAGGCAACATTATAGAATCATAGCACTGCTCTTTTATAACATTTTTCTGTATTTTTAATTGGGGGATGATTGCTTACAATGTTGTATTGGTTTCTGCCACATATCAACATGAAACAGCCATAGCTATACACATGTATAGCTATACACATGTCGCCTCTCTCTTGCACCTTCCTCCCACCCCATCCCACCTCTCTAGGCTGTCACAGAGCACTGCTCTTGAGTCACACTGCTTGTGCTTGTGTTAAGTTTCTACCACTTAGCAGGTGTGAGACCTTGGGCAAATAAGTTAATTGCTCTGTGTCTTGATTTCCCAGCTTAGGAAATGGGTGTAATCATGGTGAGAATTTTTAAAAAATCAATTATTTATTTTTGGCTGTGTTGAGTCTTCATGGCTGCACGTGGTTTTCTCTAGTTGGGTGAGCTGGGACTAGTCTCTAGTTGCGGCGTGTGCTAGCTTCTTACTGTAGCAGCTTTTCTTGTTGCAGAGCACAGGCTTTAGGGTATGTGGGCTTTGGTATTTACACCCTGTGGGTTCAGTAGTTGCTACACATGGGCCTAGTAGTTGTGGTGTGCAGGCTCAATAGTTGTGGACATGGGCTTATTTGCCTCATGCCATGTGGAATCTTCCCACACCAGGGATTGAACCCATATCCCCTGTATGGCAGGTGGATGCTTAACCACTGGACCACCAGGGAAATCCAATGGTAAGATTAAATGAGCTATTCCATGTATCCCATAGCACTATGCCAGGCATGTAATAAGTATGTAATAAACATTAGCTGTTATTATTCAGTTCAGTTCAGTTCAGTCTCTCAGTCGTGTCCGACTCTTTGCGACCCATGAATCATAGCATGCCAGGCCTCCCTGTCCATCACCAACTCCTGGAGTTCACCCAAACTCATGTCCATTGAGTTGGTGATGCCATCCAGCCATCTCATCCTCTGTCATCCTCTTCTCCTCCTGCCCCCAATCACTCCCAGCATCAGAGTCTTTTCCAATGAGTCAACTCTTCACATGAGGTGGCCAAAGTAATGGAGTTTCAGCTTTAGCATCAGTCCTTTCAATGAACACCCAGGACTGATCTCCTTTAGAATGGACTGGTTGGATCTCCTTGCAGTCCAAGGGACTCTCAAGAGTCTTCTCCAACACCACAGTTCAAAAAGCATCAATTCTTTGGCGCTCAGCCTTCTTCACAGTCCAACTCTCACATCCATACATGACCACTGGAAAAAACCATAGCCTTGACTAGATGGACCTTTGTTGGCAAAGTAATGTCCCTGCTTTTTAATATGCTATCTAAGTTGGTCATAACTTTCTTTCCAAGGAGTAAGCATCTTTTAATTTCATGGCTGCAGTCACCATCTGCAGTGATTTTGGAGCCCCCCAAAATAAAGTCTGACACTGTTTCCACTGTTTCCCCATCTATTTCCCATGAAGTGATGGGATATATATATATATTTTGAAGTGATGGGATATTACTAGTATACAAAAGTATAGAGTGGTTTCACTTCCACTTAGGATAAAAAGTTGGAAAGAACATCACCCTCATTCTAAAACTGAGAAAAATTCAGCTAACTACAAAATCAGAGCTTGTTTTTTGACCTATTAGAGAGCTGAGGTCACAGAGCAAGCAAATTCTGTAATGGAAGAGATTTCTCCAAGGAGAAACTGGACCAGTGGACTGTGACATTTTCTGTGACAGAAAATAAGAGAGGATGCTGCCATACAGATGAGTGAGGAGACATTTTGTGAGCATTTAGCTGAATATGGGCTAGCATGAAATAAGAGAAATTGTGGACTTCCTTATACAAGAGGAGTTTGGACCCTTCTCAGGCTCTCTTCTATAAATCTTCACCAGGGGTTCACAAGAAAGTCTGGGATCAGGGCAAGAGACTAGAGAAATCCATCCTCACTAAGGCAGATATGGAGGAGGAGATTAGCCCCAATGAGAAAGGTACAATATCCCGCTTCCTAGAACCATATGTCCTACAGAGCAAAAGACTTAAACTGCTGTGAAAGGGCAGCATTGTATAACGCTCGGGAATAGCTGAGGAGCCATTATTGTTAGATGAAAAGGCGGGGGTGCAAAGGATCAGGTCTAAGTGCACGAGCCCATTTCTAGCCTCTCCTGACTTACATTTGCTAAATTAATTCAATCCCTGACACTGATGATCTGACCAAAGAAGTGGCAGCCCTGCTTCCAAGCATGAGTGCTATTAATCTCATTACTCTATGTAACATATCTGACATTTGGTAAATAATTATGACTAATTTTAATAATTAATCAGTCATAATAGCAAATAAGAAACCCATTATTGAGAGAAAAAACAATCAGCAGAGTCAGACTCAAAGATGACTAAGATGTTAGAACAATCATTCAGGAACTTTAAAACAATTATAGTTAATGTTAAAGGATCTAGTGGAAAAGGTGGATAATGTATATGAACAGATAGGAAATTTCAGTGGAGAGGTCAAAACTACAAGAAAGAGTCTCATGGAAATGCCATACACACACCCACACACCACACACACACACACACACCAGAAATAAAGAATTATTTTGATGGGTTCGGTAGTAGACTTGACCCAGCTGAGGTCAATAGGAATTACTCAAATTGTAGCACAGTGAGAAAAAAGTAACAATATCCAAAAGCTATGAAAGAACATCAAATGTTTTGACATTTTATAATTGGAAAATACAGAGAAAGAAGAGAAATATTTGAAAATATAAGACTGAGAATATTCTCAAAATAATTAAAGGTACCAAATAAAGATCTAGGAAGCTCAGAAATCTCAAGTGAAAATATCTTTCAAGATTGAAGGTAAAACACATTTTTTCCCCAAATACTCAACATCTGAAAGAATTTATCACTAGTAGACCTCTGCTACAAAAGATGTTAAAAAATATTCAGGATAAGTAATATAATATCAGACAGAAACTTGAAAAAATGAAAACAATAAAAATAAAGGTAAATATAAATTTTATTTCTTATTCACTCTAAAAGATAACTGTCTAAAGTAAATATGATAATAA
This sequence comes from Capra hircus, assembly GCF_001704415.2. Classification (NCBI taxonomy): domain Eukaryota; kingdom Metazoa; phylum Chordata; class Mammalia; order Artiodactyla; family Bovidae; genus Capra; species Capra hircus. Next base: position 44,051,194 of record NC_030814.1, on the reverse strand, counting down.
TGTATTTTGAAGTGTAATGTATATAAAAATAAAATGTATAACAACAACATCACAATGAATGGGAGGGAGAAGTTGGAAAGAGGTTATTGTAAGAGTCTTATTCTACGTAAGTTAATATATAATATTTAAAGCTAGACATAAATCCTGCATCAGTAACTAAAAATATTATAAAGAGGTATAAGTAATGAACAATTAGTAGGGGTAAAAGAATTAAAGAAAATAGTCAATACAAAAATAGAAATATGTAAAAGTTAAGATTATTTGGAGGAAATGGTGAGAAGTCTGGTAAAGATGTTGGAAAGATGTATGGAAAGTGTCTGGGAAAGATGTATGAAAGTATGATGTGAGCAGAGAGTGTAACAGAAGTTTGAAAACAAGGCATCTAAGAGCTTGATTATGAACAGCTTTATAAAGTAGTCTAGGTTAGTGATGTGTGTGTCATAAGCTGTTTCAGTAGTATTCAGCTCTGCGATCTCATGAACTGTAACCTGCCAGGCTCCCGTGTCCATGAGAATCTCCAGACAAGAATGCTAGAGTGGGTTGCCATGCCTTCCTCCAGGGGATTTTCCTGACCCAGGGATTGAACCTGCATCTCCTGTATCTCCCGCACTGCAGGTGGATTCTTTACGGCTGAGCCACCAGGGAAGCCCTAGGTTAGTGATATTGACTATTTAAGAAAATAAAGTTTTTTCCATCAATTTTAATAAAATAAGCGTTTTCACCTAAGATGATTTGGTGGAGCTTTTCTCGTTTTGAAATTTTATTTATTTTTAATATTTTGGCTGTATTTGGGTCCTCATTGCTTTTTTTTTTTTGCACAAGCTTTCTCTAATTGTGGAGCATGGGGGCTACTGTTTGTGGGGCTCTGGCCTCGCATTGAGGTGGCTTCTCTTGTTGCAGTGCATACGCTTAGGCATGTGGGCTTCAGGAGTTGTGGCTTGTGGGCCCTAGGACACTCCGGCTCCATTACTTGGGGTATGTGGGCTCAGTAGTTGCGGCCTGTGGGTTCTAGAGTGGGCTCAGCAGTTGTGGTGCACGGACCTAGCTTTCTGTGGCATGAGAAATCTTCCTGGACCAGGGATCTAACCTGTGTCCCCGGTACTGGCAGGTGGACTCTTACCCACTGCACCTCCAGGGAAGTCCAGACACAATTTCTTTAAACGATAAATTTTGCTTGTGATAAGTTTGTGAGGTTCACAAAGATGCCTGAATGTCATTTTCTTAAGGAGGGCAAGTTAATTCATTTCAGACTTTTGAAGGAAGGGTAGCTTAATCACATGTATGAGGCTTGTTTTCAAATAACCTGATTTATGTTAAACATCTGTTTTTTGCTTCTTCATGGAAGGCAGTGTTCCAGTCCATCACAGGCGTGTACATTGTTTTATATGAATTATGTTTGGTTGGAAATAAGTAATTCAGAACTAAATGTTTTTTATTTAGAACTAATTATTTATCATTATTTTTAATCTTACATAAAAATAAAGATGTTTTTTATTTCAAGGTTGAAGTGGTAAGATATTTGTTATAGAAAAGAAGATTGAAAACCTAAAAAAATAGAAACTCAGTCATTATATTTAGAGAAAATCTGTTGCTTTTCTTATATACATTTTCCCAGTTCCTTTCTTGTTATATGGCACAATATTCCAAGCCAAATTGTTTGGGTGGGATGGATATAACTCGGGCTTGAAGGACAGTTTCTGAAGGGCATAGGCCACTCAGCATATCCTACTCATGTGGTTAGGGGTTCCAAGGGGGCGCTAGTGGTAAAGAATCTGCCTGCCAATGCAGGAGACGCAAGAAATGCAGGTTCAATCCATAGGGCAGGAATATCCCCTGGAGTAAGAAATGACAAACCTACTCCAGAATTCTTACCTGGAAAATTCCATGGGCAAAAGAGCCTGGCATGCGTACAGTCCATGAGGTTGCAAAAAGTCAGACAAGCTGAGCGGCTGAGCGACTGGGCAGCCCCATAGTCACAGTGATTGACTCTAGGATGTGCACGTAATTCAGGAGAGACCAATTAAGAGAAGACAAAATTCTGTGATTTTAAGTTATCCAGTGAGCAGATTCTTTTCATGTAAACATGAATGTTCTGGCACTACTAGGGAAAAATATGTTTGAAAAGTCAACCCCACTTCTGAGGTTAAAAATAAAATCAAGAAATGGTGAGAGTCTGGGATCACATTGAGACTTGGGTAGAAACTCTCCTGCAAGTTGATCAGTCAGTAGCCTAATTTATCCCCTTTTAAAATTTAACCTGATTGGTATGGCTTTGCAACCGAAAGCATCCTGTGTGTGCAACTAGCAGTTTCAATTAATTGGATCTTCATTCTGTCTTCTTTTCCTTGTTCAAACTCCTTACACATTTTTAATCCCTCCCTTCACTCTTCTTGGACATCATTTCTAGCCTTCTTTTGGATAAAAGGTCAGTGGTCTCCCCATTTTCTCACAGGTATCACTTATTCCAATTGACATTTACACTTGAGTAAACGTAAACTTCTCTGACCTTTTTTAAAAGCAAGATTTTTAAAGAGATATTTTCTCTGTTTTAAAACAGTACGTTATTGTTGCTTTTCTTTGTAAAAGGCCACATTGCTCCTTCTAGACTTTTTGGATACTTTGTCTACCCATTTGGATTTTCTTTTCCTTCTTTAAAATGGGGGTCTGCTCCTTCTCTTTCTTTCTTCCCCAGTGTGGGATGCAGGTGTTTTGTAGACACATGGGAGGCACTTAACAGTAAGTTTAAAAAATATTTAGTCATTTCTATATACCATTCTTAGTCATGTGAAATAAATATGGGAATATATCAGCCCTTAAATATTCCATCTAGTGTTGAAATGGAAAACAACAGATGTAGGTATTAGAATGGGAGAAAATACTGCTAGATAGAAGTCTAAAGTCTAGCCTAGTTCAAATATTCTTTTCAGTTTGAGAAAGATATGCTTAGCCCTTCTCCTGGCTAAATTTTGGTAATCCATCTGCAAAAGATGATTAAGACATAGATTCAGAGTTCATCTCTCAAGGTTGATACCAAGAATATTTTCAGTCAGTCTGTCTGTAAGTGATTTCAAATTCCTCTTGCCATTTGGGGATAGTGTTTCTCACTTGACCTCTTGCTTGTGGTTCAGCTCCATCCAGCACTTCCTGTAGCCCCCTCTCTTTCTATGGCATCTTAGGTTGTATCTCCTCCAGGCACCATGCCCTCCATATGCTTTATTCCCATTATCTCATTAAGTCTTACAATGACTCTAAAAGACGTGTTAAAGATGAGCATTATCAAACTATATGAGGAAATCTAAGTAAGTTTGGAGGTGTCTTGGTGCCTGGTACCCCTAGACTCATGAGTGGTAGAGCTGAGGTCCACACTATTTGTCCAAGACTAGAACCCACATGGTTTCACTGAGTTAGACAAGGCTGTGGTCCATGTGATCAGTTTGATTAGTTTTCTGTGAATGTGGTTTTCATTCTGTTTGCCCTCTGAAGATAAGGATAAGAAGCTTATGGAAGTTTCCTGATGGGAGAGACTGACTGTTGGGGAAACTGGGTCTTGTTCTGATGGACGGAGCCATGCTGAGTCCATGCCTGTGTGGGACATTTTGAAGGAGGTTGCCATTAACTTCATTACCTCCACCACAGTTTGGCCTCAGGGCAAACAGGTCAAACAACAGGGCAGGAACACAGCCCACCCATCAACAGAAAATTGAATTAAAGATTTACTGAGCATGAACTGTGGTGGAGGTAATGAAGATAATGGCTACCTCCTTCAAAAGGTCCCCTGGATGCACTGCCACACTCGGTGCCCACGACCTTGCAGTAGGTCACTGCGGACTCACACCTCTGCCAGGGACTCTTGTATACTCACAGGCAAGTCTGGGTCAGTCTCCTGTGGGTCACTGCTCCTTTCTCCTGGACCCTGGTACCCATAAGGTTTTGTTTGTGCCCTCCAAGAGTCTGTTTCCCAGTCATGTGTAAGTTCCATAATCAACAGTGAGAGACTATCTTTTTGGGCTCCAAAATCACTGCAGATGATTTTGACTGTACCTATGAAATTAAAAGACGCTTGCTCCTTGGAAGAAAAGCTATGACCAACCTAGACAGCATATTAATAGCAGAGACATTACTTTGCCAACAAAGGTCCATCTATACAAAGCTGTGTTTTTTCCAGTAGTCTTGTATGAAAGTGAGAGTTGGACCATAAAGAAAGCTGATCAGTGAAGAATTGATGCTTTTGAACTGTGGTGTTGGAGAAGACTCTTGAGAGACCCTTGGATTGCAAAGTGATCAAACCAGTCCATCCTAAAGGAAATCGGTCCTGAATATTCATTGGAAGGAGTGATGTTCAAGCTGAAACTCCAATACTTTGGCCACCTAATGCGAAGAACTGACTCATTTGAAAAGACCTTGATGCTGGGAAAGGTTGAAGGAGACAGGAGAAGGGGACAACAAAGGTTGAGATGGTTGGATGGCATCACTGACTCAATAGACATGAGTTAGAGTAAGCTCTGGGAGTTGGTGATGGACAGGGAAGCCTGGCGTGCAGTGGTCCCTGGGGTCGCAAAAAGTCAGACACAACTGAGCAAATGAACTGAATTGAACTGAAGAATCCATATGCTAACTGTGGTTGAGGACTCCCTTCATGTACACTGAGGGTCCGAGGCTGATAAGGCAGATGATTCAGAATGAATATATAAACATTTCACATGGGATTAATTCATAAGGCAAAGGCCAATCTCCCTTGGATTGACTTCATGCTGCTTTGGTAGTCCACTGGGGAAACAGCGGGGTGGGAGCCTGGTACTCCTATGATGGCAATCTACTGGGGTTAGCTCCTCCTGGTGTGTTATTTTCCATCAAAAACTCTTTGAGTTTCTGGGAAACTATAGATCTCCCCGAGTGTTTTCTTTAATGTTTTAAATATCTTTTCCCTAACGTTCAGTTCAGTCACTCAGTTGTGTTCAAATCTTTGCAACCTCATGGACTGCAGCATGCCAGGCTTCCCTGTCCATCACCAACTCCCAGAGCTTACTCAAATACATGTCCATCGAGTAGGTGATGTCATCCAACCATCTCATCCTCTGTCGTCCACTTCTCCTCCCATCTTCAATCTTTCCCGGCATCAGGGTCTTTTCCAGTGAGTCAGTTTTTTTTGCATCAGGTGGCCAAAGTACTGGAGGTTCAGCTTCAGCACCAGTCCTTCCAATGAATATTCAGGACTGATTTCCTTTAGGATTGACTGGTTGGATCTCCTTGCAGTCCAAGAGACTCTCAAGGGTCTTCTCTAACATCACAGTTCAAAAGCATCTATTCTTTGGCACTCAGCTTTCTTTATGGTCCAGTTCTCACATGCATACATGACTACTGGAAAAACCATAGATTTGATTAGTTGGATCTTTGTTAGCAAAGTAATGTCTCTGCTTTTTAATATGCTCTATAGGTTGGTCATAGCTTTTCTTCAAGGAGCAAACATCTTTTAATTTCATGGCTGCAGTCATCATCTGCAGTGATTTTGGAGCCCCCCAAGATAAAGTCTGTCACTGTTTTCATTGTCTCCCCATCTATTTACTATGAAGTGATGAGACTGGATGCCATGATCTTAGTTTCCTGTATGTTGAGCTTTAAGCCAACTTTTTCATTCTCCTCTTTCACTTTCATCAAGAGGCTCTTTAGTTCTTCTTTGCTTTCTGCCATAAGGGTGGTGTCATCTGCATATCTGAGTTTATTGATATTTCTCCTGGCAATCTTTATTCCAGCTTGTGCATTTTGCATAATGTACTCTGCATATAAGTTAAATAAGCAGGGTGACAATATACAGCCTTGACATACTCCCTTCCCAATTTGGAACCAATCTGTTGTTCCATGTCCATTTCTAACTGATGCTTCTTGACCTGCATACAGATTTCTCAGGAGGTGGGTAAGGTGGTCTGGTATTCCCATCTCTTTAAGAATATTGCATGATTTGTCATGATCCACACAGTCAAAGGCTTTAGCATAGTCAGTGAAGCAGATTTTTTTTGGAATTTCCTTGCTTTTACTATGATCCAGCCTATGTTGGCAATTTGATCTCTGGTTCCTTTGCCTTTTCTAAATCCAGCTTGTACATCTGTAAGTTCTCCATTCAAGTACTGCTGAAGCCTAGCCTGAAGGATTTTGAGCAAAATCTTGCTGTCATGTGAAGTGAGTGCAGTTGTATGGTAATTTGAGCCTTCTTTGGCAGTGCTTTTCTTTGGGATTGGAATGAAAACTGACCTTTTCCAGTCCTGTGGCCACTGCTGAGTTATCCAAATTTGCTGGCATATTGAGTGCAGCACTTTTACAACATCATCTTTTATGATTTGAAATAGCTTAACTGGAATTCCGTCACCTCTACTAGCTTTGTTCATAGTGGTGCTTCCTAAGGCCCACTTGACTTCACACTTCAGGATATCTGGCTCTAGGTGAGTGATCACACCCTCGTGATGATCTTGGTCATGAAGATCTTTTTTGTACAGTTCTGTGTATTCTTGCCACCTCTTCTTAATATCTTCTGCTTCTGTTAGGTCCATACCATTTCTGTCCTATATTGTGCCCATCATTGCATGAAATGTTCCCTTGGTATCTCTAATTTTCTTGAAGAGATCTCTAGTCTTTCCCATTCTATTGTCTTCCTCTATTTCTTTGCATTGATCACCAAGGAAGGCTTTCTCATCTCTCCTTGCTATTCTTTGGAACTGCATTCAAATGGGTATATCTTTCCTTTTCTCCTTTGCCTTTCTCTTCTCTTCTTTTCACACCAGTTTGTAAGCCCTCCTCAGACAACCATTTTGCCTTTTTGCATTTCTTTTTCTTGGAGATGGTCTTGATCCCTGTCTCCTGTACAATGTCACGAACCTCTATCCATAGTTATTTAGGCACTCTGTCTATCAGGTCTAATTCTTTGAATCTATTTCTCACTCAGTCATAAGGGATTTGATTTAGGTCATACCTGAATGGTCTAGTGGTTTTCCCTACTTTCTTCAATTTAAGTCTGAATTTGGCAATAAAGAATTTGAGCTGAGCCATAGTCAGCCCCCGGTCTTGTTTTGGCTGACGGTATAGAGCTTCTCCATCTTTGGCTGCAAAGAATACAAGCAACCTGATTTAGGCATTGACTATCTGGTGATGTCCATTTGTAGAGTCTTCTCTTGTGTTGTTGGAAGAGGGTGTTTGCTATGACCAGTGTGTTCTCTTGGTAAAACTCTGTTAGGCTTTGCCCTGCTTCATTTTGTACTCTAAGGCTAACTTTGCCTGTTACTCCAGGTATGTCTTGACTTCCTACTTTTACATTCCAGTCCCCTATAATGAAAAGGACATCTTTTTTTGGTGTTAGTTCTGGAAGGTCTTATTGGTCTTCATAAAATTGTTCAACATCAGGATTACTGGTCAGGGCATGGACTTGGATTACTGTGATATTGAATGGTTTGCCTTGGAAATGAATAGATCATTCTGTCGTTTTTGAGACTGCATCCAAGTATTGCATCTTGGACTCTTTTGTTGACTATGATGGCTACTCCATTTCTTCTAAGGGAGTCTTGTCCACAGTAGTAGATATGATGGTATCTGAGTTAAATTTCACCCATTCCAGTCCATTTTAGTTCACTGATTCCTAAAATGTCGATGTTCACTCTTCCCATCTCCTATTTAACCACTTCCAATTTACCTTGACTCATGGACCTAACATTCCAGGTTCCTATGCAGTATTGTTCTTTACAGCATTGGACCTTGCTTCCATCACCAATCACATCCACAACTGGGTGTTGTTTTTTTCTTTGGCTCTATCTCTTTATTATTTCTGGAGTTATTTCCCCACTGTTCTCCAGTAGCATATTGGGCACCTACTGACCTGAGGAGTTAATATTTCAGTGTCTTATCTTTTTCCTTTTCATACTGTTGTTGGGGTTCTCAAGGCAGGAATGCTGAAGTGGTTTTCCATTCCCTTCTCCTGTGGACCGCATTTTGTCAGAAGTCTCCACCATGTCCCGTCTGTCTTAGGTTACCCTGCATGACATGGCTTATAGTTTCATTGAGTTAGACAAGGCTGTTGTCCATGTGATCAGTTTGATTAGTTTTCTGTCATTTCCCTAATGTTACATCCTTTTATTTGTAAGGTCTGTTGCTTCCAGATACTATAAACTTCAAACTGAGATTCTTCATATATCCAGAAGTATTACCAACAAATCATTCAGAATAAAAACCAACTTGAGCATCAGACTGTTATTGAGAGAAGGGGCTCCCCAAGCAACTAACCTAGTGTTCCCAGGAACCTGTAACCTCTACTTTTTTTCTTATTTTGGGGTTATTTTGATTTTTATTTTCTTTGCTTTATACTCAAGTTCAGTTCAGTTCAGTTCAGTTCAGTTCAGTCACTCAGTCGTGTCCGACTCTTTGAGACCCCATGAATCGCAGCATGCCAGGCCTCCCTGTCCATCACCATCTCCTGGAGTTCACTCAGACTCACGTCCATCGAGTCAGTGATGCCATCCAGCCATCTCATCTTCTGTCATCCCCTTCTCCTCCTGCCCCCAATCTCTCCCAGCATCAGAGTCTTTTCCAGTGAGTCAACTCTTCGCATGAGGTGGCCAAAGTACTGGAACTTCAGCTTTAGCATCATTCCTTCCAAAGAAATCCCAGGATTGATCTCCTTCAGAATGGACTGGTTGGATCTCCTTGCAGTCCAAGAGTCTTCTCCAACACCACAGTTCAAATGCATCAATTCTTCTGCGCTCAGACTTCTTCACAGTCCAACTCTCACATCCATACATGACTACTGGAAAAACCATAGCCTTGACTAGATGGACCTTTGTTGGCAAAGTAATGTCTCTGCTTTTGAATATACTATCTAGGTTGGTCATAACTTTTCTTCCAAGGAGTAAGCGTCTTTTAATTTCATGGCTGCAGCCACCATCTGCAGTGATTTTGGAGCCCCCCAAAATAAAGTCTGACACTGTTTCTACTGTTTCCCCATCTATTTCCCATGAAGTGATGGGACCAGATGCTATGATCTTCGTTTTCTGAATGTTGAGCTTTAAGCCAACTTTTTCACTCTCCACTTTCACTTTCATCAAGAGGCTTTTTAGTTCCTCTTCATTTTCTGCCATAAGGGTGGTGTCATCTGCATATCTGAGGTTTTTGATATTTCTCCCAGCAATCTTGATTCCAGCTTGTGTTTCTTCCAGTCCAGCGTTTCTCATGATGTACTCTGCATATAAGTTAAATAAGCAGGGTGACAATATACAGCCTTGATGTATGAGAACTCTTAGGTTCCTAAGCTGAATCTTGTCATTGACATGTCAAGCTAAAGCTTTTCATTCTTTCTTAACCCACAGAATCTTCTGCAATTCCCTTTTCATTCCTCTATTTCCATATCAGGAGTTCCTATCTTTGGAAGTTCTGGCCAATAAAATGTCACAGCACCCTTTTTTGAAGAGGTCATTGGTAGACATGTTTCATCACTCTTGATATGTCCTTGAGGCCACACAACAGAACCACTCAGAGCAGATTCATGCAGCCAGAATGATCATAGGTTTGGATCCAGAGGCTAAGAAAACTTCATCCTTCCATACCTGCTGGAGTTTCTCATTTCCCATCTAGTCTGACCATCCAGGCTTTTAGCAGAGACTCCTCTATAGAGTTACAACTGCCAGGACTGGAAGCACAGCAGAGATCGAAGAGCCATCTGTAGAAAGGGGACATCTCACCCATCAGCTTTTTAGGATTCTGACTCTGTGAGGCAAGAATATGGGGCACGATGGAATGAGGTTCTTGTTGGATTCATCTTTGATGCCAGGCTAGTGGCAGGGTGCTTGCTGTTCTTGGTCCAGAGGAAACTTTGAGCAGTCAGTCTTTGCAGACTAGAGGGATGCTTCTCATTAGAAAAGCCCAAGTTGCCTGTCTTGACATGATGGGGTTTTTCCCATGGATACTCTCCTCCCAGAAGGGATGAGCAGAGAGGTCAGCTCTTCTTCTGGGTGTGTGCACAGATGGGTCATCAGCCCACAGTTCACAAAGAGTCAACTCACAAAGGCTTAGATTTCAACCTTTGTGAGATTTAAAATCTTTGTTTGCCTAAGAAATCCTCCTGTTAGACATTCACTTGATCTGACTTAAAATCCTTGGGTATATTTTTATAAGGGATGTCTGAAAGTGAAGTGTAAGTGTTATTCACTCAGTCATATCTGACTCTTTACAACCCCATGAACTGTAGCCCACCAGGCTTCCCTATCCATGGAATTCTCCAGGCAAGAATACTGGAGTAGGTTGCCATTTCCTTCTCCAGGGGATCTTCCCCACCCAGGGATCAAACCCAGGGCTCCTGCATTTCAGTACATTTGAAAACTAGGGTAAGTTAGGTTCCGCAGGGGAATGGCTAAGCAATGTTTGGTTAATATTTCATTAACAAGTCCTGGTTTGTGCAAAAAGCTACCTCATGAGTCTAATGTAGAAAAGGATACCAACAAAGGGAACAATACAGAGTGAGGGTTTTCTGGAGGGTGTTTTTAAAATAATTTTATTCCACAACTAGTTAAAGTGAGAGAGAATGCCTTCATAATGGTTCATTAACACAAACCATGACAGAGGAAAAGTATTGCTAATGTCAGTTTCATGACATGCTACTCTGACTTAATGAGCGAACTGCATTTCTCATAGTAACGATTATTTTGCTTGCCTTGACAGAAGAAAAATTATTGGGTATTCTCTAACTCTCTTAGGAATCACTTATAAAGTGAAATTTTTTTACCTGTTAGGTAAACCATATATCTTGTTGACCTTCTTGCAGAGAGAAGCATTTAAAGGTGCATCACTCCCTTTTTCTTGGGACTAACATATAAGAAAAGTCACCTGTTATTAAGTAACTTATAGATGCCTGGCTCTACCATCAGAGAGAAATAGCGTGGCTACTTCTGGTGAATGGTGACAGATTCATTTTTAAGGAGTCACTGAATTTTAAAGTAGTTGTCCTCATGGGTCCTACTGGATGAATCTGACTTAGCAGACAGTTTACAGAAATAATTCAAGCACTAGCATGTTTGTACTTTTTCCAAATGTGAATATGAGAAGCACATACCTTGCATAATTGACACCTGCCAATTTTCAAGTGGAGAAAAGACATACATATGAACCCAGCTGTGAGCTCATTCAGAGCAGAGATCTGTAACTTGTCTTTCTGCATCCTTAGTGCTAAGGTTTTCTCATCCATTTAACAACTATTTTATCCAACAAATTTTTACTGAGCACCTTCTATTTGCCAGTCTCTATTCTAGGTGCTGAGGATATAACTGTGAGCAAAACAGAAAATCTCTGCTCATATGGGGCTAATATTGTTGATGGAGGATAAGGCTAAAACGTGATGATGATATATCAAACATGAAGAAAAAACAGGAGAATAAAGGGAGAGAGAGTGAAGAGAGGGCTGTGTGCACATGTGTGGCTTTCCGTAGGAGGCTTCTCTGCCCTGGTGACATGGAACATAAGGAAATGGGTCTGGTGATCTGGAAGAGCAGTCTAGGCAGAGAAACAGCTGATGTAAAGCCTTGGGGTAGGAATGTGCTTAGTGTCAACATTAAGGCAAGAGGAGCTGAATGGACAGCCATTAAAAAGAATGAAATAACACCATTTGCAGCAGCAAGGATGGACCTAGAGTTTATCATATGAGGTAAAATAAGTCAGACAAAGAGAAATATCATATGATATCCCTTATATGCAGGGCTCTAAAAAGAAATGATACAGATGAACTTACTTACAAGACAGAAACAGACTCACAGACTTAGAGAACTAACTCATGGTTAAGGAGTGGGGAAGGGTAGGGGGAAGAGATAGGGAGTTTGGGGTCCACATGTACACACTGCTATATTTACTTATTTATTTATCTTTTAATTTTTTATTTTATGTTGGATTATAGCCAATTAACAACGTTGTGATAATTTCAGGTGGATGGCAAAGGGACTCAGCCATACATATTCATGCACCCATTCTTCCTCAAACTCCCCACACTGCTATATTTAAAATGGATAACCAACAAGGTCCTCCTGTATAGCACAGGGAACTCTGCTCAATGTTACATGGCAGCCTGGATGGTGGGAAGTTTGGGGGAGAATGGATACATAGATATGGATGGCTGGGTCCCTTTGCTGTCTACCTGAAACTGTCACAACATTGTTAATTGGCTATAACCCAATACAAAATAAAAATTAAAAAGAAAAGATGAGCTGAGTGGAGTAAGGAAAGGGTGGAGTCATAGCACAAGAGGTTAGAGGTAGCGAGGAAGGACAGATCACTGAGAGTAGAGGAGGTCAGGGTTGGGACTGTGGACTATTCTGAATGTGATGGCAGTTTTTGGGTGGGGAGTTGAACCTGGGAGTGAGGTGAGCTTATTTATATTTCACCAGAGTCTATGGCTGTTATTTGCAGACCAGGAATAGAAACAGAAAAAGCTATTAGGAAGCTCTGGAAAGACTCCACCAGAAAATTACTAGAGCTAATCAATGAATATAGCAAAGTTGCAGGATATAAAATCAACACACAGAAATCCCTTGCATTCCTATAAACTAATAATGAGAAAGTAGAAAAAGAAATTAAGGAAACAATTCCATTCACCATTGCAATGAAAAGAATAAAATACTTAGGAATATATCTACCTAAAGAAATTAAGACCTATATATAGAAAACTATAAAACACTGATGAAAGAAATCAAAGAGGACACTATTAGATGGAGAAATATACCATGTTCATGGATCAGAAGAATCAATATAGTGAAAATGAGTATACAACCCAAAGCAATCTGCAGATTCAATGCAATCCCTATCAAGCTACCAGCAGTATTTTTTCACAGAGCTAGAACAAATAATTTCACAGTTTGTATGGAAATGCAAAAAACCTCGAACAGCCAAAGCAATCTTGAGAAAGAAGAATGGAACTGGAGGAATCAACCTGCCTGACTTCAGGCTCTACTACAAAGCCACAGTCATCAAGACAGTATGGTACTGGCACAAAGACAGAAAATAGATCAATGGAACAAAATAGAAAGCCCGGAGATAGATCCACACACCTATGGACACCTTATCTTTGACAAAGGAGGCAAGAATATACAATGGAATAAAGACAATCACTTTAACAAGTGGTGCTGGGTAAACTGGTCAACCACTTGTAAAAGAATGAAACTAGAACACTTTCTAACACCATACACAAAAATAAACTCAAAATGGATTAAAGATCTAAATGTAAGACCAGAAACTATAAAACTCCTAGAGGAAAACATTGGCAAGACACTCTCTGACATAAATCACAGCAGGATCCTCTATGATCCACCTCCCAGAATACTGGAAATAAAAACAAAAATAAACAAATGGGATCTAATTAAAATTAAAAGCTTCTGCACAACAAAGGAAACTATAAGCAAGGTGAAAAGACAGCCTTCTGAATGGGAGAAAATAATAGCAAATGAAGCAACTGACAAGCAACTAATCTCAAAAATATAAAAGCAGCTTATGCAGCTCAATTCCAGAAAAATAAACGACCCAATCAAAAATGGATGAAAGAACTAAATAGACATTTCTCCAAAGAGGACATACGGATGGCTAACAAACACATGAAAAGATGCTCAACATCACTCATTATCAGAGAAATGAAAATCAAGAGCACAATGAGGTATCATTTTACACCAGTCAGAATGACTGCGATCCAAAAGTCTACAAGCAATAAATAAATGCTGGAGAGGGTGCGGAGAAAAGGGAATCCTCTTACACTGTTGGTGGGAATGCAAACTAGTACAGCCACTATGGAGAACAGTGTGGAGGTTCCTTAAAAAACTGGAAATAGAACTGCCTTATGACCCAGCAATCCCACTGCTGGGCATACACACCGAGGAAACCAGAGTTGAAAGAGACACATGTACCCCAATGTTCATCGCAGTACTGTTTATGATAGCCAGGACATGGAAGCAACCTAGATGTCCATCAGCAGATGAATGGATCAGAAAGCTGTGGTACATATACACAATGGAGTATTACTCAGCCATTAAAAAGAATACACTTGAATCAGTTCTAATGAGGTGGATGAAACTGGAGCTGATTATACAGAGTGAAGTAAGCCAGAAAGAAAAACACCAATACAGTATACTAACACATATATATGGAATTTAGAAAGATGTTAATGATAACCCTGTATGCGAGACAGCAAAAGAGACACAGATGTATAGAACAGACTTTTGGACTCTGTGGGAGAGGGAGAGGGTAAGATGATTTGGGAGAATAGTGTTGAAACATGTATACTATCATGTAAGAAATGAATCGCCAGTCTATGTTTGATACAGGATACTGGATGCTTGAGGCTGGTGCACTGGGATGACCCAGAGAGATGATATGGGGAGGGAGGTGGGAGGGGGGTTCAGGATTGGGAACTCATGTACACCCGTGGTGGATTCATGTTGATGTATGGCAAAACCAATACAGTATTGTGAAGTAAAATAAAAAAAAAGAAAAAGAAAAAGAAACAATGATGGCTGGCTGTAGAGGTGGTGATCACCTTTTAGCATGGAGCCTCACATATAAGAGGTGCTCAATAAGTTTATGGTTTTCATTCACTTGGATCTCTATTTTCCTTCCTCCAAATATCTGTGCAAACTTGCCTTGTTCAGGATAATGTATTTACTTCCACTCATTTTCTTTATAGAAGAATTTTAAAATGTGTATATATTTGCAGACCACAGAAAGGGGGATGTCTTCTCAGAGGCTCCAAATATTCAAACAAGAGCTGTACCCTAAAAGGACTTTTTAAAATGAAAAATATTACACTTTTATATGCTGTTAGAATATCCATTGTGCCTGCTGTTTGAAAGAGATCTTCTATGTCCTGTTTTCTACTTTTTTTTTTAATAAAAAAGTTTGAAAATCACTGCTTTATACATTCTAAGTCCTGCTCAAAGCTTTGCAGCCAATTATCTTTCTTGTTATATTAGTCCTTCTCCATCTGACTGAGGCTGACCCTTTCCCACCTCTTGTTTCCAGAGCAGCACAAGCTAAGATGGTTTTCACCAAAGCTACTGTTTCAGTTCCATCAGCATCTCTGATGATGATCATTAATAATGTCAGCTCAACTCTGGAAACAGTGTGAGAAGTCAGCCAGTTGGTTTGCTGTCTCTCTTATTTTGTGGTTGTCTGGCTACCATAACGGAGAAGTGTCTGGAGGGTGACAGAGGTCTTTGTCATAGGGCAGCCGACAATTTGGAAGTATAGGTAATTTCGAGGGGGTGCAGCTACACTGATGTCAATTACAGTGGCGCTGCATCCCACGGACAGTTAGTTTAGGAAGGTGGTTCTCCAGTTCAGGCGAGTGCAGGGGCATCCAGAGGGCTGCTTAAACCATGAATTACTGGACTCTGCATTTTCAAATTCAGTTGGTCTGGGGTGGATCCTGAGAATTTGCATTTTTGACAAGTTTCCAGGTGATGCTGATGCTGGGATGAGGTTTTAGAAATACTGAACTAGAAGAATTCACTTGAGAGAGAGAGAGCAAGTGTGAGAGTAAGAGAGAGAGAGCACGCGAGAGTGCTTAAATATTTAAGTGTATGGGCAATTCAGTGTGCTCTTTCCTTAGTAAGCATGTGCCCGTGAGTGAGTGTGGAGTGGGACATGACTTCGTCAGACCAGAACCAGAGGAATCGCCAAGAAGCCCTGGTTATTGTCTTTGAGAAGCTTGTAGTCTAACTAATGTTGGAGGGGGAAAAATGCTGCTTATTCTGAAATAAATGCTTGCTAGGTAATAGGGGATGAATTGTCTTGAGTGTTAGGTGCAAGGATGGAGCTGGAAGGACATTAGGACAGAGAGAAGGGCCTGAGGCCACCAAGCACTGTGTTCCCTTGGAGGAGGGCAGGCACTTGCAGTAGGGCAGGAGTAAGCTCTCAGTGGCAGGGGCTAAGCAGGAGGGAGTGTGTGTGGATCAGGGGAATGAAGAGTTAGGAGCCTGGTTGGCTCGAGGGGAAAGATTGGTTTGGGGAGACAAGAGAAATGCATTTTGGACTCTGGGTGAACGGAGAGGAAGGCTAAAAAGGCCTTGGACACTGGGGAATGTAGACCGGGGAGGGGGGGGGGTCATTTGTGTCTAGTGTGAAGTAGAAAAGCTTCCTTCAAGATAGAGTGTGGAGATGTGCCTGAGTACTTGGTTAGGGAGAGGTGCATGGGTGCCTCGGATTTCTTTTTCTGCTAAAACAGAGATTATCTTATAAACAGGACTAAATGGCTATAAATTCTAAGTGACGTACTGATGCTTTTAAACATTAAGGAAGAAGCATCTTTTATAAGAGCTAAAGGGAACAGTAAAAATATTAACATTCTATAAAAAGGCAACTGCACCTGATTGAAGCAGGTGTGCCAAATGCTTTAATTTTTATTTATTTATTTTTAGTCTCAAGTATTGTAATTGGGAAAACTCACTTTCACAACAGGCAAAAGAATGGTAGAAAATTCTAACAATAATAATATCTATTCATCTATTTTTATAAAGTGCATTAAAATAATGAAGACATTTGCTAAACTTCTGTGTAGCTCCTAGAGTTTTTGAGGATACTAAGAATTTGATAATAGGTATTTTAACTAAGTAGATAATCCTCTAAACATAAATAGCCTCTTAAATTATTTTAGGGCAATAACTATATAAAAGATATGAAACAAGAGGTTTAATAACAATAAATAAACATTTCAATAATGATAACAGATGTGATGAACGTCTTTTAAGTTCTTACTCTGTGCCAGGCACTGTGTGTATACATATATGTGTGTGTGCATGAATGCACATATATTCCTCTCTGTGTGTAAAGACACATGTATTATTTTTGAAATAATAATTACACTTTATTCAGGTATCATTACATATCATAATGTTTCATCATAGCAAATATACAATTCATTGATTTTAGTAAATTTATAGAGTTGTGCTATCATTATCACAAACCAGGTTTAGTACATTTCCATCATCCCAAGATGTTCTCTTGTGCCAATTTACAGTCCATATCACCCCACCTTGTAGCCTCAAACTGTCTTATTCTCTGTTGCCATGGGTTTCTCTTTTCTGAATGTTGCATGTCAGTGGAATCGTACAATATGTGGTCTTTAGAGTCTGGCTTCTTTCACTCAGTGTAATGTTGTTCAGATTCATCAGAGCAGTACCACGTATCAGTATTTATTCACTTTCATTGTTGCATAGTATTCTATTGTAAGGATACACAACATTTTGTTTGTCCTTTCACCAACCAAAGGGCATCTGGATTGTGTCCAGTTCTGGATTATTATGAATAATACTGCTATGACTGTTTGCTTACAAGTCTTTCAAAAATTTAATCATTCCAAATACTCTGTAGTTTAGAACCATTATAATTTCTTTTTCTCCAGATAGTGAAACCAGAGCTCAAAAAATTATGAAATTTAATACCTGAAACCAAGCTTTTTCTGGAAGACAACATAGGCAGTATGCTTTTTGACACTGGTCTTAGTATTATTATTTTGGGGATCTATCTCATCAGGCAAGGGAAATAAAAGCAAAAATAAATAAATTGGACTGCATCAAACTAAAAAACTTTTGCACAGAAAAGGAAGCTGGCAATTAAATGGAAAGGTAACCTACTGAGTGGGAGAAAATATTTGCAAATGATATATCTGATGAAGGGTTAATATCCAAAATATATTTAAAGAACTCACACAACTCAATAGTGAAAACCCCAAGCAATCTGATAAAAATGTGCAGATGTAATAAACTGTAATGGAAAAGAATGAGAAAAAGAACATATATATATGTTTTGCTGTATACCAGAAACTAACAAAACATTGTAAATTAACTGTACTGCAATAAAAAAAAACTAAAAAATGGTCAGAGTACTTAAACATATATTTTTCTAAGGAAGATATAGAGATGACCAACAGACACATGAAAGTATGCTCAACATTGCTAATTATTAGGGAAATACAAATCAAAACTATACTAAGATCATTTCATACCTGTCAGAAAAAGACAGCAAGGTGGGAGGGAGGTTTAAGAAGGAGAGGATATATGTATACTTATGGCTGATTCACGTTGTTGTATGGCAGAAACCAATACAACATTGTAAAGCAATTATCCTCCAGTTAAAACAATGACCACAAGTATTAGGCATTGGTGAGGATGTGGAGGAAAGGGAACCCTCATATACTGTTGGTGTGAATGCAAATTGGTACAGCGACTATGAAAAACAGTATGGAGAATCCTCAAAAAGTTAAAAATAGAGCTATCATATGATTCAGCAATTTCAATTCTGGGCATTTACCTAAAAACTCATTGGAAAAGACTTTGATGCTGGGAGGGATTGGGGGCAGGAGAAGAAGGGGACGACCGAGGATGAGATGACTGGATGGCATCACTGACTCGATGAATGCAAGTCTGAGTAAACTCTGGGAGTTGGTGATGGACAGGGAGGCTTGGCGTGTTGCCATTCATGGGGTCGCAAAGAGTCGGACAAGACTGAGCGACTGAACTGAACTGAACCTAAAAAAAAAGAAAACACAAATTCAAAAAGGTACATGTATCCCTATATATAATATAAATTTTATATAATATATATAAATGCATATATATGCAATGGAATGCTACCAAGCCTTAAAAAATAAATCTTCCCATTTGCAATGACATGGGTAGACCTAGATGGTCTAGAAAAATAAGTCAGACAGAGAAAGAGAAATACCAAATGATGTCACTTAAATGTGGAATGTAAAAAACAAACAAATGAACAAACAAAACAAAACAGGAACAAACTTATAGATACAGAGAATAACTGGTGGCTTCCCGAGGGTAGAGAGTGGGGGAGTGGGCAACATAGGTGGGGGTTAAGAGGTACAAACTTTCAGTTATAAAATAAGTCATGTGCTTGCAATATTTGGCATAGGGAATATAGTCGATAGTATTGCAATAACTTTGTGTGATGACAGACCATTACTAGACTTAATGTGATCAGTTCATAATGTATATAAATGTTGAATCACTATGTTGTACACTTGAAATGAATATAATATTGTTATATCAACTATACTCCAATAAGAAATTATAAAACTTGCCCCAGGTGATAAATGCAGCAGGGGTCATATTTTGAGAAACTGAATGCACTTTCTTCTTTTGCTTTTCCATATACTTTACTGACTCCCCAGTTGACTTTGAGTCATTCATCTACTTCAGGTGGGAGGAGAAGGTGTAAGGAACATTATAGCAGAAATGCGAAGATAATAAGCTAGTCAGCTCTGACATTCAATAAAAGATTTAGGGACAAAACAGTAAGATTAAAAGCCATGTTTTAGAAGAGGGAGTATAGGGAGAGGAAATGGAGGAGGGTAGGATATTTATTTACTTTTTTATTATTTTTAGCATATCAAGAGGAAGACTTAGAAAATTTAGATCATCATTCCTTCCATAGATGAAGACACCTCTTCCACCTTAGGCAAGGGTCTTCAGCATCCAGCCTGGGAGCATATGGCTAAGTCTGATGATAAAGGTAGGAACCTACTCCTCTTGACCAGGGTTTATGTAGGAGAAGTGCAAGGGCAACAGAACAGGGCTTGTGGGCCCCTATCTCCCCATGAGGACTTTGGGATAGAGCAAGTGAGGGTAATGGGGTCAGTCGGGGAGTACAAGGTCATGGGCTTTGGACTCAAGGCACTTTTGGGGCTCTGGGCAGAGCTTGTCTCCAGTCTTCCATCCTCCAAACTGGGGGACAGCTGCATCAAAGGAACCTTGGTAACCCAGCATGGTTGGGCAAAGAGATGACCAATGCTTGGCTTTTCTCAGTTGGCTTTGGTATCCTGTGGTGTGGAGGGACCCCTGGCATTCCTTCCTTCTTCAGAGGACCCTGGTGGTTTGAAGGAACATCAGCTCTGCACTTCCCAAGTGACTCAGCGGTAAAAAATCTGCCTGCCACTGCAAGAGAAACAAGTTCGATCCCTGGATTGAGAAGGATCCCCTGGAGACGGACATGGCAACCCATACCAGTATTCTTTTTTTAAAATATAAATTTATTTATTTAAATTGGAGGTTAATTACTTTACAATATTGTATTGGTTTTGCCATACATCAACATGAATCCACCACAGGTATACATGTGTTCCCTATCCTGAACCCCCCCTCCCTCCTCCCTCCCTGTACCATCCCTCTGGGTCGTCCCAGTGCACCAGCCCCAAGCATCCAGTATCATGCATCGAACCTGGACTGGCGACTCGTTTCATATATGATATTATACATGTTTCAATGCCATTCTCCCAAATCATCCCACCCTCTCCCTCTCCCACAGAGTCCAAAAGACACGAGTATTCTTGTCTGGAAAATCCCATGGACAGAGGAGCCTGGCAGGTTATAGTCCATGGGGTTGCAAAAGAGTCGGACACGACTGAGTGACTAAACAATAACAACAGCAACAACAGCTCTGCGCTATAGAGATTGCGCGCGGACTGCCTATTCCTGGGCTTTAGATAAAAGATATGATACAGCAGCTTTAGTAAGAGCTGAGGTGAGAATCAAGTCAACTAGAGAACCTCCCTAGGCCAATATCAGAAGGGAGACCTTCCTGTGGGGTGTATCAGACACTGATTTCAGCAGTAGCAGAACATTCAAGGGACAGAGTAACTGTGAGATTCCCAACTGACGGCTCATACTCAAAAGTTAGTTTGAAACCAGGGTTACTCTTGCCCCAGGGCAGGGACTGGAGTGAGGCCAGTGAGGTGCCTAGGTCATAGAACTTAAGGTGGGACTTACTTCTCCTGAGGTTTACATAAGTCTGCCTGCCATACTCCCAGTCAGTGTCGTCCTGGAGAAAAACAGGCGTGGAGTGGAAATCCATAACAGCACACTGATATTTAAAGCAAGTAAGCCTTACCTTAGGAATTTTAAATGACCAAGTCAGTCTAGGTTTGTGGGGATCTGCTCTCCCCAGGTTCTGTTGCTTCGTTTGCTTGCTTCTCGCTCCCTAAGGTGTGAGGACTGGGAGGAGAGAGCTGGTCTGTCAGGGAGATGGATCAAGAGCCACTTCCTCGCCATACAGATTTGTGACCTATTTATGTATCACTAACTACAGAATCATGAGGCTAGGATTTGGAACCAAATTTTGCCTGACTCTAGAGCCTACTGGTAGCTCAGATGGTAAAGGAACTGTCTGTGATGCAAGAGGCCTGAGTTTGGTCCCTGGGTCAGGAAGATCTCCTGGAGAAGGGCATGGCCACCCACTCCAGTAATCTTGCCTGGAAAATTCCATGGACAGAGAGGAGCCTGGTGGGCTATAGTCCATGGGGTTGCAAAGAGTCAGACGTGAGTGAAGTAATGTAGCATGTCCATCCCATGAAAGTCACTTTGGGGCTTCCTTAGTATCTCAGCTGGTAAAGAATCGCCTGCAATGCAGGACACCCCAGTTGAATTCCTGGCTCGGAAGATCCCCTGGAGAAGGGATAGTTTATTCACTCCAGTATTCTTGGGCTTCCCTAGTAGCTTAAACAGTAAAGAATCTGTCTGCAATGCAGGAGACCTGGGTTTAATCCCTGGGTTGGGAAGATGGCTTGGAAGACGGCATGGCAACCCACTCCAGTATTCTTGCCTGCAGAATCCCATGGACAGAGGAGCCTGGCGGGCTACAGTCCATGGAGTCACAAAGAGTCAGACATGACTGAGTGACTAAGCACAGAATAGAGTCTACTGTTTGGAGACAATAATAGCAATAATTGCTAACATGTTCCGAGAGTTCATTACGTGCAGGGAACTGTTCTAGGTGCTTTATGTGTATTAATTCTTCGAATCTTCACAATGCCCGTGTGGTATTAAGTGCTGTCACAAAGGAAGACTTTGAGACACAGGGAGGTACAGTAACTTTCCAAGGTCACACAGCACATGAAAAGTCATGAGCCAGGCTCTCTGAGTGTGGAGCCCATACTCAGAACCGCTTCATCACGAAGGCAGCTGACTTAGATGACATCATCTGACACTATACTGACTCACACCTCTCCAAGAAATTTCACAATATAGTCTTATTTTATTCTCTTGATGGACATAGTGGTTAAGTGGGGGAGGAGGCAAAGTTTCCAGTTTACATATGAGGGAATCAAAATGCCAGTAGCAGGTAAGGAATAGAATGGGGCCTTGAGAATGCTGGGTGTGCTCTGACGAGAACATAGGCTGTGTGGAGGAATGGAGGGAGGGATCATGGAAATCACTGAATGTCATGTTGAGGAGTTTTCTGGTAAAGCAAAATACAGAACAGTTAGAGACTGTTAAGAGAAGATATGGAACATACTTGAAGTTGACACCATGTTTAATAATTACTCCTCAATTGGATTTTGTCTAGATCTTCAAAAAGAGAAAACAAAAGCTGCTGAATGCATCAGCCTTCTGTTAAGTCCCATAAGCATGTTTTTCTTGCCCCCAATTTTTATTAAAGATTGGTTGAACCTAAAGAAATGAGCAGTTTTGCTAATTACTAAAGATGTTTAAGGCATAATCTCCATCTTATAGTGTTAGATGAAGCAAATAAATAGCAGCAGAGATTGATTAATGACCAAAGCAAACTTGAGGCAATCAATCACAGAAGTCATTTATTTCAGAGAATTCAACAGGGAAATGTTTTCTGAAATGTGGCACATGAGATGGTTTTAGGGAATATCCCAAATGAACATTTTTACAACAGTTATTCTTTATACTAGGAGAATTTTGGTTTCCTATTTCTAGAAATGGTTTACTTAGATTCAAGTTTAAAAGTCAAGGTTATTTCTCTATGTTGTCCATCTGAAGCTTATATAATATCTCACACCAACTATACCTCAAAAAAAGGCAAATGGGTATAAAGAAAATAGTAAGTAATAGCATGGATGGTATATGAATCTTGGAAAACCACAAATAAGTAAGGTTTGGGGAGTACTGTATTAAAGGAACAAAGACCAACTGGTTATATGGCAACTCAAAAGTAATAATAAGATATTTTGCCCTCTTCTTACCCTACCCTCAGCTTTTATTCCGCTTACTCTATATCATGCACTGTGCCAAACACAATCTGTATTAGCTGATTTTATCTTACAACAATTTTCACCCAAGAATCAGTCTCTTTTTATTCCTAAGTAGCAGAACTCTGATTTTTGCTGTGCTGGCAGTGACTCCCAGCTCAAAGACTACATTCCCAGGCTGCTTTGTAACCAGGTATGCCACGTCGCTGTTCTGACAGATGATCTATAAGTGAGAGAGTTGTGAGGAACATCTGAGTAGTTCTGGCTGTTAAATGGAGCTAATTCATACGGAAGAAGTGCCTATTTATCCACTCTTGGCATGCCTGTGTGATGGCAGGCACTCCAATAGCCATCGAGGAGCATAGATAAGTTTGAAGATGGAAGCCAAAGGCTAGGATGATGGAGCTGAAAGAGAAAAGAAGCAGGTGGCCCTGATGACTATGGAGCTATACCTTCTTTTGACTGTCTACTTCAGATCCCTTTTACCTGAGATAGAAATTAACTTCTATCTTTACAACTTCCATTATTTGAGGTCTTCCGTTAAAAGAGCCAAACTTGAAAAAATGGAAATAGAGTACATTATTACATAAACTTACAATAGTACCTTATTTACAGGTATATAGCACAGTGGTTCAACATTTTTATAGATTATATTCCATTTAAAGTTATAAAATACTGGCTGTATTCTCTGCATTGTACAGTATATCCTTGTAGCTATCTATTTTACATATAGTGGTCTGGATCTGTTAATCTCCTAACCCTATCTTGTCCCTCCTTCTTCCCCCTCTCCCCACTGGTAACCACTAGTTTGTTCTCTACAACTGCGAGTCTGTTTGTTGCATTCATTCATTTATTTTATTTTTTAGATTCCACATTTTAAAGTGGTAATGTACAATTTTCATTTTTATTTGATTTATTTCACTAAGTGTAGCACCCTCCAGGTCCATCCATGTTGTTGCAAATGGCAGAATTTCATTCCTTTTTATTTGGATAAATAATATTCAGTATATGGATATATATGTATATTTTCTCAGTCACTCAGTCATGTTAGACTCTTTGTGACCCCATGAACTGTAGCCTGCCAGGCTCCTCTGTCCATGGAATTTTCCAGGCGAGAATACTGGAGTGGGCTGCCATTTTCTGCTCCAGGGGATCGTCCCGACCCAGCCACTGAAGCCGCATCTCTTGCATCCCCTGCATTGGGAGGCAGATTCTTTACCACTGCGCTACCTGGGAAGCTATATATAGAAATATTCCATATCTTTATCCATTCATCTGTTGATGGACATTTAGGTTGCTTCCATATCTTGTCTATTGTAAATAATGTTGCTGTGAACACTGGGGTGCATGTATCTTTTTGAATTAGTGCTTTTGTTTCTTTGGGTATATAACCAGGAGTGGAATTAAACAGCTAAACTTAATACTAACCGATAGAAGATGAAATATCAGTTTGGAGTGCTTTTGGATGTAGGTAACAGCAAGCAAACTTAATGGAAGCTCAAACATAGGCATTTGTTTTTCTCACATAAACTAGCTTGAGGCATTAGGTCCATATAGTAGGCACGAAGGGGATCAGTTCAGTCCAGTTCAGTCACTCAGTCGTGTCCAACTCTTTGCGACCCTATGAATTGCAGCACACCAGGCCTCCCTGTCCATCAGCAACTCCCGGAGTTCACTCAGACTCACGTCCATTGAGTCAGTGATGCCATCCAGCCATCTCATCCTCTGTCGTCCCCTTCTCCTCCTGCCCCCAATCCCTCCCAGCATCAAAGTCTTTTCCAATGAGTCAAGTCTCTGCATGAGGTGGCCAAAGTACTGGAGTTTCAGCTTTAGCATCATTCCTTCCAAAGAAATCCCAGGGTTGATCTCCTTCAGAATGGACTGGTTGGATCTCCTTGCAGTCCAAGGGACTCTCAAGAGTCTTCTCCAACACCACAGTTCAAAAGCATCAATTCTTTGGTGCTCAGCCTTCTTCACAGTCCAGTTCTCACATCCATACATGACCACAGGATGGACGTGTCAAAATTCTTCTTTTCCCAAGGTGGTGTTCTTTTATTTGAGCATGGGCGTCCTTCCCAGCAGAGTTCCCCCTAACAACCCGTTACAGAACTGCATCCCCAAGGACTGGAATGGGGCCCATCCTTCTAACTCCTGAAATATATTGGGCTCTGTTACTATAGGTGGATGTGGGGAGAGGCTGTGAACGGGCCATGGACAGTGAAGAAACCAAGGCTCAGAGTTGAGGAGACAAGCTCAGTTACACAGCCAGCAGGTAGAAGAACTAGGTCTCAAATGAAGCTCTAACCCTCAAACCTGGGGTCTTAACCACTTTGGTAAACTTCTCTCATACAGGGTTTAAACATCTTAGTGGATTTGTTCTTAGAAATTTTTTCCAGACTGTTAGGGATTTCATACAGGAAGTCCTAAATGGTAAGTAAAACTCAAGAGTCCTAAAAGATTCCTTCCAAATTAAGCTTCTAGAGCAGCTGTGTCTAAAAGAACTTTGGAAATAATAGAAATGTTTTATGCTGTTCTGTCTATTATGGTAGCCACTAGCCACAGCTACTGAGGACCTGAGATACAGCAATATAATAGTGAATAAGGAGCTGAGAGTAGTATTTAAACATATATGTTACCATAGGTAAAATTAGATAGCCAGTGGAAATTTACTGTATGATGCAGGGAGTTCAAATCTGGTGCTCTGTGATAACCAAGACAGGTAAGATGGGGTAGGTAGTGGGACGGAGGTTCAGGAGGGAGGGAACATATGTGTACCTATGGCCCATTCATGTTGATATATGGCAGAAATCTACACAAAATTGTAAAGCAATTCTCCTCCAATAAAAAATAAATTAATTAAAATCAGGAAAAAAGTATGTAACTTCAATTAATTTAAAACCAGCTACCTGTAGCTTGTTGCTACTGCAAAGAAGAGCACAGTTGTAGAACCTTAAAATATTGGTTCTCAGAATATCCTTAAATGCTCAGAATCAACAAAATCCACACTGTCTCCCAGATCAGTTTTTTTGTTGTTGTTGTTAATTAATTTATTTATTTATTTTTAATTTTAAAATCTTTAATTCTTACATGCGTTCCCAGACATGAATCCCCCTCCCACCTCCCTCCCCATAACATCTCTCTGGGTCATCCCCATGCACCAGCCCCAAGCATGCTGTATCCTGCGTCAGACATAGACTGGCAATTCGATTCTTACATGATAGTATACCTGTTAGAATGCCATTCTCCCAAATCATCCCACCCTCTCTCTCTCCCTCTGAGTCCAAAAGTCCGTTATACACATCTGTGTCTTTTTTGCTGTCTTGCATACAGGGTCGTCATTGCCATCTTTCTAAATTCCATATATATGTGTTAGTATACTGTATTGGTGTTTTTCTTTCTGGCTTACTTCACTCTGTATAATCGGCTCCAGTTTCATCCATCTCATCAGAACTGATTCAAATGAATTCTTTTTAACGGCTGAGTAATACTCCATTGTGTATATGTACCACAGCTTTCTGATCCATTCATCTGCTGATGGACATCTAGGCTGTTTCCATGTCCTGGCTGTTATAAACAGTGCTGCGATGAACATTGGGGTACATGTGTCTCTTTCAATTCTGGTTTCCTCGGTGTGTATGCCCAGCAGTGGGAGAAGTAATGGGCCACTGTTTATTTGCATGAAGTGGTGTTACAGGCCAGCACAAGTTCAGTGTAGGGCATAACTGTGTTCAAATATTGGTGCAAAGAATAGGCCTGTAAAAAATACTGACTTATGGAGCTCCAAGGTTCAGTCAGTTCAGTTCAGTCACTCAGTCATGTCTGACTCTTTGCAACCCCATGGACTGCAGCATGCCAGGCTTCCCTGTCCATCACTAACTCTTGGAGTTCACTCAGACTCATGTCCATCGAGTTGGTGATGCCATCCAACCATCTCATCCTCTGTCATCCCCTTCTCCTCCTGCCATCAATCTTTCCCAGCATCAGGGTCTTTTCCAATGAGTCAGTTCTTTGCATCAGGTGGCCAAAGTATTACTTTATAGCAGGTCAGGCTTGCTCTTCTGAAGTTACAGAAGGACAGATCTTCGGCCTAGTGTAAAAAGCAGAAGGGGTGACATGGGTCAGTATGGCAAAGCAGTGAGCCTCGCCTTAGATTTATCATAGGATTGGTGGTACTCCTTTAGTTAGAAAAGTCCATCATGACTTTCCTCAGAGTCAGTAATAAGTTCATATGTTTAGTTTCCAGGACATAGTTAGCTTAAATGCTTTGTCCTAATGTGTATCTAAAGAGATGAGGGTATTTTAGAATGTGCCTATCTCATAGCAACTGAGGATGAACTATACCACCATGAAGTAGGAAATTTTGTCTTTTGCATCTGTTAATTTGGTTCAGGAGAAAAAATGCTGTCTAGGTAAGTTAGCTTCTTTATGTAAGTTTACTGATTTGCAGACCTCTACCAGAGAAATGAAACAAAATTGTTTTAGTTATTGCCCGTGAGGTGGCACAGTGGTAAAGATAGACAGAAGATACAAGAGACGCGGGATCAATCCCTGAGTCGGGAGGATCCCCTAGAGTAGGAAAGGGCAACCCGCTCCAGTATTCTTGCCTGGGAAATTCCATGGACAGAGGAGTTTGGGGGGCTACAGTCCATGGGGTTGCAAAGAGTCAGACAGAACTGAGTGACGGAATATGCATACACACCCCAATCCATTTTCTTGCAGTGACAACCCTAGAAAGATACAGGTAATTGCAAAGGGTGTCTGGATATTGTGTCCTCCTTGCCAGTCTCTGTGTGGGAAAGAGAAAATTGGGATAACCTGGCATCCCAGTTTTCCATGCAAACCTTAAGACTCAGGTTGCCTCTCCATGTGACTCTCACAGTCTGTGTGTCAGTGACAAGAGCCTGCGTCCAGCGTTAGTTCTGCAATGTCATCCCATAACCCCTGCTCTCAGTGTTTAGGATTTTTCCAAGCTGGCTCTGTAACCTGACTTCTGAAATTGGCATGTGGAAAACCCCAGACTAGTATCTAACTAGTTAAACTGCATTCATTTGAATTTTGCTTGCTCTCCCTAAGGTTCATGGCTTGGCTATTTGGGCAGCATTTTTTGTTTGTTCTGTTTTGCTGTGCCAGGTCTTCCAACTGTGAGTGACTCTCTGAGGACATGATTGGCTGAAGGAACTTCTTGGTGTACTGGGATGAACTGGAAGAAGAAGTCAGGGGAGGCTGGACTGAACGAGGCTGGACAATGTGAGAGCTGTTAATGATGTCTGTGCTTAAAAATAATGATTATTCCGTAAAGTCAAAAAAACTAAAGTTGAAAAACTTTCTTTGCCCTCTACCTTAAAATGAAGAAACAGATGGCCATCTGTAGCTGTATATTTCTTGTTGTTGCAAGTAAATGCAGCCACAGGAGATTATTTTATGCTAAAAGCCTCCATCTGCTAGATGTAATCTTTTTGTACCTGTGGAAAAAATGAATAAAATAAGAAGGACCCACTTGCTTCTGACCTTGACTCTCCGAAGATTATGCACCTACGATAGTTTCCTTTGTTCCGTGACAGGTCTTAATTCCAAAATGATAGTGCTGTATTATTTTGACAGTTTCATCTTTTTACCTAAATGGGGACAAATTTGGCTTCATAATATTCCTGGTTGGCATATGTTTTGCTGCGACAGAAGGAGAGAATTTTCCTTTAATGAGCAATATCCTGTGTCCCTTCACAGCGCCTTTTCTTGTAAAAATGCTCAAGCATCCTTGCCTCTCTAGTCTATTTGTTACACGGAATTGAGAAATCATTATAAATGAAAGAGGTATTAAAACATCTTCACTGTGTCATGGATCTGTTTATACTTTGGACAGAAGGGGAAGGGGGCGGGTAAACAGAATGAATTGCTGTGAATGTGCTGATTCATTGGGCCCCATCTTTTCAAACCCAGCTTCCTACCTCTCGTCCCACCTGCTCACCATCATCACTGGAACGTTATTCTCCTGGGAGGCTATGTTTCTTTCTCAGTGGTTGTGTGTAATGGGAGTGCTATTTAAACAGAATTCATTGTCATTCGAGCTCACTTTGCTTTCAGCCACGTTTTGCTTCCACTTTGACTCAACTCTTTAGAAAGTTGGAGTTTTAACAGGGACCTAAGAGGTTGTGCTCCTCATTCAAGAAGTTGAAAAATAACCTGAGGCCAGAAGACTGACAGTGCAGGACTAATGCTGGACACGGGCTCTTGTCACTGACACACAGACTGTGAGAGTCACATGGAGAAGCAACCTGAGTCTTAAGGTTTGCATGGAAAACTGGGATGCCTGACTTCAAAAAAGAGGCTTTCCATGAATTTTTTGTATTGACCTTGGGTAAAGTAGAGTGCTGGAGAAGGCAATGGCAACCCACTCCAATACTCTTGCCTGACAAATCCCATGGACGGAGGAGCTCGATAGGCTGCAGTCCATGGGGTCGCTAGGAGTCAGACACGACTGAGCGACTTCACTTTCACTTTTTACTTTCATGTGTTGGAGAAGGAAATGGCAACCCACTCCAGTGCTCTTGCCTGGAGAGTCCCAGGGATGGGGGAGCCTGGTGGGCTGCCATCTGTGGGGTCGTGCAGAGTCGGACACGACTGAAGCAACTTAGCAGCAGTAGCAGCAGCAAAGTAGAGTGCATGAGAGTGCTTATTAAATATAAGAGTGAAAAACTAAGGAGCATTTAAGTATGACTTCAAGACAGTTTAGTGTAGAGGCACAGCCCTCCTCTATTTTTCAGTGTGATTACTCTAGTGATGGACAAGCATCCAGTGGTTATAAAGGAAAAACAAACAAATTAAATGGGGAATAAGAGGGAGAGGAGGAATAACAGTGACCATATCTCTGACTTCTGGCTGTGTCAGTAACTGGTGGTGTGATGCTGGGCAAGTCACTTCATTTTGCTTGGCCTGTTTCTCCATCTTTAAACAAAGAACTTGGTCTAGATCTGGAAGGCATGGCCCTGGATCAGCATTATTATAATCACCTGGGAGCGCCTTAGACATGCAGATTCTCAAACCTCACTCGGATCCCACAATCAGAAGCTCCAGGGGTGGGACCCAGCAATTTGTGTTTTAACAAGCTCTCCAGGCAATTCTGGTCACACTCAAGTTTGAGAACAAGCCACTGTAGAAGCTTGGCTGTCAGCAGCCAGAGCTATGCTGCGGAAGAGTTGGAACAGCTCTCCTCTTGGTCCTGAGAGGTCCCTTCCTAACGGTGAGTCTGTGATTTCAAGGTTTTAATTGGCTTTGTACATTGCTCCTTCCATTTCTGTATCAATTTCTTGTACTTTCCACCCATAGAAATCAAGTATCTGTGTACCTTTCTGAATGCAAGGGTGTCATGTTAAAAATCTTTCCAGTATTAACAACATGAGGGACCCATTAACATTAGACCCAAAAAGCAAGTGTTTGTGATCATGAGTATTCATAAGTGAATGTCTTTGCTGAAAAATGAATGCTTATGTTGGCTATCAACTCTGCCAAGTAGTTGTGGGTTTTTCTGGTCTCATCATAATGGGGGCACGCATCCTGAGGGTATCTGCAGGGGCTCTGGCTTCCTGTGGCCTATGTTCAACTTGAGCTGTGCCACTCGCAACCTTTGGTAAGTTATTTTCTGCCTCAGTCTTGGTTTCTCTATCTGTACATAGAAAAACACACAATATCTGTTTTACAGTGTTTTGTAAGGATTCAAAAGATACGGTTCATGTAAATATGCTTAACACACTAGATTACGTTCACTAAGTACTTGATAAATGTGAAGCATCTTTAGTCCATTTCTCACTGTTCTGCAGCGTTTGAATAAGAACGGTGATGTTTTCTTGTAATAGACAACATGTGAATAATATATAAATGAAGTAAAATGTAAAATATTTGGAAGATTATCTGGGAAATTATCTTATGCTTGGGGAATAAAAGTGGTCCAGTGGCTAATGATCTCAGAGTATGGAGTCAGATACTGTGACAGTTTCAAAAAGAGGGTGAAGCGATTAGCACAGCTAGTCCTCTGTGGAGGGTCACCTCTCTAAATATACCTCTCACCATCTCACAGTGCTCAATCCTGACTTGGTTGTTTGGGGTCACTTCCAGAGTTCACTGAGCTCTAACTAACAGGCTTTGAAGATTAGGTGGGACCCCTCTTATATGCTCAAGCTACCCTCCTTCCCCCTGATTTCCCTTCTGTAGCACTTGTTACTCTTGAAATAGTTTGTCTTTACTTGGCTGTAAGTTGCATGAGGGCCAGAACTATGCTTGTTGATTTTGTGTCCTCATGGTTTAGCCTGGTTCTTGGTTCAAATGCTCAGGGCATCTCTTTCCTTCCCTCAGTGTCTTGTTATGTGAGTCCTGATGGCTTACAGCTGTGCTGAGTCACTGATTGCTCCTCCCTTGGGCAAGTCCAGGTAGGAATAGAAATTTCCAGGTTTCCAGGGCTGGTCTCTTTCCACCTCTAGCATCTTCATCTGCTTAGTACAGTGTGAAAAAATAATTGCCTGGAGGAAACCTGGAGAGAGAATATTATGACTTAGAAAAACAATTTCACAACAATTTTTAATGGGCTCGGTCTACCATATGCCCATGTAAGTCTTAGCCTTTCCTCAGTCCGGAGGGTTTCTGTCCCCTCTCTGATGGCTTCAAGAGTTGTAGCTATTGCAAAAAATGCACTCTGGACCTGTTAACAGAAGCGACAATGAAATTGAGTAGATTTGCGATAGAATTGTAAAGCCGGGCATGCTCTCTTCTCACTCATAAGAGCCAGGTACTGAACTTAAGCGTTCATGGTTATTATTCTGCTTCTTCCTTTCTGTGGAAATGTGATTCTTGCTGGTGGAGTGTAACTGACAAATAATAAAGACAGCTGCCCATCATCTCCTAGTGGGGGGTCAGGAGAGAGGTGAATCTGCAACATACAGATAAAACCTTTCCAGGGAGAAACTTAATGGGGGGTGAAGTATAATAAATAAAACACAAGTCAGTGAAGGAGCTGTAAGGAAACATTTCTGTTGGGGGAAAATACCCAAACAAACTCAAATGTGAGAATAAAATGAAAAAGTCTTTCCAAAATGAGAGAAAGCAAAGCAATTTCAGAGAAAAAGTGGCAAAGGTGGAATGAAGCTTAGCTTAATAACTTCCTGTTATTATCTAACTTAATTCTTCTTAGAGCTCAAAGTGCTTTCATGAAATGTGTCTGAAATTGTTTGTTAAAATAAAGAACTTATGTAGGGATGACCTAATCTCCTTGGAGTTTTAAGCTACATGCAAGCAACTGACAAACAACTAATCTCAAAAATATACAAGCAACTTATGCAGCTCAATTCCAGAAAAATAAACAACCCAATCAAAAAATGGGCCAAAGAACTAAATAGACATTTCTCCAAAGAAGACATACGGATGGCTAACAAACACATGAAAAGATGCTCAACATCACTCATTATCAGAGAAATGAAAATCAAAACCACAATGAGGTACCACTTCACACCAGTCAGAATGGCTGCGATCCAAAAATCAGCAAGCAATAAATGCTGGAGAGGGTGTGGAGAAAAGGGAACCCTCCTACACTGTTGGTGCGAATGCAAACTAGTACAGCCACTATGGAGAACAGTGTGGAGATTCCTTAAAAAATTGCAAATAGAACTACCTTATGACCCAGCAATCCCACTGCTGGGCATACACACCAAGGAAACCAGAACTGAAAGAGACACATGTACCCTAATGTTCATCGCAGCACTGTTTATAATAGCCAGGACATGGAAACAACCTAGATGTCCATCAGCAGATGAATGGATCAGAAAGCTGTGGTACATATACACAATGGAGTATTACTCAGCCGTTAAAAAGAATTCATTTGAATCAGTTCTGATGAGATGGATGAAACTGGAGCCGATTATACAGAGTGAAGTAAGCCAGAAAGAAAAACACCAATACAGTATACTAACACATATATATGGAATTTAGAAAGATGGCAATGACGACCCTGTATGCAAGACAGGAAAAAAGACACAGATGTGTATAATGGACTTTTGGACTCAGAGGGAGAGGGAGAGGGTGGGATGATTTGGGAGAATGGCATTCTAACATGTATACTATCATGTAAGAATTGAATCGCCAGTCTATGTCTGACGCAGGATACAGCATGCTTGGGGCTGGTGCATGGGGATGACCCAGAGAGATGTTAGGGGGAGGGAGGTGGGAGGGGGGTTCATGTTTGGGAATGCATGTAAGAATTAAAGATTTTAAAATTAAAAAAATAAAAAACTAAAAAAAAAAAAGCTACATGCAGAAGATGGACATGGAGGAGGATTACTTATAATATTCTGTGAGCCAATTTTGCAAAACTTGTTTACCATTGATGTGTTGTTATGAAGTCAGTAGCGTCAGCTGGGCATGAAGGAGATGGGGTGGAGTGGATCGTACAAGCTCAGTCATGTCCAACTCCTGTGACTCCATAGACTGTAGCCCACCAGGCTCCCCTGTCCATGGGATTTCTCAGGCAAGAATACTGGAATGGGTTACCATTTCCTCCTCCAGGAGATCTTCCCACCCAGGGATTGAACCTGGATCTCCTGCATTGGCAGGTGGATTCTTTAGCACTGAGCCACCTGGGAAGCCCAGGAGGAGAGGGAAGACTGGGAAAATGGTGTCTCACATCTTGTCCATTTGTCCTGTTGTCCTCTTTATTGCTCATGCTGTCAAGGATTGAAATAATAGCACTGGCTGCATCTATTTTGATGAATAGTATGCATAACTGTGAGGGATGTATTCCCAAGAAAATGGTATGTTCTGGTCTCTCCTGACATAGCCTCCACCCCTTTATTAAACTGTAGTTAATCCCCACACTAAACTTCTAATTCAGTAAACAAGAGTGGTTTCTGGTCATCTTTACTTGACATAAGTACTCTAAGTAATCCTAATGGCAGATGGTCCAGGAACCATGGTGCTTTAGTCACTAAGTCATGTCTGACTCTTGCAACTGCATAGACTGTAGCCCACCAGGCTCATCTGTCCATGGGATTTTCCAGGCGAGAATACTGGAGTGGGTTGCCATTTCCTTCTCCAGGGGAGCTTCCTGACCAAGGAATCGAACCCAGGTCTCATGCATTACAGGCAGATTCTTTACTGACTGAGCTATGAGGTAAGCCAGGAACCATACTTGAAGATACACTGGTGTTGGTGTCTGACTGTGGTGGGCCCTGATGTCAGATGGATAAAGTTTGAGTCTTGGATCAGCCACCTTCTGAACGTGGGCAAATTACTTGATAACTGTGTCTGTTTCCCCAGTGTGAAAATGGGGATATTACTATCTACCTCATAGAATTATAGTTGGTGAAATGATTCAGAAAACCGTATTTAGTACAGTGTGTGACACAGAGGAAGCTCCCAATAAGTGATAGTTATATTGTCATTTTTATGGTTCTGGACAACCCCTTCTTTGAGCATTTTAGACTTTTGGATATAGGGAAAAAAAGAACTTAAACTGGCTTAAGCAAAAAGGGTGGGTCTGTGTAAGCGCTGGTCTTAAGCATTGGTGTGTGTCAGTGGCGAAGAGTCTCTGTTTGGTCAGGCTCCTTGTCCCTCCTCCGAGGCCCATCTGTGTACCTCATTGTAAAATCCAGTTTTAGCAGGAACTCACCTAAGCCAGTTTTAGCAAGAATCGTCTATTCTCCATATCTAATCACCCTTCATTGGGTCAATTAAGGTAACTGGGTTCTTCATCCTCCACCATCCCCTGGGTGATGTCTGATCACACTGGCCTGTTTTCAGCGAAGATTCTGTTAGGTCCGTTTCGTTAGATCCCTTGTATGTTTTCTCTTCGTAATTTTCCATCCAGTGACCCCCCAACCCTGTTTCTTGCCTATAAATTCCCACCTTTCCATGTTCTTTTCAGAACAATCCAAGCTCTATACTGAGGTTTCTTTTCCCCTCTTGCAATAGTCTTGAATAGAGTCAGTTTTTACTGTTTTAATTACTCTCCAGCTGTTTCTTTGACATAAATTGTGGAAATGGCAGGTGGAGAGGTGGCCTTGGTGACAAGACACTTGAGTACCATCTAAACCTCTCATTTCTTTTCTCAGCATCTTCTGTGTGTTGTCATTTTGCTTCTGCTCCAGGTAAGTTTTTTTCCATGCAGGGGAAAACACACTCTCAGATAGCTTCAGGCTTTCATTCTCAGAGCTTGTATCCTGAGAGGAAAAGAAATGTTCCAACCATTTCTTTTGGAGAAAGAGCTGATTCTTTCTTCAAAGAGAAAGGGCTCTTTGAGAGAGGAGAGAGGACTGATTGGTTCAGATGAAATCAAATGCCCATCCTTGTACCATGGGTGTTGGCCTGGGTCATGTGCACACTTCCTTATAAGAAGGTTGGGTCTCATGCTGGGCATAGACTCTGAGTCATACCACCTATTTCTTCTGGTTCTCTGTATCCTTGTCTTTATGTACCTATGATAACACATAGCCCAAACCCCAAATGTACCTCCTCAGCACTGGGAACACAGTGAGATCCAAATAGCTATGGCCCCTGCCCACATGGGACTTACAGTCTCGTGCAGAAGTAGATTTTCAGCATGAAGAGATGAAAGACCATATGACTGCTCTCCTTGCAGCCCTCTTCCAATGCTAGGAACTGGGGAAACAGTATAGGAATACAAAGAAGAATGTGATCCGTAAATGAAAGTTCAGTTCAGTTCAGTCGCTCAGTGGTGTCTGACTCTTTGCGACCCCATGGACTGTAGCACGCCAGGCCTCCCTGTCTATCTCCAACTCCTGGAGTTTACTCAAACTCATGTCCATTGAGTCAGTGATGCCATCCAGCCATCTCATCCTCTGTCGTCCTAAATGAAAATAATTGAAAGTAATTGGAATAAATGACAACTTCAGAGGAGGTGATAATGCATGTAGTCATATATACATGCAAACCTTAAGATACTTAGAGCAATGCTGGATTCACCCCATTTTGCCACTGCCCCCCACCCCAACAAACACAAGTGATGAATAAATTATTTCAGGAGAATCAGTGGTCTGGGTGGGTCTGACTCAGTTGTTGAAATTTCTTTGCAGAATTTTCTCAGACATCCAGGACTCACATTCCTTATTTCTGATTTTAAAATGGGATGGGTTTTCTCAAACAATCACCAGCACGTAAATCAGATTAATAGTAATACTAGCTAACACTCACTGAGCACTTACTGCTGTAGGTGCTTTCTGTGGATTAATTCATTTAATCCTCTCACCACTCCTGTGAGGTAGGTGTCCTTATCTTCTTTACACAGATAAGGAAGCAGGCACACAAGGCGAAGGAAATATATTTATTGAAGGCACACCACATGCAGGGCTCATTGCTGAGTGGAGTTCATAATGTTAAATTACTGAATCCTGCTAATTACACTAAGAGGTAGGTAATGTTTTTTGGAGGACCCAGTTTAAAAATGAGGCACTGAGGCTTGGAAAAGTTAAGAATTTGCCAGAAATCATGTTAGGTAAGTGTCAGAATCTGATCTGGAACCCATGATATTTGAGTTGAGGTCTTGTTCTCTAACACTGAGATCAATTCTGATTTCCAGGTTAGTTTGTTGAAACAGAGCTTCATAAAGTACAAATTCTTTGGAAAGATAAATTGTTTTGTTCATCATAATTTCCTTGGAGGCAAGGAATGCCTTATAGGCCTGTCTTTTCTTTGTTTTAGTCCTGTTCTACATAACAGTTGCTGTGAGCTGGCCACACAGAAGTGACAGCAAATAGAGCATTTTAAATATCTAGTTTTATATTCAATCATTTAAAAAGGTGCGTATTCTATGTACCAGGTACTGTGCTAGGCAATGAAGATTCTAAATACGTTCCCTGTTACCCTCCATAATTTCACCCTGGTGATTTCCTTCATAGCAGGGATCACAATTTGCAATTTTTACTCATTTACTTTGTCCTCATATTAGAACATAAGCCCCAGGAGGTAGTGTTGTTGCCTGTTGTGTTAACTTCTGAATCTTGAGAATTTAGGTCAGTGCCTGACATGTTTTAGGTGCTTATTAAATATCCATTGAATGAATAAATGAACAGATGAATCAAATAACTCACTGCAAGTTTATTGGGTGGTATCTATGTGTGTTAGTTGCTCAGTTGTGTCCTACTCTTTGTGAGCCCATGGGTGATATCTAGGTCTTTCCAATTTCTCATGTTAATTTTTTTTTTTTAAAAAAACACTCTTCCCCTGTTTCCCTTTGTCTATTGCATCTGCACGTGACTTCTGGGAATGGGGACTCGTTGAGCAGAGACCAGAAGATCAACATTCAGCCTTCATTTATAGGAACTGAGGCAGTGACAGTACAGGGAGGCAGTGCTAACTGGAAGTTAGAATCTGAAAAGTCACCAAATAGTTTCATAACTGTTCCTTTCAGCCAGGGCTGCGAAGTCCTGCCTATGTAGGAAAAATGTGGTTCTTTATTTGTGGGTATAACTGACCACTGGGAGTAGGGTACAGATCTCTCTTTACTTTGCAGAAGTAGCAGCCTGACTCTGTATTGAATGGGAGCTAAAGAATTTAGAAGATCCCCTCTCCATCCACAGCTTGCTTCCAAGCCTGTTCTCTTGCTAAATTCTCCTGCCTTGGAGCTAAAAGCTTAGAGACTGCAGTATAAAAATGAGGGGGGAATTAAAATGCATTGGCTGAGTAGCTACAAAAATATTGTTAAGCTTTTGATGATTCTGGGTGGCCAAAAAATTTGTTCGAGTTTTTCCATAAGATGTTACAAAAACCTGGATGAAATTTTTGGCCAACCCAATACCTTCTCATGTTATCATAGGCAAAAGAAGTTCTGTTCAAGTAGCTACAGTTGTGTGCCAAGTGTATTTCCTTTATCATTTCCCTGGAAAGAATGCAAAACAGGTTGAAAGGCCGGGGGCTTGGCATCTTCCTTCTGTCAGGCCCAGGTAGTGAATGATTCAGACTTTGTGGACCACCCATTTTCACACTACTTAGTTATGCTCTTGTTGCATAAAATCACCCATAGATAACACATATGGGAAGGAGCATGGCTGAGTCATTACAGAAACAGGTGTTAACCTCTGGCCTGTACAGTGTTTTGGTATTTAATTTGCATAAAGTTTTGGAACCTGGAAACACGCATGCACACAGTAGGTGGACCATTTCAAAGTGAGAAATAAACCATTTTGAATACCTCAGCTTGATTTGGAAACAGCAAAAATCAGTAGGGCTTTACAAATCTCAGCACACTTTCGCTGCTTTCATCAGTGTTGCATGGGCACATCTCAAGAATTAGATGTATCTACTTAAACCTCAAGAATTGAGAGGAAAAAAACCCCAAAACTCTCTTAATCCTGTGCTGCCTCTTGTCAGAAGCCAGCTTGGAGTTCTCACCATGGAAAAATGCAGACCTCAGCTTCAAGGATCCAAGATCAAAGCTTTGGAAGTAAATTCCCTTCAAAAGGGGCTCACAGCTGCATTAAAAATTGCTATTCTTTGTGTGCGTGGCCCTCCCAGGAGAGCCCACTGGCCCAGCGCCACCCTACTTACCCTAGAGGCCAGCCTGACCTTGGCCATCCATCTCTGCTTGAGAAAGCCAGGCTCCACAAATCACATGGCTTTCCATTGACTTTCTGTCAGGGCAAGGTAACCAAACCTCTTCTTTAAGATGAGGGGCAGGAGGCGCAGCTCCTTTCTGCCCAGGTGCTCTAATGGGAACTTCTGGCTCAAGAGAACTCATATCTGGCACAGAGGGTACATGCCTGGCGAGGACAGGCATTTAAGGTGCTCCTCCTGTGCTCCAGGGCTTCCCTGGTAGGTCAGACTGTAAAGAATCTGCCTGCAATGCAGGAGACCTGGGTTTGATCCATGGGTCAGGAAGATCCCCTGGAGGAGGATGCTGTCATCAGCATGCAATTAAATCTCTGCCATGCCATTTATTAGCCTTTGACTTTGGGCAAGTCACTTAACCCATTTGTTACTCACTTTTCTAATCTGTAAAAATGGGGCAATTACAGTAACCATCTTACAGGCTGTGGTTAAGATCACATGAATACATGCAAACTGCTAATATGCATGTATGCATGCTAAGTTGCTTCAATCATGCCCAGCTCTGTGTGACACTATAGACTGTACCCCTCCAGGCTTCTCTGTCCATGGATTTCCCAGGCAAGGATCCTGGAGTGGGTGGCCATGCCCTCCTCCAGGGGATCTTTCCCACCTAGGGATTGAACCCGCGTCTCTTACATCTCCTGCATCGGCAGCCAGGTTCTTTACCACCAGTGCTGCCTGGGAAACCCAAAGTGCTAACATAATGCCTACCAAAATGTAAATGACCCTGATAAATGATTAAAAAATTATTATAATTTTGAAGAGGATGACTGCATGTCCCTTCAGTGCTGGAGAGTGTTGGGTCATGGTCTAACTGGATCACCCAAGGATTATTGAATTCTAGGACTTATACTGCTATTTATTTATTCTTGGCTGTGCTGGGTCTTTGTTGCTCCACAGGCTTTTCCCCACATGGAGTGAGCGGGGGCTACTCCTCCTCGCAGTGTGTGGGCTCCTTGTTGCGGTGGCCTCTCCTGTTGCAGAGTACAGGCTCCGGGGCACGAAGGCTTCCGTAGCTGTGGCATGTGGGCTCAGTAGTGGCAGCTCTCCTGAGAGCACAGGCTGAGTAGTTGTGGCGCACGGGCTTTGTTGCTCTGTGGCACGTGGGATCTTCCCAGATCAGGGATTGAACCCACGTCTCCTACCTCAGCAGGTGGACTCTTCACCACTGAGCCACTAGGGAAGCATTACGGCTTGTACTTTTGTCATTATCATTTTATTAGGAACCACACTCTAAAGTTAATGTTAATTGGTGGATCTTTGTCCAGTGGAGATTTAAAACTATTACTTTCCACTGCAGGAGATTATCAAAAAGATCACAGTTTTATTGCCCTGATCACTCAAACCTAACACCTACAGCAAACTTATTTTGGCATGTCTTTCCTGTCCATATGAATCTCTTTTCCTCAAATGCTCTTTGAATCAGTGTTACTATCCTGCTGGTTTCCTGATTAATGAATTAAATTTTGGGCATATGTTCGCTCTATATTTATATGAAGGATAACATTTTTAACCCTTAGAAATTACACTTTGAGAAATAGCAGCTATATGCGTAGGTTATGATCACTATTCTCTTCTTTTCAAAGGCAAATGATGTCATGGAAAGAACTTTGGGGCTAATTGTCCAGAAGACCTTGATCTAAAGTCAAGCTTGGCCACTTTTTAGTTTGAATGGATCTTGCATCTGTAAAATGGAAAAAACCACAGACAGTTTACTTGGCAGTTGTATAATCTTCCAAGGTAGCCTGCTAGGGGCTGTCCTCCTAGCCTGTGTTTTAGCAAAGAGATGTAGTTTGTTCTTCTCAGACAATTTGCTCTTCACACCCAGGCTGATCACCACCCCTCAAGCAGAGATGCCTCCAGGTTACCTTTCCTGCAACTTGTAGTTCCCAGCAGAATGCGTTTCATCATCCTGCCCACTGCCTCTCTCTACTCCTGGGGGAAGTAGTAATAACAACAACCTGTGTTTAGGCCTCACAACTCCAGCATGTGAAGGGTTTTCTGTTTTATTTTAAGTGATTGACAAGTGCTCCCAGTTAGTGACACTGTGTGTGAGGGTGGTGTGGTGTGTACTTTAAATGTCATCTCACTCAATCTTTACCCTGGTCCTGGGAGATAAACGTTAGCATACCCATTCTGCAGATGAGAAATTGAGAACTGGAGGTGAGCTACCTTTCCCAGGAACACTCAAACAGTCCAGCCTGCTTGAATTCTAACCCATGTCTGCTAGTATTCAAACTCTACATTTGTTCTCATTTGTTGAACATTTGGTAAGTACAAGATTCCATGGTGAGGTGAGCAGGTGAAGGGTGCAAGGTAAGAAAATACCTGCTCCAGAAGGGCTCACTTTTTAGATGTGGAAGATAAAGAAAAAGATAGTAACAGTCACCTCTTATTTAGTGTGCAAGGCATGCTGCATAGCAATTTCATTTACTCCTCACCTCAATCTGGTGGGATAGGTGATGCATCTCTGTTCATGGGTAACAAAACAGGTTCTAGGAGATGAAGTAACTTGCCTCTGGTCCCACAGCTATAATGATTCAGGTTTCTGTCTGTGCATTCCATCATTCATAGCCCCTGTGTCAGACACGGAAAGATACATAACTGTAAGAGGTAGCAACGTTCAGTATTGCGTGAAGATTACAAGCACCCAAAGTGAGCTTGATGAGGGCTACGTGTGTTGCTGGGAACCTGTTGCAGTCAGTTTAGTATGTTTATTAAGCATCCTTTGTTTGCCATGTACTGAGTGCCTGGCTGGGAAATGTGATGACAAGAACTTGAGCAGTTCATGGTCTAGGGTGAGGGACAGATGTGAAAACAGGTTGCTGTAACATAGCATGGTAAGTGGTGTGCTGGAGGGTGCTGTGGGAGCACAGAAGTGGAGCCTTAATCAGGTGGGCTAGGGGTTCCAGGGATGGGTTCCCGCCCAAAGCTGCACCCCAAGTGATGTTCAAGTCCCACTGACCTGTCAACTAAAGAGTGTGATCTCAGTTTGCCTTCTCTCTGATGTTCAAAATCTACCATCAGCTTCAATAAACCACTTGGATTTGACTTGAACATGTTGTCCCTTGGTGAGTGGATCTGCCTTTCTAAATCATATTTTCATTGGCTAATCTGAAAATCCATTTTCACTGCAAGCCAATGGTATGCTGAAGTGGCTTAAAGGGTGTTGGGGTGTCAGGATTGATATGCCTTGGAATGGAAGAAAGTTAGTGGATAATGTGCAAAATTGTATCCTGTGTACAGATGATTGCAATTTAATCAGATTGATTTGCAGGGTTCTTCCTTGAGTCCTGTTACATCCTCTAGCTAGGCTGGAGCTTGTTTGCTTGTATATGTAGCTTTTGAGGATCGCTATAGACACCCATGCTTATGAAACCTACAAAATAATCGACATTAAAAAGTCTCACTCCCATCTAGTATAATATCTGCAGAGTGAAATATTCAACATAAAAATATTTCTTCTATTCTTGGAAGGCAGCTCTTGTTACCATGTGTATTCCTGTGCACCTTTATATGTCCTCCTACAGATAGTATGGTTTCAGTGTGTCTGCCATTACTGCAGTGGCCCCCACTCCCGTGCTCTTGCCTGGAGAATCCCAGGGATGGGGAGCCTGGTGGGCTGCTGTCTATGGGGTTGCACAGAGTCGGACACGACTGAAGTGACTTAGTAGCAGCAGCCATTACTTTGCCGACTAAGGTCCGTCTAGTCAAGGCTATGGCTTTTCCTGTGGTCATGTATGGATGTGAGAGTTGGACTATGAAGAAGGCTGAGCACCGGAGAATTGATGGTTTTGAACTGTGGTGTTGGAGAAGACTCTTGAGAGTCCCTTGGACTGCAAGGAGATCCAACCAGTCCATTCTGAAGGAGATCAACCCTGGGATTTCTTTGGAAGGAATGATGTTAAAGCTGAAACTGCAGTACTTTGGCCACCTCATGCGAAGAGTTGACTCATTGGAAAAGACTGATGCTGGGAGGGATTGGGGGCAGGAGGAGAAGGGGACGACAGAGGATGAGATGGCTGGATGGCATCACGGACTCAATGGACGTGAGTCTGAGTGAACTCTGGGGAATGGTGATGGACAGGGAGGCCTGGCGTGCTGTGATTCATGGGGTTGCAAAGAGTCGGACATGACTGAGCGACTCAACTGAACTGAACTGACAGATAGTATATGCTTGTACACAGATATTAGAGTGTGTGTGTATATATATGTGTAAATCTATGTATGAACACATGCCCATTTTTGGTTGTGTTTTACACGAATAATATAATGCTTTAATATTGTCTTGGGTCTGACTCCTTTTGTCATTTAATAATAAATTTTGCAGATCATCTCTTCTGTCATACTACCTGTAGACTTGTCTCAGACTTCTTATTGGCTGTTTCATATTTCATTGGCACACTTTCACCAGATTCCCCTTTGATATACATTTGCCTTTTCCGGTTTTTTGGCTATTAAAAAAACATGGCAGTGAAGAAACCTGTACACACAGGATTGCCCATAGTTGCCCACCTTTTGGATAAATTCATAAAAGTGGAATTGCCAAATGAAATATCATGTTCTTCTAAAATGGTTAGATGTTTCCCAGTTCTTCTTCAAAAAGCTGGTAGCAATTTAGTCTTCTGTCAACAGCATGGGAAGATGTTGTTACCTTGTATATTCTCTGCATGGTTTTGTCAGCTTCTAGGACATGTTGTGATGACGAAAACATGGGTGTTTTGTCTGACAAGTTGGATATAAGTTAGATTTAGCAGGCTGTGAGTTGAAATGTAAATATCATCTGCTCAGGTCTGAGTAGTTGAAATGCAACATTTTAGGGCTGCCTCCTTGGGGGCTCCAGACATAAGAATACCCCTTTTTATGTCTCTTCAATATCAGGATGCACCTTGACCTGTTTTTAACTTTCTGCATTTCTTAATGACAGCTGGACACCACAAACCTATGTTTCTTAGAAAACTCTGGCTTGATTCTCCCCAGTTATTCTTGGTTTCTGCAAAGGTTATCTCTGCTCTCTGTCCCAGGCCTGGCCACTTCACACTGTGGCTCTCCATGCTTCCACTCACCCTTCCGAGCAGGTCTTGAATGGGTGACCTTATCATTTCAGGAGACAAACACACATTGTACTGATCTTTCAAGCTCAATATCCTTTTGCTTAAATGTTAGATGGATTTATGTTATTGCTCTGGGAAGCAGTGATCCAGGGAGGAATTAGTGTTCAGATGAGACTCTGGTCTTGTTAAAATGGCAACAGGAGAATGCAAGCACTTGCCCGAAGCCATTGACCAAGGTCTAATCCAGTCTTTCTCCTTTCTTCCCCTCCTCAACCCATTTGGTTATTTGAATTCTGTTTGCGTCTTAGCTTCTGAGATTTTAGGATTTGAAAAGGGAAGTTTGTCTGTGTAGGGTGCTGACAGGTCTGTCTTAGTGACTTTCAGTGGGATAAGGAGGCTACATCATTACATCCAAGATGCCCTTTGAACTGGACTTCCATGCTGTTGGCAGTGCTGGGGGTGGTCAGGCTGGGGCCCCCTTGGGAACTTTTCTTCCTGGAGGTTCCTGGGGAAGCACAACAAAGTATATCAGTCACTGTCAAAT
This sequence comes from Capra hircus, assembly GCF_001704415.2. Classification (NCBI taxonomy): domain Eukaryota; kingdom Metazoa; phylum Chordata; class Mammalia; order Artiodactyla; family Bovidae; genus Capra; species Capra hircus. The sequence goes on along the minus strand of NC_030814.1, from coordinate 44,006,994 downwards.
ATGAGTTCAGTCAGTTTCCAGGAACTGTTGTGTAACCCAGATGTTTTCCTTTACTAGTATGCTTTGTGCTCTGCAAAGCAGGCATGCTCTTAAATGGTTGCAAGCAAGTTAAAATTGGGGAGGTGGTACAGTAAATGACTCATTGGAAAAGACCTTGATGCTGGGAAAGATTGAAGGCGGAAAGATAAGGGGATGACAGAGGATGAGATGGTTGGATGGCATCACCGACTCAATGGACATGAGTTTGAGTAAGCTCTGGGAGTTGATGATGGACAGGGAGGCCTGGCGTGCTGCAGTCCCTGGGGTCGCAAAGAATTGGATACGACTGTGTGACTGAACTGACTGACAGTGAATGAGAAGGCATGGGAAATTGAGACTTAGTAGATTCAAGCTTGGTTTGTCTTAACTCTGTCCCTTACTAATTGTCTGACTTGTGGGTGTATTGCTTAATCTCTTAGGGTCTAGGTATATCCTTGTATAAAATACATCAATAATGCTGGTTTATCTTCATTAGAGTATTCAGTTCAATCAGTTCAGTCATTCAGTCATGTCCGATTATTTGCCACCCTATGGACTGCAGCGTGCCAGGCTTCCCTGTCCATCACCAACTCCCAGAGCTTGCTCAAACTCACGTCCATCGAGTTGGTGATGGTATCCAACCATCTCATCCTCTGTCATCCCCTTCTCCTCCTGCCTTCAATCTTTCCTGTCATCAGGGTCTTTCCCAATGAGTCAGGTGGCCAAGGTATTGGAGTTTCAGCTTCAGCATCAGTCCTTCCAATGAATATGCAGGATTGATTTCCTTTAGGATTGACTGGTTGTATCTCCTTTCAGTCCAGGGGACTCTCAAGAGTCTTCTTCAACACCACAGTTCAAAAGCATCAGTTCTTTGGTGCTCAGCTTTCTTTAGGTGAAAAATGTGAGCTGTGTGTGCATGCCAAGTTGCTTCAATCGTGTCTGACTCTGTGTGACTCATGGACTGTAGCCTGCCAGGCTTCTCTGTCCATGGGATTCTCCAGGCAAGAACACTGGTGTGGGTTGCCATGCCCTCCTCCAGGGGATCTTCCCTATCCAGGGATCAAACCTGCGTCTCTTACATCTCTTGCACTGGTAGGCATGTTCTTTACTGCTATGGCCACTTGGGAAGCCCAAAATGTGAGCTACTAGTTGATAGTTCAGAGCTTAAAAGGCTTATTAATCCTTCACTGGAAATGTGTACCAGATGATAAACTTGCTGTCATATTACTTAATTCTTATAACCAGTCTTTGAGAGAAGCACTGTTATCCCTATTTTACAGATAGAGAAAGAGGTATTTGAAGAGGTTAAGGAACTACACTAACGGTATATAGCTTGTAAATGGTGAAACCAGGTTACAAACCTCAGGGAGTCAGAGACTGGATGTGAGAATCTGCATTCATCTTTGAGTCCATGCTTAAATACTAGACTCTTATGCATCTCCAACCTGGGGGTTACCAGCAGGAGGTGAGTGTGCCCTTAGGGGACATTTGGCAATGCTGGCGACATCCATGGCTGGCACAACTGAGAGAGTGAGTGTGTGAATGGCTTCTAGTGGGTAGAGGTCAGATACACTGCTGAACACCCTACAGTGTGCAGGACAGCCCCACAAGGAAGAATCAGCCAGCTCCAATGTGTCCAGGTTAAGAAAGGCTGAGCTAACACATATACTTGAGCGTTTTCCTACAGAGCAGGTAGAAAAGTGGCCTTTCCCCGACCTTCCTATTTTCTCTGTGGTACTTGCAGCCCTCTAATACTCCCTATAATTGATTTACTATGCCTTTTTATTATGTCTTCACTCACCAGAATAATTCTGAATATGTTTTCACTAGTGCTTCCTAAGTTCTTAGAGAACCTATGCATGGTAGATGCACAAAAAATATTTGTTGAAAAAATGAGTGACTACAACATCAAGTGCATGGAAGCAACTCAGGGATCACCTGTCACAGGGTCAGGTGACAGTCAACTTGGACCCCAGGATGAGATGGTGGTCAGGCTATGTTCCTTCTGCCTGGTGGGCCCGGCCAGTGACTCCATGTGACCTTCTGAGAGATGCTGAGTCCAGCCTGTCATCATTCTGTCATGAATGCTCATAGCACCTGTATCTCATTTCTCGGGCTTTCAAGGCATGTGGTGATGATGCTGTGACGCTGGCTTTTCTGTAGAGCTGTCAGAAGAATGACTTATCTGACTCCAAAGCAATGCGCTTTACTGACGTTATAGAATCTCTCTCAGATTTGTTCAGAGAGATAATTTACCCTTAGAAAGAGGGGGAAACGTCTTCTTCAAGGCAAATTAAAGAGAAAAGCTCCTATGGAACTCCTGGGTATGTGAATGTGTCTGTAAGATTTGTTTCCTGCTTTCCCGCTATTAATATTATCTATTAATATTAATGCTATTAATGCTTACAACGAAAATGAACCCCCTTGCCTGCTTTCTGATGTTACATAGGTTCACAACTAACCACCTTGGGGCTGGAGGATGTGGGTGGTATCAAAATAAATTCTATCCTATAATATTCAATATCAACTTCTCATTTGTGAAATTAGAATGCTCATCTAACTCCAAAGATTATTGTAAGTATAATGGAGTGAGGAGTTTTATTTTAGCAACCAGTCTTAGAATTCCTCTTGGGGATGGAACTTAGTTCAGAAAAAGATCGGATGGTGACTATGGGAGTGTGAACTCTGATTTCTTAGTTTGCTAAGAACTAAGCAACTGGTGTCTGTCAATGGTTGGCGCGTTTTTTCTATGCTGCTTTATTTGGAGACAGTTGCTGAAAGAGAAACTCCTAAATGAAATAGCAACAGAAATAGATAATTAAACCATTCTGTGTAAGAAATACATAGATTCAGGGGTGACAGACAAAAGGGAGGAGTGGAGGGCGGGGAAATGGGGCTGGGCAGTGTGGTTGGGGGCTGGAGGAAGTCAGTGGGTGTGCAGTCAGGTGGCATTTAGGGAGGAGAGAGTCAGAGGTCTGTTTGCTGTGATAAAATACTCCTTTCCGTCACTTTAACCTCTTCCATCACTCAGATGTTATGTGAGCAGCTGGGGAAAGTCAAAGCAAGTGGGCTGAATTTCACATCTGTGACATCCTGCAGAGAGAAGGACCCCTGGAAATGAGATGCTAATGAGATTAAGAGTTTGGTACAGACAACTCAAGAGGCAGAAGTGAGAATGAGAACATAAACTATAAGGATTCACTGAACTCTTAAGGTGGTCACTGGCTTTCTTAGAGGTTATGGAATTGAGGTTTTGGGGTCAGTTTTACTCAAATGTCTGAGGGTGGGCAACTGCGTTATATGAGGTTCAAACTACTATTCATGAAATAGTTAGCCTAGGGCCTAAAAGTAACAAACATATAATACATTTTTCATCAAATTACATGTATTTTAATCTGTCATCAAATTATATATACTCTTTTCTCAGAATTAGATTATATTTATTTTGATTTTGTTTTTTTATTTAAAATTTTTATTGGGGTATAGTTGCTTCATAATGTTGTGTTAGTTTCAAGTGTACAGCAAAATGAACCAGCTGTAGTAAACACAGATATATCCCCTCTTTTTTTGGATTTCCTTCCTATTTAGGTCCCCACAGAGCAGAGTAGAGTTCCTGTGCTCTCCAGTAGGTTCTTCTTATTTACCTGTTTTATACCCTCTGGTGTATATATGTCACCCCCAATCTCCCAGTTCATCCCATCCCTCTCTTTCCCCCTTGGTATTCATGTGTTAGTTCTCTACATCTGTGTCTCTATAAGCTCTCTATACCAATTTTTTTCAGATTCCACATGTACATGTTAATATATCATATTTGTTTTTCAGATTGGATTTAAATATGGGGTTCTAAACTTCTCTGCAAGTTTTGTTGACTTGGCTATGTAATACCTGTATTTGAATACTCTTAGGCCAGGGTGTGCTCATTCCAATTTCAAAGGAAGGCAATGCCAAAGAATGCTCAAACTACCGCACAATTGCACTCATCTCACATGCTAGTAAAGTAATGCTGAAAATTCTCCAAGCCAGGCTTCAGCAGTACGTGAACCGTGAACTCCTTGGTGTTCAAGCTGGCTTTAGAAAAGGCAGAGGAACCAGAGATCAAATTGCCAACATCCGCTAGAGCATGGAGAGTTCCAGAAAAACACCTATTTCTGCTTTATTGACGATGCCAAAGCCTTTGACTGTGTGGATCACAATAAACTGGAAAATTCTGAAAGAGATGGGAATACCAGACCACCTGACCTGCCTCTTGAGAAATCTGTATGTAGGTCAGGAAGCAACAGTTAGAACTGGGCATGGAACAACAGACTGGTTCCAAATAGGAAAAGGAGTACATCGAGGCTATATATGGTCACCCTGCTTATTTAACTTCTATGCAGAGTACATCATGAGAAACGCTGGACTGGAAGAAGCACAAGCTGGAATCAAGATTGCTGGGAGAAATATCAATAACCTCAGATATGCAGATGACACCACCCTTATGTCAGAAAGTGAAGAGGAGCTAAAAAGCCTCTTGATGAAAGTGAAAGAGGAGAGTGAAAAAGTTGGCTTAAAGCTCAACATTCAGAAAATGAAGATCATGGCATCCAGTCCCATCACTTCATGGGAAATAGATGGGGAAACAGTGGAAACAGTGTCAGACTTTATTTTTTGGGGCTCCAAAATCACTGCAGATGGTGACTGCAGCCATGAAATTAAAAGACGCTTACTCCTTGGAAGAAAAGTTATGACCAACCTAGATAGTATATTCAAAAGCAGAGACATTACTGTGCCGACTAATGTCCGTCTAGTCATGGCTATGATTTTTCCAGTGGTCATGTATGGATGTGAGAGTTGGACTGTGAAGAAGGCTGACCACCAAAGAATTGATGGTTTTGAATTGTGGTGTTGGAGAAGACTCTTGAGAGTCCCTTGGACTGCAAGGAGATCCAACCAGTCCATTCTGAAGGAGATCAGCCCTGGGATTTCTTTGGAAGGAATGATGCTAAAGCTGAAGCTCCAGTACTCTGGCCACCTCATGTGAAGTGTTGACGCATTGGAGAAGACTTTGATGCTGGGAGGGATTGGGGGCAGGAGGAGAAGGGGACGACAGAGGATGAGATGGCTGGATGGCATCACAGACTTGATGGACGTGAGTCTGAGTGAACTCTGGGAGATGGTGATGGACAGGGAGGCCTGGCGTGCTGCGATTCATGGGGTCACAAAGAGTCGGACACGACTAAGAGACTGAACTGAACTGAACTGAGGCCAGGGTATGCTCTTGTTGCCTCAGGCCTCTCTATTCCCTATTATCCACCTCCTTCATATTTATGCCCTGTCTGACTCCTACAGCCATTCAAGTTTGTGGGTACTAATTTAAATGGATCCACTTAAGCTATGAAGAGATGAGAGGACACACTCTAGAATATGATGCTTGTCCTTGTAGGTAGGTTTTATTATTGATCATAATATTTACTGTCCCTCCTATGGAAGGGTTATAGATCCCTCTCACACTGATATGTGATTTACTTTTTGTTAGTGAACAGAAGTGAACTGTGTCCTCTGTTACCACATGGCAAGTATTACTCCTGCACAGAAGTTTTAAGAGTCCTTCATGATTTACACATTCCTCCCTGTGCCAAGAGACCAGCAATATCTCAGACAGGGATTTCTCTGTTAGCCTCAGTCTCCAAATAAAATATGAAACAAAGCTGATGCTGATCATGGGTAGAAATGTAGCATGAGTGAGAAATAGTTGCTGTGAGTCACTGAGATTTTTTTGGATAATTTGTCACTTGAGCATAATCTTGTCTATGATGATTAAGCCCTTAATATGTTTTACAGATAAAACACTTAAGGGACCATTCCTAGCTTGGGTCAGAGTTCGTGAAAGCCATCTAGTTCTTATTTCCATTGAAAGGAATTTGAGGAGGAAGAAAGGCTCAGAGTTGAGTACTAGTTAACAACATTGGTATGGTTAATTGCAAGGAGTGTGCAATGAAAGAGAAGGCTGTGTATGTGCTGGGGAACAGATATAAAGTAAAACGCAACTTATTGCTGCAAGCGTGGCTCTGTATAAGGCACCGACGAGTGTCCCCAGAAAGGAGTCCATCTTGGAACATGAGTGTCAGCATAATTCATGGACTGTTTTACCACTCTGTCTGCTCCTCACTCTTTCTTCAATACTTGATAAATTACTCAGGTTCTTTTGAGGTCCAAATTATCCTGATGAAACTCAAAAGAAAGACATGAGAAATAAGAGCTTTATTTACAAAAATAAAACAAATCTCAGGGTTGGGAGAGGTGAAACATCTTGAAAATACCTATTCTCTTAGTGAACACAATGGTTTATGGTTTAATTACTGAATGTCTTCTAGACAATGACTTTTAAAAAAATTATTTATTTGGCTGCACTGGGTCTTAGTTGTGGCATGTGGGATCTAGTCCCTTAATCAGGGGTCAAACCCGGGCCTTCTGTATTGGGAACTTAGGGTCTTAGCCACTGGATGATCAGGGAGGTCCCTAGACAATGACTCTTAAGTCTATACCACTGACTTTGACTTTCCTTCTCAGAGCTGTTAAATATTTCCCTTCTGAGCCTTTTATTATTTTTTTAAGCCCCAACACCACCTTTAAATTTGACATTATGTGATTCTGAACTTGTTACCTTCCTTTCCAAATGTCCTATTTATGTCATGATGCCATTATTCTTTCAGTCTCCTAGGGCTTGAAATTTAGAGTCCTCTAGGCAGCCAAAGGCCCTCCTGGGAAAATAAACAGCAAGAACAAGGGCAGAGAGGACAGGTCCTAAGGAGGACTTAGGGAATCATGACGTTCTCAACATAGATGAATGGTGTGGAAGATGAAGCAATGGATCAATGGCTTGAAGTCAGGTGGTAGTGAGCAGGCAAGTGGTTAGGACTTCCTTCTGGGCCAAAAAGAGGGCATGAAGTTGTTGGACGTTGGCTAGATAGGATCAGTTTCATTTTAGATGTTTCTGGCACCAGCATGGAGGACTGTGGGAGGAGGGAGAAACTGGAGATGGAGAGACCTGCTAGGTGGCTAGGACAGGTGCTCAAAACCTGAACTAGGGCAGAGGGAGTGGACAGAAAGGGAACCCCAGCTTTTGACCTCCCCAGAGAGAAGGTCTGCATGCACATTTTCCTTGCCTTCTGCACTCAGTAAAAAAGAATAATTTTGCCAAACCAACTATAGGGGATCAAGGCTGCGAGGGCACCCTGAAATCCCCCAAGGCTCTGAATTGAGGTTGCCCAAGTGGAAATCTGTGGCCTAAGCCAGCAGTTATCCCCCAGAGCTGCAGAACAAGAATTGACTCAGCAGAGTTTTCTGTCCAATTTTTGTGAGAGATACCTGTGTGCTCACCCAGCCTCTTTCTTATCTCTTAATTCTCTCCAGTTCTGTTCCACAGTGCAAGCCTATAGAAACATAGCTGCCCTGTTCTACCCCCTCTTTCGTTCAAGGCAAGAAAATTGTTTTAATACTGTTTGCAACCCATGCAGAAAAAATATTTCCCAGCAGGTGTTTCTGAGCATTAAGCAGGTTTTCCTGCTGCCCCTTCCACATATCACTTTAACAGCCACTCCAGCAAATTGCTTAGTCCACGAATTCTCATCTCCCTTGCTGCCTGCATTAAACTAAGAGGAGAAAATAAAGATCATTAAAGTCCCCTTCTCTTGATTATTTTTTTTTTTAAAGTGCATGATGCATTCTGGTGAAAAGGGAGTAAGTTTAAGCTCTGGCAGAACTATTATGCAAATCAGTAACTTCCCTCTTAGAAGGGTTCATGTCCAACTTCCTCAGGCAAGTCCAACCTGCAGCCTGGAGGAAGTTGAAGGGTAAGGAGAGCTAATGCTTTCTCTTGGTTGAAGTTGTGAAGACTCCTAGAAAAATGGCCAGGATTTGAAGGGGTCCCTGCAGTTATAACTGGGGATAGACTCCTCTTAATACCTGGCACATTCATAGCTGAGCAGAATCTCAGGTGTTAAATGTTATATGAATTAAATTCTCCTGGCTACGAGAGGCAAAGATGTAGAGAAACCTCGTCTAGGAAGGGAGATGTGTGACAATAATAGGAAACGGATTTCAAAGGAAAGAAACTGGGATATTCAGGCTCCTCAGAGGCAGGAACCGGAGTAAGGGGATTCTTCAAGATGTCCACAGGAGGCTTGGTTGGATCTGCACTCTTGTGGTTCATCATTAACCCAAGTGAGATCGTCTCTCCATCTCTGCTTCTTTGAGTGTATTTCCTGCCATTACTATCTGTGCTCCAAACCCGACACATTTTTATTTTCTGTACCTCAGTTATTCTGTTCAGTTTCTGCTTCTTTATATATTTTTTCCTTATGGCTTGATCAGCCTCTCTGGCCAGAAGTCTTTATTCTTGTGAGAATTCAGGGCCATCAACTAGCTCACGAGTTGTCTTTCTTGGGACATATACATCCAACTAGAGTCATTGGACGATAGTGATGTGGGTAGTAGATAGGGAATGTGACTGCTCTATCTTGATGGGCTATGGGTAGGACATTTTCTTTCTTTCTTTTTATTTTTCTTGTATTTACCATGTTTTGTTAGTTTCTGCTATACAGTAAAGTGAGTCAGTTATTCATATATACATATCTATTCTCTTTTAGATTCTTTTTCCTTATGGTCATTTTGGGCTTCCCTGTTGGCTCAGATGGTAAAGAATCTGCCTGCAATGCAGGAGACCCTGGTTCGATCCCTGGGTTGGGAAGATCCCCTGGGGAAGGGAATATCTACCCATTCTAGTATTCTTGCCTAGAGAATTCCATGGACAGAGGAGTCATTTACTCAGCCATAAAAAAGAAGAAATAATACCATTTGCAGCAACATGGACATTTTCTTTAGATGGGATTGTAGGCATGGATAACACCAGTACCAGTATGGAAAGGAGTGTGATGGTGAATTCTGTGGGTCAAATTGCATGAGCCTAGATAGCTCAGGGATGTCCAGATAGCTGGCAAAACATTATTTTGGGTGTGTCTGTAAGCGTGTTTTTAGATGAGATTAGCATCTGCATCAGTAGACTGAGTGAAGCACATTTCCCTCATGCCTGTGGGTGGGCATCATCCAATCCATTGAGGGCTTAAGCAGAACAAACGAGAGGAGGAAGGCCAAATTAGCTTGTTCTCAGAGTTCCACCTTTTGCTCTTGGACACTGGTGCTCCTGGTTCTTGGGCTTTCAGACTCATGTTGAAACTTAGACCATCAGCCAGTGGCTCTCAGGCTTTGGACTCAGACTGAATTACACCACCTGCTTTCCTGGTTCTTCAGCTTGCAGATGGCAAATTATGGGATTTCATAGTCTCCATAACTACTTGAGCCAATTCCTGTAACAAATCTCTCTATATATTTAGGTATCTTCTATCGGTCCTGTTTCTCTGGAGAGAATGACTACACCCCCTTATGGGTTAATTAAGAAATATATATTGTCAAATTCTGGAACTTCCCAGGTGGCATGGTGGTAAAGAATTCACCTGCAATGCAAGAGATGCAAAAGACGCTGGTTTGATTCCTGCATCAGGAAGATCCCCTGGAGGAGGGAATGGCAACCCACTCCAGTATTCTTGCCTGGGATATCCCATGGACAGAGGAGCCTGGCAGGCTATATAGTCCATGGGGTCACAAAGAGTCAGACACGACTGAGCACACACGTATTGTCAAACTCTAAGTGGCATTCAATGTGTACACTCAAATTATTTACATTTTCCTGTGCTTGTAAGAAGCTTTGAGATTTGTCAGATGGGGTTATCATCCTTTCTATAGAAACCTGGAAACATGGATTAGGGAAATTAATGGCTTGACCCAGGATATAGGTCAGTCTTGATTATGAAATCATCCTTGCGCTACATTAACACTAAGTGCTTTCTTCAACATAATTGAGAAGTACTACTCTTAGTTAGTAGTAGAAGTACTACTCTTAGTTAACTGAGACTCTGTAAAATCACTTTCCAGGTTAAAGTCTTAAAATGCCTATGACTTCACCCTGTTCCTAGCTATGCTGCACTATAGCTATTGAAGTATGATTTGAGTTCACAGAGAAATCTTTGCATTTAGTGGATATTTTCCCTTCCCTATGAAACACTAACTCTTGCTCCTTGAAAGGAAAAATTATGTGGTTTCGCACATTCTGAATGCTTTCTGTAAAAATTGTCTCTCATCCTAGCTCCTAGGGCTTCCCAGAAAAAAGGAATTCTTAGAAGGTCTGAGAGCTCCACTTGTAGCCAAGAGGACTTTATCTCCTCTGGGGCAGTGATGCTAGCATTGTAGCTAAATGCATCTGAGGCTGGCTGCTGACCACCCTGAGTAAGCTGGATGAGTTGTTAACCACGAAATGATGCTTGAAGGAACCTGAAAAGCTATAGTGAGAGCTGAGGAATGCTCTGCTCACTGCAGCCTTGACTTCTTGGCACAGAAACCAATGGAACATTCTTCTGCCAAATGTCTCTGTATGGTGCCCTCAGTTGGGCCAGGTGAGCTGTCTGGAGCATTTAGCCCCTGAACTCCTGTTGCTGATTCTTGTTACCCAGGCTGCCCTCTTTGGTGACAAATAACTGCACCATCTGCAGATGGATCCCTGCCGAGAGGCCAAGGAGGCTGCGGGTTAGCGAGCAGGCAATGGGCTTCTGGGGCAGCTGCTACAGTTGGGCCTGTGATTTCTGAAGGACGAGAGTATCAGACAAGATCCAGTCAAAGCCTCACGATTTCTGACCAATGGCTTTTCACTTGTCTCTGATGCGTGTGTGTATACTGAGTCGTTTCCATCATGTCTGACTCTTTGTGACCCATGGACTGTAGCCCACCAGGCTCCTCTGCCCATGGGATTTTCCAGGCAAGAATACTGGAGTGAGTTGCCATGCCCTCCTCTAGGGGATCTCCCCAACACAGGGATGGAACCCATGTCTCCTGCAGCTCTTGCATTGCCAGTGGATTCTTTACTGTCTGAGCCACCAGGAAAGCCCTCATCTCTGATCTGGGGCCCCAAATGTTCCTAGGACACAGACCCCCACCCTTGGTCCCTGATGCAGGCACTCACACAGAACCTGGGGTGGCATGTGTCTAATGCATGTGAGTTTGACATACTCTGTAGGTCTGAGCTCTGGGCTCTTGCTATTGGAATTCCAAGTGGTGAATTTCATGCCAAGACTAGTGGAGAGCAGGTAGAGAAAGCACAAGGTGATGAAAAAAGAGCAGAGAAAGGTTTGAAAGGAAAGAAGAAGAGAGGGAATAAAAGCAGAGGCTGTGGGGTTGGGAACTTACAGGTCAGGGGCAGGGCTGCCAGTCCCTAGCCGCGTGACCTTGCGCAGGTTGACATTTCCCCTTATATGTAAAGTAAGGCTGAACTCCTAGGTGACTGTGGAGACTAAATTTGATGTAATCTGTAACATTCTTAGCATGGTGCCAGCTATGAAAACAGAGGCTCCATAAACATAGCTATTATTGTTATTAGAGGAGACAGAGAAGAGGGATAGGACCTGAGGAGGAGAGAAAAGGGAGAAAACATTAAGAAAAAGGTGAGAGGAAATGAATTATGATTTCTATCCATCATCAAGGCCAGTGGGTCTTTCAGCTGTTAGCCAGCGGTGCAGCAAGAGGGGGCCTGACCTTCTCTGGTGGTGGGAGACCTTCTGTGTATATAAACCGCAGCAGTCATCCTGATACTCAGGCCACCTGGAAACAGCAGGGACCCTTGCTGGCACAACAGTGATTTTAGCAGAATATTCAGAGTTCAGGTGGGATGCTGTGTCTTGGTGTAAAAAAAAATTATTCTGAAAATGCTTCACTGGATACTGAACTTGAGAGCAAGATCCTAGGGTTGTAGGTCTCAGTATGTGGCCTGAAGCATCAGATATACTCTTGGTATTTACAAAATACCATCCCAAGCTAAAGCCAAAAGCTCTGGAGTGGGGGCCAAAGTGGCTGCGTCTCTTACCAAGTTCCCATGTACACTGATGTCTGGGCATGATGGGTCTAATGGGTCTAATGGGTCTAAGCTATTAAGAGACTGACAAAATACTCATATAGCAGAATTTTACTGGGGAAAACTAACTGCAGCTTTGTAACCACTGTGGTTTAATCCCTTCAATGGGAAAAAAAAAATGAAGTCAGAAGAAGGTGAAGGCCTTAATAAAAATGAACAACTGGAAGGTGATAGAGGACAAAATTTTGGCTGATGATGTAAGAAACGCTTAATAATTAGACTTGTCCCCAAATGGATATTTTGGAATGTAGTGATTTCCTCATTGTTCAGAGGGGTTTGAAGATGCCTATAAATTCTGCTTAATTTCCCGGCTGTGCTGTCTTCTCCCCCCTGTTAGAGTTACATGGCTCCCAATGTTAGGCCTCACCCCTCCTCAGAGTGGTTCTCTAAGAGTGGTTTTCAGGCCACCAAGAAGCTTGGTAGAAATGCAGACTCAGGCCACACTCAGAGCTACTGAATCACATTGATTTAACTGTTCTCTAGGTGGAGATCTGGCATTAGAATTTTGTTACATTTCCCAGATGATTCTAAATTCAGTCACGGTTGAGGACCGCTGTCTTAGGAGAGTGGGTTTCCCAATTGGGCATGCATCAGAATATTACCTGGAATGCTGGTTAAAACACAGACCTCTGCCTCCTACCCCCGGAGTTTCAGATTTTATATGCCTGGTGTGAGTGTGTGTTTCCAGGTGATGACCACAGGGAACTCTTCTCATCCTTTGGATGGATTTTTTTTTCCCCTCGGTGCACAGGTAGTTTTCTCCTGCATATTCACTGTTCAGTACCCTGCCAAGAGCTCAAAATAGATTGCGGGCCTCAGTCCAACCTTTCTGTCTGTGCAGCCCTCACCCCTCTCTCTGTCCTCTCACTGCTCAGTCTCCCCAGACTCTTATCTGTCTCCACTCAGAGAGTCCACTGGGTTCTGCCTGCACCCCCTTCCCTGTGCTGCTGCCTGGAAAGCATCTGCAGACAGTTTGTTGGGGAAATCCCAGGGCTGCCTTCATCTGTTGTCTCATCTCCCAGGGATCACTCTTTCATTGCCTGATGCTCAATGTCTTCAAAACCAGTGTTTTATCTTTTATTTACTTCAAGTAGGAGAGCAAATCCATTCTGTTTCTCCATCTGGGGCAGAAACAGGGTTCCAATTTGCATTTTTTTTAATTTTTATTTTTATTGGAGGATAATTGCTTTACAATATTGTGTTGGTTTCTGCCATACATCACCATGAATCAACATAAGTATACACATGTCCCCTCCCTCTTGGACCTCCCTCCCATTCCCCACCCCTCTAGATTGTCACAGAGAACTGGGGTTGAGCTCCCTGAGTCATACAGCAAATTCCTAATAGCCATCTAATTACATATGATAATATATATGTTTCAATGCTACTATATCAATTTGTACCACCGTCTCCTTCCCCTACTGTGTTCACAAATCTGTTTTCTATGTCTGCATCTCAGTTGCTGCCCCAATAGGTTTATCAGTACCATTCAAGTAGGAGGGTAAATGTTAAGTCAGTGTGTTAAGGCTTTGCGGACGAATCCATCTGTCTGCCCGCCTGTCTGTTTCTCTCTTACCAGCTGAGTCTTGAAAATTAATTTAGTTTTGGCTGTGCCGGGTCTTCACTGCTGCATGGGCTTTTCTCTAGTAGTGCAGAGCAGGGGCTACTCTCTTATTGTGGCCAGTGGGCTTCTCATTGCAGTGGCTTCTCTCACTGCGGAGCACGGGCTGTAGAGTGCACCGGCGTCAGTAGCTGTGGCTCCTGGGCTCTATAGCATAGGTTCAGTGGATGTGGGGCTTGGACTTAGTTCTTCACAGCTTGCGGATCTTCCCAGATCAAGGATCGAACCCATGTCTCCTGCATTGGCAGGCAGATTCTTTACCACTGAGCCACCAGGGAGGCCCACTAGCTCATGTTTTAAGATCTCTATTTTAGTGTCTGAAGTCCATAAGAATTCTCCAAACCCCAGAATTAATTTTTTTTAATGTGTGGAAATCCAGGAAGAAAAGAGTAGGGGAGAATATTTGGTAGCATACAGAGAAGGTGGGCGTCACAACCAATTAGAAGCAACAAGTTTCAAAAAACAAGAGGGCATCAACCTGAAAGGGCTCTCTGCACAGGAATCTGAGGATGAATGGCCTTCTCACAATGATTAGTTAACTCACAGAGCAGGTTTCTGGAGGCAGCCGGGAGAGCTGATCGACAATGACACAGCCTGGGAACTGCTTCCACAGCTCTTTCCCTGTTTGGCTCAGAATTATAGAGGGCAGTTGCAGAGGAAGTCATCCAGGAGAATACTGTGTGGCAAGTAGCTGAAGGAACTTGAGAAGGGGTGGCTCTGGCCAGAGAGGCACAGTTGCCCCATGAGCTATCTGAAGTGCTCATGTTGGGCATCCTCCTTGACCAGCTACGTTAGTATTCACGATCTGCGGCTAACAACAAATGCTGTCACAGTCATGGTTTTATCTGATGCAGTGACTGTGATGTATGCAGCCAAGGAAATACTCTTATTGAAGCACTAGCCCCTGTTTTACTTTCTTAAAGATGAGGAAATTGCAGCTCAGGCAACTACAGGAATTGCCCCAGGGGTCTCTGTTATTGTTCAGTAGCTCAGTTGTGTCCGACTCTTTGCGACCCCGTAGACTGCAGCACGGGAGAAGGCAATGGCACCCCACTCCAGTACTCTTGCCTAGAAAATCCCATGGATGGAGGAGCCTGGTAGGCTGCAGTCCATGGGGTCGCTAGGAGTCGGACACGACTGAGCGACTTCACTTTCACTTTTCACTTTCATGCATTAGAGAAGGAAATGGCAACCCACTCCAGTGTTCTTGCCTGGAGAATCCCAGGGATGGGGGAGCCTGGTGGGCTGCCGTCTATGGGGTTGCACAGAGTCGGACACGACTGAAGTGACTTAGCAGCAGCAGCAGCAGCACACCAAATCTTCCCTGTCCTTCACCATCTCCCAGAGTTTGCCCAAGCTCATGTCCATTGAGTCAGTGATGCTATCCAACCATCTCGTCCTCTGTCATCATCTTCTCCTCCTGCCTTCAATCTTTCCCAGCATCAGGGTCTTTTCTAAGGGGTCTCTGTAGTAAGTCAGATCTGGAGCCTAGGATTTCTTGCCTTTATCTTAGTCATCATTTCTCTATACCTCATTGTATATTTGTTCTGTGAAGCAAGGAGTAAAAGTCATTAGGAGAAAGAAGTCATTTTGAACCAGGTTGATATTGTTACCTCTGCGTTTCTTCCTACATTTCTACTATATGGAGAAGGGGAATATTAAGGACCCATATCAGAAGGTTGAGTAATGATTCCCTAATATTGATCATATGCCATCTATCATGTCAAATGTTTCAGACACTCTCTCATGTCATACAATGACCCAGTGAAGTGGGTAGTTATATTCATGTTACAAATGAGTAGTCTGAGGCAGGGAAATTACTTGCCCAGAGTCACATATTGAGAAGTAATAATGTGATTAAAGTCCAGATTCTCCAGTGTTTGAGCTCTTACTTTTTAAAACAGCGCTACTCAAAGTGTGGTTTTAGAACAGGCTGAAGTTTCTAAACTGTTGCCCATCCTTGACGACACAGGGACAAGGGTCCCCAGCCTCCAGACTGTGCACCAGTGCCTCCTGTCAGATCAGCGGTGGCATAGATTAGAAATAAAGTGCGCAATAAATGTAATGTGCTTCAATCATCCTGAAACCATCCAAGTTTGTCTTCCACAAAATTGGTCCCTGGTGCCAAAAACGTTGGGGACCCTAGACATAGGGAGTTGTTCTCTCTAGGCATGCAAATCAACTATCATTAGGTCAGATGACAAGTTCTATGGGGTAGGGACAAAACTCTCCATGAAGAAGGCAGTGCACTGAAGTTCCCTCTGACCTAAAGACATCTACTTGCAGGTAGGTAACAGACATTTTGGAGACTGGCACTTTTTATAACATTTCCCTGAATTTTACTATGCACTGCATGCCAGAAGCAATCACATTGTAGATTCCACCTTCATTCACTATTTTTTTATAATATAATCATTTGATATTTATATATATTGCAAAAAGATTGACACAATACATCTAGCTAACATTTATCACCATACGTCATTATGGAATTGTTTTCCTTGTGATGGGAACATTTAAGATCTAGCCTGTTAACAACTTTTAAGTATGAAATGCAGTATTATTAACCATAGCTACATGCTATACATTATATTCATATTTATAGGAATATAAATGGGAATTTATGTTCCTATTTATTTGTTACTTTCTAACTGGAAGTTTGTGCCTATTGAGCCCCTGCACTCGTATTGTCTCACTCCAACCCCCTTGCTCTGGCAGCCACTACTTTGTCCTTTATACCTGTGCATTCACTCTGTTTTGCACTGGCTATTTTCCACTTTGATCTGGAAAGAGAATGCTAAACTATGAGATGTGAAATAAATGAGACTTGATTGGACTGATTCATGTTTGTCACTAGTCTTTTTTGAGTGACTTTATGTACCATGTGTACAAGCCCACCTGAATCTATTCAACTCATTTGTAGTGTTTTCGTTTCTACATATTAGGGACTTTTGAATTGTGCATAAGAATCTAGACCATAAATGAATGAAGGAACCACATCTCCACTAGTTTTGAATGTTTTTCACAGTAAGTTTGGTGGGTGCCCAATAAATTTCATGGGCTTGCTGACTAACTGGAGGATGTAGAAATAAAGGTGGGCTATCTATCCCAGGTTATATACCTTGTGGGTAAGAATTAGCTTCTCTGTTGAACTGGCTATTTGATATATCTTTTTGTGAATGATGGTGACCAGAATATGTCATGGTCCTGTCTGCAAAGTGGCTTTAAACATTGCACAGGAGGTAGATGGGATCTCTAATGTAAAAAGAAACATTTCTACAAAATATTGTTTTTATTATAGAGTCAGTTTCTACCCAGATATGAGTGAAATTAATAAACTGAAGTTACTGCTTGGAAAACCAAGGTAAAGTGAAAACCATATCACAGGGTGACATTATAATCTATATTAAATCTAAGGCTTATTCTTCCAATTTTTTTTGAACTGACAACGTTTTCTTTTCATAGTTGAAACTAGGACTCCGTCTATTTCTTACAATCTTCTCCCTTTCTGGTTTTGGTTTTTAAGTTCGATGCTTCAGGTATTTCCTAAAACAGAATCTTAAGTCTGGAGAAACCCTTAGGCTCAACTAAAAGGAAAGGCCAGTCCCCTTTCCTTGCAAGCTGTGGAAGATCCTAACAGTCTGTTAAGTTGCTCAACTGGAAAACAAAGGAACTGAACCAGTGGAAATCATAGGTTAATTAAATTCATGGAGACATAAATAACACCTCATGTTGATACAGGATATATACCAGCAGCTGACTTGGGGAGAGATTTCAGCAGTTTTCTCTCTGGCTAAGAGTCAGGCTTTGTCAAACACACGCTGACCACCTTCTTCCTGTCTTCCTCCTCGGCATGTTACCAGGTTCATTAATTAGTGCAAAATTTTTGTTCATTTTACCAATCTGCTTTCCTGAAAGCAGGGGCTACTACGTATGTCCTATCCCTGCTGAGTATTCAGCACTTGGCTCTGTGGCTGCTGGCCTGGAGTAGGAGCTCACTCAGTCTGCTGTCGTATTTAGTGAGCCTGGAGGAAGGAACGAGAGAGTTGGGTCAGGATGATACAGGAAAGGCACCAGGACAAATGGAAGTTTGTGAAAATATGCCTTCCGTTCTTATTGCTGGCCTTAAGGGAAAAGCTGAGCAGAGCACAGTTCTGATCTCCTTTTCATATCTGCCGTAGAATTCTCCTCTGTGCCTTTTTGAATAGTCGCCCCTCAGTATATGTAGGGGAACTGGTTCCAGGACCTCCTAGGGACAATAAAATCTGAGCATGCTCAAGATGTCCATGATACAATTGGCCTTCCATATGGGCAGGTTCCCTATCTGTGGGTTTGGCATCCATGAATGTAATGGTCCCACTGTATCATCTTCCTAGTTCAAGAGCAGCAGTTGGCTCCGAAAGTGAACATACAGTTTGGTTCAGAGGATTACCTACAACATGTACCTTGCAACATGAATCTTATCTTTCAGTGGCACCTGATGAAAAAACAACAGAAAAGTCTCCATTTGCTCAGCACTATTTCCCATTATTGTCTTTGGGAGTAGAGGGAGAATACAAAGAAGTTTTATGATTGAGAAAGACTTTCTTACTCAGTGACACTGGAGGCTTGGACATTTGGTGACTGTGAGACGAGATTTGCTAGAGTCAAACGTCATGGTTATTGATGGGGTCCATCTCTCTTACTAGTCTCTTATTCTCCTTTTGCCCTTTGTTTCTCGGTGAATTTTGGGGAACACTGTTCAAACTACTATGGGCAGTCTGAATACTGTTTGAACTACTACAGCCAGCGTGCTTTGTGTTCATGGTGGGCTCTGGGACTCTGCCTTGGGCTCTACTGGACTCTGTTTCTTATTTATTTTCCAGTTGGACTGAAATCCTGAACACTGGCCTCTTCATAACATGGCTTAGAGAAGATAGTTGGCCAGATGGGATGGTCATGGAAGTGGGAGAGGTCTGTGCTGTAGGTACATGAGGGAGGTTTCTAATCTGTAGGAGACAGAAATTGATTGAGTTAGACATTTAGCTTCTGGGAGGTAGTGATGACTCAGCTTCAGGGAATGGGACAAAACAGTGGGAATACAGACCTGGAAAGAACTGGATTTGGGGGAAGAAACCCCACACTCAGATAAAGCAAAGGAAGAGAAAATAATCAGGAGCTGAGATTCTGAAACTGTGGTATAAAGAAAGGTTTGTCATGAAGGAACTGGCAAAGAGCTGGGTAACTGGATCAAAGATGAAGGTCAGCATGTGACCAACAGATGACTTGATGCTTAACTGAAGAATATGTCTGAGAATTTCCACCATTCACCAATATACCAGTGGACTTTCCCCCTTGAGGCTGACGTTGCTGTCAACTCAAGGGGCTAGGAATAGCCAGCCTAGTGATTGGATTATTTGAATCCTCATTCCTGTCTCTGGGTTGGTCAGTAACTCGGATGTTCACTCAAGCCCTGCTTCTTGATGTTATTTTTTCACTTCTGCATTGTCCAAATTCAGCACACTGCCTGGCACATTTCTGTTGAACTCACATTCTGTCTGTGCCACTCATTTTTTCATGACCTCTGAACTTTGTGCTATACATTCTGTTCTTGATTTTTAAAGTTACCTTCCACCCCTTAATCAAAGTTGTTGAGCACTTAGGAGGAGAGGTTCAGCATTTCTAGTCTTGGTAGGGGAACATATTCTGACTTAACCATATTTCTCTCAAACTCTGAGTCCTTCTTAATATTATAAATGGAATGCTGAGGTTTACTATAGCTATACGCAAACTTTCCCCTGGTGGCTCAGAGGTTAAAGCGTCTGTCTCCAATGCGGGAGACCCAGGTTCGATCCCTGGGTTGGGAAGATCCCCTGGAGAAGGAAATGGCAATCCACTCCAGTATTCCTGCCTGGAGAATCCCATGGACGGAGAAGCCTAGTAGGTTACAGTCCATGGGGTCGCAAAGAGTCAGACACGACTGAGCGACTTCACCTTACCTTAACCTTCCCAAAGCATCAATGCCTTGCCATCCCAGAGCCAGAATGGAGGTGAGCATATAATTTAACCCATGAAGAGCAATCCCTTTGACTGCATCATGTGAACAAAGTCCATAACCTCTCAGTTTAGACATGAACAAACTCCAGGTTTCAACTTTGGAAACTGTTTCAGATGATTCTGTCTAGATGGAAGTAACTAACATTTTGCATTAATAAACAACATCCATAAATAATAGTATTAATACTTAACATCTGTTGTGCCCATTCTAGAAGCCTGGCAATAATATCATAGTCATTTTATGTGAGTTAGCTATTCATTCTTCACAGAAATTTCTTTTAAACACCACTAACTCCGTGTTACAAGAAGAAATGAGATTTAAGAGCAGGAAGTTGTTGCTTTCAACGGTAATGCTTGTATTATTCAATTTAGCACTGTGCCAGCCTCCGTTATGTCCTGTGGATAAACAAAAGTAGGTTAAAACATGGATTTTGTGGCACTCACAGGATCACTGGGAGGGCAGACCTGTATTTATGAACTAATGGTAAACATGATGTAAGACATGATGTAATGAAGTTCTAAACTGAATGAAATTAAGTGCTAAGATGCCTGGTGTAGACCTAGTGGTTCTCACTGTGGTCCCCAGACCAACAACCTGGCAGTTTGCTAGATGAGCAAAATCCCAGACCTTACTCCAGGCCAGCTAAATCATAAACTCAGGCTGGGGTCCACTGCTTTTTTTAATTTTTATTTTTAATTGGAGGATAATTGCTTTACAGCATTGTGTTGGTTTCTGCCATATGTCAAAATGAATCAGCTATGGGTATTCATATATCCCCTCCCTTATGAACCTCCCTCCCATCTCTCACCCAATCCCATGCCTCTAGGTTGTCACAGAACAGTGGGTTGAGCTCCTTGCATCCTACAGCTAATTCTCACTAGCTGTCTGTTTTACATATGGTAATATATATGTTTCCATGCTGCTCTCTCAACTCATCCCTCCCTCTCCTTCTCTTACTGTGTCCACAAGTCTTTCTCTATGTCGGTATCTCCATGGCTGCCCTGCAAATAGGTTCATCAGTACCATTTTTCTAGATTCCATATATATGTGTTAATATACAATATTTATTTTTCTTTTTGACTTACTTCACTCTATTTAATAGGTTCTAGGGTCATCCACCTCTTTAGGACTGACTCAAATGCATTCTTTTTCACGGCTGAGTAATTCTCCATTGTATGTGTGCATCACAACTTCTTTATCCATTCATCTGTTAATGGACGTCATAAATAGTGCTGCAATGAACACTGGGGTATATGTATCTTTCTCAATTATGGTTTTCTCAGACTGTATGCCCAGTAGTGGGATTGTTAGATCATATAGTAACTCTATTTCTAGGTTTTTAAGGAATCTTCATACTGTTCTCCATGGTGGCTGGGTCAATTTATATTCCCACCAACAATGCAAGGGGGTTCCCTTTCCTCCACACTCTCTCCAGCATTTACTGTTCATGGATATTTTTGATGATGGCCATTCTGACCAGTGTTAGGTGATATCTCATTGTAGTTTTGATTTACATTTCTCTAATAATGAGCAATGGTGAGCATCTTATTATGTCTTTACTAGCCATTTGGTGTCTTCTTTGGAGAAATGTCTGTTCAGATCTTCTGCCCATTTTTTTTTTGATTGGGCTGTTTGTTTTCCTGATGTTGAACTGTATGAACTGCTTATGTGTTTTGGAGATTAACTCTTAGTCAGTTGTTTCCACTACTGTTTTAACAGGCTTTTCAGGTGATTCTGAAATCCTATATATGGGAACTACTGGTAAACCATAGGTGTTAAGGGCAGTGCATTAGTTTCCAGGGCTTCCCTAAAAATTGCCACAAACCGAGTGGCTCAAAACAAAATCTATTCTTTCACAGTTCAGGAGGCCAGAAGTCTGAAATTAAGGTATTGGTACAGTTGGCTCCCTCTGAAGTTTCTGAGAAAGAAGCTGGTCTGATGTTTCTTTCTGAGCTTCTGGTGGCTCCTAGCAGTCCGCGGCATCCCTTGACTTGTAACTGTATCCCTACAGTCTCTGCCTCTGCCATCACATGGCTGCCCTTGTGTCTTTTTTATGCCCTTTTCTTATAAGGACACTAGTTACTGGATTTAGTGCCCATGTTTCTCCAGGGTGACCTTATCTTAACTAATTACATCTGCATAGATCCTATTCACAAATAAGATCCCATTCTGAGGTTCCAGGTTGACATGAATTTTGGGGAACACTGTTCAAACTACTACAGGCAGTTAAGATAAAGAGGGTGAGGTTAAGCGGAACTTGAGGGAAAAGCTTTAGGAGTGATCTGAGTGGTTGAAATGAGTTAAATAATCAAATGGTGAGGTCATTGTAGGAGTGAAGGCTAGTGAACAAGCATAGGCAAGTTCAGAGGGGATCATGATGCTAGGGATGGCCAAGAGGCACATGAAAATATGCTCAATATCACTAATCATCAGGGAAACGAGATATCACTCACACAGGTCGGAATGACCATCATCAAAAAGAACACAACTAACAAACATTGGCGAGGGTGTGGAGAAAAGGAAACCCTTATATGCTGTTTGGTGGGAAAGTAAATTGGTGCAGCAGCTACTGTGGAAAACAGTATGGAAGTTTTTCAAAAAACAAAAAACTGAAATACCATATGACTCAGCAATTCCACTGCTGGGTGGAATTTCTGGATATATATCTGAAAAAAATTAAATGTATATATACATACTCTTGGGTATATATCTGAAAAAACCCCACTAATTCAAAAAGATACATGCCCCTTAATGTTCATAGCAGCATTGTTTACAATTGCTAAGATATGGAAGCAACCTCAGTGTCCAGAAGACATGGTGTGTGTGTTATACACACACCACACGTGCGCGTGCGCGCACACAGACACACACACACACACACACACACACACACACACACACTGGACTATTACTTAGCCTACAAAGAATGAAGTTTTGCTATTTGTAACTACATGAATGAACTCGGAGGGCATTAAGCTAAGTGAAATAAACGAGAGACAAATAGTATATGATATCACTTATATGGGGAATCTAAAAAATAGAACAAACCTATGAATAAAACAGAAGAAGCAAACTCACAGATACAGAGAACAAACTAGTGGCCACCAGTGGGGTGAGGGAAATGGGGTAATGAGGGACATTATAAGGGTGGGAGAAGAGAAAATGGCCATTATGGGATTATATGAAATCTTGTGTGTGAAACTTGAAAATTGTTAAGGACTATAGAATTTAAAGACTTTTTCATTTGATACAAAAATAAATAAAATGAATATTGATGTGGTAATACATTAACATACATTAGTAATTTCTATTCCCTTTATTCTCTAATGTAACTAAACTGTTTGTTTAAAACTGCTTGCCAACTGATGGTTTATATAAAAAATCACATATGATATACTGATAATTTCCATACCACCTTTTAATAAGAGAAGTTGTTGGGATCTTTAATTTGATCTAGCACTAGCTAAACAATGGCCTTGAATCATGACTTGATATAGAAAATTGCATCAAATCCTTCCAATGACTTTCCCATTAGTGCTCAAGGTAGTAAATCATTTCAGCTTCTGCTGAACTTACACCAATTACATTCAAGAGTTCTCAGCTCTTACAATACTGTATGAAGTTTGAAGGTAATCAATATCTTGATCAAACATGTCACAAAAAGTTGACTGGAATGCCATATTTGATTAGGTCAAACTTAATCCTTCAGGCCAGAAGAGGGGAAACACAGCTCTGTTGATGGGATGCCTGGTTTAAATCTAAAGTTTAAATAAACTTTCTGTGCCTGAGTTTATTTCTCCTTAAAATGGGGGTATGATAAGGGATGTTTATAGCATTCAAATAAGTTAATAATGTGGTTACCATGGTTCATGCTCTGTATGTGATCATTCTCACTATTACAGAGAAACTGTTAGTGCTCACAATGAGTGAGAACTCAGAAGGTTTTAACAAGTCATCCCATTAAATGGAGATGAAATTCAATGGGAACAGTGTAAAGGGGTTCCTGCACTCCACAAGCTACCTGACCTAAACCTCCTTCCTCGGGTTGTGTCTGCTATCTGTGGCCTCCTTCCTATTTCTGGAGTCCTGAGTAGAACCCACTCAACTGGTAGAACCCACTGTGCTTGGCCAGTGTCTGCAGTGGACCCTATTACTGCCAGCTTGCCTGCTCTTCTATTTCTCCCCATTGAACCTAGAATCTCTCACTACTGAAGTCTCCTAGAGGCTTCAGTTACCACCAGTAGGTGTAAAATATCAGCGCCCAGGGAGAGTAGGCTGGTGGTGAATGGTCATAACTACTGGCCTACCAGGATTCAGTAGCAGGTGCCACTGTCAGAGATGCCCTTTTTTCCTGCAGGTGTTTTCAACTGCTCTGGCAAAGGCCACACAAAATCCACAAATCTGGGGGGACTGATAGGCAGGAACACTGATGAATGAATCAATTTATGTTGGAGGAGGCCTGAAATAGGTCCTGGCAGTCTTCTGCTTGTGCCAGGCATTTAACTTCTTGGTTGGTAGATGGTGGGAGGGTTGAGGAAGAGATCTGAGGAAAGGGGCCATTTACGTAGCACAGAAGTGTTGCAATGTCTTAACAATGGGATGAGCTATACTGGTGAATCTTTAGGCCAGGACATGGAGAAGATAATAAGGCAAAGCCATTTTCTAAAGCCAGTGGGGTTGAACTCTCTCCAGTGGGTACCACTGAGTCCTTGTTGGCAGCCCATTTCAGTCTTGGATTCAAGCAAAACAGAGATCTAAGCCAAGACTTATCTGGAAAAAAAAAAAAATGTAGCTGTTCTTCCAAGGAAGGCTTTTGCTTCAAAAAGTTCTTTTTTTTGTTTGATGTTTTCTCATTTATCTGTTGGCATCACTCTTTGGGAGGTTAATGTGAGTTCTAGAGAGAAGAGAATGGATAGCCATTTTTAAGCCTTTGCAGATATAAAACCTTTTCTTGGTAATGACTTGTATTTAAGAAGTTTATTAAAAATTCTCCAATAAATGCTTTGTAGGTATCTTTTTTTTTTTAAGAATGAGACTAGGAGCAAAAAAAAATGACCCTTAAACTATGTAAATATCTTCCCAGTTTTGGGGAGACACAGTTAGTCTTGAGGCTACTGATTGTCTCCTATATTAAAAAATGCTGGCTTCTCATTGGGACATTGGGTATTAACCTGAACACAGAAACTGCTTGATTGACACCAGTTCTCCTTCTGTCCCCACTCTCTGGCTGTGCAACACTCTGGAAGTGCAAGTGAACTGAAGACTTGTAGGAGGTGCTTATTTCCCAGAAGGCCAACGCAAGCCTTGATATCCCTCCAGGCAATCTTGATTCCAGGTTGTGATTCATCTAGCCTGTTTTTTCTCATGATGTACTCTGCATATAAGTTAAATAAGCAGGGTGACAATATATAGCCTTGACGTACTCCTTTCCCAATTTAGAACCAATCTGTTCTTCCATGTCCAGTTCTAACTGTTGCTTCTTGTCCTGTATACAGGTTTCTCAGAGGCAGGTAAGGTGGTCTGGTATTCCCATCTCTTTAAGACTGTTACACAGTTTGTCATGATCCACACAGTCAAAGGCTTTAGCATAGTCAGTGAAGTAGATGTTTTTTTTTGAATTCCCTTTCTTTTTTGATGATCCAGCAGATGTTGGCAATTTGATCTCTGTTTCCTCTACCTTTTTAAAATCCAGCTTGTACATCTGAAAGTTCTCAGGTTCAAGTACTGCTAAAGCCTAGCTTGGAGGATTTTGTGCAAATCTTGCTGACGTGTGAAATGAGTGCAATTGTATGGTAATTTGAACATTCTTTGACATGGTTTTTCTTTGGGATTGGAATGAAAACTGACCTTTTCCAGTCCTGTGGCCACTGCTGAGTTTTCCAGATTTGCTGGCATCATAATGAGTGCAACACTTTAACAGCACCGTCTTTTAAGATTTGAAATAGCTCAGCTGGAATTCCATCACCTCCACTAGCTTTGTTTGTAGTAATGCTTCCTAAGGCCCACTTGACTTCACACTCTAGGATGTCTGGCTTTAGATGAGTGATCACACCATTGTGGATATCTGGGTCATTAAGATCTTTTATGTACCATTCTTCTCTTGCTGCTGCTGCTGCTAAGTTGCTTCAGTCATGTCCGACTCTGTGCGACCCCATAGTCAGCAGCCCACCAGGCTCCCCCATCCCTGGGATTCTCCAGGCAAGAATACTGGAGTGGGTTGCCATTTCCTCCTCCAATGCATGAAAGTGAAAAGTGAAAGTGAAGTCACTCAGTCATGTCCGACTCTTAGCGACCCCATGGATCGCAGCCTACCAGGCTCCTCCGTCCATGGGATTTTCCAGCCAAGAGTACTGGAGTAGGGTGCCATTGCCTTCTCCAGTGTATTCTTGCTACCTCTTCTTAATCTCTTCTGCTTGTTAGGTCCTTGCCATTTTTGTCCTTTATTTTGCCTATCTATGTATGAAATGTTCCCTTGGTAACTCCAAGTTTCTTAATTTAGATCTCTAGTCTTTCCCATTCTATTGCTTTTCTCTATTTCTTTGCATTGGTCACTTAAGAAGGCTTTCTTATCTCTCTTGCTATTCTCTGAAACTCTGCATTCATTTGGGTTTATATTTCCCTTTCTCCTTTCTCTCTGTTTTCTCCCTCAGCTATTTGTAAGGCCTCCTCAGACAACCTCTCTGCCGTCTTACATTTGTTTTTCTTGGGGATGGTTTTGGTCATCACCTCCTGTACAGTGTTAGAAACCTCCATCTATAGTTCTTCAGGCACTCTGTCTATCAGATCTAGTCCCTTGAATCTGTTCCTTACCTCTGCTATATAACCATAAGGGATTTAGGTCGCAACTGAATGGCCTTACTTTCTTCAATTTGAGCCTGAATTTTGCAATGAGGAGCTGATGATCTGAGCCTTAGTCAGCTTCTGGTCTTGTTTTTGCTGACTGTATAGAGCTTCTCCATCTTCAGCTGCAAAGAATATAATCAAACTGGTTTCAGTACTGAACATCTGATGATGTCCAT
Organism: Capra hircus; assembly: GCF_001704415.2. Lineage (NCBI taxonomy): Eukaryota > Metazoa > Chordata > Mammalia > Artiodactyla > Bovidae > Capra > Capra hircus. The sequence goes on along the minus strand of NC_030814.1, from coordinate 43,980,304 downwards.
GTGTTTAAATGGGTCTAACTCCTGCCTTTTATGATAGAAGCTCAGAGGGAAAAGAAGAGTAATCTTAATTTTGGCAAATAACTTACCCAGTTTTGTCACAGCTGTCTTCTTGATGCTACTATTAATTATCGATAGCATTATGTATGGCTTTTTACCATTCTGCTGGTCAATTCCCCATCTATAAGATGGGGACAGAGCATTCATCTTATGGGGCTATTGTGAGGATAAAAATGCAATCATCCTTAGCCTAGGAAAAGTTTTTTGTTGATTTTTTTTTGGGGGAACCTTAAACCCACTTTCACAGCTTAAGAACCATTGCGTGCATGTGCATGGTCATTTTGTGCTGTATCAGGCAAATATTGATTCAGAAGACGGCGTTCCCAAGGTAATTTGAACAAAGAAAGCTTATCGTAAGGAATTACTGACTATTGTGGGAGATTAGGGGGTTTTCCTTGTGGCTCAGCTGGTAAATAATCCGCCTGCAAATGTGGGAGACCTGGGTTCAATCCCTGGTTTGGGAAGATCCCCTGGAGAAGGGAAAGGCTACCTACTCCAGTATTCTGGCCTGGAGAATCCCATGGACTGGGGTTGCAAAGAGTCGGACATGACTGAGTGACTTTCACTTTCATTTTCACTTTCAGGGGAATGAGAGATTGCTTGGTAGGAGTAAAGGGAGCCCTGAAGAAGGTAGGAACATTAGATACGAGGAACAACCACTACCCTAGGGCTGAGCTAGTGTTTGAGTAAGAGCCCCCCCTGCAGCTCCTGCCTGAGAGCCAGACCTTGCTGGTGAGGACACGGCTGTGACTCAGTGAACGGCAGAGATGTTGCTGTGGTGCTGTGCTGGCAAAACTTGCTAGAAATCAGCCTATGGCATGAGTAGGCAGTGCCCCCTTTCTGGTGCTGGAGAGAGCTGTCACAGCGAGGTATCTCCCTGGAAGCATTCTGCTGTAGGACTTCTCAAGTGCTGCTGGCCACTGTGGGCTACAGTAGGAAGCTGCCTGCACTGCAGGAGCTGGGGAAGCTGATTCTCTGCAGTCAGCTGGAGATGGGAGAATCTGTGCATACTGTGCAAGTCAGAGGCTGGAGCAGGAACTGAGCATGGGGCAGCCACCCCAGCTGCAGAAGCCTGCCCAGTAAGCAAGCCAAGAAAACCCCCTTCCTGCTCAAATGTCTCATCAGCTCCCTCTGCTGACAAAGTGTGACAACATGCCAACTAGGAGATGAACACAAAGGCTCCAACTTAGTCTTCACAGAATGGGTAATGAGGAGTGATTTTGCAAATGAAATGCAATAAAAACACCCTGGGATGAGGTCTCCTTGAGTAATCCACAGTAGTAACTAATGCTTAGCACTCCCTACTAAATACTTGCTTTTCCCTTTTGTGTTTAAGCTTATAATTACTTCTCTTTATGAGCTAATAGGTACTGCAGACTGTGTAATCCCTCACTAGAATGAGCCCCCATAGTAACAAAATATGGGTAGTGCCACAATAATAAATTTATTAAGCCAGAAAAAGAATTTTTTTTGCTGTATTACTTAGTTGCTGCTGCTGCTGCTGCTAAGTCTCTTCAGTCGTGTCCGACTCTGTGTGACCCCATAGATGGCAGCCCACCAGGCTCCCTCGTCCCTGGGATTCTCCAGGCAAGAACACTGGAGTGGGTTGCCATTTCTTTCTCCAATGCATGAAAATGAAAAGTGAAAGTGAAGTCGCTTAGTCATGTCCGACTCTTCGCGACCCCATGGACTGCAGCCTACCAGGCTCCTCTGTCCATGGGATTTTCCAGGCAAGAGTACTGGAGTGGGGTGCCATTGCCTTCTCCGGTATTACTTAGAACATGCCTTTAGAATGGTCTTTGTTAGAGGTACAAACAATAGGATACTCCAGCTCACAGGTATTTTTGTAATCTGATAATAGCCTTTCAACCTTTCATCTTTTTGTGTGGGCTTCTGTTTTGCATTGTTTGGAATGAATTAAAGGCATTAAATGAAAAGGAGAAGCAAATTAAGTTTATTCTTTGGACAATGTGGAGCCAATGAGGATTTTGGGTGGAATTGTGATGTGGTTGAAGAAATTCTGACAGAAGGTCAGCACCATACTTGGCTTGTGCAAAGTGCTTAATAAATGGTGGCTACTTGGCCTGTTCCTGATGTGGCTATCCTCTGTGTCCTCTGAGTGATGAGTGGTCACCCTCTGACAGAGGTCACAAAAGAGGCCAGGTAGAAATAATTGGAAACAAAAATCAACCTAGTTCCCCTGCTGCCCCACCCCCATACTCCTCTCCTGCAGCATCAACTAAATACAGCTAGATATTAATAGAAGAGGGGAGGACACAGTGAATTCCTTGGTCCAGGCTCTGCCTTTAGCCTCTAGAGCTCATTTAAGAGTCTAATTAGACCAGAAATACCTTAGTCATTGACCCAGGAGTAGAGGTGGGAAGAGAGGGCATGATTAATTTAATGCCTGGAAATGAGGGGGAGACAGACCAGTGCCACCCAAGGTCAGTGAGCAGCTGTGAACATCTTT